>NC_064643.1:292703701-293340264 GCF_023864345.2 Schistocerca serialis cubense | reverse complement strand
GTAATTTTATTTTTTATTTTTATTAAGAAGTTACGGCACAATAAATTTCTATGAAAGAAAACAAGTACCTACTCATAAGTATCTATTATGCTGATTAGAACTAAAAATATACAAAAGACCCAATCATTCTCCTTACATTCATTATGGGTGATGCATTGCAGTTATTTCAGTGGTTACCAATGTTAAATAAAAATCGTTTTTCTGTGATCACACTACCTTCTTGATTTCAGCATTGCTTATAATAATGTTACACACAATTTTGTGTTGCTGTCTGATGCTAGAAATAAACTGAGTATCGATATGATAAAAGCAGAATTATGCATTTGTTGTAATTTGAAGTTTGCAACATGCAAGTAAATTTTAGCAAAAATTAAAGGTAAAATAATTGTTGACAACTGAAACTAGCAATTTTAAACATAATTTTTAATGTTTACTAATTTATTCTGTTCACCGTCAGACATCACTGTAGCAGATCCTTTCAGCAGGCTATGATCAGTAATTTTGTCAATTTAATCTGGCAACCCTAAATGCAACACACGTGACTGCCTGCAACCCTGTGTGCTGCCATGTGGAAACAAGAGACTATTTCTAGAAACCAGCAGTGAACTGTTAAACCGTATAGCACGCATAACACAGTGAACTCTCAGCTCATGGATGGATTGGATCAAACTGTAGTAACATGCAAAACAAACTTACACTGTTTCCAATGCATTTTATATTCTATATCTAATGTAAGTTTTCTCCAAATTTTTGGGTAGGCTAAGCCTCAAAAAGCTCTTAAGAGCTTTACCAGTGGAAAATGTAGCTTTCAAATCACATTTTATTAGGCTTGAAGTATACTAGTGTACTTTAACAAATAGAAGGTTTGAAAGTATTGTGATAACACCTATTAACAGTTCAGAGGTGAAGTTTTGCAAATAATGCTATAAGTGCTATAGTCTCTGTTTGAAAACCAGTTTATTTGTAAAGATTGCTATGTTATAACACTTACTCAATTACTGGATTACTAGTTTCAGCAACGTTTATTGCCATCCTCAGATCCATAAAATTGGGCAGTGGTAGCTACAGCATGCAATGCTAACACAACTCTATCACATGAGGGCTATACAATGGCATTACAATGAAACGCCAGGTGTTCTATTATGAAGTATGTACAACTTTGAGTATGCATGGCAGAGAACTAGACAGATAGGCTACACGCCACAGCTTGCTTTGTGGTGTAAAGCCAGTTTAGTTGCGACAATTACTCCGTCCTCACGTGACAGAATGTGTAAGTGTTGTATAACGTAGCCACGAATGCCCGGTTTTATGGATCTGAGGATGGCTTTACATATCGCCAAAACCCAGTAATCCAGTAACTGTGTTAACATAGCGACCTTGGCAAATAAATTGATTTTCAAAAGAAGATTACAACACAAAATTATATATCGCCTCCTGAACTGAGTGATCATGTCAGGTAACCATAATATTATTTGAATAAGCGTTCTTAAACTTTATTTCCCGTTTCTTCACTTTCAGGAATATTAATCAGTGGCATTTTTCTGGTTATTTACTTTAGTAATCAACAGGAATTTCTCAAGTTTTCTGAACGAAAAATGGAAATTTTAGAATCTTGCCCCCTCTTGAACAAGTTTCTGAGGATGTCCATGTCTTTCCCTACACAATTTTGCTCGCTTCATCAAAATCGACGTGCTCACCATGCAAATTAATCCTGTCAGAATATGACAGTTTTGCATCAGGGTGATAACTAGTGTCGTATCGAGTGAAACAGGTGTGGCGATCATTAGTGCCAAAGAACAATAACACCATGTTCCCAGCATTGAGATGCTATTCCGGTTATCTTATACTGTCTTCACTTCCCTCCAGTGTAAGCCCTCATTCACGGTACGAAAGAATGGTAACGAACAGCAGCAAATTATCCGCGAATGCGTATTTGCTTCCATTCTCTCTGGTGTAAAAAAGGCTTTAGAACCTGCAGATCAAATGTCAGGAGCTATTGCACTAATAAATAGAGGCATTTACATATAAAGAAAGTGCAAGGAGAATATGAGGACCCGTCCGGGCAGTGAGGTGACCAGTCGTCTGCAGTACGCAAGTTTCTGTGCGACAAATAGTAATTACGTAGCTACTACAATTGTTGAGAAGCAGTGCGACTAGCCGAGCACCCTCAGCAGGTAGGGGTAGACGCTGCCGGACCGCTCCTGGGGCCTCTGCAGCCGCCTCTTGCGGCCGCTGTGTGGGGGAGGCGCCTCGGGTTCGTACTGGAGCGGGTCCGCCGCCTCCACCTCCTGTTGGCCCGCCTCCGCTGTCCGTGCCGCGCTGGCGCCAGTCGTGCTGCCCGGCCGAACCGTGCTCGCCCGAGTCGACACTGGCGCCACTTCCGCCACTCCCGACGCCGCCTGCGTCACGGCCGACGCCGTCGTAAGGCGCGGCGACATACGCCTTCCCCCGCCGCCGCCACCCGCGTCCTCTGACGGGGGAGGTGGCGGAGACGGCGGCGTCGCTTCCGGGACAGCTGCGTCCCGCCTCTCCTCGACGCCGGTGGCGGTGGAGGCCTCCGCGTAGCCGGAAGACGCGGTGGCGTCTGTCACGGAGCTGACGCTGGAGTCGTAGTACGCCTCTGTGGCCGCGGGCGGCGCTTCGGTGCCGGCAGACGTCGGTGCCGGAGACGCGTCCGAGCCCGGCGTCTCGCGCCGCGACCGGTCGCCGCTGCCGCTGTCGTCGTCGCCGGTGGTCGCCGTCTGTTCCGTCTCAGCCGTGGAAGCCGACGCCGACTCTGATGTGGCCACCGCTGTAGTCGTCATCGTTGCCTGCGTGGTGCTCGTCGCCGTCATAGTGGACATTGTGGGCGTTGCCGTGGTGACTTCCTGCTCACACGCCAGTTGCCGTTCCATCTCCTCGCGGCTCTGAAACAACCCAACATTGCTTCTCTGTCGATCCAGTGTGGATAAGGGACACCGACTGGTCAAATATTTACCAAGGAAAATCGCCAAACAACCGTAGGCCTACTGTTTTAAAAGCATTTTATTCGGAAAAACAGTTTTGGCTTCTCAATAATGCTATCTTTGGGCTCCTACGCACTCCATGTACAGACAATCAGATATACCGATACTACTTGCATAACTGGAGCTATATGACTCAAGGAATATACTACAACTCCCTACGTATCAATCACAGAGGGATCATGAAGACAAAATTAGAATAATTGCAACACGCATTTTTTTGAAGTCATCCGTCTTCTGACTGGGTTGATGCAGACCGCCACGAATTTATCTCCTTTGCCAACCTTTCAATCTCAGGGAAGCACTTGCAATCTACGTCCTCAGTTATTTGATACACGTATTCCAACCTCTGTCTTCCTCTACAGTTTTTACGCCATGCAGTTCCCTCTAATACCAAAGACGTTATTCCCTGATATCCTAGTACATGTCCTATGATCCTGTCCCTTATTCTTGTCAGTGTTTTCCCTATCTTCCTTTCCTCGCCGATTCTGCACAGAAGCTCCTTATTACTTAACTTATCAGACCACCTAATTTTCAACATTCTTCTGCAGCACAACATCTCAAATGCACCGATTCTCTTCTGTTCTGGTTTTCCCACAGTCCATCTCACACTACGAAACAATGTTGTGCTCCAAATGGACATTCTCAGAAATTTCTTCCTCAAATTAAGGCCTATAAGCGATAGTAGTAGACTTCTCTTGGCCAAGTTGCCTTTTTTTGCCAGTGCTACTCTGCTTTTGGTGTACTCCTTGCTCCAACATTCATTGGTTATTTTGCTGCCTGGGTAGTAGAAATCCCTAACTTTATCTACTTCTTGACCCTCAATCCTAATGCTAAGTTTCTCGTTGTTCTCATTTCTGCTACACTACTGGCCATTAAAATTGCCACACCACGATGATGACGTGCTACAGACATGAAATTTAACCGACAGGAAGAAGATGCTGTGAGATGCAGCTTTTCAGAGCATTCACGCAAGGTTGGCGCCGGTGGCGACACCTACAACGTGCTGACATGTGGAAAGTTTCCAACCGATTTCTCATCCACAAACGGCAGTTGACCGGCGTTGCCTGGTGAAATGTTGTTGCGATGCCTCGTGTAAGGAGGAGAAATGCGTACCATCACGTTTCCGACTTTGATAAAGGTTGGATTGTAGCCTATCGCGATTGCGGTTTATCGTATCACGACACTGTTGCTCGCGTTGGTCGAGATACAATGACTGTTAGCAGAATATGGAATCGATGGGTTCAGAAGGGTAATACGGAACGCTGTGCTGGATCCCAACGGCCTCGTATCACTAGCAGTCGAGATGACAGGCATCTTATACGCATGGCCGTAACGGATCATGCAGCCACGTCTCGATCCTTGAGTCATCAGATGGCGATGTTTGCAAGACAACTATCTGCACGAACAGTTCGACGACGTTTGCAGCAGTATGGACTATCAGCTCGGAGACCGTGGCTGCGGTTACCCTTGACGCTGCATCACAGACAGGAGCGCCTGCGATGGTGTACTCAATGACGAACCTGGGTGCACGAATGGCAAAACGTCATTTCTTCGGATGAATCCCGATTCTGTTCACAGCATCATGATGGTCGCATCCGTGTTTGGCGACTTCGCGGTGAATGCACATTGGAAGCGTGTATTTGTCATCGCCATACTGGCGTATCACCCGGCGTCATGGTATGGGGTGCCACTGGTTACATGTCTCGGTCACCTCTTGTTCGCATTGACGGCACTTTGAACAGTGGACGTTACATTTCAGATGTGGTCCTACCCTTCATTCGATCCCTGCGAAACCTTACATTTCAGCAGGATAATGCACGACCGCATGTTGAAGGTCCTGTACGGGCCTTCCTGGATACAGAAAATGTTCGACTGCTGCCCTGGCCAGCACATTCTCCAGATCTCTCACCAATTGAAAACGTCTGGTCAATGGTGGCCGAGCAACTGGCTCGTCACAATACGCCAGTCACTACTCTTGATGAACTGTGGTATCGTGTTGAAGCTGCATGGGCAGCTGTACCTGTACACGCCATCCAAGCTCTGTTTGACTCAAAGCCCAGGCGTATGAAGGCCGTTATTAAGGCCAGAGGTGGTTATTCTGGGTACTGATTACTCAGGATCTATGCACCCAAATTATGTGAAAGTGTAATCACATGTCAGTTCTAGTATAATATATTTGTCCAATGAATACCCGTTTATCATCTGCATTTCTTCTTGGTGTAGCAACTTTAATGGCCAGTAGTGTATGTGGACTCCGTGAATATTTTTTGGAGCATTTACTTTGGAGACTTGACAGCAACGCACCTGCGCGACTGGATTAGTGATTTCTTGTCAGAACAGTAACAGTTCGTAGTAGTTGACGGGAAGTCATCGAGTGAAACAGAAGGAATGTCTGATGTTGCCCAGGGAAGTGTTATGGGACCTCTGTTGTCAAGTCATCGAAGTGAACACGCCAAAAGCGAATTCACGGAATCCAGATCATTTATGTCTGGAGTTATGCAAGTATCGATATATCTGATTGTCTATACATGGGGTGCACAGGGCCTGAAGATGACGCTATTGAGGTGCTGAAACTGGTTGTCTAAATAACTTCTCAACACATACAACTTTGCAGTCGACATATTTACAAAAATAGCTGCGGGTGAAACAATCTCGGGGGGAGGGGGCGGGGGAGGGATGGGGAGGGAGGCCACTTTCACTGCCAGTTTACAAGGAGGTCACAAAAAAACACAACTAGCTCTTTATTCTCATCAAGTAATGAGTGCTGTCCACAGGGGATGTCAAACTGATTCCTTATTTTTAGATATCCAGAAGGTTTTCGACACCGTTCCTAATAAGCGACTTCTAAGCACATTGCGTGCCTATGGAAGATTATCTCAGTTGTGGCACTGTATTTGTGATTTCCTGTCAGTAAGGTCACAGAACAGTAATTGACGGAAAGTCATCGAGTAACACAGAAATACTGGCGTTCTCGAGGGAAGTGTCATAGGACTTCTGGTGTTCCTGCTCTACATTTTTAGGAAACAATCTGAGCAGCCCACTTAGATTGTTTGCAGATTATGCTGTGACTTGCCATCTGGTAAAGTCATCAGATGATCGAAACAACTGCAAAACAATTTACACAAGATATCTCTATATATTAAATATATTCGCTGTTGCGAATATGAGCAACCATCAGCTGTATAATGGAATGCCGGGCAGGGCCTCGAATCCGGATTTACTATTATCGCGAACAGTCGCCTTACTTTTTTTGTGTTTACCTCATTTTGTTCGTTGCATTTCTTCGGGGCGGATGTCCCATGACACCCGTTCAAGTTCATCGATGATCTATTCACTCACTTTTTTTTTTTTTTATTACAGAAGGCAACTATCTCTCTGAACGAACACGCTGAGGTACCGTGCCGGCAAACCCATTTGGCTAACCGAGCACGACTCACAGACAGACGACCATATGTGTAGAAACTGTACTCGTACATCCATTATGAATATTCCCGTATAGTGGAGACATTTTACTTGAAAGTCGTTTGCCCCGTGTCGGCGGATAAATATGATATTGCAGTGCCTGTGTTATTCCGAATTACGATGCAATGTTCCTTTGGACTAATTTGGAATAAAACAGAAACTGCTGTATCACATTATAGGTATCCGTATGGCTCGAAAAGTGGCAATTGATTTTAAATAATGAAAACTGTGAAGACATCCACATGAATCGTGAAACAAATTCGCTAAATTTCGATTACACGATAAACCACTCAAATCTAAAGGCTGTCAGTTCATCTAAATACTTAGGGATTGCAGTTAACTTAAACTGGAACGATCACAGAGATAATATTGTGGGGAAAGCAAACCAAAGACTGCGTTTTATCTGCAGAACACTTCGACCATAGATATTGGTAGACTGGTCATGACGTATATTTCGTGGCACCAACATCTCTACTGCTATACCACGTGACTATTGGCAAAACAATGGTGGTATCCTGTTGTGCTTATGGTTGTACCGAGCGTTTTGTGAAGGGAAGTAACATTAAATTTCACGTGTAAGTATTATTGGTATAATTTAGCGGCATTTCTTGAATACTGATAAACTATTGTGTGTATTATATCCTTACCCAGAACGCCACAGTTACGTAAATTGGCGGTTTGAAGTGCTGTGTGTGTTTCCAGGCGCACATTGCAATCGTATATATTTCTTGAAATGGTAAGCTACAAAGCTGCTTTTTCTCTTTCGTATAGGTTTCCAAAGGATGAAGGGCGCAGGCAGATGTGGATACAGGCAGTGAAACGAAAAGATTTCAAGCCTACTGCGCACACACGCATCTGTTCGAAGCACTTTGAAGAATATATATATATATATATATATATATATATATATATATATATATATATATATATATATATATACTCCTGGAAATGGAAAAAAGAACACATTGACACCGGTGTGTCAGACCCACCATACTTGCTCCGGACACTGCGAGAGGGCTGTACAAGCAATGATCACACGCACGGCACAGCGGACACACCAGGAACCGCGGTGTTGGCCGTCGAATGGCGCTAGCTGCGCAGCATTTGTGCACCGCCGCCGTCAGTGTCAGCCAGTTTGCCGTGGCATACGGAGCTCCATCGCAGTCTTTAACAATGGTAGCATGCCGCGACAGCGTGGACGTGAACCGTATGTGCAGTTGACGGACTTTGAGCGAGGGCGTATAGTGGGCATGCGGGAGGCCGGGTGGACGTACCGCCGAATTGCTCAACACGTGGGGCGTGAGGTCTCCACAGTACATCGATGTTGTCGCCAGTGGTCGGCGGAAGGTGCACGTGCCCGTCGACCTGGAACCGGACCGCAGCGACGCACGGATGCACGCCAAGACCGTAGGATCCTACGCAGTGCCGTAGGGGACCGCACCGCCACTTCCCAGCAAATTAGGGACACTGTTGCTCCTGGGGTATCGGCGAGGACCATTCGCAACCGTCTCCATGAAGCTGGGCTACGGTCCCGCACACCGTTAGGCCGTCTTCCGCTCACGCCCCAACATCGTGCAGCCCGCCTCCAGTGGTGTCGCGACAGGCGTGAATGGAGGGACGAATGGAGACGTGTCGTCTTCAGCGATGAGAGTCGCTTCTGCCTTGGTGCCAATGATGGTCGTATGCGTGTTTGGCGCCGTGCAGGTGAGCGCCACAATCAGGACTGCATACGACCGAGGCACACAGGGCCAACACCCGGCATCATGGTGTGGGGAGCGATCTCCTACACTGGCCGTACACCACTGGTGATCGTCGAGGGGACACTGAATAGTGCACGGTACATCCAAACCGTCATCGAACCCATCGTTCTACCATTCCTAGACCGGCAAGGGAACTTGCTGTTCCAACAGGACAATGCACGTCCGCATGTATCCCGTGCCACCCAACGTGCTCTAGAAGGTGTAAGTCAACTACCCTGGCCAGCAAGATCTCCGGATCCGTCCCCCATTGAGCATGTTTGGGACTGGATGAAGCGTCGTCTCACGCGGTCTGCACGTCCAGCACGAACGCTGGTCCAACTGAGGCGCCAGGTGGAAATGGCATGGCAAGCCGTTCCACAGGACTACATCCAGCATCTCTACGATCGTCTCCATGGGAGAATAGCAGCCTGCATTGCTGCGAAAGGTGGATATACACTGTACTAGTGCCGACATTGTGCATGCTCTGTTGCCTGTGTCTATGTGCCTGTGGTTCTGTCAGTGTGATCATGTGATGTATCTGACCCCAGGAATGTGTCAATAAAGTTTCCCCTTCCTGGGACAATGAATTCACGGTGTTCTTATTTCAATTTCCAGGAGTGTATATATAAACAAAGATGATATGACTTACCAAACGAAGGCGCTGGCATGTCGATAGACGCACAAACAAACACAAACATACACACAAAATTCAAGCTTTCGCAACCAACAGTTGCTTCGTCACGAAAGAGGGGAAGAGAGGAAGAGACGAAAGGATGTGGGTTTTAAGGGAGAGGGTAAGGAGTCATTCCAATCCCGGGAGCGGAGAGACTTACCTTAGGGGGGAAAAAAGGACAGGTATACACTCGCACACACACACACACACACACACACACATATCCATCCGCACATACACACACACACACACGCACACACACACACACACACACACACACACACATATATATATATATATATATATATATATATATATATATATATATATATATATATATATATTGTGTGTGTGTGTGAGAGAGAGTGAGAGAGAGATATTTATTACCAATAACCCTTCCCACTCCAAAAGCAATGGCAATGTGCATTGCTACTACACAAGAAGAAAGGATGATTTTTACTATCCTGGATTAAATCTGACTTTGGTACAAAAAGGGGTGAATTATGCTGGTATTATTTTAAAGAACAATTTGCAAAAACAAGTTAGGGGTTTGATTTCTCATCAGGGTTTAGTTTTATTTTATACTTCCCAGTTACAAAACATACGAATATCAGAAACAAATACTGAATACCATTTGCAAAAAGGTAGTTGTATGGCCTATGTTAGTTTCCAGATAATAAGCTGTAATGTATGGGATAAGTAATATGCTGCTACAAAAATCTTTGGTCATTTACCAAAAAGCATTAAAAGCCTGACAGATAGCCAACCAGCATTTAAAATCAAACTAAAAGAATCTATGAATGACAGCTCCTACTCAGTAGACGATTTTTTAGGTATAAATAAGTGATTGGAAGAATTGTCATGTAGTGATAGGTCTACCTTTCATTAAACTGACACATCATTGTGAAGTATCGTACTCATGATCTATGGAACAAGTATTCATGTAAGTAGGTACTGATTTTGTAGGTATCTTATTTGAAACATCTACGAAACAAACTGTTTAAACCAAAAAAGAGCTTTCAAATGAAACTGCTTTACGTTTTGTGGGTGAACGACACAATTGAGTTCGTTAAAAAAAATTTTTTAAATGACTCTGATTATGAGACTTAACAGCTGTGGTCATCAGCCCCCTAGAACTTAGAACTACTTAAACCTAACTAACCTAAGGACATCACACACATCCATGCCCGAGGCAGGATTCGAACCTGCGACCGTAGCAGTCGCGCGGCTCCGGACTGCGCGCCTAGAACCGCGAGACCACCGTGGCCGGCTGAGTTTGTTACATTCGATGTGAACACGTGTGTTTACGTTACAGGTTTCGTTGTTTATGCCGATTTATGAAGTCTATAACACTTTCTACAACCAAGGCACTAAAACACACACACGCAATATTTACATTTTATGCAGTGCATAACGCTTATTGTTAGTAGAGAATGCATCTCATAATTGGTAACACTGAAATATTCGCGGCGAATATATTGCCGAACATCGAAAGTGTTTCAGCAGTTCACAAAGTTCATTGTGCAGTAATGGCTGTAAAACTAAATTTGTACAGTGGTTACGCAATAATTTATCACTTCTAGCTGTGTTTACATAAGCTACATTTAATGTGGTGAAGTTAGCAGGAAATCCACTGAGAAATACTGGAAGTGAAATCAGGAATCAGAATGCTGCCTTGAACTCCCGCCGACGTTCTGCCAACAGTCACGTGATTCTATGTTGCAGCCACGCCAGATGTATAGCCGCTGCACTGCTTGCCCAGTCTATTAGTATCTATGGTCGAAGGCAGAACACTTAGAAAATGCAGCAACAAGGCTACTAAAGAGACTGCTGAACTACGTTTGTGCGGCCGCCTTTGGAGTACTGCTGTGAGAATGTGGGATCCGCATCAGATAGGATCAAAGGAAGACATCGATAAAGTTCAAAGAAGGGCAGCTCGTTTTGCATTATCGCGCAATAGGGGATAGAGTGCCACGGATACGATACACGAACAGAGATGGCAATCATTAAAACAAATGCGTTTTTCGTTGCGGAGGGATCTTCTCGTGAAATATGGATCACCAACTTTCTCCTCAGGGTGTGAAAATATTTTGTTGGCTCCCACCTACATAGGGAGGAATGATCATCACAACAAAACAAGAGAAATCAAAGCTCGCGCGGAAAGATTTAAGTGTTCGGCATTCCCGCGCTCTGTTCGAGAATGGAATGGTAGAGAAACAGCTTGAAACGTGGTTCGGTGAATCCGCCGCCAGACACTTAATTGTGAATTGCAGTCTAATCATACAGACGTAGATGAAAATAACATCAACATAATATCGATTCACTTTTCTTGGGTAGGCAGTAGCACAGTGGAAGTCGCGACACACTTCCTATTTATTGTTATACACTGTGACAGCAGTGCACCAAGCGGAAAGGAAGCTCCAATGTTGAATGCGATTAGTATCGTTTATGTTGATCTATAACATAGTTTCTACCAAAGGGAGCGTGTGTAGCGCACTAAACTGTAGCGACGATAAAAAGAAGACACCGAATTTGTCATTGTACAGGTTACTTAAGGACGACAAGAAATATGAAACAACCATTATATAGGACTGTTTAGTTATGATTTTCTTGTAACCTGCAGACATTTATCGAAGAAAGACGTCACTTTTAAAGAACAAGAAATAGAGTAACCAATAGAAAACATGACGAATTGCAGAAAGACGTCGTATGTCTGTACAAAAACGTGCAGTTTAGTTCTCAACACTTCGAAATAAACAAATTTATGAAAACATAAAATAGAAAACTGGTATGGAATACAGTGATCTATCATAGCTGTAGCTCTAGAGAAAGCTACAACACGGGCATGATAATAAAACAGCAAAAGTAGTAACATTGTTTCCCGATGCAAAAGAAACCAGTACCGCAACTGTTGCGACATCAGGGCTGCAAAGATCAGAATTTTTCTTCAATGTTGTCTTTTCAACAAAAAATGAATTGTATTAAACAAATATTCCTGAACTGTAAAGTCGAGTCAAGTACAAAAATGAGCGGATCTTTAGATTTCGAGCTCTAATTTCTGCGTGTCAGAGAATGTACTAATCACGATAATAGTAGATGACAGAAATATATGATTTCATCGGTGGAATAGTGTGTTTGTATTCTGTTGATTTCAGTGGGACAAATTACAGTCCTGCAATTTCGAGAATATTTCTCCGTGTAGATACTGCAGCTTATGCCATTTCATACATGACTGTTTCATTTACTTTATGATTATGCAGGTGTCTTGATACTTTATTAACGCTTGGGATGCAAAATTATGGTAATTGTTTCATAAATAACGTAGAGAAGAATTAAAAACAAATATTAATCTTGTGGCACGTAGGTGACGAATGGCTTCTTTCGTGCTTCAACTGTCAGACAGTAACATCTTCGATTCCACGAGGCTGTTATTTTAAAGTAATCCTTTAGTAAGCACTACTAGTTAGCTTCGAGCATTGCTCATTTTGAAGCGCATGATAGATGTGGACAAATCATCCTCGTAAGGAATATAAAACAGAAATCACATGCCATGTACAGTTAGGTATAGTATGAGCGTCAATGTATACGACTTCGGAATGTGTATCCACCAAAGAGAGAAGGGGTAGCTATAAAGGTTTATACTTTGATTAAAATAACTTTGTTGTTTCAGTGAGTCGTGTGGTAGGGACCGGGCATCAGCCAGTCACAACTGTTTCTTGGGATCCATAAGCTTGTTGTGTTGCCTGACTGCCTGTTCTGCAGGCACAAGCAGCAGACTCCAGACTCTTGCCGGGTGACGCGGAACTGTCGATCCCATGTTCAAATGCGTATGATTTCCTAAGGGACCAAACTGCTGAGGTCATCGGTCCCTAGACTTATACACTGCTTAAACCAAGTTAAACTAACTTATGCCAAGGACAAAACACACACACACACACACATACACACACACACACACACACACACACACACTCACACTTACACACACCCATGCCCGAGGGAGGACTCGTACCTCCGGTAGGATGGGTCGCACAATCCGGGACGTGGCGCCTCAAACCGCGCAGCCATTCCGCCGATCACATGTGCACTTGGCATGTTGTATATTTGCTGGCTTCTCTGTTCCCCATCACGGACATATCTCAACTACAGAGTTATTTTAATCGAAATACACAGGGGGTGGGCAAAAACATAGAAACACCAAATACACATTACCATGCCTAACACGGTGTACGAAACCCGTTGGCATTCAAAACAGCCTCCAGTTGTCTCGGAATGGATAACTACAGACCCTGAATGATTTTCACACAAAATAATGACAATTTCAGGTAACGCTGCTGGAGATGGATAGCGATCACCGACCCTTCTGTCCAAAGCAGACCACAAACGGCACAGTAATATTGATATCTGGTGACTATATTGACCAGCAGAGATGCGACCATTCATCCTTGTGCTTACCAAACCAGTCCTGAGCGTTGCGAGCTGTGTGAGCAGGGGCTCTGTCGTCACCGTTGGGGAACAACCATTGTACGATGGGATGGAGTCCGTAGCTCGTGGTCGTGCGGTAGCGTTCTCGCTTCCCACGCCCGGGTTCCCGGGTTCGATTCCTTGCGGGGTCAGGGATTTTCTCTGCCTCGTGATGACTGGGTGTTGTGTGATGTCCTTAGGTTAGTTAGGTTTAATTAGTTCTAAGTTCTAGGGGACTGATGACCATAGATGTTAAGTCCCGTAGTGCTCAGAGCCATTTGATGGGATGGACCTGATCATCCAAAATGGTCACATAATCGTTGGCAGCAATGCGATCTTGTGGGGTAACCACGGGGCCCATGGAATACGACGATATGGCTGCCCAAATCATCGACAAACCATCGCCAGGTTTCACTCTTGGGATGTAAACTCGGCCTGTAGTTGGAAGCAATGTGAAACAAGACTCATCTGACCAAATGACATTCTTCCATTGCTCCATTGCCTACCTTTTATGGTTTAGGTACCATGTTTTCCTCTTACGGGCATTTGGATAATTGATAAGTTGTAGTCGAATTCTAGCTCTCCGTGCAGTTCTCTGCGTATGGGACTTCCTTAGTATTTGTGGTGGTATCAGGGTTTGCAAGTGCGACAATCTGTCATGCAGTGACTTATTTTTCATCATAATTCTTTTCAACGACCGTCTGCGTTGTCGCTTAGCGGATGATTCTTTTCCGCTCTTTCTGTAGGCGGTAAAAATCTCCTCCTATACGCTGCCTGCTGAATCACCTAATACTTGGGCTCCTTGGTTAGAGAAGCACACACCACACGAGCACCAACAATGTACCCACGTTATCATTCCGCTAGCTTCGACGTAATGCACTCACAACTACACAGAACTATGTTCTGACCACGACCGACACTTGTGAATTATTGACGGCAATGCACAGGTGCAGTTCGTGGTCAAACATTTTGGTGAATAAGTCCATAGCGTTTCTCCGTAAGTTTAGTAAACACAACAGATACACACAAGACAGACTTTAGTCATAAATAATATATTCTGCTTCACTATTTGAAAGCAGTCTGTCAACGCTGGAGCAACTTTTCGATTCCGCGACTGTAGAGATCACCTGGATTTGAGGCGAAGAACTTGTCGAGCCATGTTTGGAGCGCGTTTTCATCCAGAAAGGAAGTTCTTTGAAGATTGTTCGACAGAGAGCGGAAAAGGTTAAAATCTGAGAGCGCAAGGTCAGATGAATAAGGTGGGTGTGGAACGATTTCCCAACCCAACTTCAGTGTAGTGTTTTTTGTTAGTCTAGTAGAATGTGGACAGGCGTTAGCATGGAGTTTCATCACTACACGCAGTATTCCTGGTCGTTGTTCTCGAACTGGGCCTGCAAAACGTGTCAGTTGTTGACAGTAGATATCAGCAGTAAAGGCAACACCTCGGGGAAGCAATTTGTACTACACCGCACCATTGCTGTTCCACCAGGTGTACAACATTATCTTTTGTGTATGTGCGCAGGTCTTTGTATGGGGAGTTCTCTCCTTTTTGTTTTTGGATGAACCACTCCTTTCTTTTCCTTACGTTAGCACAAGGACACCATTTCTCGTCACCAGTAACGATAGAGGATAGGAATGGTCGGTGCTGTTCAGGAGCCAATTGATTACGAGCAAGAAGAGATGCACATCTGGCCAGCCACTGATTTTTGTGATTATGGCTTACGCCTGCGGTACCCATACATCCGATTTTTGAACCATCCTGATTGCTTGCAAATGTAGCACGATGGTGGTTTGACCACAGTTTTTGGCAATTACCATTTCTCGATACACTGCCTTGAGTAATTGTGGGGTAATACGTTTAAACGATCGTCATTAAACCCCGATGGTCTTCCTCAACGTGGAGAGTCATTAATATCAAAACGAAGCTCCTTAAAACGGGAAAACTATTTTGATGCCGGGCTCTGACCAATGGCGTTATCCCTATCATGGCACAAATGTTTCTTGCTGCCTCCGCTGCTGTCACACCTCTACTGAACTCAGGCAGAAGAATATATCGGAAATTTACTAATTTCTCCACTTGACACTCCATTTTCCAGCGATCTCACAGCTTCGCTCACTTATCTGCGAACGACAAAATGACAATATGTAGACTCAAACAGTAACAGTGAAATAAAAATAAAAAATGACAATCGGTAAATAAACCCAAAAGCAACCGGAATACCGTGATGCAAAACAAAAACGCAATGAACTTGTGTACCAATCTAATACAACAGTGCAACATGCAGGATTGGGTTGCATCTGCATTTATGTTCAAGCATGCATTTCTAGCAGTTTTTCCGTATTTTTCTCCAACCCCTATAGTTACCACTTCGGAAAAATAAAGTTACGTAATTAATTTTTTATATCTTTAGTGATTTTGGTTATAGGGCACGAGGCCGCGCTGAAAGTCGAAATGTTGAGCTTTTTTGTGTTCAAAAGTCAACTAACGAAGTCTTCACGGGCTGTGAGGATGTCTCCAACATCAGAACATGTAACGTTAGGCACAGAAACATGCGTCAGACCACATGACTAACGCCCAAATAACTACAATGACCAAGGATGTAGGCCTAAGTACCAGCCTTGGAGTTTGCGCCGCGTGCGGCTCGTGTTCGTGCCGTTTCGTCTTGTCTTTGCGGTACTGCCGTCTCGTTTCTTATTCCATTTACTGTAGTCACTAAGTTGCTGGCTTGCCTGCCCGTGAATGGCAGCAGCAGCGCTTATAGTCGTGTGTACTATAGGGAGTTAGGTCGGGACAGAGCAGCAGTGAGGTCCGGACAACCATGACTTGCCCGACCGTTGCCGACACACATGACTTGCGTTGGGACGACCTTGGTTGGTCGTTCGCTCGGTCGTCTCATCGGACGACTTGTATTTGGTCGCCCACCGCTTCTGGGTTCTCTGTGTGTGTCGACTTGTGATTCGCTCTTGTTGTTCCACAGTAACTGTTTTAGTGTTGTTTGTGGAAGTGTTTTCGCGCAACCGTGTGTAGCTTGTGTGGTTTTGCCTCAGCAGTTATTTTAATACTGTCTGTGTGCTGCATGTGGTCAGTCGGTTGGGACGGAGCAGTGAGGAAATCTCCGCGGCGCAAGGTCAGGTCTGGACCACTGGCGGCGTGCACGCGCTGTCGGATCGTGAGGCGCCAGCTGCGAGAGCGGCAAAGGTGGTTTCCCACCGAACCTGGACGCTGAAGTTGAGTGGTCAGTTAACCTGTTATGAAGCCTCAACTATTGTGTCATCTCTTTGCTCATTTGCGGGTTGTTGCTTCCCGGGCCGTTCGGGCTAGGAGCAACGTATGATGTGCTGGGGTTCGCAAAATCTTGCAGCCGTCTTCCTGTGTTGTGATTAATTATTAAATTGACTGTTAGTGACCAGTGAAGTGCACCAGCGGTATTTTCTGCCCTGTGGCCGTTAGCGCCCCAGTTACCTGCCCTGGTCGTTAGCGTACTTTTCCGGCAGTCCGCCTTTCCTCGTCGTGTTGATGCTGTCCCTCACGGCGTGTAGTTCGACAGCCTTTTAAGTTGTTTGGTTCATATTTGCTTAGAGTGGTTATTGTTTCTTTGGCTGTTTTTAAACGCTAATTTCTGAAGACGTAGTGCTGTTCGTATCCTCGTCCTCGGCTGATATTTTCCATCATTGTGCCTTTGGTCGGATGGAAGGGAATTGGTTAAATTGTTAGTCGGTCCTTGGGCCGTCCCTAGTTTAGGTTGCCAGCCGATTATTTAACTTCAGCTCTTGGCTGCCTGTCTCACCTCACCTTACGTTTGAGCTACCTTCTCAGAACGACCCTTGGAACACTTCTGAACACCACTTGTTCGGTTTGTTTTAGATTGTGATTTTCATTTTAGCTTGAAGTATCGTGCGAGGCCTCCGGCCGTGTATTGATTCAGTCTTTTTTAAAAATTTTATATAAAGGCCTTCAGCCGTGTTAAATTAAAATTTTGAAGATTGATTTTATTTAAAAAAAAATTGTCCTTAAAGCTGATTCTATCTGAAATTGTTTGTAATCCAGGCCTTAAGCCGTTAGTTGTTCGATGTGTTATGTGTGGCCTTCAGCCAAGGATTTACGTAAACCCCCTTTTAATAAGGCCTTCAGCCGCGTGTATTTTTTAAAGGAAAATTTTTTATAACAAGGAAGGGATTTATTTTAAATTGTTTGTCTGACTTGTTGTTTAGGCCTTCAGCCGATGTTTCAAATTTGTTTGTGGCCTTCAGCCGTGCAATAAGTTAATATTTCTTTAATTAGGCTTTCGGCTGTTCTGTTGTAAGTTTAAAAAGAAATTTCTTGGTTGGAAAAATTGTTTATTAATGTGTTTTAATTATAGTTGTCCTTCGGACGTGTAGTGTAGGCTTTCAGCCGCTAATTGTTTTCAATTGGATATTTTTCTTAAAAGAAATAAAATGTTTACCTTCTATTTTTAATTGCTTTTGATTTCTAAGCCAGGCCGTCAGCCGTTTTTGTGTTTGGCGTGGTTTTGGACCTTCAGCCGAGAAAGCATCTCAAGTTCTTTAAAAGCAATGTGTAAATGAGTGGTTCTTAGAAAAATAAAGTTGCGTGTTTGATTGTGCAACTCACAGTAACTGTTTACGGCCCCATCCACAATCATAGCCTTATCTTGTGCACTCTCTGAGTACCTACCAACCTGGTTTCAGGCCTTCACTTTGTGGTTCATGTTTTGTTCGTTTACAGGTGCATATCTGCAGACCTGGCACACACTGAAATCCCCGCACCACAGAACAGTAGCTCGTCGCTAGAGTAGCCAAAATAAAATAGCGCAGCCTACTGATAAAGTGCAGTATTGTGCAGTAATTAATGTTCTGCATTTCAGGGGTAATAACGCTGAAACAATTCATGCTGAGTTGCCAGAAGTGTGAGCCAACAGTGCACCATCATACGACACAGTGGGTAAGTGGTTCAGACGCTTCCGGTGTGGGCAGCCAAGTCTGAATGATGAAGAAGTGACGGATCGTGTCCCTGACAAGAACTGGCAATCGCAAGAAAAGTAGTGGACCTGGAGCTCGAAGACCGGCGTATGACAATCGAGGCAGCAGTGTAAGAAGTGAAAATCAATCATGGATCAGTTTTCAACATCTTTCACGGCATTTTGATCATGACAATGGGTTCCACGGCTGCTCTCACCCGTTCGAAAAGCCCGCCAAACTGTAGCAGCAGCGGAAATGTTACAGCTGTGTCAGGCCAATCTAGATTACTTCTTTAGGCGCCTAATCATCACAGTCGAGTGCTTGGTGCATCACTACGATTACGGAGCAGAGCAACAGAAGGCCTTTCATGATCTAGTATCGCTCCCTGAATTTTTGCAGTAACAGACTTCCAGCTGAGCATCGCCATTTTGGGGAACAACGATCAATTATGATACCAAGAGACGTATGCCGATCCAGCGCAGTAGCCCATGGAACATCAAAATCTCGCAAAGTAAGACGGCTGCATTTACCTTCATTAAGTAGTGCGCCTGAACTCCAACAGAAATCATCGATTACAGAGTCAGTCAAGGTATCTCCGCAGGATTGCAGAGTAGAACCATCACGTCATCCGGCCGGCCGGAGTGGCCGAGCGGTTAAAGGCGCTACAGTCTGGAACCGCAAGACCGCTACGGTCGCAGGTTCGAATCCTGCCTCGGGCATGGATGTGTGTGATGTCCTTAGGTTAGTTAGGTTTAAGTAGTTCTAAGTTCTAGGGGACTTATGACCACAGCAGTTGAGTCCCATAGTGCTCAGAGCCATTTGAACCATTTGAACCATCACGTCATCCGCGTATGCACGAACAGTTATAGTTCCACCGGAAAGCATCCAACCTGTCAGCTGGGATGCTAGCATCCGAAATAGGGGCTCCAGAGACAATACAAACAAAGTCATTGACAGCGGGCTTCCTTGAGGCACTCTCCTGCGGATATTTATCGGGGGCGTCAATTGGTCATTAACAAACACTGAGGCCGAAATACCCGTAAACAGATTTGAGAACACTTGCCGTATGTCAACATTAAAACCAAATGCCTTCAGAATCCGAAGCAAAAAGTCGTGATTAACACGATCAAATATTTTACCGAAGTCTAGAAAAGCAAGGACACAAAGGATGGACGTTACAGCAGCAATCGAAACTACGTCACGGCACTCGACTACAGGGGTGAGAATGGTACGACTAGGTACGCAGCTTTGATGTTTTGCGACAATCGTCTCCATCAGAGCTAACATCCTACTATTAAAGCCCTCACCACAGTCTTATAATCAAAGCTGAACACAGTAATAAGGCGAAAGGTATCAGCGGCGTTTCCAGGGCGTTTCGGGATTAAAATAATTTTTCCCACTTTGAACGAGGTCGGCACTACTCTACCGTGTAACACTTCACTCAAAAGGGACGTAAGAGTAGCACTCAACAACGTCCAAAAGCGCACTTAAAATTCCTTGGGAAGTTCATCCAGACCTGAGGGCTTTTGAGAAGGCCATCCCACAATAAGTTTGTAAACTTCCTCATGCTGAAAGGCAGCTAAAAGCGTTGTATTATGTTCAGGTGTAATTGTCGTATCTAAGATGCTCATTAGTGGGTCGTAAAAGGTTTCACTGGACTCATCGATGTCGCATATGTCTACATAGTACTGGTGTAAGATACGTACTATATCAGCTTGCGCCATTACGATGCGTCCATCATTTGTCATGAGAGAATGATTACAAGCGTGTCGGCGACGGGTCTGATGCCGAAGCAAGTGATATAAGGAAGTCAGTTCTCCCGCCACCAATGAACGTGGCTTGGATCGGATTTTCAAACCTTCCATTTGTATTCACTTCAAGGTCAACAATTTTGTCTTTACAGGACTAACATCCGCAATTTGCAGAGGGCGTGATCCGAAGCAGCAAAAATTTCACGCAGGATGGAATAGTCATATTCGTAAGTTCTCCGAAAGTCTCGCACTTTGGCAGCACAGAAAAGCATCAAAGTTTGCCTGAGCCTCGGTTTTTCCAGTTGTGTCCACCACACGGACACGGCTCCCATACGACTCGCATCACGTCACCGAGAGAGAGATCAGCTAGGTGAGCGACATTTAACTTTCACAGAGGGCGAAACAAACTGACTGGTTGGCGTTCAAGATTGAGAGTTGTAGTCACAGCACAGTGATCCGTAAAGGAAGCTGGGATGACTTCAACATTAACTGCTCAGGCTGTGTGATAAGTAAAACCTATCTAACCTTGCTACTGGAGTCGAAGTAAGTGGATAAATTTAACTAACGTCGGGTATTTACATAACCACACGTCTTTCAGGCGCAAGGAGCGGACCAATTCATATAATTCACGAGAGAAATTAAAATTTGGAGATTGATCTGCAGGACGCAACACACAGTTAAAATCACCACCAACAGAATACCCGGAGGACTCTTACGCAACAAATAAACAATTCCCTCTTTGTAAAAACGCGAACGATCTATTGTGCGACCAGTGCCAGTAGCGACATATAAAAGAACCAAGGTAAGATTAAAAAGTCGACAACCTGTACCCCTGTCAGAATCCAACCTTTCCATCTCAGTAATAGGAATGCCTTCGCGAAAGAATAAGGCGCTCCCCGTAGAATATTCGGGTGCGACATTAAATATGATACGAAAACCAGGTAAGGAGAAATTCCTAAACAACAACACCTGTAAGAACACTATGTCCGCACATGTATCATAAATGAACTGACGCACCGAAGCAATTCTGATTCCACACGATTAACATGTATGGAAAGGAGCGTGAAGGCTTGGTCTATTGATCACAGCTATACAGGGATGTACGAAACGTATCGAGCAGAATTTGGGAGACAGCTGAGTGTCAAGGTCCACTGCGGAGTCCACAGATGAACCAGACATCGGGGGACCAGAACCCCCCTCATCGCAACCTTTTTTCTTGGCTTTCTTGCGCGCCACCGCAAGGTCAGGTTGTGTACGCTGTTTCTGTCGGCTACGCGGCATGGCGACCTCTGCAGACGCAGGTGTGGGAGGGGTCCCAGGCACAACTTCCTGCTCTTGAGAACAAGGTACATGTAATGCAGGTCTAATCACTAAGGCGGAAGCATTCTGTGGAACTACCGATGCAACAGGTGATACTTGGTCGCTAATTTTATTCTCCTCGGGTGTTGCTGTAGGCGGCAAAATTTGGGAAACCGTCGGCGGCTAAGGACAAAGGAGTAGGACATTGAATTGTCTCAGACTGTAACGGAAGACACAAAGACGAAGGAGGGGACTCCGCTCCCTCTCCACACACAGGCAGCTCGGAAGGAGCCACTTCGCGAGCTGGAGGGCTGCTGGAGATAACTTCTTCGCCACTTACCGTACCACTGACGGGAGATATCGTAGCATCGAGAGGAGCAGGAGAGACAATCGATGGAGGGTGGGGCAGAAGGCACAGCTAAGTCTTCACCCTGAATAGCTGGAGTGCGATGTCGCTTATTTGTCACTGTTGCAGGTCTGTCCTGGGGTGGGGGGGGGGGGGGGGGCAATAGGATTCTGAACCTGTCGCGGAGGTAAAGTCGTGGAAATTCATTTACACGATTATCAGGACTGACTTTTTGTTCATTATGATCTGAAGCAGAAATAGGTCCGACGTCGGAAGTGGAAGGAACAAGATCAGCAACTGTCAATTTGCGACGCTGCATTAATGACGGCTTTAAAACAAAAAATCCTCTGCGGACAATCAGACCGAACGTGTCCACTTTCATTACATAGGAAGCAGGTTCCCTCTTGGCCAGTACAAATGAAACGAACGCGTTAACCTCACACTTGTAAATGTGATGGAATATTGCGTTTGACTTGCTTTTCCACGGAACGAGTTCCATTATAACACTGTAGTCTGTGTTGAGTAGACCAACGTTCACGACGGACGTTTTTCACGGCAATATGTCCTTTAGAAAGATGTCCTCAACCTACGGCGGGAGGTTGAACACTCGAACAATGATACAGTTAATTTCAGGATCTGCGAATCTGCGAGTGACACCATACTATCGCGATGGTTGAACGGAACTTGAGAACCATGTCGCGACAGTAATCTTTCAACGTGAAGGGGATCCGTAATTTTCACGTTAAATACGTAATCGTATGCGTCTAAATAAGCAGTGTGGACCTGATCAGAGTTCACATGAATTGCATTGCCAAGCCAATCGTGAATTTCTAGAGGCCTTGGCTGCACGTGTTGCGTTGTTTTATCGAAAGTAAAGCGCACAAGGCCTTCTCAAGGAATACACATCGAAACCATGGTAACCATGGCGGAGCGGCCGACGCCGCTGCAAGTAGACGAACAAAGCCAGACAATAAGGCGGAGCAGAGGCACTACGACTCATTCGGCAGGCAGAACAACACTAGCGACGAAAACTTCACTCAAGTGAAATGAAGAAGAACCTTCCCATTCGGGGCTCGAAGCGGAACTGAAACTACAACGCCGCAGCAGTTCAGTGTTGCTCAATATTAGAATTGTTAAGCTTTTTTTTTCACAGTTCAGTCCACCTTCTTCCGGTTTCCATGCTTGATCTGTGTTCAGTTTTTGACAGACTATCCCCTGGGCCATCTTACCACTAAAGCTGAAGGGGGTGCTATGGGGGGTTTCCCTTGTCAGTAGAACGTTCACCATCAGTATCAAAGGCAAGCGTTTCCTGCTATTACTGATAAAGTCAAAAGTTGTTTATGAGTAAGAGAAACACGATTTATATAAGTTCAACAAGTATTGAAGCGATGTCTGATATAGTTTCGTTTTCAGTTTTTTCTTTAAATTCTACCTTCTTGTTGAGGAAATTGCGTTTTCTAGCGCTATATGATAAATCTGTATTGTTTCTTTATTTTTACTACTGCCTTCCATTGTTTCACATAACAAGTTAACAATTTTCGAATAAAACTGAATCAAACATTGACAATTTCAGTTTTGTTGTAAACACTGTTTATTCTTAAGTAGCAGACAGGAGGATAATCGTATAGAACAAAAAGGTTCCATAGGCTACCTGGCCCTTAAAATACCCTCACTTAGTTTTTAGACGGTTCACCGCTTCCGGGTTGGTGGCAAATCTAGTAAGACACTGATCGCACACATAAAAAAAGATGTCGCTATGAGGTAACGTCCAATAGGGGTGCAACATATCCGACGTACGGGCAATGCGTATACAGCCCTACCTGACCAAAGCTATAGTAGGTACAGTCGATGAGCAAGAGATTGATTGTAGAAAACGCGTGGTATGTGCTGTGCTTTATTGATAGTAGTAGATAGTTCCACGATAATCCGAGAAATAGCGGACCTATCTCTAATTTTAGATTCTCACTAAAGGCAAGAGCCAAAAATGTGGGTGCTGCGCTCTTCATGCCAGGAAACTGCATTTCAGGGACGATTTGTACAAATCCGATGATGATACAGTGTTGTTGTTGTTGTGGTCTTCAGTCCTGAGACTGGTTTGATGCAGCTCTCCATGCTACTCTATCCTGTGTAAGCTTCTTCATCTCCCAGTACCTACTGCAACCTACATCCTTCTGAATCTGCTTAGTGTATTCATCTCTTGGTCTCCCTGTACGATTTTTACCCTCCACGCTGCCCTCCAATACTAAATTGGTGTTCCCTTGAGGCCTCAAAACATCTCCTACCACCCGATCCCTTCTTCTAGTCAATTTGTGCCACACACTCCTCTTCTCCCCAATTCTATTCAATACCTCCTCAATAGTTATGTGATCTATCCATCTAATCTGCAGCCTTCTTCTGTAGCACCACATTTCGAAAGCTTCTATTCTCTTGCTGTCCAAATTTTTATCGTCCATGTTTCACTTCCATACATGGATACACTCCATACAAATACTTCCAGAAACAACTTCCTGACACTGAAACCTATACTCGATGTTAACAAATTTCTCTTCTTCAGAAACGCTTTCCTTGCCATTGCCGGTCTACATTTTATATCCTCCCTACTTCGACCATCATCAGTTATTTTGCTCCCCAAATAGCAAAACTCCTTTAATACTTTAAGTGTCTCATTTGCTAATCTAATTCCCTCAGCATCACCCGACTTAATTCGACTACATTCCATTATCCTCGTTTTGCTTTTGTTGATGTTCATCTTATATCCTCGTTTCAAGACATTGTCCATTCCGTTCAACTGCTCTTCCAAGTCCTTTGCTGTCTCTGACAGAATTACAATGTCATCGGCGAACCTCAAAGTTTTTATTTCTTCTCCATGGATTTTAATATCTACTCCGAATTTTTCTTTTGTTTCCTTTATTGCTTGCTCAATATACATATTGAATAACATCGGGGATAGGCTACAACCCTCTCTCACTCCCTTCCCAACCACTGCTTCCCTTTCATGCCCCTCGACTCTTATAACTGCCATCTGGTTTCTGTACAAATTGTAAATGGCTTTTCATTCCCTGTTTTTTACCCCTGCCACCTTCAGAATTTGAAAGAGAGTATTCCAGTCAACATTGTCAAAAGCTTTTTCTAAGTCTACAAATGCTAGAAACGTAGGGTCAGTATTGCCTCACGTGTTCCAATATTTCTACGGAATCCAAACTGATATTCCCCGAGGTCGGCTTCTACTAGTTTTTCCATTCGCGTTAGTATTTTGCAGTCTTGGCTTATTAAACTGAGTTCGGTAATTTTCACATCTGCCAATACCTGCTTTCTTTGGGATTGGAATTATTATATTCTTCTGGAAGTCTGAGGGTATTTCGCCTGTCTCATACATCTTGCTCACAAGATGGTAGAGTTTTGTCAGGACTGGCTCTCCCAAGGCTGTCAGTAGTTCTAATGGAATGTTGTCATCTTCATCTACATCCTCTTCCATTTCCATAATATTGTCCTCATGTACATCGCCCTTGTATAGACCCTTTATATACTCCTTCCACCTTTCTGCTTTCTCTTCTTTTCTTAGAACTGGGTTTCCATCTCAGCTCTTGATATTCCTGCACGTGTAATGGCATAAATATTAAGGGCCATCCTTAATGCTATTTATGTCTAGTAAGGCGCCAGTAAAATTAATTTTATATAGCTCTGAATCATAGGTTAATTTTTGAGGTTGTTGTACTTCATTATTTCAAAAATTGGTAATGCAAATCCTACTACTATATCATCATCATCATCATTTAAGACTGATTATGCCTTTCAGCGTTCAGTCTGGAGCGTAGTCCCCTTTATAAAATTCCTCCATGATCCCCTATTCCGTGCTAACATTGGTGCCTCTTCTGATGTTAAGCCTATTACTTCAAAATCATTCTTAACCGAATCCAGGTACCTTCTCCTTGGTCTGCCCCGACTCCTCCTACCCTCTACTGCTGAACCCATGAGTCTCTTGGGTAACCTTGCTTCTCCCATGAGTGTATCATGACCCCACCATCTAAGCCTGTTCGCCCTGACTGCTACATCTATAGAGTTCACTCCCAGTTTTTCTTTGATTTCCTCATTGTGGACACCCTCCTGCCATTGTTCCCATCTACTAGTACCTGCAATCATCCTAGCTACTTTCATATCAGTTACCTCAACCTTATTGATAAGGTACCCTGAATCCACCCAGCTTTCGCTCCCATACAGCAAAGTTGGTTGAAAGATTGAACGGTGCACAGATAACTTAGTCTTGGTACTGACTTCCTTCTTGCAGAAGAGAGTAGATCGTAGCTCAGCGCTCATAACTTTGCTACACCTCGCTTCCAGTTCTTTCACTATGTTGCCATCCTGTGAGAATATGCATCCTAAGTACTTGAAACTGTCCACCTGTTCTAACTTTGTTCCTCCTATTTGGCACTCAATCCGTTTATATCTCTTTCACACTGACATTACTTTCGTTTTGGAGATGCTAATCTTCGTACCATAGTCCTTACATTTCTGATATAGCTCTGAAACATTACTTTGCAAACTTTCAATCGAATCTGCCATCACAACTAAGTCATCCGCATATGCAAGACTGCTTATTTTGTGTTCACACATCTTAATCTCACCCAGCCAGTCTATTGTTTTCAACATATGATCCATATATAATATGAACAACAGTGGAGACAGGTTGCAGCCTTGTCTTACCCCTGAAACTACTCTGAACCATGAACTCTATTTATCGTCAACTCTAACTGCTGCCTGACTATCCATGTAAAGACCTTTAATTGCTTGCAAAACTTTGCCTCCTATTCCATAATCTCGTAGAACAGACAATAACTTCCTCCTAGGAACCCGGTCATATGCCTTTTCTAGATCTATAAAGCATAGATACAATTCCCTGTTCCACTCATAACACTTCTCCATTATTTGCCGTAAGCTAAAGATCTGGTCCTGACAACCTCTAAGAGGCCTAAACACACACTGATTTTCATCCAATTGGTCCTCAACTAATACTCGCACTTTCCTTTCAACAATACCTGAGAAGATTTTACCCACAACGCTGATTAAAGAGATACCTCTGTAGTTGTTACAATCTTTTTCTGTTTCCATGTTTGAAGATTGGTGTGATTACTGCTTTTGTCCAGTCTGATGGAACCTGTCCCGACTCCCAGGCCATTTCAATTATCCTGTGTAGCCATTTAAGACCTGACATTCCACTGTATTTGATGACTTCCGAGTTAATTTCATCCACCCCAGCTGCTTTATTGCACTGCAATCTATTGACCATTTTCACCACTTCCTCAAATGTGATCCTATTTCCATCCTCATTCCTATCCCATTGTACATCGAAATCTGAAACATTACTGATCGTATTTTCACCTACATTGAGCAACTCTTCAAAATATTCCCTCCATCTGCCCAAGGAATCCACAGGATTCACAAGCAGATTCACTGACCTGTCCAAAATACTTGTCATTTCCTTCTTACCTCCCTTTCGAAGACTGCTAATTACACTCCAGAATGGTTTTCCAGCAGCTTGACCCAAATTCTCCAACCTGTTTCCAAAGTCTTCCCAAGATTTCTTCTTGGATGCTGCAATTATCTGTTTGGCTTTGTTTCTTTCTTCAACATAACTTTCTCTATCTACGTGAGTTCTAGTATGTAGCCATTTTTGATAGTCTTCTTTTTCCTTTTACAGGCTGCCTTGACTGTGTCATTCCACCAAGCTGTTTGCTTCATCCTAGCTTTACACACTACTATTACTATAAACTGAAACAATTCGGACCTTTTAAATTTGTATGTCAGAGTTTTCACAGTAATGCACCCTGCAAGAAAACAGTGGTAAGTCAATGTTAACTCATGTTAAGTGCACTCAGTTTGCAAGTAAACAATATTGAGTAACCATTGACGTTTTTTTAAGAATAAGATTTTGGATGGTCTTTACAATTTTAAAAGTATGTCGTTGTTCAGGAAATATTTGAAAACAATGAGTCATCTGAATAAAGGAATCGCAATGGTTTTACCTTATGCATCTGATTTCTGAGATTTTCTTGAAACTTTACTGTCCAATTTCTCAAAACAACCAGCTTGCCGCTTACCACTGCTTACAGCCAAGATCTTCAAATATCATCACGAAATTTCATGGTCGCTGCTTTATGTTTTCTAGATGATAATTAGAACTTTATTACCGTTCTCGATCACACAGCTGTTTCCAATTCCTCTACATCTGTACAATGTGTACACATGTAGCGGAGCAACTGAAACTAGCTAGCCTCCATCTGCATTTAAATCTACATTTACTTCTACATTTACATCTACACCATCACTCTGCAAACCACTGCGAGGTTGATGGCAGAGGATACGTCTTGCTTTACCCGTTATTAGGGCTTTCTGTCGTTACATTCACGTATGGGTTGTGGGAAGGATGGTTGTTTAAATGACTCTGTGCACGCTGTAATTAATCTAATCTGTCCTCACGATCCTTACGGGAGAGATATGTAGAAGGTTGTGTTATATTCCTAGAGCCATCGTTTAAAATCGGTTCTTAGAACTTTGCAAGTAGACTATCTCGGGATAGCTTAGGTCTATCTTGAAGAGTCTGTCAGTTCAGTTTCGTCAGTATCTATGTGATGTTCTCCCATGGGTCAAACAATCCTGTGACCATTCGTGCCGTCGTTCTCTAGTGGTTAACGAAGTGCTATTTTAAAATAACAGCCTCATAAAACGATGTCATCCTTTAAATTCAACATAATATCAACACCCGCCTCTCAATATGGGAGTTGTTTGGATGAGCAGAAAATCTACATGATACAGTATGCTGAAGACAGAGCAGTCATTATCGAAAGTGAACGGGAATTGTCATGTGCTTAATAGAATGGAACGTGTGCTAACTGATGACAATAGTAAACAAATAGAAAGCCAAGGGAGTTGTATCTGCAGAAGCTCGTCACACTGGAAGGCTGAATGTTACTTTGCAAGAGGCTGTTTAAAAGGCGGACTATTGTTACCTTGGCAGAAGAACAGATAAAGAAGAAAGATGCCTGTGTGCAAATAGCCTAGCCAGTCTAGGGATTATCTCAGATTTTATTATTATTTCTTACTTTTTTCTCACTGAAATTTTCGACTGTAATTATTTATTCATTGTATTGTGTTATTGCAAACCAAGTTAACGAACATAAACTAAGAATAATATTGGTGAAGCAACATATAGGTTACAAATATAGTTAACTGAACAATCAGTCGTATTCAGGACATCTTCAAATTTTCCTGTATAGGTTCTTAGTGAACACGTCTGCACTAGAGGCTAGACGCGCCTCTGCTCCACACTCGCACTTCGCAGATGCATTTACTTTCCATTTAGACAACGAGTCCGCACATTTGTAGTGGTTGATTGTAATACGGTTTAGAACTACTCAGAATTTTCGTGGGAGCTGTTAAGCCAGTGATGAGACTAAAAACTCTTGTTCGTTAACGTAGGTATCGAAGACCCACAAGTTGTGCCACGTAGTTTCTGTACGACGTTATTCCTTGTACGGAGCCTTGTTCCTCATAACTTAGCGTTCCGTCTAAAGTAACTCCTACATGACGGCCAGATAGCCCGCTTATGTCGTGACCAGTACAGAGCACAATGGATACGAATACATCTGTACTGTTCGAGCACAATTCGCTGAGGTCTGAGCAACGAGCAGCATCGCAGATTCAACAGGGGTTATTCGTTTCCATAAAATGCACCGCTTTGAGCAGCCGACGGGGAGCGAGGGAGAGAAATCACTTGTTCGGTGTAAGGTGTTGCTGGAGTATCGGTCCAAGACAGGATGTTCTCTCTGGTTCCGGCTTTCAGTTAGCTGTGACGTGAACCATCATTTCCTCTCTCTCTGTATTGTTAGAACTTCGTTCCGACATCAAAACTGCGTCTTTCCCTGAACACCTTGACTTGCTAATGACCTCCCGTTTCAACTCAGGTGCGGCCATATATGGTTCGTATACAAGAATATAAACAAACTGAATTTAAATAACTCTTTTTATTTAAATGTAACTCCCTTGAGTTTCCCACATTGTTGTCTACTCGACGAGGACACTTCTGACTGGTACACAAGAAAGACGTAGTACGAAGGATTGCACGAGGCACAAGGGTTTTCTACAAAAAGAAACAGCTATTGACATCCAAAAATACGAACCCCGAGACCAGAAAAAGATTCATGAAATACTGAGTTTGGAGCACAGGTCTGTGTGTCTCTGGGGAAGACAGACATACAATTAGAAGCCTCTGAAATGTGGTGTTCACAGGAGACTGTCGAACATCAGGCGGATTCATAGAGTAAAGAATGAAGACGAGTCAACGAGAAAAAATATAACAAAAACATAATGAAGCAAAGAAATAGATTAGTGGTGGTGGTGGTGGGGGTGGGGTGGGGGGGCGACATGTTACGACATGAGCTGAAGACTGTAACTGAAAGGATGGTAGAGAGAAAGAATCACAGAGGCATGATGGGGGATGCAGCAGCTGTGCTCTAAGACGGCTGGAAGGCGGCAGCAGTAGGGAGTTGCATCCGATGGGTCTTAGGGCTGTTGAACCAATAGCAACAGATAAATTACATTCTCATTTATACAAGAAGTTCCTCCCAATTCTAACGTGTGCAACAAATACTCCGTCAGCACAGAAAGTTTCGAGACCGGACTAATAAAAATTAGAGAAACGTTAAGATGCCGGTTTTAACGCCCCAGGTGTTCTCCATAGTCCCCCTCTGCTTGGATACAACGCACAGAACGTTCATACAGAAGTGTGCAATTGTCAGAAAAGTCCTTCTTTGGGATGTTGTTCAACTCACGCATCACATGGGCCTGAACGTGGCGTTATGTCGTCGAAGCGTTGACCCTTCATCTGAATGTCTGCAGTTTGTCGTTTTGTGGTGGGCCGTATTCATAATACCAATCCTTGTCGTCTGTGATGATTTTTTTCCGGAAAAGAATTGTCCGCGTTTTGTATTTCAATCAAGTCGGGGCAGGCATCCATGGTCGTTGTCTTTGTTCGAGACTCGAGGTGTGTGGGACAAACTTTCCACACACTTCTCTCCTGCAAAACATTCTGGAGAATATATGTATGTAATTAACGTGATGACGGCTAATAATACCTTCAATGCAGATGCACACCAGGAATCGGCGAGATGCCGCTAGTAACGAGGCTAATGAGCAAAGGCACTACGTCAATAGTGTTTGGTATAGGTTAAGACTTTGGGTCTGACAGGAGGCCTGCTACGGTAGGCCGTGCGAGACACATGGCATAGCGGTCAGTGCATCTGCCTAGAGAGCAGGAGACCCGGGATCGAATTCCAGTCCCGTACAAATTTTCAACTCGCCCCATTGATATACATCAGTGCCCACAGGCAGCTAATACTTTTAATTCCCTTGTGTCTTGATTCGTAATGGCTGCATTATCAAAATGGTGTCTGTTCTTTCGAACATGTCCAAAAGAACAGACACCTCATGTATATACAATTCGGGCGATGACGGCCAATGATCCAGTCAGTGCAGACGCACACCAAGCTCGAACTCTTAGCGAGTAATGTGGCTAATAAAGAGGGCCAATATATCAGAAGTGTGCGGAATAAGTTGAGAATTTGGATGTGACAGGAGGCATGATAGGGTAGCCCGTGCGGTTGTGGTGACCACTGTGTCCAGATGGCGTAAAGGTCAGTGCATCTGCCTAGTGAGCAGGAGACCCGGGTTCGAATTCCGACCCAGCACAAATTTTCATCTTGCCCATTGTTGTAAATCAATGCCCACTGGCAGATAATGTCTTTAATTTCCTTGTGTCTTGATGTTGAAGAAAGTATTGAACACCTACTTTAGAGATGTTGCTCCATTGTGATTTGTGACACAAGATCGTTGGCACGCTACGTTTTCAAGTCCACTACTTAATACTTACTGCCTGTGGGCAACTCACTGATCAAATGCATATTTGTTTTTCACAGTTGTGAGTCCATATGCCAGCGTAGTTACTGCGCTGACGTCCCTTATATGCCAAGAATATTGCATGTCTGAAGGAATGTTGCATCGTACTGCCTAACAATACAGGCACTTCAATATCTTATTTATCCGCCAGTACCAGGCAGCTAGTTTCAATTAAAATGTATCCTCCTACCGTCCCCCCTTCCAGGTACAGTAATCACATAATGTGTACGAGTGCAGGTTATGACGCATGAACGACAGCATAAGGCACTTTGGGTTCGGCCGTGAGACGTGTACGGATAACCAAATCGGCCAAGGCGACTGCTCACGTAAGTCGGGAAAACTAGGGTTCGAGTTTCGGTCAGGCACAAATTTTCATTGTCATTATTCCATTACACAGCTGATGATTGCCCGCATTCGTAACTGTGACTACCATTTCATGTAACAATGAAACTGCCAAGAAACGTCCACATATGTCCGTTATCAATATATGTGTTGGTTATTTACATAGCGCCGCACTCTTTTTAGAGCCTCCTGGTAGCAAAAATCTAAATAGTTTTTTCGTAACATCGATTAATCAGGAATCTGTTGCCCGCAGTGCCTTCGTGGAAACGTACGATGTTCAGGGACTAGAAGTTTGTGCCATGGAATGTTCGCACCAAACATAGCGTAGCACATGTGGAAAAATTCCTTTGTGAAGACTGATGTCTTTTGCACCTGCATGAATAACATTTGCTTCCTAGACGACTGAACTGCTTTGTTCTTCGTGTACGCACCACTTCCTATATTATGCTATCGATGGAACTTCGTAGAGCAGCCTGTCTGCTTATTGCATACACGACATAGAACAGTCTCTCCATTAGTAGTGAAAGCGTCATTCATCGTAACCCAGGCTCTTAATACAGATAGTTATATGATGACATCATGAACACAAACAGCTGTGAACTCCGAAGAGCCGGCCGGGGTGGCCGTGCGGTTCTAGCGCTACAGTCTGGAAACGCGCGACCGCTACGGTCGCAGGTTCGAATCCTGCCTTGGGCATGGATGTGTGTGATGTCCTTAGGTTTGTTAGGTTTAAGTAGTTCTAAGTTCTAGGGCACTGATGACCTTAGAAGTTACGTCCCATAGTGCTCAGAGCCATTTTTGAACTCCAAAGAAATGCTGTGTGGCAACATGTCTTGACGCACGCACTCACTAGTTCTCAATCTACGCTAGTAGTCCGTGCCGCATGTCTTTTTTTTCAACTGATAATCTCGACAGCACACGAAGCCCTTTAATATACTCAGTATTGGCTACTAAAATGCTGCACACAGTATTGTTACTGTATCTGTTTTCTTTTGAGAACTGAAATTCCGAATTTTAGAAAATAAAGCGGAAGAACGTCCTTGAAATCGAACTCAAAGCGCAGTTAACAATGTTTTAGTGCACTGGAAGGCGATTTTTGGTGATAATTAACTGTCTTAAACTTTTATGGTGGTTTGGATTCGAATATTTGTCTAAGGGAGTGGCGCTGAGAGTGTGGGGTAACACGTAATACGTAATTTCATGTACCTTAAAGCTAAAATACCTAAAACACGTAATTATAGTAAAATGTATAAAATATGTAACTATAAAATCGAATATATCAACGCTGGAAACGTAATTCGTCAACATTTACACTTTTCACAGGCATAGGATCGAAGGAGACGAATATGTAATTACATAAAAATCCGGGCTCTACTTATAAGACACAATGTATTACGCAGTAAATGAATAATGCTAATGTTGCTTGCAGCAATGAAATGTTATTGATCATACGTCATCAGTCACATAATACAACACAAAATATGAAAATACTTCACACAGAAGTGAATAATTTGTCCGTTTTCACCAACCGCTTTTACGATTCCCATCTTCCGAGTTCCCTTTAACTGCACACTGTTTGTGTCTTTCTACACCTACACCTACACCTACACCATGAATCCAGCTTCTTTACATTTACTTTTCGTAGTGACTAACACACTGGTCTCGTATGCGGGAAGACGACGTTTCAAATCAGCGACCGGCCATCCTGTTTTAGGTTTCCCGTGATATCCCTAAAGAGCTTAAGGCAAATGTCGCGATGGTTCCTTTGAAAGGACACGGCCGATTTTCTTCCTCATGCCTCCTTAACCCGATCTTGTTCCACGTCTCTAATGGCGTCGTTGTCGACGGGACTTTACTCTTCCATCCTTTTTTCGCAATTTTTACATTCAATAATAGGACAACCTGGAATTTATCTTTACTGTCCTTAAAAATTAAGAAAGCGATATTAGTTACAATCATTAAATGTCCCATGATTCAAAATTTAGTCTACAGAAATTGGTGAGAAAATTCAATGAGACAGTCATCACCGCAGATTCAACTTACAACATGATTGAAGGCGTTGGTGTAATAACCAAGTAAATCAGGTTTACATAATTTCGAGTAAAACAGAAAAAACTGTCAAGTAACCGGAAAACTTTATTGATCGGTCTTGTCTGTTCCCAACCTTTATTTAGGGCACTATGACACCATAATAACTTATTACCAAACGAAGATTTATTATGGTATTTATTGAGGTTTAAGAAATTAGACTTGCTTCACTCTTGCACCAAGAACGTTTGTTTTTAGAATGCGATGTCATAAAATAAACGAGTAACTAAAGAAATAACAACTATTACCACTTTACAGGTTAGTGAATCTGATGAGGAGACTGAGATTTTTTTTAAAAAAAGGATAACTTAATAAAAGTCTTAGATGTGGAAGGATAATAAGAGGTTCATTGTGCTCCTACTCCCTGATGAACAGTATGTAGCATCTGTAACACTTCTGTCAAAGATCACCCAATAATTATAAAATTATCTGTCTGCGGCTGACACATACTTCTTGCCAATCTTCATGAGATCCTTATATTTCTTAGATTTAACTGTCAGAGATACTTTATAAAGTTTTTCACAGAAAAAGTCAATACTGTTGAGGCTTACTGAATGACGAAATCGTGATAAATAAATTATGATAATCTTGCACTACAGCGAGTTACATGCTTGTGTGCAGTGGGTTTCTCAAAGAACCCGTACTTCGAAATAGTAAACTTCCCATTATTATCATTCTTAATGTTAGACAGAAACATCGTTTTTGGGTGGACCAAGAAATCTAAAAACAGATCTTGCGTAATTATTATTGTGCAATGACAAAGCAAACCCTAGACGTATCTGGTTCTTGCCTCCACACATCCGAAGCCGACAAGTCCCCCTTTGCTATTCTGAAATGGTCCACTGGACAGGTCTTATTCTTGCACCGCACGATAGAGCAATTTTCAAACTATGGAGTGGCATTTTCGGCCAAACAAGGACATGTTTGGTTATTGTACCAGTACCTTCGATTCTTTTATCGACGGCAAATAACGTAGAATGAACCGACAGAGGACATGTGGAAGTGAACAAAAACCTACTGTACTTCCACCTGAAAATAATTTTGCCGCAGAACATGTACTGGTCTACAACAGCACCACACACGGTACTCCAGTCACAGTAAACACAAGACTGGTAAAGACAAGGCGTCCTGAGCTCTCAGCCAGTCAGTGTGGATATTACCATTGGCCACTCTCTATGTAGGCTCTCTAGCTCTACCCAGCACTTTCGCCAGAGCCTCACCTACTGAAAACATCTGGTAGCGGGAGAAACTGACAAGCCACCACTTGGTAGCCACTACGACTAATGAACTCTGTCACAGAGCTGAAACAGCGAGTAGTAACGTACCCCAATCTATCATTCAAGCTCAATTCGAGTCTATTCAAGTTAGGGTCGTTGTTGTTACCAAAGCTGTCAGACATGAGTACTAAATTAAGCACGCCGTATACCTCCAAATCATCTACAAATTTAATCACGCATTTACCCTACTGTTTATTCAAGACATGGCTGATTTCACAGAAGATTAGGACCCAACTGCACGTGACACTAGTACTGCTGGTACTTTTATATGGTTGTGAAAAGAGGGCGACATCAACAACAACTGAAGAGCCAATCTGTGCCTTCGAGAGGAAGGTACTTCGAAAGCTCTGTGGGCCCGTCCACAATACTATGGAAGGAAAATGGGAGTAAAGAACGAAAGAAGACGTGTACCAGCGGTTTGGAAAGCGACACATTGGCCGAATACTAGGGCGGAAGGGACTACCGTAGTTTGAGCACATTCTTCTCCATTCTCAACCTGCTGGAAAACGCCCAAGGGGACTTCCAAGGACGCGATGGAAGGATCGAGTATAAACAATCCATAAATAAGTGGAGCCGACATCAGTGGAAGATGAAGTTAAAAACTGGCAATGAAGTACTACCATCTGCAGTAAATATCTCCTCCGTTGTGACTGGCTTCCTTTTTTATTGTGCATTTTTTAACCTGTTATTTTATAAATTTCTATAGTGTGCTGCTTTTTCCCTTTTGTAGTGTGGTCATTTCTTCTATTTTCCTGTTGTAGACCTAAAATGTCAGTTAATCAAGTAAATAAAGATGATCATGATTCTTGGTACTATCCTGTATACGAACAGTAACTAAAATTTAGATAATTGCTATCCTTACTGGCGTTGTAATTTTAGTGCTGTGTAAAGTATAATGAACATATCAAAGAGAGAGAGAGAAAGAGAGAGAGAGAGAGAGAGAGAGAGAGAGAGAGAGAGAGAGAGTGGGAGAGAGAGAGAGACGTACCGCCTGTCCCCTGCAGGCGACGCGCCGGGAGCCGTCGAGGCCGCAGTCGGCCGCCAGCTCGACGGCGCCCTGCTCCGGCAGGAAGGTCACCGTCAGCGACGGCAATGACGTCAGCAGGCAGCCGTCCTCAGCACGCGCCCACGCCGGCACTGCCAACACACACCGCAAGCTCCGCTCTACACGTGTCACCAACTGAGGCTAGGACATTCCAACTAGCATATCGAGTGAGCACAAAGTTTCTCGCGACGATGTCTCTGTATATAAAAGGCAATGTCCAGATTGACTTATCATCGCCCTGCCCAAACAGACGAGGATAGAAACTTGAAATTTGGAGTAGGTGTGGATCTTATACCGTAGCCATTGTTTAAGAAGAGATTCTTCACGATTTCAATCATAAGGGGGTGAAATAGGGGATGAAGTTTATTAAAAAAAATCGCTATTAACGCAATTTTGAAGCTAGATCTACGAAAATTGGTATTTGGTTTCTCGGTCAGAAAAAAAGAAATACGTGTTTCAGCGTTTTTGGAATTTCAATCCTATGGGGGTGAAGTAGTGGGTGAAAACTTTTTTTGAACATAAAAAGTATTTTAAAGGTACATCTATGAACATTCGTATTTCACTTCTTGGTTACAGATAAAAAATACATGTTTCAGTGTTTTTTGGAGACTGGATCCTTAAGGGGGTGAAATACAGGATGACATTATTTTTATGAAAATATTTTGTTATGCAAGCATTTTAAAGCTAAATCTATGAAAATTTAAATTTTGCTTCGCAGTTAAAAATGGAAAAATACGTGTTTCACTGTTTTTGGAAATTCAACCCCTAGGGGGTGAAATGGGGATGAAAGTTTTTATGGAAATATTTTGTTATGCAAGCATTTTTGAAGCTAAATGTATGAAAATTTGTAATTGGTTTCTCTGTTAAAAATAACACGTACACATGTCCCGGTTTTTTGAAATTCAACCCCTAAGAGGGTGAAATAGGCGATAAAACGTTTTATGGAAATATTTTATTACGAAAGCATTTTTGAAGCTAAATCTTGAAAATTGGTGTTTGGCTTCTCGGTTAGAGATGGAAAAATGTATATATTTCACTGTTTTTTGGGAATTCTACCCCTGAGGGGATGAAATAGGGTCAAATTGGTTCACCGACTCGTCATCGCCCAGCCCAAACCGCTAACGATAGATACCTGAAGTTTGGAGAGGGTATGGATCGTATACTGTCGGCATCGTTTAGGAAGGGATTGTCCGCAATTTCACTCCTAAGGGGCTGAAATAGGCGATGAAAGGCTTTTTGAAAGAATGTCGCTATTAAGGGAATTTTGAAGGTAAGAAATGAAAAATGATTTTTGGTTTCTCAGTCAGAAAATAAAATTATGTGTTGTCAGCACCTTTGGAAATTCAACCACTAAGGGAGTAAAACAGTGTGTGAAAGATTTAAAAAAAAATAATTACTAAAGAGCTACTAAAGGATTTTAAGTATATTTCTAAGACATTTGGTATTTGAATTCCCAGTTAGAAATAAAAAAATACGAGTTTCAGTGTTTCTGGAATTTCTGCCCCTAAGAGAGTGCAATAGGGGATGAAAATTGTTAAGTAAATATTTCATTACACTAAAAAATTTTAAAACTACGTTTATGAAAATTGTTATTGATCTTCTCGGTTAAGATACAGAAATATTTGCTAGGGGATGAAAGTTGTTATGGATGTATCTCCACAAGAGCGTAAAAGGCATGAGTAACAAAAACTGCCGGCCGAAGTGGCCGTGCGGTTAAAGGCGCTGCAGTCTGGAACCGCAAGACCGCTACGGTCGCAGGTTCGAATCCTGTCTCGGGCTTGGATGTTTGTGGTGTCCTTAGGTTAGTTAGGTTTAACTAGTTCTAAGTTCTAGGGGACTAATGACCTCAGCAGTTGAGTCCCATAGTGCTTAGAGCCATTTGAACCATTTAACAAAAACTTTGGACTCCAGCTACCAGAATCGCTGTTTGGTCAGAAGTACATCCGGAAAAGACCATTCTTATATGATCTTAATTAGCGTGAAAAGTTTAGAAGGTGCTGCAGTTTGTGAACAACATAAAAATTCCATTACATAAAAACAAAATATCTCTGCAAGCCATATCCTCTACGCGAGCGAAGCAGCGGGTGCTAAACTAGTTCACGTATAAAACATCATTGGATTTAAGGCTGAATAACAAATACAATATTTTTATTCTACTGGTTATTGTTTATTTAAAACTAGTTGATACTATCAAATAATGGTACAGATGTGTAGATGATATACTGGGTCTGTGGACTGGAACCAAAAGACAAATTAACACGTTCCTAAAACATCCAAACTCGCAACACAAAAATATATAATTTACCATGGAGATAGGCGAAATAGCCATTAATTTCTTAGACCTCAACATAGATATCACCATACAGACACACAATTTCAAAAGCTACAGAAAACTCACCACAACAGACACGATAATACCCTCACGTTCACAACACCCAATATCTCTCAAACATGCTGCCATGGTGCCAGACACGATAATACATTCACGTTCATGCTGCCATGGTGCATCGCTTTCCATCCATACCAATTTCAAAACAGGATTTTAAATAGAATTAGAAACCACTAAATGTATTGGGACAAACAATGGCTATATCCCTGAATTAACTGACTACAATCTACACAAAAACAAAGAAAAAAATATTGCCTACGTGTGTGACTCCTCCAAAGCAACAGATATACCTAAACCCAACTGGTGTACTATCCCATATTTAGGAAAGCCATCTGAAAAATAAGCCAAAACCCTCAAATGATGCAATTACAAAACTTCATTTTATGTAAGAGGCACTACAGCTCATATCCTATTCAACAGCAAGCACAAAACAGATTTATTAAATAACGTTATGTATATAAAATCACTTGCAATGACTGCAACAAACTGTAAATTGGTCACACAGGCAGGACCATAACAACTAGGATGTTTGAACATGAACGCAGCTGGAGATTACAAAAGTCACATTCCACCTATGCCGAACATATGCTGAAAAAGGGACGCAGATACCAAGTCCACTCGGAAATACTGTATGCAGCCAACAAACGAAGAAAGCTAAGCTTGTTGGAAGCAATTGAGGTAAACAAACACTTAACTCACAATCCTCAGCTGGTTCTAAATGATCAATTACAACTGAAGACGACCCCTCACGTCATGCAATCAACCAACCACTTACCCACAAACTGCCCTAATGACACATACAGCTACACAAAATTAAAACGCAATTCAATTTCGTGTTCCTTACTTTGCCGCCCCCACAAACTTCAATAATGTAAATTGTAGTACTGTAATGTTATTTTAACCGTGCACTGTGTTTAGTATTGCCCATTACATAAAAATAATTTACAGTGTAAAATATGTTTGTTGCACAACATCAGTTACTAGTGCTCACGTAGATAGTTCTCAGCCAATGTCAAGCCCTCACAAACTTTAGCATTATAACATTTTAACCTGTAATATTGTGTAATGTAATGATTTATTGTGCTTAATATTGTTCCCTAGGTAAACTGTGGTTATGAACTGAAGATTAAAACTGAAGAAACAGCAAAAAGGTGGGAGTTTAAGGAGATGGGACCTGGATAAACTGACAGAACCAGAGGTTGTAGAGAATTTCAGGGAGAGCATTAGGGAACGATTGGCAGGAATGGGGGAAAGAAATACAGTAGAAGAAGAATGGTTAGCTTTGAGGGATGAAATAGTGAAGACAGCAGAGGATGTAAGCCGATGATCCACAAGGCTAGCCCTAATCATTTGGAGGAGACATCGACTGTTGGTTGCCGCTGAACGACGGAGGCCATTCATAAAATCAATGCCCAAACAGCGGACGCTGGTGGCCACGCTTAGAGGAGCGACATATCTCTTAGGTAGACCTCACCTATGAGCAGAACCTTCGATATGGAAATGTTAAAAGAACTGCCCGCTGCCGCCGCATATGTCGCCACCAAAGTCAGAGCCGCGCGAACATCGTCTTCATTGCGGAGGTAGAGGATTAGATCGTCAGCATAGGCTGTACAACAGAAGCGGTGCCCATGCAATGTCAGGCCCACCAGGCATTGGTGAAGCCCCTGGAGTAGGGGCTCTAATGCCAAAGCATAGTAACGTGGAAAGTGGGCAACCCTGTCGAACAGAAAGCTCGATCGCTAGAGGCGCGGCGAGGCGACCGAGGCGTAGCGCCGTATACCGATCCTGCCTTGGAGGCGTTTAAGTGGGAGATGTGTCTCAGAGCTGGAAAGTGACAGATGGTGACGCGAGACTGGACGCGCACGTAGTTTATGTATCAGCCGATAGAGGACAGTATTGGATAGGGGGTCTGTGATTTTAGTTTCGATTGTGCCCACTAGAGTGCACTAAAGTAAGAGAATGTTTTTCATAAACTGTTCTAGTATTTTCATAAAGTGTTATTATGTCTTTTTGTGTATGTAAAATGTTATAAATGTGTTTTAGCAGTATTAATGATGCATGAGTGTGTATTAAGGTTAATATGAAGTTAATTCTTTAACGAGTTCTGTTTTAGGATTTAGTGTGGGAACATTTCGAAGAAGTATGGATATGAACAAAGGGGATTTTTGTAGAATAGATTTGTAAAGTAAGTGTATGGTAAAGGGAAAGTTAATTCAGGTTGTTGTTGTTGTGGTCTTCAGTCCTGAGACTGGTTTGATGCAGCTTTCCATGCTACTCTATCCTGTGCCAGCTTCTTCATCTCCCAGTACCTACTGCAACCTACATCCTTCTGAATCTGCTTAGTGTATTGATCTCTTGGTCTCCCTCTACGATTTTTACCCTCCACGCTGCCCTCCAATGCTAAATTTGTGATCCCTTGATGCCTCAAAACATGTCCTACCAACCGATCCCTTCTTCTAGTCAAGTTGTGCCACAAACTTCTCTTCTCCCCAATCCTATTCAATACCTCCTCATTAGTTACGTGATCTACCCACCTTATCTTCAGCATTCTTCTGTAGCACCACATTTCGAAAGCCTCTATTCTCTTCTTGTCCAAAGTGGTTATCGTCCATGTTTCACTTCCATACATGGCTACACTCCATACAAATACTTTCAGAAACGACTTCCTGACACTTAAATCTATACTCGATGTTAACAAATTTCTCTTTTTCAGAAACGATTTGCTTGCCATTGGCAGTCTACATTTTATATCCTCTCTACTTCGACCATCATCAGTTATTTTACTCCCTAAATAGCAAAACTCCTTTACTACTTTAAGTGTCTCATTTCCTAATCTAATCCCCTCAGCATCACCCGATTTAATTTGACTACATTCCATTACCCTCGTTTTGCTTTTGTTGATGTTCATCTTATATCCTCCTTTCAAGACACTATCCATTCCATTCAACTGCTCTTCCAAGTCCTTTGCTGTCTCTGACAAAATTACAATGTCATCGGCGAACCTTAAAGTTTTCATTTCTTCTTCATGGATTTTAATACCTACTCCGAATTTTTCTTTTGTTTCCTTTACTGCTTGCTCAATATACAGATTGAATAACATCGGCGAGAGGCTACAACCCTGTCTCACTCCTTTCCCAGCCACTGCTTCCCTTTCGTGCCCCTCGACTCTTATAACTGCCATCTGGTTTCTGTACAAATTGTAAATAGCCTTTCGCTCCCTGTATTTTACCCCTGCCACCTTCAGAATTTGAAAGAGAGTATTCCAATTAACGTTGTCAAAAGCTTTCTCTAAGTCTACAAATGCTAGAAACGTAGGTTTGCCTTTTCTTAATCTTTCTTCTAAGATAAATCGCAAGGTTAGTATTGCCTCACGTGTTCCAACATTTCTACGGAATCCAAACTGATCTTCCCCGAGGTCCGCTTCTACCAGTTTTTCCATTCGTCTGTAAAGAATTCGCGTTAGTATTTTGCAGCTGTGACTTATTAAACTGATAGTTCGGTAATTTTCACATCTGTCAACACCTGCTTTCTTTGGGATTGGAATTATTATATTCTTCTTGAAGTCTGTGGGTATTTCGCCTGTCTCATACATCTTGCTCACCAGATGGTAGAGTTTTGTCATCAGGTATAAATAACAATAGTAAATAACTTTATGCATAAACAAAACTTCAGCATATTAGATAATTATGTCGGTAAAAGGTGCAGTCGCTAGGTTTACTGTTTTCCATTGGTTATTGATGAAAAGCGCGGACTGACACGGGAGTGTGTTGTTTTGCTATTGGCTGTTGAGTAAACTGACTAACGGTAAAGCAATATTCTTCGCGCGCCTTTCTCTGCTGGTAGAGAAGACTGAGAGTATTCTAGAGGTCGAAGCCTAACCATGAAACATATCGGACGAGTGTAGTAGTAGTTCCGATGGAAATGATAAGTTGCCGGATCCAGCAGTGTTTCATACATCAAAAGTGTTGGAAAGTGACGGCATAATTATTCCGATGTGTGTGTAGAAATTTCGGAATTTTTAAGTGAATTTTGTGACGAGGTAAGACATAAATTCCGCGTGGCGTATTGAGCAGGTTGGTGGCATGAACAAAATAGACAGGCAGTAGGGAAGACAGGGAATAAGTCCTACTTTCCGACCACCAAAGAGGATAAACGAAGTGCTGCCAGTGATTAAGGACAGCTTGGGCCTCAGAGTCCCTGTGATTTATAAAATCCCTTGTGAGTGTGGAACAGCTGCATGTGTCAGTCCATCAGTACTGCTGTGGAGAATATGAGAGGCAAACTGAAAATCGGCAACTTGAGAAATCAGCAGTTTCTGAACACAGGCACACAATGAACACAAACTACTCTTTGATGAAGAAAAGTTCTGTGATCTATCAGGTTTTCTCGCCGTGATCGATTAATCGTAAGCGTCTGGGTGTTCTTCTGAGCCGTTGCTTCCATTTTCTGCACAATGTATCGACGTCCGACCCATCCGTCACCTTCAGGCGCTCACAGCACCTTAAGAAGATGGCTGGGTAGGTCGTCGAATTATTGTGCAGAAAATGGAATTAACAACACGACTAAGGTCACTATTCAGAGTCCTATCTATGCTTCTACACTGACGGAAAAAATCGCAGCACCAAAAAATAATTAATGTAGAGTAATGAAATTTCGAGAATACATTTGTCTAGGTAACATATTAAGTGATTAACATTACATGATCACATGTTAATGTAATCGTGAGATTTGCAAATGTGAAATGGTAGTGTGTTAATAGCAACAGGTGTAACCGTAAGATTGTTGGCTGAAGGCATGCAAACGTGCATTCACTGTGTTACGCCGGTGCTGGCTATCAGTTTGTGGGATGGAGTTCTATGCATGTTGCACTTTGTCGGTCAATGCAGGAACTATTCATTATGTTTGTGGATGACGCTGGAGTTCTTGTTCGATGATGTCCCATATGTGCCTGATTAGAGATAGACCTTGTGATCGAACAGGCCAAGGAAACATGTCTACGCTATAGAGCATTTTGGGCTACAATAGCGGCATGTGGACGAACGTTATCCTCTTGGGAAACAACCCCTGGAATGCTGTTCAAGAATGGCAGCACAACAGGTCGTATCACCAGACAGACTTCCAAATTTGTAGTCAGGATGCGTGGAATAACGACGAGAGTATCCTGGCGTTACATGAAATCGCATCCCAGATTATAACACCATGTGGCCAGTGTGTGTCGTACATCGACAGGTTGGTTGCACGCCCTCAACTGGTTTCCTTCTAAACAACACATAGCCATCAATTGCACCGTGGCAGAACCAGCTTTCACCAGAAAACACAACATATCTCCGCCTGGCCTCCAATGAGCTCACGTTTGATATCACTGAAATCTTGATGTCTTATTCCATGGGGAAATCTTGATGTCTTATTCCATGTGCACCGTCACAGTATTGATGTCAATATGTTTTGGATAAATGGCAGCATTTGTCGTAAATATTGAAATCCTTTATTTTAAAAATCGATTTAGGTCACTGTATGACAATCTTCAGTGCAAAATATTCGAATCTTGCAGGCCCATATCATAATAGCTCATTTTCTACCAGGTGTAACATGTACTGTGATGATTACTTCCGACAGATATTTTCACCTTTACTGCATACAACAATTTTTAAACTTACAGAAGAGCCAGTTGCCCATCCGGAGTACAGATTCGCAACCAATTGCTCGAGCAATAGATCAGAATCATCGAAAACACTGTAAACAGATTGAGGGATTACGGTATGTGAATCTCGTCCTTCCGTTAGGAAGGGCTGGAGAAACAGGGCTTGAACACCATTTGCGACACAAATAAATTTCAAATATACTTTATTACAATTACAAAGTCCCTTGACAATGCAAAAATCAACAGAGCAATAAAAAGGTCAGCTGAATTTCAAAAGAATAAGTTTCAACTCCGACGCCACCAGTTAATCGGGACGCTTCACATACTAGACTAGTCAAGGAACTCAGACACCATCTCTTTCTAAAACACAGGCGTTAAAACAACCTTGAAATGCAGACAATAACAAAAGATGAAATTAACACTTTACACATTGTAACTGATCACAAGAGCCGTTCTTTTAAAAACAAATTGAATTATGCTTGATTGGATTCAGCCCAAAGAAAATCTTTTTACAACGCACAAGCGTTCAAGCGGCAAACAAGATACACACCTTAACCAATAATCAATCAGTTTAGAAGGCAAATTAGATGCACGCGAAAATTAATAGTAACTGTGTCAAAAATTGGGGAACGCACAACGCTCAATATACAGTTAGAACGCTCGCTTCAAAATTACTCTGCAAGTTCGATATACGTAACATATAGTTAAAATTGATTTATAAACCAAGAAGTTTCCTTGAACACAGGTGCGCTAGCATTTGAAGTAGAATCTCGGCCTGAATTACTTTAAATCGAAACTCTGGAGATAAAAGTTAAATAACAAATGCGAATTGACTCAAGTAGCGATTAAAGCAAATGCTTTGAAATAAATGCGGGCCAAGTTATTTAACAAGGGCCCAAACAATTTGCATGACAAGGCAGTAAACAAGAAATGGGATGCAACCGCAGTATTAAGAATACAAGGAGCCTGCAGTACCTTAACTTACAGAGCCGAGCAAGGTTAACAGCTCCCATCAACACACACAGAAAGTGAGCAGAATTTATTCACTCTATTTCACAAGTTACCCAGATTAAACAGTCCATAAAGACGAAGCACAAGCGAGGAGTGCATTACAGAATTCTTTTGTAAACCACAAAATTTAAAAGGGAAAAGTTCTTTAAAAAAACATAATAATTACAGAAACCAGAAATACACTTTATGGGAGGCTGAGTTGTACCGCATACAAAATTAACAGTCTAAAACATACATGTCCGGCTCTAGAATTTATACCAGTCAGTAACACCTAGAGCAGAATACGTAGCGTCGTTGGTTAAAGTCAGTGAAAAGATTGAAAAATAAAGGTGGAAGCTTAAGATACGTGCTTGAAAATGACCCAAGGTTGAAATCGGCCGATTGCACAGATAATAAAAGGATTACAGCCTGCTTGGACCATGTTTTGATTCTCAAAAGATTTTAAGAATTGTTCGCACTCAAACTGTCTTGCACCAAACTCACAACTTGCGACACAACAAACTTAACCACAGGGAAAGTTCCGGTACGTGCAAATCCACAGTAAGTGTCCACCAAACTCCTAGAGAACACAGACTGAAATCGACAAAAGAGCCGCTTTCCCCCAGTGGTAGGACTCCTTCGCTGCTAGCTGCTGGCCACAAGATCGCTGTTACGGTGGTAAACACCAGGCGGCTTACTCCACTCTCATCCACCCGAGTCACCACGGCCAGTACCAGGAAGGGCTTCGGCGACAAACCACGGATCCAGAATACGAGACCGCTCGAGTCAACACGGAGTAAAACTGAGACCCACTCCGGGCTCTGCTCCTCAGCGAACCTCCCCGTCTGGCGGCCGAACTTCAAGAGAGTGAACTCCCTTCCTGAGCGGCATACCAGGCTGCCAGACACGTCCTCTGGCCAAAGGTCAATATACTTGAGAGCGTGACACTACCTAGCGATTCGCGGTACGATCCAGTGTTTATCAATTTATTGGGCAATCATACAATATAGCGGACACTTTAATACGTATACATCTCTATATTTACTGCCTAAGTAGGTATTTAAGGGTGGAGAGAAACGGTATGCATACAAAACATATGCATGTTGCTTATCGTGGTATGCAAAGGCAGGCTGCAGATGATGCGGTTGTCTATAAGAATATACCAGTTCTGGTAGCCTGTAATGAATTGTAGATGATCGATTATTGGAACAGGGACTAAGAGTTGACAAGGAATGTACACTGATAAGCCAAAACATTATTACCACTGCCGACCATGAGGTTGGATGCCGCCTGGTGACTTTGAGGGCACGTGACGCGTTATGAAAAGTAAGTAAGCGCAACAGAGGCGGATGGGGATCATCCTAGAGAAGATATGGTCTGCAAATGGGGAAATCTACTAAGATAACCGACTTTGTCTAAGGACAGATTATGTCTACGCAAAGCCATTGAACGAGTATCTCGGAAACGTCGAAGCTGGTCGAATGTTCACGTGCTACTGTCGTTAGCATCTACGGAAAGAGGTAGAAAGACAGTGAAACTACGTCTAGCCGCTAAATGATTGGACGTCCTCGACTCTTCACAGAACGTGGGGTCTGTACGCTTCTCTACTCTGTAAAGTAGGATAGGTGTGATCTGTGGCATCTCTGCCGAAAGGGCACAATGTATACAGTATAGTGAACTTAGCTAGTTGTCTGTATGACTGGTGATATTTCGCTACAATACTACAGTGTAGGATGTAATTTCCTACAATTTTGCTATAACATGTCGATGCACTGCGTAATTTCCTACAATTCTGCTGTAGGATATTGATAAAAGGGGCAAGTTTGGAAAATCTGGATGTCCGGGAATGTAACGTGCTGATAGCACGGATGAATAGATGTAACCTAGCCTGAATGTGGCGGTATCTGTTACTAGAACCTACAACCGACGCAGCTAATATCAGCGCCAGAACATATATCCAACCAGGAATGCAATGTGAAACGTCCCCTTTGAACAATTTATACACGACAGTCCTTAAACTGACACACAATATTTTGTTAGCGCAACGCAATCTGACTTTCAAAATTCGCTACAAAAGAATGGCCCTGACTAATATTAAACTATACCTTTCACAAATCACTTACCTCACAAAAATCTTCGCTGCTCAAGCTACTGCAATACAGCGAGCGCCACTACTGCCAGCTAAATAAAAGATTCAAACTATGGAAGGCACTAACTACTGATAGGGATAGTTAGCAAATGAAAGATATTAATAGAGAACAAACAATGTATTTACCTTGATATCATCATATATAAATATAGCAGTTCATGACAAATTTCAAAACTCCGCCATCTCTCTCCCCACATCCACCACTGCTGGCGGCTCACCTCCAACTGCGCAACGCTACGTGCTGTTCACATCCAGCTGCCGCTGCCCAACACTACAATGGCGAGTATTACAACAATGCAAAGCAGCCACAGACTGCACACAGCACAGCCAGTGATTTTCATACAGAGGTGGCGTTACCAATAAAAAACCTAAACAGCCTACTTACATAGAGAAAACATAAACAGCCTACTTACATAGAGAAAACATAAACAGCCTACTTACAAATGTTCTGATAATATACATAGGAAAATGTAAACTGATCAGAATGCAAAATACCATTTTTAGGGGGAGTTGTGGGGTAATGTTGTTAGGATGGGGAAAGATATATTTCATTCTACCCCACATGCGTGCTTTTTTAATGTTATTTGGCAGAAGAGGAGGAATAGGGCTGCAGTAATTCTTGGCTCCCTATGAGGGGAAGGGGGGATGAAACGGCCACTAAGAAACAAAAATTGCCTGTTAGTCTGCTGCAATCTTAATCGACTATTCTGAAGACGAAATAAGAGACAACCCGTGGTATTCAATATTCCCGGCCTGCTGAACACTCGATGTTGTATTGGGATTGCAGCCAGTAGTCGTTTACCATATTTCGTCTGGACATCCCACGGAATTCTTGAAGTTAGCTGTCAAAGATTGACATCGGCTGTGCTTTTTTCGTTATTGTTGTTTAAACTTCCAAAGACGGGCAGGCTCGCAGCAGATAAAAGCGCTCTTCCTCCAAAAGTCTACAGCTATTTAAAAGAAATTTTGAAATGCATAGAAAATAGACAATAGCAAATGACTATTTAAAAAATAACATATTCATGAAATTTTTTTATCATACTTTTTAGACGGTTTTTAACTACAGTCAAATGTAGTCACTGATGACAGTTTTGATGATGGTATGATATAATGTGGAAACCCAGTTCTAAGCAAAGAGGTGAAAGCAGAAAGGTGGAAGGAGTATATAGTGGGTCTATACAAGGGCGACGTAATTGAGGACAATATTATGGAAATGGAAGAGGATGTAGATGAAGATGAAATGGGAGATACGATACTGCGTGAAGAATTTGACAGAGCACTGAAAGACCTGAGTCGAAACAAGGCCCCGGGAGTAGAAAACATTCCATTAGAACTACTGACAGCCTTGGGAGAGCCAGTCCTGACAAAACTCTACCCGCAGACTTCAAGAAGAATATAATAATTCCAATCCCAAAGAAAGCAGGTGTTGACAGATGTGAAAATTACCGAACTATCAGTTTAATAAGTCACGGCTGCAAAATACTAACGCAAATTCTTTACAGACGAATGGAAAAACTAGTAGAAGCCGACCTCGGGGAAGATCAGTTTGGATTCCGTAGAAATGTTGGAACACGTGAGGCAATACTGACCTTACGACTTATCTTAGAAGGAAGATTAAGGAAAGGCAAACCTACGTTTCTAGCATTTGTAGACTTAGAGAAAGCTTTTGACAATGTTGACTGGAATACTCTCTTTCAAACTCTAAAGGTGGCAGGGGTAAAATACAGGGAGCGAAAGGCTATTTACAATTTGTACAGAAACCAGATGGCAGTTATAAGAGTCGAGGAACACGAAAGGGAAGCAGTTGTTGGAAAGGGAGTGAGACAGGGTTGTAGCCTCTCCCCAATGTTATTCAATCTGTATACTGAGCAAGCAGTAAAGGAAACGAAAGAAAAATTCGGAGTAGGAATTAAAATCCATGGAGAAGAAATGAAAACTTAAAGGTTCGCCGATGACATTGTAATTCTGTCAGAGACAGCAAAGGACTTGGAAGAGCAGTTGAATGGAATGGATAGTGTCTTGAAAGGAGGGTATAAGATGAACATCAACAAAAGCAAAACGAGGATAATGGAATGTAGTCGAATTAAGTCGGGTGATGCTGAGGGAATTAGATTAGGAAATGAGACACTTAAAGTGGTAAAGGAATTTTGCTATTTGGGGAGCAAAATAACTGATGATGGTCGAATTAGAGAGGATATAAAATGAAGACTGGCAATGGCAAGGAAAGCGTTTCTGAAGAAGAGAAATTTGTTAAAATCGAGTATAGATTTAAGTGTCCGGAAGTCGTTTCTGAAAGTATTTGTATGGAGTGTAGGAATGTATGGAAGTGAAACATGGACAATAAATAGTTTGGACAAGAAGAGAATAGAAGCTTTTGAAATGTGGTGCTACAGAAGAATGTTGAAGATTAGGTGGGTAGATCACGTACCTAATGAGGAGGTATTGAATAGGATTGGGGAGAAGAGAAGGTTGTGGCACAACTTGACTAGAAGAAGGGATCGATTGGTAGGACATGTCCTGAGGCATCAAGGGATCACAAATTTAGCATTGGAGGGCAGTGTGTAGGGTAAAAATCGTAGAGGGAGACCAAGAGATCAATACACTAAGCAGATTCAGAAGGATATAGGTTGCAGTAGGTACTGGGAGATGAAGGAGCTTGCACAGGATACATTAGCATGGAAAGCTGCATCAAACCAGTCTCAGGACTGAAGACCACAACAACAACAACAACAACAACAACATGATATAATGGTGATACTAGCGGTGCAAGGATATGATCGTGATAATGATAAGTGTGGGATGATGAGTGTGGCTGCGGGGAGCTGTGGAACCACAGGTAGTGACTAAAAGCCTTTGACATGGAGGCTGGGGGAGGAAGGTAAATGGAGAGATGGTGTGAGATGGAGCAGTGTGATAATAGCTGGAAAGAAGGATATGTAACGGGACGGATTTCATCGTTGAGCAATGGGAACTGGTTGTACGAGGCACGTTTAATAAGTAATGCAGCACATTGTTTTCTCGGCCAGTTTCGGTTTGAAAAATGGGGATTTTGTTGTAGGACGTCGTGGCATATTCCCTCTTCAGCCCTTATAGATTCATGAAGTTCCGATAATGGGGGTGCTACACGTAGTACTCTACAGAACACATCGTTGGGTGGATTGTATGTGGTATACGTCTTATTTTCAGCACAGTGCTCATAAAGACCATATAATCATGCATAAGATGTCATAACCATTACACCTCTGCCCTCCTGCACAACACAGAGAAACAATGAAAAGCATGTTTTTGTCCTGAGTCTCACATGCACAGCACCCTGTCATCTAATGTCCACTAGCATGTGTCCGGACATTTTTCATCAGATATTGTGTGCCGTCAGAGGCTGAAGAGTTTTTAGCGTGTATTACAGCCGACGTAAAAATAGTTGCCGTACAGATCTCGCTGTGGAGAAGTATGTCAGGCTGAGGGAATGTTAGTAGCGTTTCATTTCCAGCAATATCTCCATCGACTAATAGACGACTTATAGGATTATTAGAATCGCTCCCTGTTCAGTGCTTGGTGCTTAAACAAGTAACAGCATGCTACACGCTGAGTCGGTTATCTTTACGCTTGCCCACGGAGGCTACTGCTTCTGCTGATGGGGGTGTGATAAACATACATGTGGGACCGGAGTGTGGGTGCTGCCGGTGGGAACTCCATAGATGCAAAGCAGCTGGCGTTCCGTACGCAACACAACTGCGGCACTGGCAGTGGTGTGGCGACTTATCTAGTTAGAGGCACACACAACCTGGGAGAAGATGACACCTGTGTCTCTTCCTCGCATTTTCTGTTTGTTTTAAGTATAGACATTATTGTCCCTGTCCTACCGCAGAGTGCTGACAACAGAGTGATGGAGACTTGTTTGAATGTAGAAGCGTGGGATATTTGTGCAGTTCGTTTGTAATGAAACTGATACACATAAAGAGTGTGCTAAGCTAACCCTCAACACTTCCACAGTGAATTTGTTTGATTATTGCTCTGTGGTATTTGTTAAACATTGGAGATCAGAGTAAGTTGTAGGAAACATAATTTTATTTTTGAAAAGAATTTAAAAGTGGCTATTTGGAATACCTGGAAAAACTGGCTAGGTTTCAGCAAAAATTGTAATAAAATACACCGACAGACTTACGTAAAATTAACTTAAGAGCACTAGTGGGCTCCTGGGGTAGGGGGCTGGCGGCAAGAGTGTATTTGTTTAAGCATTTCTCTGCAGGAATTGTTGAACAAGGGATATCTGTGTAATTTACGTAATATTATTCTTGGAAAGTAGTGAAAAGTGCTTATTTGCAATACTGGGAGAAAACTGGCAAAACTGTAACAAATTACACCGTGATTGGCTGCTTCATTTTTAATACTTCGCTGTGATTGGTTATAGATAGGAGGAGAGAAGTGAAAGAGTGAAAGGGTAAGGGTTTTCAATTTCCCACAACCATAACTGGGCTCTTTCTGCCATCTTCAATTTTTTGGACTGGTTGTTTCATTTTTCGTATTATGCTGTGATTGGTTCGAGAAAGAGGCAGAGGGAGGAGATGGGAGGGGAGGGGAGGGGAGAGGAAGACAGGGGAGTGAGGGGAGGAAAGGATCGTGGCTTCTCATGTGATAAATAGGAAAACGTGGCTTGAAGGTCAAGGTCAAACGTCAAAGGTCATTGCCTTTCCCCTGCACGTACGCAACCCAAAGATCAAAGGTCATTTCTGATCAAGAATGCCCATTACTTTCCTCCTGTGATGTTTTGAGGCTGTTTTCGTTCCATAATTTAGACCTCTTATTCAGATTACCGTGAACGTGAAATGGATGTTTATTTCAACATATTTGGAAAACAGGTGCTGCACTTTTGTTTCGTATTCATGGTTAGTTTGCTGTGCACATTCAAAACACCCGACATGACCACAGCAGTGTTCATAGGGCTACCAACATGCTTACCCTGATTGCCGAACACTCAGACACGCTATCGCAGCTCAACTGGCTAGCTAAATCCTGCCTGATCGTAATTCCACAGAAAATGTGTGGGGCTCTTTGGAGCAGCGAGTGAAACGTAGCAATCAACATCCATGCAATTTGGTAGCTTCATGAGATCTAATCACCAATGAGTCGCTTCAGGCGCATATGGCATACCTAAAGAAACGTGTAGATCCTTTTTATTACCGAATTGATGCCATTGTGACATTTTTGTTGTATAAAATGCGACAAAATTATTTGAATTACTGTGATACATGTTTGATTCGAAAATATATTTTTCCTACCGACAACGCGAAATCAAGATTTCATATTACAAATAAATAATACACAGTGGGATTACTGAAAAGAAACATATTATGGACTCCGCTCTTAAAAATAATCTTTCTGTTTAACGTTATCTTCCTGGTGTGGAAAAGAAAACTGTATCAGAGAGAGGCAAAGAACAATTTCAGACCTACATGATGTCATGGTATCTATGGAAAGTGGATACTAATTTCAGTTTCTTTAAAATCAGTAAATCACCTTCCTGCTGAATAATTAACCACTACCGCCGTTGACAGGTGTATTCTGTATGCAACCACAACTTTATTACCTAGATTTAGAAGTTCCATGCTATCATCTTAAGCCCCCGTCCTTAATGCCTCTTCAACACCAATAACGATGTCACTTCTACTGCTCTAACTCTGTCAACACTGTTGCCCTAGGTTTCACCGCCAACAATGTTTTCATTAAATGATGATCAAATTTATCCTGACTATTAGAGTGATTTAAATGAAAATCTTAAAAGTGCAAAAAAATTCATAAAAGTTGTACTATCGATTTGACAATTGGCAGCAATTATCACCGAGTTTCGAGAAACGACCAGTAGTTGGCACCCTGCTGTTGAATCACAGGAAACGAAGCCATGTCAGTACAAAGACGGCCGCCCCGTTGTGAACTAGCACCGCATTGGAGCAGCTATCAGTGAGAGTTTTTTAGAGTAGTGGAAATGCTTCGCAGGGTGGAAGCACAGTATGATGAACTGCGTGTGACCCACACCAGATGTAAGAGTGGTAAGGATAGTTTAAAAGAGTTTTAACTTATGTCGAAGAGACTCCTTTCGTGGGTCAGTCACACTGCACAGTGACGAACGAAAGGTTACCACAGTGGAGGAGCAAATGAAGGAAAAGGTGTATTACTGTGAACGAAATAGTCACTATTTTAGACGTTAGTGTGTGTTCAGCACAAAATATTATACGTGACGTGTTGCGATTTAATAAAGTGTCCATAACATGGGTGCCACGTCACCTAACTGTTGAATTGAGGCTTGTCACGTCGATGTCTGTGAGGAATGTTTGTGTCGCTTCCAGGTCGAAGGTAATCGATTTTTGGGCAGAATTCTTACAGGAGTTGAAATATGGGTGCACTCTCGCCAACCTAAACAAAACATAAAGCAAGAATCGAAAAGAATTGCACTCAACCATTGAAAGGAAGACTCGTGCTCATTATCTTTTCGGATGCAAAACGGGAGTAACAGTGACTAGCAATTCACACTCAAATATACTAAGAAATCACTCTCGCCCTGCAGTCGTGATCAAAGGACGAGGAGTCCTGACTGCAGATGTTTTGTTGCAATACGACAATGCTCGCTGCCGTATCACCTGTTCAGCAGTACCAATAATACAAGATATGAAATGTGATTATCTCGAACACCCACCATATTTACAAGACCTCGTCCTGAGTGACTTTCATTTGTTTGAACGTCTCAAATAAGCACTAGGAGGCAGACATTTCGGAAGCGACGAAAACCGCAGTGCGCGAATGACTGCTTTCTAAACAAAAAGAGTTCTTCTCACGAGGTATCGATGCGCTTCCCAAGCGGTGGAATGGATACATTACACTCTTGAAAAACGCAATATCTGTAATTTTTCTGTGTTACGTTATTTACCAAGTAATAAATAATTTAGGTTGTCATTTGAATCATTCTTGTACTGTCCATCTGGCTGTTACAATTTGCATTTGGATGCTTAGTAAAAGTTTCATCGAATTTTGTATCTCTGCAACCTCCCTTTTTCTTCCAACAGTTAGTTTCCTGTGTTGTGCGCTATTTAGCTTCGTCGCGCCACTAATCTTGTTCAATAGAAAACTTTTTTTAAAGGCATTACATCTAACCTGCGCAATGACAACGGACAACGAAAGCAATGCAAAGTTGCACACGAATCGATACGAAACACAATTATAAAGCAGTTGCGACTAGTGACATTAACAATCCAACTTAGCGATGGACCAAACAGTATATTAGCTACGATGGAACTGGTTTGCTTTCATGTTTTCAAATTACATGCACAGTTCTTTTTTTCTGTATGTGATTCAGTCTACCGAAAATACAAACATCGATCGAGGTCTATTGGCGTCTCTTTTCCTCTCGGTGCTCTAGGCGCGGGCATATCTGATATATGCGTAAATGCGGCCCTCAGTGGCTGCAGGCGACTTCGTTGTTGATGGTTCGTCATTGGTATTGGGACGTCAAAGTCAAAATGGTTCAAATGGCTCTGAGCACTATGGGACTTAACTTCTAAGGTCATCAGTCCCCTAGAACTTAGAACTCCTTAAATCTATCTAACTTAAGGACATCACACACATCCATGCCCGAGGCAGGATTCGAACTTGCGACCATAGCGGCCGCGCGGTTCCAGACTGTAGCGCCTTTAACCGCTTGGCCACCGCGGCCGGCTCGTCAAAGTTGGCGGTCCCGTAAGTGCCAACTGTGACTAGTAGGTTGTGTCTCGGTATCGACTTTCGTCCTCTTCTTACTCTTTCGCCATCACGAGCATACAAACCATACTCACAGTTATATGAAACTCTAGAATTTATTTAATTTTTGAAGAAATGAATGAGCTGTTACATTTTAAACTTCATGTTTAAAAAAATTCAAATTTTATAGTTGATTATCTTAGTTTTTACCACAGTTCTTAATAGATTTAGAAAATTCTAGAGCTTCATATACCTATAAGTAAGGTTTGTATGCTGTGCAAAATTCATCAAAGAATCTCTCTTAGAAAAGTGTACCTACAGCAACAAATGCAGCTAATAGAAAGTGAAAAAAATTATGACATTTCACATGTAAAAAAATATTTTATGTTTTTGAACTTCCACTGCTATGAGTGTGAATTCTGAATCTTTCCTGGTCATGCTGACAAAATTTTATGAATTTATTTGTAGAAGTATAGGCAGTGGAAATTAAAATGTCCTATGGTACTTCTCCTGCTCCAGGTCGGTCTGTTTGACGTCCTACCCTCTTTAATGGCAGTTATACAGGGTGTCCCGCTTAAAATCGGACGCCTTACCCACCAGTTAGCCAACTCTAGTCGAATTGCTTGTGAAGTTGCAACATCTTGAAAGTTGAATGCAGCAGTATGCTCGTGCGTCAGTTGTGAGAAGCTATTATTGTTAAGTTGTTACAGAAATGGGGCAGTATGCTTTAGAAACCCCCCCCCCCCTCCCCCGTCGGAGGTTCGAGTCCTCTCTCCTCGGGCATGGGTGTGTATGTGTTGTCCGTAGCTTAGTTTATGTTAAATTAAGTAGTGTGGGACCGATGACCTAAGCAGTTTGATCCTAGTATAAGACCTTACCACAAATTTACAATTTTATTGCTGGTAGGAAACTTTCCACGACCAGCACTAATCAAGATCTGTACAAGAAATGGAGGGCTGGTAGAACCCGTTCAGAATGTGCAGAGGAATAGACGGCCGACAGTGAGGACCCTTGAAACTGCAGACAGAATTCGTATTGAGACATTACGAGAAGTCTCCGCAACTGGGTAAGGAGGTTATCGCAGCAGATTGGTGTATCTCTTACATCATGTCATTGTGTACTAAAAGATATGTATTTAAAAGCCTATCGTGTGATTTTGGTGCAAAAGTTGAAATCTGAGAATCAGGAATAAAGAGTTCATTACCCTAACTGTCCATTAACATCAGTTGCTAAAGATTACTTGGACTCCTTGCTTTAATTCATGTCAGATGAGGCCTGGTTTCATTTGTCAAGTTACGTAAACTCCCAGAATTGCAGATGCTGGTCGCAGAACAACTCACATATTCTACAGGACTCAATCAGAGAAGATAGGTGCTTGGTGTGCGTTGTCTGGCATGCACACTATAGGCCGCATGTGTTTAAAATTATACCTTAAACAGTGGTATATATCTAGAGATATTTGACTCTTTCTGTGCACAATTAATAGGTGCAGAGAAGCTGTATGCAATACTTCAGCAAGATGGAGCAACCGCTCACAAATCCAACCAAAGTATGGCTCTCGACACCAACGTATTCTCTGAGGATAGACTTGTCAGTAGAGACCTCTGACCTCCAAGGTCTCCGGACTTAATATCGTGTGATTTTTATTTATGGGGCACACTACAAAGAAAGGTGTATGCTGAGAATCCTCGCACAACAGAGGATTTTAAACGGAACATTACTAGAGAAATTAACAAGATCACGCCTGCAGAATTACACTATGTTACTGGTAACATCATCACACGAAGTCAGCGATGCCTGGTTGCCCATGGCCACCATTTCCAGCTTCTCTTATGAACAAGTAACTACATGCTTTTTAGTGTTACTGTCATCAATTATTTTTTAATTAGTTCATTGTTACTTGAATCTCAGTCGTGAGGCGTACTGGTTTTCTGTGGGTAACGCAGTATTATTATACATAACAATTGCCAAATTTACAAGGAAGTAAGAAACGCTGAATTTGAATTAAAAGTACAGTTAAAGCAATTTCATTACTGTAAACACAAAACTTACAAAAGAAAATTTCTACTACATAAAATATTACGCGCATTTCATTACCTGATTTGATTATAGCTTATTGCGGAATTTCAATTTGTATCCGCCGTAGCTTGGTGCGCTACAGAATTATTTTCGTTATAAACTGTAATTAAAATTTGTCGAAGTACGTTGTTCAAATTGATTGCTGCATAGCTGCAGAGGTGGAATTTCATCCCTGACATTCCGCAACGTATTCGTAATATTGCTACAGTTTGCTCTGCTGTGCAGTGGGAATTATCCTGTAGATAATCCCAAACTCGTCTGCTCGTCGAATGGTTGTAAGCCACTTGTCAGCCGTGCAATGAGTCCACGTAGCGAGTTTGTTTCTCAAGAGTTTTATTTGAACGGTGAAGTGCAGCAGTATTACGAAACTTCACACAGTTTGTCGGAAGGAACGTGACGGGAGTAGGCACGAGAGACGTTAAAGCAATAATCAAAACCAAATCCTCATTTGCATCCGGAATGTTCGTTTCAAACAGAAAACCTGATTTAGCCCGAGGAAGGAATCTGCATTGCAAATACTTTGCTTCGGATGTTGCTGGTGGTAAATGAGCGGGCAGCGCGAGTCGGGAACCCTACTGCAGCGTGGAATGAGCGCAGCTGGATGCAGAGCGCAGAGGCGCTGAGAGTTGCTGTTCTGGAAGTTGGCTCCTCGCCATTCTGTGAAGAGTCCTGCAGAATGTTTTCGTATACTGCTGCGCAGTGACATAGCGTAATCTTAGCCAACAGGCATCTACATCAACGTGTATAGTCTGCAAAACACTGTAAAGGGCGTGACAGAGATAATTGTTTAATCTTTCTTATTAAACTAAGTAAAAATATTAAAATTAAGACTAGAAACGTATATGAGAAGCTATGCTTGGACATTTGTTTTTATTTCTAATATTTGTTGTATTTTTTCCCTAAGTTTGGGAAAAAAATCGCTTTGCCAGAAAGCTATAGACCAATTTCACTTTTCAGCGTTTGCTTCAAGAGCCTTGAAAGAATAGCTTATGCGTATGTAACATCCTTTCTAAACAATAGCATACCAGTAGAGCAAGCTGGTTTTACGCCGGAAAGAAGCTGTTGCGATCAGGTCCTTTCACGCAGAACTGCATTCAGAAAGAATTCCAACAACTCAAAAATCAGCCGCGTTTTTTGATTTAGATTCAACCTTTGATATAGGTTGGAGAACGATTGATTGAAATTTGTGAACAATTTGATCTAAAAATTACCAACACATTTTTCAAACATAAGGACATTCATAAATATACTTGGCAACAGAACACCAAAGAACTTCGTTCTATAATAGATTATATTATCATTAGGCAAACAAGTAGTTTCAAGGCAGTAGACGTCAGATCTTATAGAGGAGCCCAGTGTGGATCAGACCACTATCTAGTTAAAATGAAGTCTTTCTGGCCATGGAAGAATGCAAGGAGTGATACAAGTAACATAAATAAAACGAACCAGACTGAGAAAGATGAAAATTTACCTTTTAATATTGACAGCCTACAAGACGAAAGTATCAGAACACTCTTTGCGGCCAGGATGGAAAGGAAACTGGCTGAATCATTTGAAGGAAGTACAGAGGAAATATATGACTATATAAAAGCTAATGTGAAAATCATAGCAACAGAGGTGTTGGGTAAAAAAGATAGCAACCACAACCGTGCAGCAGAGCGGTGGTCAGAGGAACTAGAGGTCCTCATTAGAGAAAAACGAAATGCGTTCCTTCAGTGGTTGAATGATAAATCAGAAGAAACAAGGTCAATATACAAGGAAAAGAAGAATGAAGTGACGAAAAAAATAAGGATGGCAAAAAATGAAGCATGGGAAAGAACATGTGCCAAGGTGAATAGCAAATTAGGATTTGGGAGAGCAAAAGAAGCATGGTCAGTATTGAAAGGGCTTCGACAGGATACAAAAAGCAAAACTAATCTCCAACTGATAACACAAAAGGAATGGGAAGAGTATTTCCAAAAATTATTAAATGAGGACAGAGAAGAATATCTAGAAGAAGGAACAGGGGAAGATGAAGGACATGAAGATGATGAGATCCATATTTTAGAAAGTGAAGTACCTCAGGCGTTGAGAACAGGAAAGAATGGTAAATCACCGGGACCAGGCAATATCAATCTGGAGTGTCTGAAATATGGTGGTGACAAAATTGTGAAACTGATAACACAGCTCTTCAACAAAATGATACATGGAGATTCAATACCCAACGAAATGAAGCTAGGTTACATTAATACAATATTTAAGAAAGGGGATCGCAAAATTTGTTCAAACTATCGAGGAATTTGTGTTACAAACACATTAATGAGAATTTTTGCGAAAGTAATTAAAAACAAACTGGAAAAAAATTTTAGAACCCAAGAAGAACAATGTGGATTCACGGCTGGGAGATCATGTGTAGACCATATTTTCACATTACGACAGATTTTGGAGAAACATAGGGAAAAATCAAAAAGTATAGGATTAATTTTCATAGATCTAGAAAAAGCGTATGATACTGTTCCAAGAAAATTACTTTGGAGAGCACTACGTATGGCAAACATAAACCCTTCCTTGATTAAAATAATACAACAGATGTATAAAGATAACATTTGCCAAGTGAAAGTTGATAATAAACTTTCACAGAAATTTAGAACAAGCAAAGGCCTTTTACAGGGCTGTCCCATGTCACCATCATTATTTAAAATCTATATAGATATTAGCCTTAGAACATGGTCTCGTAAATGTAATAGTATGGGATTAGAAATAAGAGATGGAGTTTACCTACATCATTTATTATTTGCTGATGATCAAGTAGTCGTAGCACAAGATGGGGAGGATGCTAACTATATGTGCAATCAACTAGCAGTAGCATACAAAACTTGGGGTTTGAAGATTAATTACCAAAAAACAGAATACTTGACTAATGATTCAGATGAGCTATACATTGAAGGAAAGAAAATCAAAAAGATAAACACTTTCTGTTATTTGGGATCCATTTTAGAAATCGAGGGAAAATCAGAGTCAGAAATCAATAAAAGGGTTAGTAGCGGACGGAGGGTCATTGGGATGCTTAACTCAGTCTTATGGAGCAGGAATGTAATGAGCAGAACAAAAAAATTAATATACAAATCCATATTAGAGAGTGTGGTTCTGTATGGAACGGAGACCTGGACAATTAACATGAAGCACATTAAAAAATTACAAGCTCTAGAGATGGACTTTTGGAGAAGATCGGCAAGAATCTCCAGGAAAGAAAAGATAAGGAACACCGAAGTAATAAGGAGAATGGAAATAAAAGAAAGAATATATGACGTAATGGATAGGAAGAAATTACAGTGGTACGGGCATGTACGACGAATGGAGGAAGCCAGAATACCAAAATTGATACTGGAGTGGGAACCGGAGGGGAGAAGAAGAAGAGGACGACCTGTGACCACCTGGCTCCAAAATGTACAGCACACAATGAGGAGAATGGGCGCAGAGGAAGAGGACACACAAGATCGAAACACATGAAGAAATATTTTGAGAGTATAGTTTACGAACGTTTATTGTTTGTATTGTCATTTCCAGGTAAATTATTATGTTGGAGATAAGCCTCTGTAATGAGGAAAAGCTCAAAATAATAATAAATATAGGTTGGAGAGAAGGACTGCTATTGAAGGTGCTCCAACTTATTTCTTGTAAATCCTTTTTTCATCTACTCAACGAAACATTCAGCGACAGACTTTTACAAGTACACTTCAGTAGGAAGTCAAGTATTTTCAATAGCCTACAAAATGACCTACCACAAGGATCTATACTAGCTTCTCTAATGGTCAATATATACACATCTCATACCACCAACAACACCTCGCAAATTCTTGTCTGTGGACGATACTGCATCGGTAATCGATGTTCGAGCTTTGCCCAAACTGAGGGTGTACTGACAAAAAACCTTGACACAATTAATGAATATTTGAAAAAAAAAATGGAGTCTGCAGCTAGTGACGCCAATTGTCTGAGGATCACACGGCGGTCGATCGGTGCCGTTGGGCCTTCCGAGGCCGGTTCGGTCGCAGTTAAAAAAATGGGGCATTCAGCCGACACCAAACAAAACTGAAGTTACGTTACAGGACACCTTAGCAACAAAGAAGCTCAGATAACTATTGTCGTTCACTATGATGGAGTCACACTGAAACGTAATTCACAGCCTACGAACCGCGGTGTCGATATTAACACCAAAAATAAAAACTAGAACTAACCTGTTTTAGAAGGTGGCCAATAAGTCGTGGGCTGCTACTGCCGATATTTTAAAAAATAGCACAATAGCTCTCGTACACTAAACCGCAGAATACTGTGCTCCGGTGTAGTTCAATAAATACCATACCGACCCTGTCTATACACATCTAAACCAGGCAGCATGAACCGTAGCAGGAACTATTAGAACAACTCCGCTCCAGTGGCTACCAATACTGAATAATTTCCAACCTCCCAAAACTAGACATCTGGAGCACTCAAATCATAATCAATAAGTTGCAAAAGTGTCATGTCAACCCATCCCTTCCCAGTCATGTTGATGCAGATTTCCTTAAACGACACAACCGAGCGGGGTGGCGCAGTGGTTAGACACTGGACTCGCATTCGGGAGGACGACGGTTCAATCCCGCGTCCGGCCATCCTGATTTAGGTTTTCCGTGATTTCCCGAAATCACTCCAGGCAAATGCCGGGATGGTTCCTCTGAAAGGGCACGGCCGACTTCCTTCCCAATCCTTCCCTAATCCGATGAGACCGATGACCACGCTGTCTGGTCTCCTTCCCCAAACCAACCAACCAACCAACCTTAAACGACAGCAATCGAGACTGAAGTCAAGACATCCATCTGTACTAGTCGCCAACGAACTCTATGATTTCAGCTTCAGTGATCACTGGACATAACTTTGACAAGAACAGAGAGTCAAGAACTCCCACCTCGTGACAGATCCAACTTCGGAGGTACTAGGATGCTCTCTTACCAGAAGACAGCGTTGCAACATCAACAGGATTCGCACAAACCATGATATCTGCAACGAACCTGACCACGGAAGCAGTGGAATGTCCTGCCCACAATGACCTGCAATTGTGATAAAGATGTGCAGTGGCCAAAATAGATATATGTTCGTTTAGTTTCAGTTTTTAATAGTTTCTGATGTCTTCTACATACTTTAGGATCTCCTCGTTATGAACCTATTGGAACGAAAAGTACATACTCCGAGGGGAGAAAAGCCATGGGAGACCTGATATCGTGTCGGACCTCCTTTTGATCGGCGTAGTGCAGCTACCCGACGTGCCATGGAAGTCATTGGAAGCCCCCTACAATACACCGAGTCACGCTGCCTCTATAGCCGTCCATAGTTGCGTAAGTGTTGCCGGTGTAGGATTTTGTGTACGAACTGACATCGCGATTGTCTCCCATAAATGCGCGATGCGATTCATGTCCGGCAATCTGGGTGGCCAAATCAATCGTTCGAACTGTCCACCATGTGGTTCATACCATTCGCGAACAACGGTGACCCGGTGACATCGCTCGTTGTCCTGCACAAAAATTCCATCGGTGTTCCGGACAAGTGCTTGAAAATGATCGACGGCCGAAATTATCTAATAACAGAGACAATAAATAGAGCAGAATGAAGAATGCTCCTATCATGGCACAAAAAGACGAATATGCCGTGGGCAGAGTTTGGGATATAAAAGAAGGTAACTAGCATTCCAACTTGTTTGACAGCTTCAAAGACATTTAAATCAAAACATCTTGATGTATTCGCGCTTTTTAACTCGTTATTATTACTACCCACGTCATGTAACATAATGCATCGTGTCAAGTAAAGTAATATGATACATGATGTTATGTCATATAACATGACACAAGCCATGAGTTTGCCACGCCGCGTAATATGACACAACGTGTCATTAAAGTTTAGGATGCACACATCCTCACTCTGGGATACTTCATATTATAGATCCATCCTCACTCTCAGATATTTCCGATTGTAGATGCGTCCTACTCTCTAGAGGCACATGAATTTATGTCTATTTGTTCTAACACCCTGCACCATACATGTAACAGGGCGTGGGTCGAAAAGAGCTCAATGCGCTGAGCAAGTAGGGTTAACTCGTAAAAAAGTGCGAATAAGTCAAGATGTTTTGATTTTAATGTTTTTGAAGCTGCCAGATAAGTCAACAAGCTAGTTGGCTGGCTCTGAGCATTATGGGACTTAACATCTGTGGTCATCAGTCCCCTAGAACTTAGAACTACTTAAACCTAACTAACCTAATGACATCACACACATCCATGCCCGAGGCAGGATTCGAACCTGCGACCGTAGCAGTCGCGCGGTTCCGGACTGCGCGCCTAGAACCGCTAGACCACCGCGGTCGGCAACAAGCTAGTTCCTTTCTTTTGCATCCTTAACTTTTCCCAGGACATATTGGCCTTTTTTTGTGCTGCGATAGGAGCATTTTTCATTCTGGTCCTCAGACTTTTACTCTACCATTATTTTGACATTAGACCGCCATAGCTTGGCAACCGATGTAGATTTTTATTTACTCGGGCGACGACTGATCCGGTATAGGTTTTGTACTGTCTTTCGAACCATGTTGCTTCTAACGCGGCAGCAGATGAAGCTTTCACAAAACAACAGAATGATAATTGATTTCTTGTGTTTGTCTACCTTTCTCAAAATTTGTATTGATTCACACAATTTTTAAATACAGAAATGGTACGCGAAAAAAACCGCACAAAAAAGTGTTCTTTGCACGTAAAATCCGAAAGAACCTAGACTTCTGAAGCCGATTTTTCAATTTTATCGTAAGTATGAATTTTTTATTTATTTGATTCACTTTAAACCGTTTCTGCGCATACAACTCACGCAAGAATGAATTTTATGTGCTGTATGTAGGTCGACTTTAAACCATCGTATCTCGACAACGGAGAAAGATTATCGGATAAAAAAATTCTTTCTCACTTCAATTGATTTTTCCATCTTTGTGAAAAGTTTGAAGCGATTTGAACAAGGCATACAAACGATACGCTTCAAAAACTTCCCAGAAGGGCGTTAAACCGTCGTATGTTGACAAAGGATAAAGATTATTGGACAACAAATTCCGTTTTCTCTTTATCCATTTATCTATCTTACTGCAAAGTTTGAAACGATTCGTGTAAGTTTAAAATATAGAGGTGGTGCACTTCAAAAACGTCCCCCCCAAAAAAGTGTTTTTTTGCACGTAAAAATCGAAACGAAGCAAGATTTTTCAAAATCGTCAAAATTTATCTTAGACTAAAATCCGGTACGCCGGTGAGTCGAATTTGACCCTCAGTCTCACCGCAGTCCGGAGTTACTTAAGGGAGACTTTTTTGCACGTAAGATCGGAATGGTGCATATGCAAATGGTATCACTAGCTGAGAATTAATTTCAGCCCAATTAACATCCTTTGCAAAACGAATTAATCGATTAGCACGTCCTGACTGGGCAAAAGCCCCGGTTCGTTGTTCAAACCTTGCTCAATATATTGTAACATGCATACACTGAGGCAGATGTTCGAATAGATATACAAATGGCCGATGGTCCAGGATAAACCAAAAACTTTGTACCACATGTTCCTAGCTCAAATAGGAAGCGAGCACCAAGACCTCCCCCCCTCCATCTCCCCCTCCTTCCAGAAAAGTGGTACGTCTTTTCAGATATGTTTGTCACAGCGCTTCCGTGCTGTAACGATTACAGCCTGCTTAGACCACGTTTTCGTTCTCAAATGTATTGAGGCTGTGGACGCCCACAAGGAAAAAACGATAAAAGTATTGCTTGATAGGGATGTTACAGTTATCCACACATTTTAATTGATTAGCCCCTCTGTTCTGGAGACGAGGAAGTAATTTAATCTGTGATGCGTTGGATGACCGTGTCTGAAGTTAAAAGCATGTATCAATGAGTAAAGTTTCTCTCTCTCTCTCTCTCTCTCTCTCTCTGTCTCTCTCCGCTAGCGCTCGCGCAGTTGTGTGTGTTTGTGTGTGTGTGTGTGTGTGTGTGTGTGTGTGTGTGAGTGCGTGCACGGTAGAGTGTACTGTATTTCTGGGCTTTTTGAACGATCACTAATCAGTAACCCATCTGGTGTCTGTTGAATTTATGACGAAAATTAGGGTGGGGGGGGGGGAGGTGGTGTAGACCGCAGTTATAAATACGTCTACCAATTAAATATTAAATTCCGTCACTGAAATTTACTTTGACAGCACCTGTTCTGATGGCAGTCATTTGCGCCCATGCATACACTAAATAAAGATGTGTTCTTAAAATTTTAATTATTTTATCCGGCCGCTGCTTCGTCCAATTACATATCCTAACGTGTGGTAATATTTTAAATATCGGGTGCTCAAAAAGTCAGCATAAATTTGAAAACTGAATAAATCACGGAATAATGTAGATAGAGAGGTACAAATTGACACACATGCTTGGAATGACATGGGGTTTTATTAGAAGCAAAAAAATACAAACGTTCACAAAATGTCCGACAGATGGCGCTTCATCTGATCATAATAGCAATAATTAGCATAACAAAGTAAGACAAAGCAAAGATGATGTTCTTTACAGGAAATGCTCGATATGTCCACCATCATTCCTCACCAGTAGCTGTAGTCGAGGAATAATGTTGTGAACAACACTGTAAAGCATGTCCGGAGTTATGGTGAGGCATTGGTGTCGGATGTTGCCTTTCAGCGTCCCTAGAGATGTCGGTCGATCACGATACACTTGCCACTTCAGGTAACTCCAAAGCCAATAATCGCACGGACTGAGGTCTGGGGACCTGGGAGGCCAAACATGACGAAAGTGGCGGCTGAACACACGATCATCACCAAACGACGCGCGCGAGAGATCTCTCACGCGCCTAGCAATAAGGGGTGTCTTTTTTTTGTTGTAATAAAACCCCATGTCATTCCAAGTATGTGTGTCAATTTTTACCTCTCTATCTACATTATTCCATGGTTTATTAAGTTTTCAAATTTATACTGACTTTTGGATCACCTGGTATTATACTTCGGGTTTATACTCCCGGAAGCCAAGTTCACCAAGGTTCTGTATACGTAACTGCATCGAAATAATGCTCTAAATGTCTGGAGATTCGATTTCTAGTGAATCATAAATGACAATCTTTCAAATTCAAAGGGCTCTGAGCAATATGGGACTTAACATCTGAGGCCATCAGTCCCATAGAACTTAGAACTACTTAAACCTAACTAACCTAAGAACGTCACACACATCCATGCCAGAGGCAGGATTCGAACCTGCGACCGTAGAAGTCACGTGGTTCCCTACAGAAGCGCCTAGAACCGCTTGGCCACCGCAGCCGGACGGACAATCTTTCGTTAAGCTTTTAAAGTCCTGACGACCTCTCTGGGAATAATCTCATAAGTGCTGATGATTTTTCAATACAACATAATAGAAAGTTTCCATCGGTTATTGCTGTTTTCACAAACAATGTAAAACATATAATCCCTCGTGTATATGATTTTAGCTTTTTCGAGCAATTGTGAGCCAAATGTGTTTTGGTCACACAGAAAACATTGTTTTTGTAGAGTACGTCGACAAAACGGATTAACGTTGCAGATAAACCAGTTATTGTTTCCATTATTCGAAAGCTGTTCTGTAACTACTCGTATTTAGAGGGCGTAGCTTTTCCTGTTGTCATTTAACGTTTCACCGACATCGAGGTTATCAGACGCAAAACGTTGGCCGTTTTGGACAAGGATGGGGGAAGCAAATTGTTGTTGTTTTGAAACATGCCAGATGATTATAAGAGTGTGCCGGAGCGGGAATGGAACCAGAAACCTTTCTTTCCGCAGAAAATGTTCTTACTGACTGAGCAATCCGGTACGTCAAGACCCGCTCTCGTAAGTTAAATTCTGTCAGTTTCTCCCCCCTACTTTCTAAACTTCATAGAAGCTACTATGTATCCAAGCTGTTATATATGCAAGGATATTTAAGAGAAAGGCTTTGTTGAAATGTGTACACTACCTTCCCATTCCGAGGAATGGACCCGCAGATTATTCAGGAATTGGAGGCCAGTCTCCGTGGTTCTGAAACTCCTGACGTAGCGCTTGTATTGTAGGTAAGGCACTCTGTGTATGATACACAGTACACGGGATGTAAGAAAACCAAACTGACAAAGAAGAACAAACTGAGGATGGGAACTCACATCTGGGAACATTATCCAACAAAGGCCCAGGGTGTCGACGCCATAAGGGAAAACACCCTCCGTTAGGCAATCCCTTCGGCGTAAATGCCAGTTTCAGTGAAAGCGGAATTTGCCGCAATGGACGAACATCTACATCTACATCTACATCTATACTCCACAAGCCACCTTACGGTATGAGATGGGGGATAGTTCGTGCACCACTCTCTCTTCCCCCTTTTCCTGTTAAAGAGGTGATTTGTTTGCAGGAAAAACGATTGCTGGTAAGTCTGCTTGTGAGCTCATGGTCTTTTCGCGAGATATACTTTGGAGGCAGCAATGTAGTGTATTGAATTGTATGTATGCATGTATGTATGAATGTATTAAACCAGGGACCTAGAAACGACGGAGAGGCTTCGTCCCGCCACAGTCCTCAGTTGTTCGCAGCCCGACAAGAGGCCACAGCAGTCCACCCACCCCACCGCCACCCCACACCGAACCCAGGGTTATTGTGCGGTTCGACTCCTAGTGGACTCCCCCCAGAAACGTCTCATACCAGACGAGTGTAACACCAAATGATTGCGTGGTAGAATAATTATGGTGTTCGCGGACGTGGAAACAGTGTTTACGCAGCAATCAACTGGTTCAAATGGCTCTAAGCACTATGGGACTTAACATCTGAGGTCATCAGTCCCCTAGACTTAGAACTAAATGGTTCAAATGGCTCTGAGTACTATGGGACTTAACATCTATGGTCATCAGTCCCCTAGAACTTAGAACTACTTAAACCTAACTAACCTAAGGACATCACACACAGCCATGCCCGAGGCAGGATTCGAACCTGCGACCGTAGCAGCAGCGCGGTTCCGGACTGAAGCGCCTAGAACCGCTCGGCCACAGCGGCCGGCGCGCAGCAATCGCCGACATAGTGTAACTGAGGCGGAATAAGGGGAACCAGCCCGCATTCGCAGAGGTTGATGGAAAACCGCCTAAAAACCATACACGTGCTGCCTGTACAACAGACCTGGACACTAATCAGATGGGGGGATTCGTGCTGGGGACCGGCAGGCCTTCCCGCTCGGGAAGCAGCGCGTTAGACCGCGCGGCTAGCTGGGCGGGCAAGCAATGTTTGGGTTGACTCTCCTAGTGACGTATTAGGTGTAGACGTATGGAACCGAAATTTGGTTGCAATAATTACACGTCTGTTGTTTGAAACTGATAAATAATATTTCATTCAAGATAATCTCCATTGCTTTTTATACATTTCTCCCACCTCTCCGGCAGGTTATGAATGCCACGCCAAAAAAACAGTTCTACTTTTGAAGCGAACCAGTCAGCGAGCCATTTTCGAACATTTTCATACGAACTGAAGCGTTGTTCAGCGAAAGTGTGTCCCATTGTTGTAAATAGATGGTTATCAGACAGAGCCAAATCTGGAGAATAAGCCGAATGCCCCAGTATTTCCCAACTGAACGCCTCGATCGTTTCCCTGACCACTTTTGCTGTGTGTGATGGGGCGTTACCATGGAGCAATATGACTTTGTGTTGCCTTTTTCCACATTCCGGTCGTCTTTCACTTAATGCTCGATTTAAATCGATCATTTGCTATTGGTAGCGATCAGTGTTAACGGTTTCACCAGGTTTTAGCAGCTCATAATAAATGACACCCTTCTGATCCCACCAAACACACAGCATTCTTTCCAAAACGATTTTACCTTCCAGTGGATGTCGATGGTTTGCGTGAATTCATCCATGGTTTACGACGCTTAGGATTCTCAAAACATATCCGTTTTTCATCACCCGGAGAAAAGGTTCAAATGGTTCAAATAGCTTTGAGCACTGTGCGACTTAACTGCCGAGGTCATCAGTCCCCTAGAACTTAGAACTACTTAAATCTAACTAACCTGCCCGAGGCAGGATTCGAACCTGCGACCGTAGCGGTCGCGCAGTTCCCGACTGTAGCGCCTAGACCCGCTCGGCCACAACGGACGACTGGAGAAAAGGCTCCAGAATGAGATTTTCACTCTACAGCGGAGTGTGCGCTGATATGAAACTTCCTGGCAGATTAAAACTGTGTGCCGGGCCGAGACTCGAACTCGGGACCTTTGCTTTTCGCGGGCAAGTGCTCTACCAACTGAGCCACCCAAGCACGACTCAAGGCCCCTCCTCACAGCCTTACTTCTGCCAAGGCTTTCTATTGCATCTGGCGATGCATTTTCCAAGTGGTCTTTTATTCACTTTCTGCTCCTTTCCCATAGCTTTCAACCGAAGGGAAACGGCTTTCTGCCTCCCATTCAATTGTTCCGAGAACTCCTGTTGAGTTTGAGTATCGTCTTCGTCCACTAAGGCCTGCAATTCGTTATCTTCGAACGTTTTCGGTTGTTTCCGGCGCTCGTCGTTTCTCACGTCAAAATCACCACTTTTGAATTTCTTGAACCATTTGAAACACTGTGTTTTACCAAGAGCATGTTCGCCGAAAGCTCCGACAAGTATTCGATGCGATTCTGCATCAGTTTTCTTCAAATGATAACAGAAAACCAATCTGTCTGCAAATCGTAGTTCGTAGGCACAAAACTCGACATGTTTACGTGTTTGAAACAAATACCGATGTGTGGAACTTGGGTTACTGTGTGTCGACATTTGTCGTCAGATGTTATAGGAAACAGATGGCGCTGCAGATGCGGGACCACCGGCCCTACACTAATGGCTAACACCATCTATAGGGAAATTCCGGTTTCATACTTCTGCACCTGCTACGTTCTCGGAACTTTAACAGTAAACCACACTACAATGCACAACGCCCCTCTTGCAGCATTGCGGTGGAGTTGGCCAAGCACCTACGTGATTCTTTCACGATTACTAAACGAATCTGTAACGAAACCCGCTGCTCTTCTGTGCATCTCCTCTATTCCCCCTATCAATACTGTCTGGTACGCATCGCAGACTGAGGAGCAATATTCAAGTACTGATCGAACGAGGGTTTTGTAAGCTACCTCCTTTGTGGCTGGACTATATTTCCTGACGGTTCTTCCAATGACGCTCAGTGTGGTATCTGCCTTATTTACGGTTAGTTTATGTTTTCGATCCACTTCAAATCTCTCAATGCGCATGCTCCTGCATATCTTGTGGATGTTACTGCTTCTAGCGCTTGTTCTGCAATCGTGGAAATCATACAGTAAAGGGTATGCACGTCTCTCAGAACAGCACAGTAGACGGTGGTAAGCACGGTGACGGGAGAGACACTGCAGTCCTTTAGCGATCTAACTGACATTTGCTCCCGAAAGGAAGCATTTTCCACTATGACATCGACGCATTGTAGCATCGTTAAATGACGTTTCCAGACGAGACCATCTTCAACGCAACCCGCCCGGACTGCCCGGATAGCCGAGTATGCTAACGTGCCACTTTCGGGATTCGGGGAGGCGAGTCTGCCCTGAATCGTATCTGCCTCGTGGATTAACATCAACGGTTGGTGAACCGCCCAGCCTGGATATGATTTTTGGGCGGTTTACCACATCCAATTTGGTAAATAATGCGCAGGTAGCCATGTCCCGGCTCAGATACACGTGACGCGAACATTTAGAAAACGTTCTCACACTTGAACATGGCCGGCCGAAGTGGCCGAGCGGTTCTAGGCGCTCCAGTCTGGAACCGAGCGACCGCTAGGGTCGCAGGTTCGAATCCTGCCTCGGGTATGGATGTGTGTGATGTCCTTAGGTTAGTTAGGTTTAAGTAGTTCTAAGTTATAGGGGACTGATGACCTCCGATGGTAAGTCCCATAGTGCTCAGAGCCATTTGAACCATTTTGGAACTTGAACATGAGCCTTAATCTAAGCGCAGACAGATTGGGTACACAAATTCCGTGCCGAGGAGATTGGTGTCGTTACTAAGTGCATCTGGCCACCGACTGCGACTAACATTCCCAAAAGCCATTTACGTACAACGACACCATAGAGAAACGGGAAAACACAAGGAAATAAAGGAAGATGTAGAAAATTAAGAAAAAGAAGAAAAAGCAGATCTAGAAAACACTCTCTTCAAGCTGTTGTAGTTCATGGGAATCACTTTCTTGCACTCTGTACGTAGAGTGAAGCAGAATACTACCGGGCGTATTCGGAAGTTGTTCAGGTGTAAATTTGGAAATTTGTGGTAAGTTCCTTATGAGACCAAACTGCTTAGGTCATCGGTCTAGGCTTTCATACTACTTAATCTAACTTTAACGAACTTACGCTAATGACAACACACATACCAGTGCCCGAGGGAGGACTCAAACCTCCGACGGGAGAAGCCGCGGGAACCGTGGTAAGGCGCAATGTTCAGGTGTGTTTTCAGAGTATCTTGGTGCTATGGAGCAGTGGTATCCGGTATATCGTTACAGTGTAGTTACATTTCGTTCGATTTATTACCACAAATGTCAGTCCCGATAGCTGAATGGTCAGCGTGACGGACTGCCGTCCTCAGAGGTCCGGGTTCGATTCCCGGTTGTGTCGGGGATTTTCCTCGCTCAGGGACTGTGTTGTCTTCATCATCATTTCATCCCCATCCGGCGCGCAGGTCGCCCAATATGGCGTCGAATGTAATAAGACCTGCACCAAGGCGGCCGGACCTGCCCCGTAACGGGGCCTCCCGGCCAATGACGCCAAACACTAATTTCCATTTCCATTACCACAAATTATGTTCGTATCTGTGTTACAATGAAAATATCTGCACAGCGGTGAAAAGGCCGACGGCATGCGGTGTGTGTCTCGTTAAAGAGCAAACTTGTTCAGCTGACGAATGGTACCTGCTGTTGACAACAGAATGCCCATATTACCCTTCGCCGTCAAATTCGCATTCAGCAGTGCTCAGTCGTGTCTCTGGATTTCCTTTCCGGCAGTGTTAATTGTACATTAACAGTGATCCACAACAATATGGATAGATTTACTGACAAGCACCTCGTCTCTTAGTTCACTGAAAGCAATGGAAGAGCGGCACGATGATGCTATGATGGGCTGTCCCTGCAGTGATGGTAACCACTTCACAGCACTTTTGCACGTGCACAACTGCGCCTCCGAGAAACTGGATCCTTTCGCATTATGGTTACTGTAATTACAGGCTTCTTCGTTTTTGAGGGTATTATCACAGAATAAAGGTAGTTGAGTAACAAGAAATCATAACTGCATTATTACTCTGTAATGGTCCGTCGGTGACCATGATTCCCTTACAGCAAAAGAAAATATCCATGAATATCCTACGAAACTGTCAGTAAAGTTCAGTTGCAGCCTTGAAAGCTGTCAGTCAGATTGTACCTTTCAATTGTAATTTGCTGCTCTACAATTCAGTTGTTTTCGCGTGCTAGTTAGCATAGGGTAACTGTAAAGATAAAAGTCTATCCGTAGCACTGACTTCACCAAGTTAGGTATCTTTGGAGTTAGTCTGTGAGGCATCCAGGCAGTCATCTCCGATCCTTGAACAATAAGTGTCTCCCCCAAGCCTGAAGTGAATGCTGTCATTCGATTTCCTCATTCTGGTGATTCCCCTTGATTTCATGCAGCATACGTAATATGACAGGAAAGTGCGGCAATGGTGCAGGATTGCTGAAGGAGGACTACAGAAGTTCATGATGCGGGCTGTCAGGGAAGGAAGCAAGTGTCAGCCCATGATATTGTTCAGCGAGTGGATCAGAGAATATCATCTACGAATGGCATTTGAGAACAAGTGAAGAGGAATGCTGTCATGAGGCATCGTCCTTCATGATGACATTCCTCAATCGCACACTGTAGGTGCAACAAAGAGTCTGGCCCAACACTACGACAAATGTCCAAGTCGGAATAGTGACTTGTAGAGAAGTCACAATTAATAAAATATTCCGGACTATTATACCGTGGTCGAACTGTTCACTTTAAAACCCGACATTTCGTCCCCATCTGCGAAGGACATTTTCAAGGGGGATCGAAACTTTGTTGTGTGTCCGGTTGGCACCCTGGCTCGCTACTGTCTACAACCAACTTTCGCTTCAAATGGTTCAAATGGCTATGAGTACTATGCGACTTAACTTCTGAGGTCATCAGTCGCCTAGAACTTAGAACTAATTAAACCTAACTAACCTAAGGACATCACACACATCCATGCCCGAGGAGGGATTCAAACCTGCGACCGTAGCGGTCGCTCGGCTCCAGACTGTAGCGCCTAGAACCGCACGGCCACTCCGGCCGGCCATTTTTCGCTTCCGGGAGCTCCCGCACAGTGGTATGACGTCACATGTTTTGAATACGTGAGCGCAACGGACCGTCGTCGACTGCCGTCGTCCGCTGTTACTATCATCCCATGGTACACATCTGCTACAGTACCGGAATTCAAATTTCATTCAATTTCACGCCCTAGCTGGAACATTACACTGTGTGTAACTAAAACGGATAAATATCAATTTTTGAACACTCAGTATACACCGAGGTGATAAAAGTCAGACTGCCGCTGTGGCCCAGCGGTTCTAGGCGCTTCAGTCTGGAACGGCGTGATCTCTGCGGTCGCAGGTTCGAATCCTGCCTCGGGCATGGATGTGTGTGATGTCCTTAGGTTCGTTAGGTTTAAGTAGTTCTAAGTTCTAGGGGACTGATGACCTCAGATGTTAAGTCCCATAGTGCTCAGAGTCATTTGAGCCATTTGACAAAAGTCATAGAATACCTGATAATTTTGTGTCAGAATTCCTTTTGTCCGGCGTAGTGTACCAGCTCGACGTGGCATGGTCTCAACAAGTCATTTGAAATCCCCTGCAGAAATATTGAGCCTTGCTCAAAAAATGTTCAAATGTGTGTGAAATCTTATGGGACTTAACCGCTAAGGTCATCAGCCCCTAAGCTTACACACTACTTAACCTAAATTATCCTAAGGACAAACACACACACCCATGCCCGATGGAGGACTCGAACCTCCGCCGGGACCAGCCGCAAAGTCCATGACTGCTGCGCCTGAGACCGCTCGGCTAATCCCGCGCGGCTGAGCGTTGCTGTCTCTTTAGCTCTATAGCGAAAGTGTTTCCGATGCAGGATTTTGTTCACCTCTCGATTATAGCCCATAAATATTCCATGGGTTTCAAGTCAGGTGATCTGGGCAGCAAAATCACTCCGTAGAATTGTCCAGAATGTTCTTCAAACCAATCGCAAACAACTGTGGCCTGATGACATGGCATATGTCATCCATAGAAATTCAATCGTTGTTTAGGAACATGACGTTCATGAAAGGGTGCAAACGGTCTCCAAGCAGTCGAACATCCAGAGGACCCAGTCTGTTCCATGGAAGGACAGTCTACACCATTAAGGAGGCGCCACTTGCTTGCACAGTACCTTGTTAAGAAATTGGGTTCATGGCTTCTTGAGGCTGCACTACACGCGAACTCTACTATCAGCTCTTACCAACTGAAATCGAAACTCATCTGACCAGCTCACGATTTTACCGTAACCTAGAGGGTGAAAAGTATTTAAACCGACAAACTCTGGAAGGTTGTAGGGGACATCAAAACAAATATTTTTCCCTAATGTCTTTTTTTCGTATGAGGATTATTTAAACCGGTGGAGGCCGTATTACATTTTTCAGTTGTAGGCAACTGCTGTCCACCAGTGTAGTAGTGCATTGTCTCTGTTTACTAATGGAGCGATACACCTGGAGTGAGTACACTGATATGGTTCGTGCGTACTACGTAGCGCACCACAACGGACGAGCTGCACAGCGGGTTTATCAACAACAATATCCTAATCGCCGTATCCCTCATCATACGACCTTTGCTGCTGTGTTACAACGTCTGCGTGAGACCGGCTAATTTAGCAGATGACCTGGACAGGTACGCCGTCGCACGGTACGAACGCTGCAATTTGAGGAAGCTGTCTTGCAGCATGTGGAGCGGAATCCTTCAATCAGCACTCGTGCAATTGCACGTAACATGGCGACGAATCAGACGAATGTAAGAACAGTCCTTCGAGAGCAGTTGTTACGTCCATTTCACTTACAGCGTGTCTACAACCTGGAACCAGTTGATCATCCACCCAGAGCACAGTTTTTGCAGTGGTATTTGGAACAGTGTGAAATGCATCCTACATTTCCATCCTCTGTGTTGTTTACCGATGAAACAACGTTCGGGCGTGATGGAGTCTTCAACATGCACAATTCGCCTGTTTAGAGTGAGGGTAACTCACATGCCACAGTTCTAGCGCTCATCAAGTGCGGTTCTTCGTTAATGTGTGGGCCGGTGTTGTTGGGGACTGTTTAATTGGGCCGTGTCTTCTACGTAGGCCATTAAATGGCAGGCAGTATTACAATTTTCTCGCCAGAGCCTTGCCAGAATTGCTGGAAGACGTTGTGCTCCCATGTGGTTCCAACATGACGGGGCGCCGGCACATTTCAGTCGTCGTGTGCGTCGATTCCTGGACCGACGGTTCCCAGATACGTGGATTAGCAGAGGTGGTCCTGTACCATAGCCTGCTCGATCCCCAGATGTGTCCACTCTGGACTTTTTTGTGTGGGGAGAGATGCGCAACCTTGTTTACGCAACTCCTGTTGCATCAGAAGAGGATCTGGTTACCCGGACAGTAGCAGCAGCAGGAACAATTCAGGATACTCCTGGGGTTTTGGCCGTGTCAGACAGAACATGATCCGACGGTGTAACCTTTGTTTACGTGTCAATGGAGGGATTTTTGAAAATCTACTGTAATTGAAATTGGGTTGTGTTAATGTGTTGTCTCTTGGTCATAAAAAATGGAAAAGTGTTTATTGGTTTAATTAATTTGCCACCAGAGAAATCTTCCTCTACCGGTTTAAAAACTCCGCATAGGAACAAAAGACATTAGGGAAAATTATTTGTTTTGATGTCCCCTACAACCTCCCCGAGTTTGCCGGTTTAAAAACTTTTCACCCAGTATATCATCACGAGCGCAGGAGAGGTGTTGCAGCGATTTAGTGCTGTTAGCAAAGGCACTCGCGTAGGTCGTCTGCTGCCATTGCCCATTAACGCAAACTTTCGCCGCACTGTCGTAGCGGATATGGCCACCGTACGTCCTACATTCATTTCTGCGGTTATTTCACGCTGTGTTGCCTGTCTGTTACCACTGACAAATATACGCAAACGCCTACTGCTTTATCCATGGTGAGAATAAATGCCTGAAATTTGCTGCTTTCGGCATGCTCTTGACACTATGGATCTCGCAGTACTGAATTCCCTAACGATTTCCGATATGGAATGTCCCATGCATCTAACTCCAACTAACATTCCGAGCTGAAAGTCAGTTAATTCACATTGTGCGGCCACAAATACGTCGGACAGCTTTTCACATGAATCACCTAAGTACAGTTGACAGCTCCGGCAATGCACTGCCCTTTCATACCTCGTGTACGCGATACTACCGCCATCTGTATATGAAAACAGCGCTATCCAGTGACCTTCGTCAGCTCAGTGTATAAATAAAATGGCTAAAAATATTTTTCTTGATACTGAGTGTTTATTGAAAGGGGAGGTGGATGATATGGTTTTTGGTAATAGAAATGCCGTATGGCTAAGGCCTCCCGTCGGGTAGACCGGTCGCCCGGTGCAAGTCTTTCGAGTTGACGCCACTTCGGTGACTTGTGTGTCGATGGGGATGAAGTGATGCTGATAAGGAGAACACAATGATGGCATTGAAACAGAGGATGACACACGTGTAGCTGAAATACTAAACACCTTTTTCCAAAGCTGTTTCACAGAGGAAGACCGTACTGCAGTTCCTTCTCTAAATCCTCGCACAGCCGGAAAAATGGCTGACATCGAAATAAGTGTCCAAGGAATAGAAAAGCAACTGGAATCACTCAACAGGGGAAAGTCCACTGGACCTGACGGGATACCAATTCGATTCTACACAGAGTACGCGAAAGAACTTGCCCCCTTCTAACAGCCGCGTACCGCAAGTCTCTAGAGGAACGGAAGGTTCCATATGATTGGAAAAGAGCACAGGTAGTCCCAGTCTTCAAGAAGGGTCGTCGAGCAGATGCGCAAAACTATAGACCTATATCTCTGACATCAATCTGTTGCAGAATTTTAGAACATGTTTTTTGCTCGCGTATCATTTCATTTCTGGAAACTCAGAATCTACTCTGTAGGAATCAACATGGATTCCGGAAACAGCGATCGTGTGAGACCCAACTCGCTTTATTTGTTCATGAGACCCAGAAAATATTAGATACAGGCTCCCAGGTTGATTCTATTTTCCTTGACTTCCGGAAGGCGTTAGATACAGTTCCGCACTGTCACCTGATAAACCAAGTAAGAGCCTACCGACCAGCTGTGTGGCTGGATTGAAGAGTTTTTAGCAAACAGAACACAGCATGTTCTCAATGAAGAGACGTCTATAGACGTTAAAGTAACCTCTGGCGTACCACAGGGGAGTGTTATGGGACCATTGCTTTTCACAATATATATATAAATGACCTAGTAGATAGTGTCAGAAGTTCCATGCGGCTTTTCGCGGATGATGCTGTACTACACAGAGAAGTTGCAGCATTAGAAATTTGCAGCGAAATGCAGGAAGATCTGCAGCGGATAGGCACTTGGTACAGGGAGTGGCAACTGACCCTTAACATAGACAAATGTAATGTATTGCGAATACATAGAAAGAAGGATCGTTTATCGTATGATTATATGATAGCGGAACAAACACTGGTAGCAGTTACTTCTGTAAAATATCTGGGAGTATGTGTGCGGAACGATTTGAAATGGAATAATCATATAAAATTAATTGATGGTAAGGCGGGTGCCAGGTTGAGATTCATTGGGAGAGTCCTTAGAAAATGTAGTCCATCAACAAAGGAGGTGGCTTACAAAACACTCGTTCGACCTATACTTGAGTAATGCTCATCAGTGTGGGATCCGTACCAGGTCGGGTTGACAGAGGAGATAGAGAAGATCCAAAGAAGAGCGGTGCGTTTCGTCACAGGGTTATTTGGTAAGCGTGATAGCGTTACGGAGATATTTAGCAAACTCAAGTGACAGACTCTGCAAGAGAGGCGCTCTGCATCGCGGTGTAGCTCGCTGTCCAGGTTTCGAGAGGGTGCGTTTCTGGATGACGTGTCGAATATATTGCTTCCCCCTACTTATACCTCCCGAGGAGATCACGAATGTAAAATTAGAAAGATTCGAGCGCGCACGGAGGCTTTCCGACAGCCGTTATTCCCGCAAACCATACGCGACTGGAACAGGAAAGGGAGGTAATGACAGTGGCACGTAAAGTGCCCTCCGCCCCACACCGCTGGGTGGCTTGCAGCGTATAGATGTAGATGTAGATGTCCCTGAGCGGAGAAAATCTCCGACCCAGCCGGAAATGGAACCCGGGCCGTTAGGCATGACATTCCGTCGCGCTGACCACTCAGCTGCCAGGGGCTGACACGATTTTTGGTTATGATATCAGTATTTAGCACACTAAAAAGTGGTTTTCGTTAGTAAACTGTTTTGAGCGTCGTGCTGTGTAATTGAGAGATGCTCGAAGGAAAGGTCTGACGCCACAGAAGAACAGAGAGGTGCACACGAGTGAGTAGCGGGCTGGTGACGGGAGCGTGCAGTACCTGGCAGCTCGCAGATGAAGGAGGCGACGGCGGGCCCGCCGCAGGGCAGGCTGTGCCAGCGGAAGTCGGCGGCCGGGTCGGTGGCGGCGCACTGCGGGCCCTCGCCGCGCGACGCCTGCTCCAGCCACGAGCCGCCGCCCGCCGCGCTCGCCGACGGGTCCACCGCGCTGTAGTTCCTGCACACACCACATGGCGCCTAGCACTCAGAAATGGTTCAAATGGCTCTCAGCGCTATGGGACTTAACTTCTGAGGTCAACATTCCCCTAGAACTTAGAACTACACTACTGGCCACTAAAATTGCTACACCACAAAGTTGACGTACTACAGACACGAAATTTAACCGACAGGAAGAAAACGCAGTGATATGCAAATGATTAGCTTTTCAGAGCATTCACACAAGACTGGTGCCGGTGGCGACACCTACAACGTGTTGACATGACGCAAGTTTCCAGTCGATTTCTCATACACAAACAGCCGTTGACCTGCGTTGCCTGGTGAAACGTTGTTGTGACGCCTCATGTAAGGAGGAGAAATGCGTACCATCACGTTTCCGACTTTGATAAAGGTCGGATTGTAGCCTATCGCGATTGCGGTTTATCGTATCGCGACATTGCTGCTCGCGTTGGTCGACATCAAATGACTGTTAGCAGAATATGGAATCGGTGGGTTCAGGGGGGTAACACGGAACGCCGTGCTGGGTCCCAACGGCCTCGTATCACTAGCAGTCGAGATGACAGCCATCTTATCCGCATGGCTGTTCAGTCACGTCTCGATCCCTGAGACAACAGATGGGGACGTTTGCAAGATAACAACCATTTGTACGAACAGTTCGACGACGTTTGCAGGGGCATGGACTATCAGCTCGGAGACCATGGCTGCGGCTACCCTTCACGCTGCATCACGGACAGGAGCGCCTGCGATGCTGTACTCAATGACGAACCTGGGTGCACGAATGGCAAAACATCATTTTTTCGGATGAATCCTGCTTCTGTTTACTGCATCATGATGGTCGCATCCGTGTTTGGCGACATCGCGATGAACGCATGTTGGAAGCGTGTATTCGTCATCTCCATACTGGCGTATCACCCGGCGTCATGGTATGGGGTGCCATTGGTTACACGTCTCGGTCACCTCTCGTTTTTATTGCGGCACTTTGAACAGTGGACGTTACATTTCCAATGTGTTATGACCCGTGGCTCTACCCTTCATTCGATCACTGCGAAACCCTACATTTCAGCAGGATAATGCACGACCGCATGTTGCAGGTCCTGTACGGGCCTTTCTGGATACAGAAAATGTTAGTCTGCTGCCCTGGCCAGCACATTCTCAAGATCTCTCACAAATTGAAAACGTCTGGTCAATGGTGGCCGAGCAACTGGCTCGTCACAATACGCCAGTCACTACACTTGATGAACTGTGGTATCGTGTTGAAGCTGCATGGGCAGCTGTACCTGTACACGCCATCCAAGCACTGTTTGACTCAATGCCCAGACGTATGAAGTCCGTTATTACTGCCAAAGTATTGTACTTAAACCTAACTAACCTAACGACATTACACATCCATCCTCGAGGCAGGATTCGAACCTGATAGAGTAGCTGTCGCGCGGTTCCAGACCGGCCGCTTTACAGTGTCTGCTCTGCTGCATCTACGTTAATACGAGACTATTCCACACACATCTATGGTCAAAAATACAGGGTGAGTCCGCTACGGCGTAACCTACTGGCCATTAAAGCTGCAAAAACGTAAACGATCGAATATGCAAATGATAAGCATCTCAGAGCAACAGCACAAACAATGTTGGAGTAACGCCATCTACATTCACTATACAGGATATCTCTCCTAAGAGTAATCAGGTGCATTTTCTCTGGTCTTCCGGCAGACTTTTGTATTTCGTTTTTGTAATGTATAGGTCGAATCGTACCAAACAAATACTGCTCGTAGTATGTACTGAAGAGCCAGAGAAACTGGTACACCTGCCTAATATCGTGTAGGACCCACGCGAGCACGCAGAAGTGCCGCAGCACGACGTGGCAAGGACTCGACTAATAACAGAATGAGATTTTCGCTCTGCAGCGTAGTGTGCGCTGATATGAAACTTCCTGGCAGATTAAAACTGTGTGCCCGACCGAGACTCGAACTTGGGACATTTGCCTTTCCCGGATAAGTGCTCTACCATCTGAGCTACCCAAGCACGACTCACGCCCCGTCCTCACAGCTATACTTCCGCCAGTACCTCGTCTCCTACCTGCCAAACTTTACAGAAGCCCCCCTACGATTATTGCAGAACTAGCACTCCTGAAAGAAAGGATACTGCGGAGACATGTCTTAGACACAGCCTGGGGGATGTTTCCAGAATGAGATGTTCACTCTGCAGCGGAGTGTGCGCTGATATGAAACTTTCTGGCAGATTAAAACTGTGTGCCGAACCGAGAGTCGAACTCGGGGCCTTTGCCTTTCGCGGGCAAGTGCTCTACCATCTGAGCAACCCAAGCACGACTCACACCCCGTCCTCTCAGCTTTACTTCCGCCAGTACCTCCTCTCCTACCTTCCAAACTTTTCACAAGCCCCCCTACGAACCTTGCAGAACTAGCACTCCTGAAAGAAAGGATACTGCGGAGACATGTCTTAGACACAGCCTGGGGGATGTTTCCAGAATGAGATGTTCACTCTGCAGCGGAGTGTGCGCTGATATGAAACTTCCTGGCAGATTAAAACTGTGTGCCGAACCGAGAGTCGAACTCGGGACCTTTGCCTTTCGCGGGCAAGTGCTCTACCATCTGAGCTACCCAAGCACAACTCACGCCCCGTCCTCTCAGCTTTACTTCCGCCAGTACCTCGTCTCCTACCTTCCAAACTTTACAGAAGCCCCCCTACGAACCTTGCAGAACTAGCACTCCTGAAAGAAAGGATACTGCGGAGACATGTCTTAGACACAGCCTGGGGGATGTTTCCAGAATGAGATGTTCACTCTGCAGCGGAGTGTGCACTGATATGAAACTTCCTGGCAGATTAAAACTGTGTGCCCGACCGAAACTCGAACTCGGGACCTTTGCGTTTCGCGGGCAAGTGCTCTACCATCTGAGCAACCCAAGCACGACTCACGCCCCGTCCTCACTGCTTTACTTCCGCCAGTACCTCGTCTCCTACCTTCCAAACTTTACAGAAGCCCCCCTACGAACCTTGCAGAATTAGCACTTCTGAAAGAAAGGATACTGCGGAGACATGTCTTAGACACAGCCTGAGGGATGTTTCCAGAATGAGATGTTCACTCTGCAGCGGAGTGTGCGCTGATATGAAACTTCCTGGCAGATTAAAACTGTGTGCCGAACCGAGAGTCGAACTCGGGACCTTTGCCTTTCGCGGGCAAGTGCTCTACCATCTGAGCTACCCAAGCACGACTCACGCCCCGTCCTCTCAGCTTTACTTCCGCCAGTACCTCGTCTCCTACCTTCCAAACTTTACAGAAGCCCCCCTACGAACCTTGAAGAACTAGCACTCCTGAAAGAAAGGATACTGCGGAGACATGTCTTAGACACAGCCTGGGGGATGTTTCCAGAATGAGATGTTCACTCTGCTGCGGAGTGTGCGCCGATTTGAAACTTCCTGGCAGATTAAAACCGTGTGCCGAACCGAGAGTCGAACTCGGGACCTCTGCCTTTCGCGGGCAAGTGCTCTACCATTTGAGCTACCCAAGCACGACTCACGCCCCGTCCTCACAGCTTTACTTCCGCCAGTACCTCGTCTCCTATCTTCCAAAATTTACAGAAGCTCAGATGGTAGAGCATTTGCCCGCAAAAGGCAAAGGTCCCGAGTTCGAGTCTCGGTCGGCACACAGTTTTAATCTGCCAGGAAGTTTAATATCAGCGCACACTCCGCTGCAGAGTGAAAATCTCATTCTGGAAACATCCCCCAGGCTGTGTCTAAGCCATGTCTCCGCAATATCCTTTCTTTCAGGAGTGCTAGTTCTGCATGGTACGAAGAAGAGCTTCTGTAAAGTTTGGAAGGTAGGAGAGGAGATACTGGCAAAAGTAAAGCTGTGAGGACGGGGCGTGAGTCGTGCTTGGGTAGCTCAGATGTTGGAGCACTTGCCCTGGAAAGGCAAAGGTCTCGAGTTCGAGTCTCGTTCCGGCACACAATTTCAATCTGCCAGGAAGTTTCGACTCGACTAATGTCTGAAATAGTGCTGGTGGCAAATGACACCGTGAATCCTGCAGGGCAGTTCATAAATTGGTGAGAGTACGGGAGGGTGAAGATTTCTTTTGAACAGAAAATTGCAAGGAATCCCATATATGCTTAATAACGTCCATAGTCAGGGAGTTTGGTGGCCAGTGTTGTGTTTAAACGCAGAAGAGTGTTCCTGGAGCCACTCTGTAGCAATTCTGGACGTGTAGGGTATCCTGCTGGAATTGCCCAAGTCAGTCGGAATGCACAATGTACATGAATGGATGCAGGTGATCAGACAGGGATGCTTACGTACGTGTCATCTGTCACAGTCGTATTTAGACGTATCAGGGTCCCATAACACTCCATCTGCGCACGCCCCACACCACTACAGAGCCTCCACCAGCTTGAACAATCCCTTGCCGACATGCCGGGTCCATGGATTCAAGAGGTTGTCTCTATACCCGTACGTATCCATCCGATCGATACAATCTGAAACGAGACTCGTCCGACCAGCCAACATCTTTCTAGTCAACAGTCCAATGTCGGTGTTGACGGGTCCAAGCGAGATGTAAAGCTTTGTGTCGTGCCATCATAAAGGGTACACGAGTGGGCTTTCCACTCCGAAAGCCCATATCGATTATGTTTCGTTGGGTGGTTCGCACGTTGACACTCTTATTGATGGCCCAGAATTGAAATCTGCAGCAAATTGCGGGGGGGTTGCACTTCTGTCACGTTGAACGATTCTCTTCAGTCGTCGATGGACCCGTTCTTGCGGGATGTTATTCCGGCCGCAGCGATGTCAGATATTTGATGTTTCACTGGATTCCTGATATTTTCGGTGCACTCGTGAAATGGTAGTACCGGAAAATCCCAACTTCATTGCTACCTCGGAGATGCTGTGTCCCATCGCTCGTGTGCCGAGTATAACACCATGTTCAATCTCACTTAAATCTTGATAACGGGCCATTGTAGCAGCAGTAACCGATCTAACAACTGTACCAGACACTTGTTGTCTTCTATAAGCGTTGCCAACCGCAGTGCCGTATTCTGCCTGTTTACATATCTCTGTCTTTGAATACGCATGCCTATACCAGTTTCTTTGGCGCTTCACTGTATATTTTATATGCTACCCAGTTTCAACGTAAAACGCTACTTTTTTGCCGTCACAGAAAAAAGATTTTTGAAGCGGAGTTTTACTTGCGTTTTCGATAGAGTGCTCTGAAATTAGTCTAGTACGACATTCATTTTAGTAACATGTGTTAAGAGTGACAGTAAACAACGAAGAATAAAGGCCCGGTAACAGATGTCCAGGTATGTCAGGACCGAGTGTCTGGACGAGTGAGGTCTGCGATCCGGCCCGTTCCTCTAGGAACCACACATAAGTGATGCTCGTCCGCTTTTCTATTGTTCCTTGTAGTGGCTCGGAAGTAATGATCTATGTTTCTGTTTTTGAAAGCTGTAAATATGTTCGCTAATTTTGGTAATAGTGTATTAGGTCTTGCAACACTTGCTTTAGAGGAAAAAGAAAAAGAAGGAAGGCAAAAAAAGAGTAAATTTGTGGATCCACCGTGTCTGGAAAACAAAACCAGTACACGCAGAGTTTCGAACATTATTTCCTTATCTCATGAGTGATGATACAAAGTCTTACGAATATTTTAGTATGACACAGCACATATTCTGTCAATTGGAGAATATCAATTTCAGCCAAAGAATGCCTGGCTGTTTTTCCACGGTGGCTTCAAAAGAGAGTAAACGGAAGGTAAACAAGAAGTAAGTTACGAGGAACTTACGAACTTCTTCTATTAGTCTTTCCACATCCATTTTTGGTACACAAAACAGTCTTAGACGTTGCACAGCATACAAAGCAATCTATCGTCAGGTCGTCCGTCACGTGAAAAATTTAACGAATTCCACCAAGCACGCTATCGGCTCGCCGACGTTCTTCGAGCATGGCCAGGTAAAGTCTTGACCGCTACATTTATTTTAATGGTATACTTCGTTCTCCGGGTGACGGCCAATACTGGTACGAGTCTTTGGCACTGGAACGGCTCGGAGATGTGTGAGCGGACCTCCAGCAGCGAATGAGCAACGTAGCTGCATGGCGGCAGCAGTGCGGTGCAAGGCGGTACACGAAACTGGGCAAGTGGCGCAGTGATGGATGCTGGACTGCAGGTTATTCTTCGTGTTTTGCTGTCATTCTTAATAAATATCGGCAAAACGAATATCGCACTAGACTAATTTGGGACCGGACTATAGAATGGACAAGTAAAATTAAGTTTCAAATATCATTTTGTTTGAAACGCTTTCCTTTAACACTGGGTATCGCTAGGAGACGTGATGAGCAAGATGTATTTGGGCTGATTCCAGCTAAACAATGCAAAAACTAAACTGCAAATATCTGCCGAAACACCATATAAAATGCGTCTGATGCTTCTTACCAGGAAAGTACTTAGGCTCGAACAAACAGATCTGTATGAACGTTTGGTTACAGGACCATTATGTACCTCTGAATGTCCTGGTGGGTGTCGTTTTTCTGCAAAACTCTGCAGTCATGCTCTAGATATCACTGTAGATGTAATTGTAGACGCCATACGCAATGCAGCAATCCTAACTATAAATGTAAATGCGGAATGTCAATAAAATGCTCCGAGCAATACGAATGACTGCAAACCGCACAGTGAAGAACTGCAAGTTGATCTCATGGCGTATTTGCACATTCTATAATATCGGTGTTGAACGCCACGTCAGTGACACTTTTGAAGTTGTTCACTGGTTCACCAATATCGAAGCCAGCGTTCTGCCACGCGTAACGAAGCATTGGTCAGTGTACTCCCGCAGATAACTGATTGTAAATGACACAATGCATATTCATGATAAAGAATCTGTCGTGCAATTTCGGCTGCATATTACTGGAACGTAGTTTAATGAAGTCTGTTATTCTCTTGGCATATATTTTATATTATCTGAAGAAATACACATCCAGAGGTTGTGCATATTTTGTAGTTTTAGGCGGAATGATTTTTAAATCTACATGTTTTCCGCCAGATGCTTCCAGTAGTACTCATTCATCCTTATGTCCAGACCAGGAGTCACAAAGTACTAATGACTTTCTCGACAAATGTGGATTCAAAACTGACAGAAAAAACGTCTTCAGATGTTGTTTCGTCATCTTCCCACTCACACTTGCATCGACGACGACATTTGGAGGGCACTGCGTTTCTATTTCCCTTGACACGCGGGGTCCAAACTTTCCACTGGATTATTGGAAGCAAATATAGAGTTTGTCTGCCAATCGTCAGTCCATTGATATAGCAACATCGATCGTGTAACTATGTGTTGCACAGTTAACTGGTTGCAACATCGCGACAGTTTATCTCTCCCCTTTCATGGATGATGTTCTGATACAAGAAAGTTCATAGTTGAACTGACTCTGATCACAGTTCCATACAGAACTAATATCGATGTTTTCTCTCGTGATATGCTCACTGACGTCAGCAACAAACGTTTGAGCTCTTTCAATTAGCTCTTCTTCGTCATCCTTATCTTTTCGTGCTTGGAGCATAGTGATACGGCGTGATGTTATCCTAAACTCCTTTTTCAAATTAGTAATAAATCCTAGTGAAGCTGTAAAGTTTGTACACCCGAGATTTCTGGCTACGTCCAATGCGCAATGTTATAAATGCCAATAATGAACGGCGGAACCGTATTCTTGCGCTTCATCGAATTTCGCCATTACACGCTCCTTGATGGTCTTGAACAGCAGTATACGATTTACTTTGAAAACTGCATTTCCTTCTCTTTTCTTTGCCACGTAATCCAGTATGTTTATAATATTGCTTTTAGACTTGAGTTTAGGGTATCTTCTCAGAAGCTTGTCGTATGTGTCGAAACCTCTTACGTAATAATCATCGTACATGTTCTCCAGTGTGTTGTCATCAAACGCCGTGATGATACTTGCAACTTTAACCTTCTTCTTGGGAGACGGTTGGTATTCACTGTCACTGCTTCCATCGCCTCTTCCCGCACTTGCCGTAGCACTACCGTTTGCAATGAGTAGTTCGTCATTATCATCCCTATCATCGCCATTATGTGTTAGTGTTACAACAGTATCTGTTTCTAACTTATACTCATATTTCTGCACTATAATAGATACCAGAAAACATGCGAATGATTCGTGTCCTACACCAATACCATCTTCACGAAGAAGGGTTCTTCGTAACTTCATCTCAAGGAATAGCAATACATTATCAGGATTGATTAGCAATCGCCGAGCCATCTGACGCTTCAATACACAAATAATGTCACAAAACACAACTTGAGAGGCACACTGCACCGTCCCTACTGGTCCCGACAGGCGTACCGGCAGGTCAGTGTGCAATGCGGCATGGCACACGCAGAGGCCTCTAGCGGACGACTGCACAGTTTTGCAGATGCGGGAGTATCACTAGTGCAATAAGAGACCTTTACATTATTTCCCACACGATTTTGGTGTATTTGTGTTTGTTCGAGCCCAAGTACTTTCCTGGTTAGTAGAGACAGCCAGTACAATACACTGCGCATCACCTTTAAAGGGTTAGTTTTAGGAACCCCGTGTCTCCCATTGCATCGCACAAGTCTGAAATTTGGTACCTAAAATTGTCATTGTAGTGATGAAAAAGGGTGGCGCCCTGCAACGTCACCATCGGGCTCGGTGACGCTTCAAACGGCAAGGTGTCTTCTGTTTTTGTTTTGAACGGCCAGTGTCGGTTGGTCACAGTCAGTGTGCTCCCTGCCATCGTTGGATAAGCAGCTGCAGCAGCAAGTCGTATACTCCTAGCTCACTCATTTGTTACATAGTTTAATTCTTAATTTCTTTGCGTGTTTTTGGTACTTGCATTGTTTAATTCATAAATTTCGGGCGTATTATAGTATTTGAGAGTTGTAGCATCGCGTTTTAGTACCTGAATAGTGTAAAATCGCGTAGTCTCCTTCCGCCGCCGAGCAGTGTGTCAGCTGTGCGCAAGTAGCAGCATTACTGCATTTACTAGGCAATCCTGTATTTTAATAACCGTTTAAATTTTGTGTCGATTTGTTTGCGCTCTCTGTAGATTAGTTCAGACGTTCTTTGCACAACAGTTTTTAGCATGGATAGGGACTGCAACTGCTGTGTTCGGATGCAGGCTGAGTTGGCATCCCTTCGCTCCCAGCTTCAGGCAGTGTTGGCTTCGGTCACACAGCTTGAGGCTGTTGCCAATAGGCATCACTGTGGGGTTCCGGATGGGGGTTTGTCGGGGACGGTCAGCTCGTCCCACGCATCCCCCGATAGGACTACGACTGTGGTTCTCGGGATACTGCCCGCATTGAGGCTGATCCCTCACCTGTGGTAGAGTGGGAGGTCGTCTCAAGGTGTGGCAGGGGGCGAAAGACATTCCGGAGGGCTGAACGGAAGGCCTCTCCAGTTTGTCTGAGGAACCGGTTTCAGGCTCTGTCTCAGGCTGATACTGATCTTCGGCCTGACATGGCTGCTTGTCCTGTTCCAGAGGTTGCCCCTCAGTCTGCAAGATCCGGGCGGTCGCAGAGGGTGGGCTTACTGGTAGTTGGGAGCTCCAATGTCAGGCGCGTAAGGGGGCCCCTTAGGGATATGGCAGCAAGAGAGGGGAAGAAAACCAACGTGCACTCCGTGTGTATACCGGGGGGGAGTCATTCCAGATGTGGAAAGGGTCCTTCCGGATGCCATGAAGGGTACAGGGTGCACCCATCTGCAGGTGGTCGCTCATGTCGGCACCAATGATGTGTGTCGCTATGGATCCGAGGAAATCCTCTCTGGCTTCCGGTGGCTATCTGATTTGGTGAAGACTGCCAGTCTCGCTAGCGGGATGAAAGCAGAGCTCACCATCTGCAGCATCGTCGACAGGACTGACAGCGGACCTTTGGTACAGAGCCGAGTGGAGGGTCTGAATCAGAGGCTGAGACGGTTCTGCGACCGTGTGGGCTGGAGATTCCTCGACTTGCGCCATAGGGTGGTGGGGTTTCGGGTTCCGCTGGATAGGTCAGGAGTCCACTACACGCAACAAGCGGCTACATGTGTAGCAGGGGTTGTGTGGCGTGGGCTGGGCGGTTTTTTAGGTTAGATGGCCTTGGGCAAGTACAGAAAGGGCAACAGCCTCAACGGGTGCAAGGTAAAGTCAGGACATGCGGGGACCAAGCAGCAATCGGTATTGTAATTGTAAACTGTCGAAGCTGCGTTGGTAAAGTACCGGAACTTCAAGCGCTGATAGAAAGCACCGAAGCCGAAATCGTTATAGGTACAGAAAGCTGGTTGAAGCCAGAGATAACTTCTGCCGAAATTTTTACAAAGGTACAGACGGTGTTTAGAAAGGATAGATTGCATGCAACCGGTGGTGGAGTGTTCGTCGCTGTTAGTAGTAGTTTATCCTGTAGTGAAATAGAAGTGGATAGTTCCTGTGAATTATTATGGGTGGAGGTTACACTCAACAACCGAGCTAGGTTAATAATTGGCTCCTTTTACCGACCTCCCGACTCAGCAGCATTAGTGGCAGAACAACTGAGAGAAAATTTGGAATACATTTCACATAAATTTTCTCAGCATGTTATAGTCTTAGGTGGAGATTTCAATTTACCAGATATAGACTGGAACACTCAGATGTTTAGGACGGGTGGTAGGGACAGAGCATCGAGTGACATTATACTGAGTGCACTATCCGAAAATTACCTCGAGCAATTAAACAGAGAACCGACTCGTGGAGATAACATCTTGGACCTACTGATAACAAACAGACCCTAACTTTTCGACTCTGTATGTACAGAACAGGGAATCAGTGATCATAAGGCCATTGCAGCATCCCTGAATATGGAAGTTAGTAGGAATATAAAAAAAGGGAGGAAGGTTTATCTGTTTAGCAAGAGTAATAGAAGGCAGATTTCAGAGTACCTAACAGATCAAAACGAAAATTTGTTCCGACACTGACAATGTTGAGTGTTTATGGAAAAAGTTCAAGGCAATCGTAAAATGCGTTTTAGACAGGTACGTGCCGAGTAAAACTGTGAGGGACGGGAAAAACCCACCGTGGTACAACAACAAAGTTAGGAAACTACTGCGAAAGCAAAGAGAGCTTCACTCCAAGTTTAAAAGCAGCCAACACCTCTCAGACAAACAGAAGCTAAACGATGTCAAAGTTAGCGTAAGGAGGGCTATGCATGAAGCGTTCAGTGAATTCGAAAGTAAAATTCTATGTACCGACTTGACAGAAAATCCTAGGAAGTTCTGGTCTTACGTTAAATCAGTAAGTGGCTCGAAACAGCATATCCAGACACTCTGGGATGATGATGGCATTGAAACAGAGGATGACACGCGTAAAGCTGAAATACGAAACACCTTTTCCAAAGCTGTTTCACAGAGGAAGACCGCACTGCAGTTCCTTCTCTAAATCCTCGCACAAACGAAAAAATGGCTGACATCGAAATAAGTGTCCAAGGAATAGAAAAGCAACTGGAATCACTCAACAGAGGAAAGTCCACTGGACCTGACGGGATACCAATTCGATTCTACACAGAGTACGCGAAAGAACTTGCCCCCCTTCTAACAGCCGTTTACCGCAAGTCTCTAGAGGAAGGTTCCAAATGATTGGAGAAGAGCACAGGTAGTCCCAGTCTTCAAGAAGGGTCGTCGAGCAGATGCGCAAAACTATAGACCTATATCTCTGACGTCGATCTGTTGTAGAATTTGAGGACATGTTTTTTGCTCGAATATCATGTCGTTTTTGGAAACCCTGAATCTACTATGTAGGAATCAACATGGATTCCGGAAACAGCGATCGTGTGAGACCCAACTCGCTTTATTTGTTCATGAGACCCAGAAAGTATTAGATACAGGCTCCCAGGTAGATGCTATTTTTCTTGACTTCCGGAAGGCGTTAGATACAGTTTCGCCTGATAAACAAAGTAACAGCCTAGGGAATACCAGACCAGCTGTGTGGCTGGATTGAAGAGTTTTTAGCAAACAGAACACAGCATGTTGTTATCAATGGAGAGACGTCCACAGACGTTAAAGTAACCTCTGGCGTGCCAAAGGGGAGTGTTATGGGACCATTGCTTTTCACAATATATATATAAATGACCTAGTAGATAGTGTCGGAAGATCCATGTGGCTTTTCGCGGATGATGCTGTAGTATACAGAGAAGTTGCAGCATTAGAAAATTGTAGCGAAATACAGGAAGATCTGCAGCGGATAGGCACTTGGTGCAGGGAGTGGCAACTGACCCTTAACATAGACAAATGTAATGTATTGCGAATACATAGAAAGAAGGATTCTTTATTGTATGATTATATGATAGCGGAACAAACACTGGTAGCAGTTACTTCTGTAAAATATCTGGGAGTATGCGTGCGGAACGATTTGAAGTGGAATGATCATATAAAATTAATTGTTGGTAAGGCGGGTACCAGGTTGAGATTCATTGGGAGAGTCCTTAGAAAATGTAGTCCATCAACAAAGGAGGTGGCTTACAAAACACTCGTTCGACCTTTACTTGAGTATTGCTCATCAGTGTGGGATCCGTACCAGATCGGGTTGACGGAGGAGGTAGAGAAGATCCAAAGAAGAGCGACGCGTTTCGTCACAGGGTTATTTGGTAACCGTGATAGCGTTACGGAGATGTTTAACAAACTGAAGTGGCGGACTCTGCAAGAGAGGCGCTCTGCATCGCGGTGTAGCTTGCTCGCCAGGTTTTGAGAGGGTGCGTTTCTGGATGAGGTATCGAATATATTGCTTCCCACTACTTATACCTCCCGAGGAGATCACGGATGTAAAATTAGAGAGATTAGAGCGCGCACGGAGGCTTTCAGACAGTCGTTCTTCCCTCGAACCATATGCGACTGGAACAGGAAAGGGAGGTAATGACAGTGGCACGTAAAGTGCCCTCCGCCACACACCGTTGGGTGGCTTGCGGAGTATAAATGTAGATGTAGATGTGTCGAGATATACGAACAAAAGGTAGAGCCCAGACGTTCATGTGAGGTTTAGGGTGGGCTAATGAGGTCACATTGGCACCAAATTTCCATAATTCAGCGCAATGCCACCATGGACCTCTCACACGATGGGAAGGTCGTCACATCCATTTCATCCTTTACCCACATTAAATCCTTTCTTTTGACGCCTTTCAGATCAGAATCGCGACTCCTCGCGTTGAAGTCACTCGGTTTTCTTGTGAATGATACGAAAAGGCCTCAGCAGGTGGCATAAAGGGCGTTAGTGAAACCATCCCTTCCCTTGAGGTGCTGGGTCCCACACCTGTCGTGGTCGAAAACGACAGTTGGAATGCGATGAGCACCAGGAAGACGTCCGTGATAACGCTCGACACTGCTGACATCCCCCGGACGATTCTTCCTTTCTCTAACGACGTCTTGGGGCTGCAACCCCATTGAACGTGATCTGACTCCTTGGGGTTTAGTGCAACCACAATTTTTGCTCTAGTATACGGGCTGGAACCAGTAGCGACCGTTCAAAACTATTCGACGAAACTTGAACCTGATCTGAAGGTTTCAAAAAAGTGTTTCAAAAAAGTACCCCTTTAATTATGTTGCACAGTTTAGAAAGTTTACGCGGTGAATGTCTTATTCAGAAATCGTATTTGAAGGTTCGTTTCTTGTGAGAAAATCGTGTTACACCGCGCGATATTGCTACTCGCTTTGGCCGAGTCCCCACGACTGTTCCTATAGCCTTCGACAGCAGCCGTTACAGTTATGATGCGTTAAGCCTGATGGCTATCCCATGTCATCCAGGTCTCTGTGATGTCTTTCAAGAAGATAACTCTTTCAAGAACATAACGCAAGACCGAAAGTTGACCGTGCTATCCTGACCTAGCTCGATACAGACAGAAAACTGTCCAAGGCAGTCACAATTTGAAAATATGTGACCATAGGTTGTCTCAAGAGTGGCACGACACCACTTGCCAGCAACTACTACCGATTATCTCTGGCATAAAACAGCGTAGAATAAAGTACCCACATATTTCGTCCAAGCTGAGTTCGACTCAATGTGTAGTCGGATCAGAGCCATCGTCGCTATCAGGTATTTAGTGTCTCTGTACTACATTTTGTATCCCCATATACAACCATATCACCTACAAATTTAACCAACATTCTTCCTGTCCCTGCCGACGTTGCAATTTTAATAGCCGACAGAGTATATCGAGAACGAGTAAATGCAGAGCTCCCTCAAAGAAAGTTGTACTCGTACGTCACATTTTTGGCAACGTGGAATAAAGAGGTACATCGCGTGAGACAAGCCACCATAGCAACACATGTATTTCTTTCGTTTACAAGTTGAGCTATTTGTAGCTATAAAGTTGATCATACTGGAAGAACGTTTTATATCAATGGAAATGGCGCACATGCTGATGTGTTTCGCTCCAAAGGGTATTATATCGTTAAATAAAAGCTAGAAAGGTAGAAAAGAATGTAGATCCATTAAACTGGAAGCAGAACGTCGAGAAAAGTAGTTTGAACAGTGGATTTTTTTTTTTTTTTTTACAGCTGATAACGACGTGCCTGAAAAACCTACATCAACAGTGGTACATGTACACGTCTGACCGAAATTTGAAAATTACATGTTACACGGTTGAATATCAACGCAGATGATCCAAATGCATTATATTTGTGTCTTGGTGATAATGTCATTCACCCATGAATATGCAATTCTCTGCTAAAAACGAAAGAGAAAATCAACCCTTAAGTTAACACCCTTACACCCGTGCAAAGCCTGTACAATTTCCTCAATACGTTGTTAGTATCAGTCGTGGTCAGAAAAGTGTTCTGTTTAGTTGTGAGCGCATTATGTCGGAGCTAAGTGAATTCTATCATTGGAAAATTACGGTACTCTTATGGAGGGTGTATCCTTTGTTGAATAAAGAGCATCTTCCTCTATCGGCCGGGATGTCAGGGTCTTGATGGATGTATGTGAATAATTTGATGTACAATGCAGGGAGCTTTATGTGAACTTACCTTCTGACTGAGTAGCTCAATTTATTTTTCCTGTGTTTAATTTTCTGCTTTGTTATTGTTTCTCGTCCTATATAGAACCAGTTTTCAGGTTTGGAATTTAATTAAATAAATACATTGTGTTATTTCAGCATATGAGATAACATATTCTGTTAATATGCTCCATTATTTTTGCAGTTGTAACAGAACATCAGTATTGTTTGATATACAACGTTATTTCAAACTGTACTTTTGGAGGATATGCAAACGTTCTTACATAGAAAACTACGTAAAAATTAAGATACAACTTTCTAAAGTTGTAAAACGTGATAATTACACGTTGCTGTCCTATAATATATTATACCACTTGATCAGACGTAATAAAATGTATAAATAAATAGTACCAAATGAAAACAACAGTTATTTTTACTTCTTGAAAAATTATTAAATTGTGATACACAACCTTCTTTGAGGGAGATGTTCAAATATATTTAGCAGCGGCTTTCGCTGAGCCGTAGTGGACACTGTAGCGAATTTCCTGACGTTCCAAGTAATTCATAACGTTTATGGCTGCTGTACTATGAGACCTACGTTTTTCGAAATAGGCCTGTATTTTTTCTCTGGCATTAGAAAGAGCATTCGAAGACGTCTTTAACGTTACAGAACATATGGAACATGACCAAATGGTAATAAGATAACGGTCCCACAAACCGCTGTCACTCTATCAAGAGAAGAGGTCCTACACATGTGTATCCTACAGTATCAAATATAAGCAAACGCGCAGCTCAGGGACTGTTCGTCACTTTATTATGACTATCGTATCAAGTGCTCAAAACGTTGACCTTGAGCATCGATACACGCTAAAAAGTGACTCCAGACAGCTGAACAAGACAAACAGAAACAGCACATTACAGATAAATTTTTCGACTATTGACAATATATACTTTCAGGACAAAACGAAAGAAAGAATCCACGTGGTGTACCGCTTAATTTACTTTACCATCCCCCTACAGACCCGGATAAATCTGTAGGATTTTCAGGTCTATAATCTACTAAATTAAATTGGTAATTTGAGTGAGTTATTAACATAAGTATATTTCTCTAATGGTAGTGTTGCGGTTGATATGCTACACTGCCAAGAGACAAAAATTTTATCAAACATCAAAATGTGGAACACAAGAAAATAAAAGTATAAAAAACGTCATTGTTCAAACGCCATGAGCTGCTGTGACGTTTTTCAAATATTTACAAACGGGGGCCACCACCTTCACGCAGCACAAAACAAGAAAATAATGAAATATTTAGAATAGAGCGTATTTCAGGAGGAACAGTAAATATTTTAGGAGGCTGTAGTATAGACTAATTCGAATGAACCATTCCGTGAAACACATGTCCAGTTTTTGTTGGATACGGATATACAGCTGTTAGACTGTAACCCAAAGAAATACTCATTGCTATCAAACAAAGATGAATGATTAGTTTAATGTTGATTTTCATTTATTCCACGTCCGACTTCAATCAACTTTCGAACTGTGTTGACAACACCACATGTAACTATTTTGAGATCATTTTCTTGTTCTTTTACTAGGGCTATCACTAATGTGAGCGATCAGTTCGTGTTTACGTTTTCTTTGTAGACTTTGCCTTTAAACCACCCTCACGATCAAAAATCTAAAGTTTTCTTGGAACGTTGGTGACCAAGAAACGTGGCCATTTCTGCCTACCCATCCGAGCCATCATCCAAAGCTAACATTCCCCGGAACATGGATCGACAGGAATGGTCACGTTTCCTGGTCATCAATGGCCCCGGACCTTACCCCTTTAGCCGGCCGTTGTGGCCGAGCGGTTCTAGGCGCTTCAGTACGGAATCGAGCTGCTGCTACGGTCGCAGGTTCGAATCCTGCCTCGGGCATGGATGTGTGTGATGTTCTTAGGTTAGTTAGGTTTAAGTAGTTCTAAGTCTAGGGGACTGATGACCTCAGATGTTAAGTCCCATAGTACTCAGAGCCATTTGAACCTTACCCCTTTACATTATTGCGTATGATGATGAATGAAAGAGGGAGTCTGTCAAGAAAGTGTAAACACAAGAGACGAACTGATCGTCTGGCTTATGAATAGTGTTGCTCGAAGAAACAACGTCAAGATGATCTCTGAAGAACTACACGTGGTGTTGTCAAGCGAAATCCAAAATGCACTGAAGTCGGAGGTGAGATTTATGAAAGACATCTGTGAACACAATCACATTTGTCTTTGCTTGACACCTTTTGTGATTATTTGCTTGAGTTACATTCTAACAGCTGTATCTCTGTAACCACAAAAAATTAGACAAACTTTGTATGGAACGTTTAGTTCGGATAAATCTGTAATACCACCTGCTAAAATATTTAATATTCCTCCTGAAATACCTTGTATACTAAGCGACAACAAACACCCTAAGTATCTGAATTTTCAGGATACATCGTCTACATTTTTCGGGTCAACAACTCATTGACGATTTCGAAAGACATTTGGGTAAGATAAAGTGTTTTGCTTCATACGTGACTTACTTAGAATTTTCGTGTAATATTAAGCATTCGTTAGGAACTTTTGGATGATGCTGGTACTCACGGCCAGAGGAAAGGCTCGTTGGGTCCGTTCCTCTTGAGGCCGATCCATACGTTGTTGGTGACGTCCAGTTCTCGCAGGTAGGCTCGCGTGGCGTCGAACTGAGCGCTCGTCTCCACTGTGGACACAACACAAATGCCCGGTGTAAGTTACACCCCAAACACAGTTAAGATATACTGGACTGGCGCTATAAAAAATTGTTTCTCAATTTTAATGCACAACATGACCATCGTTCGTATACTTTCAGGTTTCATCACGAATAGCTCTTTGCACGTGAGTAGTTCGGCTTAAGCCCAGCACTCCCGTTACTGCTGTGAGAGTAATTTGTCTCTTTCCGCTCATCAGTCTCGAACAGAAAAGGAAGGGAACAAACGATAGTGCCACCTGAAGCACAGATCGCTACCGTCTGTAACTGCGGCTCATTAACACACAAAATAAAAAAAAGAGTAAGTGGATCTGTTAAATACGGTTCGGCGTTATGGGCCGAGTTATTCAGTGCGGAATATTCCAGTCCAGGGCTACTTTCAAGATACTGCCAAGATTCACTCTGTATTCCGATAAGATACTATTTTCACGACAGATACTTCGACAGTAATATGAAGCCTAATTAGGTCCCCACCCCTGTGACCCAATCCAAAGCATGCACATAAAATTACTTAGTTTTACACTCTTAAATTTAACTCACCGAAGTTTGTTACTCAGATTACCGTGAAAACACGGCGGAACTTCGTTCAACGCCAGTCAATATCATTTTAAAACATGCCAGCGTTGGTTTTGAAACCTCCTGGCAGATTAAAACTGCGTGTCTCTCTTGTGCTTTCCAATCTTCTCAGCTGTGCAAGGACTCCTGCAAGGAACTACGAACAGGGAAGTGCCTTAGCCACAGGCCTGGGATACTGCCCGAATTAAAAGTGTGAAGATGATTTCTATGTCACGCCTGAAAAGATCGATTGGCAAGATCATTGTCGATGACAGACTCGGTACTCAATTCGAGTCTCGGTTCGGCAAGGAAGCATGCTCTTTTGCGTACTGAAATATTAACTCTAGAAAGTGTGGCGTAGCGGTATGGATTGATGCTTAGGCAACGACAAAATTTGTTTCGGCGTCTGTGATGCTCTGCCGAACGCGTTCTCATGGTGTCGTTCTGTGCTCGGTTGCTGTTACAGGCCCATATAGGTTTACGCGTTCGCTTTGTAGATCGCCTAAATTAGACACTAACCTACAAATTAATACAGCCAGTTGCCATACACCAGTCGATATACAATTTTATACAGCCTTTCAAAATAACAGTAGTCAACTGTTTTAAGTGTCTCAGATCCATATTTGAAGTAATTTAGGAAATGTTTAAAATTACCGAAAAACTAAAATTTATGACTTCTGTAAATACACTCCTGGAAATTGAAATAAGAACACCGTGAATTCATTGTCCCAGGAAGGGGAAACTTTATTGACACATTCCTGGGGTCAGATACATCACATGATCACACTGACAGAACGACAGGCACATAGACACAGGCAACAGAGCATGCACAATGTCGGCACTAGTACAGTGTATATCCACCTTTCGCAGCAATGCAGGCTGCTATTCTCCCATGGAGACGATCGTAGAGATGCTGGATGTAGTCCTGTGGAACGGCTTGCCATGCCATTTCCACCTGGCGCCTCAGTTGGACCAGCGTTCGTGCTGGACGTGCAGACCGCGTGAGACGACGCTTCATCCAGTCCCAAACATGCTCAATGGGGGACAGATCCGGAGATCTTGCTGGCCAGGGTAGTTGACTTACACCTTCTAGAGCACGTTGGGTGGCACGGGATACATGCGGACGTGCATTGTCCTGTTGGAACAGCAAGTTCCCTTGCCGGTCTAGGAATGGTAGAACGATGGGTTCGATGACGGTTTGGATGTACCGTGCACTATTCAGTGTCCCCTCGACGATCACCAGTGGTGTACAGCCAGTGTAGGAGATCGCTCCCCACACCATGATGCCGGGTGTTGGCCCTGTGTGCCTCGGTCGTATGCAGTCCTGATTGTGGCGCTCACCTGCACGGCGCCAAACACGCATACGACCATCATTGGCACCAAGGCAGAAGCGACTCTCATCGCTGAAGACGACACGTCTCCATTCGTCCCTCCATTCACGCCTGTCGCGACACCACTGGAGGCGGGCTGCACGATGTTGGGGCGTGAGCGGAAGACGGCCTAACGGTGTGCGGGACCGTAGCCCAGCTTCATGGAGACGGTTGCGAATGGTCCTCGCCGATACCCCAGAAGCAACAGTGTCCCTAATTTGCTGAGAAGTGGCGGTGCGGTCCCCTACGGCACTGAGTAGGATCCTACGGTCTTGGCGTGCATCCGTGCGTCGCTGCGGTTCGGTCCCAGGTCGACGGGCACGTGCACCTTCCGCCGACCACTGGCGACAACATCGATGTACTGTGAAGACCTCACGCCCCACGTGTTGAGCAATTCGGCGGTACGTCCACCCGGCCTCCCGCATGCCCACTATACGCCCTCGCTCAAAGTTCGTCAGCTGCACATACGGTTCACGTCGACGCTGTCGCGGCATGCTACCAGTGTTAAAGACTGCGATGGAGCTCCGTATGCCACGGCAAACTGGCTGACACTGACGGCGGCGGTGCACAAATGCTGCGCAGCTAGCGCCATTCGACGGCCAACACCGCGGTTCCTGGTGTGTCCGCTGTGCCGTGCGTGTGATCATTGCTTGTACAGCCCTCTCGCAGTGTCCGGAGCAAGTATGGTGGGTCTGACACACCGGTGTCAATGTGTTCTTTTTTCCATTTCCAGGAGTGTACATCAGATGATAGTTTAAAATTAATAATTAATAAGTAATTGACGGTATTAACTATGCCATGGTCTCAACTTCCAAAAAAATAATTATTTTTTCAGTCTGTTTTATAATATTATCTTAGTATATTATGCGTAACAGAGAATGCGGAAGTGAATGCGGTGTGTAGATAAAAATCACTGTAAGTTTGAATAACTAAGTGTGAGTGGGCGTGGCAGTCTGATGGTGTAGCCTGTATGTGCGCCACTTACGTGGTGCACAACGGCTAATTGTAAAGCAGCCAGTATTTAGGTACTGTAGAAAGATACTTTTGCTATTAAATTTACTAATAAATCCCATGTGTTTTTTCAAACAGTTTATTAATTGATGAAAAGGCAGTTAGTTCAGTAACAGCTCTAAGTGCTTCATGTTAGCCCATGTTTATGAAGAACTCACTGAGGTGAGAACTTTCTACGTCAGTTGGAAGGCAGAACATAAACCTCATCGCAGCAAAAGGAGGGCGAAACGTCCTTCTATGGTGAACTAAAAAATAGCCTCAGCACATATTCACTCTTCAGTTCTATTAATAGTGCGTTCCAAATGGATGTCAACGAACAGAACTGAAAGTAATTGGCTCATCTGACGAATCAGAGCGATGGACTTTTTCACAGTAACTGCTGCGGGAGACTTTACTTCCTACGTAGAACAACATTTTGTCTGCAATTTCAGTTACGTTTGTAACTACAAAGTATATTATGCTTAGTTAGATGCTCAGTGGCTGAGTACAAGTCTTCAATGTGAAAACTCCAGATTTGTATCCCAATTCTGACTTGGCATTTGTTTCTGTCATTTTTAGCAATGACAGACCTTTGATCATACATGCAGACTTTCTCAGAGGAATCACAAAAAGAAGCCTCTAAGACACATGTTAAGGAACGCATGAGCAATATTGTCGTCTGGGCAACAAGGATAAATCGGCAGCAGCGTATTATCCACAGGGATGTGCAGAGAGGCCATAGACATTCAAAAGCACAAAAACTACTTTAACAGGAAAGTAGGAGAATTGGAACTAGACAAGTTGTGCGCCTTAGTGCTACATAAAGCAAACAGCGGCAACACTTCCACACTACAAGTTCCATAACACACATCGATGTGATCGTAGGAGGCGATCTGATAAAGCTACAAACTTACCGTTGCGTGGATATGTGTAAACAGTTAGGTTGGGTTGATTTGGGGCAGGAGACCAAACTGCGAAGTCATCGGTCTCATCGGATTAGTGGAGGATGGGGAAGGAAGGAAGTCGTGCCCTTTCAAAGGAACCATCACGGCATTTGCCTGAAGCGATTTAGGGAAATCACGGAAAAACTAAATCAGGATGTCCGTACGCGGGATTGAAACTTCGTCCTCCCGAATGCGAGTCCAGTGTAAACAGTTAGGCTCGCTGCTTTTGTTCGAGATTATAACTGCTTATAACTCGTTATAGCGTCTGGTAAAGTCTCTAGCATTGGAAGACGAAACGTTAGGCAGAGAAATATGCCTTGCACCACGGCCAGTGAAATAAAATTCACGAAGGACATAATGATAGGCCAGTTTCCAAATTTGACAATGATTTACTGATGTGAAAGTTGCACCGTGATGCGGAGCCCACATTCAACTGGGTAAGTGAGCTCTAGGGTCGTAAAAACTTTCAGAATGAAACAGTTACAGTTTCTTTATGTCAAAACGGTCAGACGTACAGATGTCGCGCAGAGTATTTTGTCACATGCACAGAAACGCATTCTTTTTCAGCACTGGCTGAGTCCACCCCTTTGTTTTTAATGGGTGGCCTCTTGCCACCCTGTTAGTTCGCTGTCACCTCCTGAACTTGCGCTTTGTCAGGTAAAAGCGGCCGTCTCAGTTGCTTGTGCACTAATTCCCTTAGTCGGTACTCTAGTAAGAGGTCACTGACTTGTCGAGTTGTTGGCCGTGCTGGCGTAACCTTTTAATGCGATCGTTTGCTGACTCGATTGCTGTAGCTTAGAAGATCTGCTTGTGAGAAAGCTTCAACTGTTCAACACCAGCTGCCCTACGCATGATGACGGCTCTGCCATTGTTCCCTCCCATTGCATGCCGTCTGCGCTGGTACAGACTGAGCTATATTTTTGCACTCTAGCGGTAGTTTTGAAAAAAATACACAAGCAAAAATGTGTTTATCCAGTGTGGAAATGACGACTATTTATGGATCCCTCCAATTTCAATTACAGAAAGTGTTTATTTTTAATACAACTCACCAGACAAGATAACTTTTCTCTTGTTGCTTAGGAAACATATATTGCATTATTCTTATCTTATTTCGCTGTGTCGTACGTCAAAACAAACTATATTCCTGTATTTAATTGCGACCTACAAATGTTTCCATGCACTTCTAAGAGTTTCATCCTCTTTGAAAGGAAAATTCTTTTATATCCTACTAAACACAATGCTAGTTGTGAATTTGAATGTACTGTGCCCATAGAATCAAAGACCAAATTTAAAAAAAAAAATCTTCTTCGTTGCATTTCTAATCCATGTGAAACACACGCAAATACGACAATTTCTGGAGACCTTTGCATCCAAATGTCTGAAACACTTCTGACGGAAACAGAAGACAGTTAGCTCAGTCCACCTATCTGAACTTTGAGTGCTCCGATTAGGAGCATGTAAGACTCCGAGTGAAACGCCACGAGCGCTCCGGGACCAGAAAATCCTCTCCGTGAACAGCACTTTTGCTAGACACCTAGCGGCGTGTTATATTTTCCCCTGTGGAAGGACTTCCTTAGGCTAAAGGGCTTGCTTCGTTCGGTGGTGGAGGCAAACATCCTTCCTCACCTGGAACAGCTTATAGACTAGACCAGACCAGTGATTCGTCTGTCCTGCTCAGAACAGTTTGTAGACCATACCGTGATTCATCTTGTTATATAGCTAGAGAAGGCCGAAATGCACGCTATAAGCTCACGCAGGATGGCGTGAGGTCTGAAACAGGATACGTAATGAATGCTATAAAGAAAAGTACGTAGCTTCTGGAATACTTAACTTTAATCCATCATTTGTATACATCGTTCTTGATGAGACATGCTTCATACGATAACTATCAATTGCTATGGCGCCTTGCTAGGTCGTAGCCATTGACTTAGCTGAAGGCTATTCTAACTATCTTCTCTGCAAATAAACGAGGCTTCGTCAGTGTTGCATCGCTAGCTAAGTCGTCCGTACAACTGGGGCGAGTGCTAGTAAGTCTCTCTAGATCTGCCGTGTGGTGGCGCTCGGTCTGCAATTACTGACAGTGGCGACACGCGGGTCCGGCGTATACTAATGGACCGCGGCCGATTTAAAGCTACCACCTAGCAAGTGTGGTGTCTGGCGGTGACACCACACATCTGTCCTGTTGATCATACGGCGCATGGCTCCAGCATGATGATGTGTAAAACGGTCAATCCCCTTGACTGCTACAGCCGATTTCCTTCTCGCGCAGTCGTACGCGAGCTTAGTGGTACTCTAACAAAATTAAGTTACAGCGAACAGTTACGAACCCTTACCAAATACATTTACAGATGATCCGTTTGCTTAGTATACATTTACAGATAACCCTATTGCTTTTCAACATCAGTAGAGTTTACGTGCTACTGTATGATAAATTAAACTTAACTGCTACAAAAAAATCAGCAATACGAAATAGGGAGTAATGAAAGAAAAACTACCCTAAAACGTTTTTCAGGGCAGCAGACAAATCATTAGAAAAATCAGTCCGAAACGAGCTCAACGTCGGAAAATATTGCTTCAGGAAAGAGAAAAAAATAGCCTGTAGAAAGTTAGATAAGATCGCCTCGCCAGCTAGGTCACACTCAGATGATACAGTTGCTGAAAGGTTCAAAGAAAACGAGTATCATCTAAAATAAATACCCCACTAATGCCATTATAGTTTGTGGTGACTCCAATCGACCATAGATATGATGGAAAATAGATCTGCAAAGCCGATGGTAGGCATAAAATATCGTCCGAAATTGTATTAAATGCTTTCTCCGAAAATTATTTTCAGCAATTAGTTCAGAAGCCCACTGGAAGTGTAAATGGTTGCGAAAACATGTATAACCTCGTAACACGTATGAGCGAACAGGAAGCAACGTGGCAGATACAGAGACTAGTGACAACAAGGTAGTTGTAGCGAGACTGGATACCGTGACATCCAAACTCACCCAAAATAAACGCAAAATACATCTATTTAAAAAAGCAGATAAAAAATCGTTTGACACCTCCACGGACAACCTCCAGACGTGGTTTAAATTCAAAGAAAAATTATCTACGGCAGTTACGAAATTAAAGTAAAATAAACTAATAAGAAACAGAACTGATCCCCCATGATACACAAAACAGATCAGAATAGTGTCGCTTCTGCAGCTCGTGGTTTGGTGGTTAGCGACGCTGCCTCTGGATCACGCGGTCCCGATTCGATTCCCGGCAGGGTCGCAGATTTTCTCCGCCCGGAGACTTATTGTCTGTGTTGTCCTCATCATTTCATAATTGTCCAGGAAAATGGCGAGACTGGGAAGTGGAAGTATTGGAAATTTGTATACGCGCTGATAATCATGTCGCTGAGCGCACCACAAACCAAAATCATCATAATCATCATCAGAACATTGTTGCAGAAGTAACGAAAAACGCATGCCAAATTTGAAAGAACGCAAAATCCCTAAGATTAGAGAAGTATTACAGGAGCAGGAACTTCACTGCAAGATGCTTTAAATAGTTTCCACATCGGAATTCAGTCTCGAAATCTGGCAGAAATCCAGAGATATTCTCGTCGTATTTAAAGAACACAAATGGCAAGACACAGTCGGTACTTTCACTGCACGATAGCGACGTCAGTGTTACTGATGACAGTGTTATTAAAGTGCAGTTGATAAAAACGATTTTCCAAAATTCCTTCACCGAAAACGACAAGCAAATATTCCAGAATTCGAATCAATAACAGCTACCAACATGAATAACTTAGAAATAGCTGTCCTCGGAGTAGCGAAGTAGCTTAAGTAACTTGATAAAGCCAAGTCTTCCGGTCCAGATCGTATAACAGTTACAGTAGAAGTTCGATTAACAGTCACCTTTGGGACCAGACGTGGTCGGAACCCTAAAAAGGTCAGATAATCAGAGGAGAATGAAACAAGTCATTTACAGAGCTCAAAAGGATGTGCTAAATCAAAATTAAGTAAAAGAATTGCGTTTCTAATAAAGAGGAAGGAAAACAGTAATTTTTAGACAATGAAAATCTATTTTAAATAGTGTATAAAGCGTTTTTGTTTCAGTTTCGTAAACGACTTCGTGGCTGAATCACGCCACTTATTTGCACAAAATATGTCCACAGCAATAGCGGTTGGCTGTTGTTCCAAACATTTGAGGGCAGTCTCGAATGCATCCATTGCTGAGGAGTGGTTGATTTTCTTATCTTATTACTTTTCTTCATTACCTGATTTCTCTTGCTCAACATTGTAAGCTACAGTTGCAAAACAAGATAGATGATCTGACTGTCTTCAATTTCTTTATTGGTTCTGATAACCGTTCCTCTACATCAGTAGGCTGGCTATCATTCTAAAGAGTTTGCAAATCAGTGACTACATTTGCAGTAGCTGATTATTAGTTTCTGGAAGTTATGGCTTTTGGTTTAGGCTAGGACAAACCTTCTTCCATGTTTTTTGTAGAGTTCTACGAGTATTCTTGAGTTCTTCCTAAGATTGAGCAGCTGTGTAAGTGGCATCTTTTTTGTTGAGGCGTTTCATTGCTTCAAAAGGATCACAACTCTTTGTTCGGCGAAATGCAGACGGATGGTTGGACACATACTTGTATAATCTGATAAGTCGATTAATCAAAGGCCGCATAATCGAGGTTCTACTGTAGATTCCTGGTAAACTGATACAATAGCTCCATACTTAGCAATCATATACGATCTCTCGCTGGACGAAAGATATGTGCCAAAGACTGGAAAGTTGCACGTCCCAGTACTTAAGACAGTAAACAGGAGTAATAGAAGTAATACATATCACTGACCTCGATTTGCAGTAGGATACTGGAACACATACGGTGTTCGAACATTACAAATTACATCGAAGGAAATGATCTACTGGCAAATAAAACGGATCCAGAAAATATTATTCACGTGCAACAAAAATTGTTTATTCTCATGAAGTAATGAATGCTATCAACAGGATATCGCAACGGCACAAACGCCACAGATCGTTGTAATTGATGGAAAGCCATCGAGTAAAGCAGAACTGAATCTGGCGTTCCACAATGAAATGTTACAGGCAGTTTGCAATTTCTAATCTACATAAATGATTTAGGAGACAGTCTGAGCAGCTATCTTGCGGATAATGCTGTCTTTTACAGTCTATTAAAGTTATCAGAAGTTTAACATCCATTACCGTGCGGTGTAACTGGTGAGCTGTATTACTGCTCAAGTTACGTGCTAGAGAAACCACAGCTGCTCAAAGGAGATAGGAAGCTAGGGGTCTCTGCTGATGTAGAACCTTGTGGTAGGTACATAATTTTAATTTCAACTAAAGAACAAATTTCATTATTACAGTATTACAGAATCAGAATAACAATGTAAAAATTTAATTCGTACCTTTGTCTCTTAAGAAAACATACTACTGACCTCAACCGTCTGCCTTTTCCTTTTTTTTTTTTTTTTTTTTTTAAAAAAAAGATACAAATGGAATTACCAAAGATCAAGTCTTTAAATTTCGGACGCTTGTCCTTCACCAAACTTAGACAAACTATGTGATTAGATCATGAATTAATATAACAAATGGCTGAAATGGCTGTGAGCACTATGGGACTTAACATCTTAGAACTACTTAAACCTAACTAACCTAAGGATATGACACACATCCATGCCCGAGGAAGGATTCGAACCTGCGACCGTAGCGGTCGCGCGGCTCCAGACTGTAGCGCCTAGAACCGCTCGGCCACTCCGGCCGGCCTTAATATAACAAACAGTATTTTAAAGATAATAATTAGATCTGATTGCAAAAGGATCATGGACAGTCACCACCATAAGCACACTATCAAGTTCATTGCTTACGTAATCAAAATTTACACAACACTAATTATTCACCTTGAGTTATTTATGAAAAGATCTCGTCCGTCCCGGCGGACAGGCCGGATATTTTAGTAAAGGATGGAACCGCGGCTTGTACACGGGGGTACTAAGAACAAACGAGTAGAAAGCAACCACCAAGCAATTTCGAAGATGATCAGGCTGCAAGCCAGGGCACAAAAAACGCCAAACACACACACGATCTCAGCCTGCCCGCCAAGGCGACAAACCTCACCTGCCCCACATACCAGACCATTTCTGCAACAGCAAATAATATACGCGGCAGACAAATTCAACTTGTGATTCGCCTTTTTCAAGAGCATGCAAGGCGTACCAACTACGTGACTATCTGTAATATAACTGAAAACTCAACTGAGACATTTACCGAATAAAGGAACAATTAAAATAACACTGACTTAACAAGAGCTCTACCCGTCATATTAAAAGAAAGTCTAAAACCAAAACTGGGCGAAGAGCACACTAATTAACATACTACATCAAATTAACACTGCAAGGAACATTTAAAACAAGCAGTAAAACACTATTCCCTTTTGCATTTGACGAAATAATTAGACTCCGTTCCGCGGAAACAACACTTCGAAGCCTTAGACTTCGTAAGTTCCGTATAAACACTCTCTTATTCAAAACCATCCTTAACTGATCTCCGGAAGATACTACATGCCACCATAAGTTTCACAAATCTTCACAGGTTAACAGCAGAATATGAATCATATGTAACTTCATGCTTCCAGTTACGGGAAGAGATGTCCAGCATGATACTGCGGACTCGCCATCGTTTCGCACGCAAACACGTCGACTAATGAGCGCCGTACGCCCGGCGCGCGGCAAATCGGCAAGGACGGCGAGGTCCAGGCACAGCGGATCGAGACGAGGGCCTGCCTTCAAACCATGTTGCCTCGTTGAGCGCCGACCGGAGAGAGACCCCGGCCACACGCCAAGCCGGAAAACCAAAGGCGGAACAGAGATACGAGACCAGACGAGTGTCGATATCAGCAACGCCAGTTGAGCATAACTAGCGCCAGTCGCCACGGCTAAACTGGCAGTAGTGAGAAAGATACTTTGCAATAACAACTGTGTATCAACATGAGTAAAACTACATACAGCTCCTGAGAATCAATGACCACACAACCTGATAACAGAAATGTCTATCCTCGACAGTGCCTAACTGGTGCACACTAGGACGAAATCCATAAACATTGGTGTTGTGAGGAGCACGGAGGATAAGCAATGACACGGTCCCACGAGACGATGATCTTTTGTGCTGTCACATGCAGGTACTGTGAAGCGGTACCCTCGGGAGCTGCTGACAGAAATGCAGCGTCGTACCGGGCTCACGGCGAGGGCGAGATGGCACCTTGGCGGGCAGGGGCAGGTGTTTGGTACGTATCGGAGATCCGTAGTGGCTGTTGGTCGGTCGGAGCCCGGACTGCAACTGGTACTCGATTCGTCGCTGCTGGAACTTCAGTAAATTCCTCCGAAGGTGATGGAGTTCGCAGCAGGGAGCGTTTTCCCTCCCATGCCAGTGAAGAACGTGGTCTTCTGATTTTGATTGTCGTCTGTTGTTTCCAGCTGTTTGGTTTCGTCTATATAGGCTGCTTGCACAGCGATGAGATGTGACCAGTTTGTAGTAACGATACACTGAAGCTTTCGATCCAGTGTCCGTATCTTCATGTTCCTAGATTGTCGTATCTTCGAATAAAAGGTACGGGAAATCGTTCGGAAACAGTCTTGCAGGGGTGGGACTTGCGCGATATCGTGGAGTGGTCCTAATGGAAAGTCTCTTGGTAGTCGGCGGACCAGGTGAAGAGCGCGACTCTGTAGAGATCGGAGCTTCTTCCTGCGTTCTTTGACTGCCTTCCCCCAGACGGCGGTGTATTCAAGGACAGGGCAGGGGAAGCCTTATACAGGCGACATCGAGACGTCGAGGAAGAGTGGAAGTCAGATTTAGCAGGGGTAGAGCTTGCAAAAGCGAATTCGGTGCTCGCATTTCACTTCCTGGATTTGCTGGCTCCAGATCCAGAGTGAAGCCGAAATAGCGCACCGTCGGCCTCCAGCGGATAGAGCCGCCGCCGACTTTGAGAGGTATCAGATTTTATGGAATGGCACGAAGTGTGACCATCAGCAACTGCGTCTTCGCGCCGTTGAACTCGAGGCACCACTTCACGGCCCACTCGGTAAGAGTCTCAGTAACGAGATGCAGTCGACGTCGGAGGGTGTCGGTGTTCACGCTCCTGCTGTACAGCGTCTATCGTCAGCTCAGAGAGCTAGCTGGACGCGGTCAATCTTCGGCTTGTCTGGTGTATAAAGCGTGCACACGAGCGGTCCTGAAACCGAGCCCTGTGGCACACCTGCTCGGATACGACGAACTGTACGCAGTCCAGACTCTGCTCTCCATGGAAGGTCCTTCAGTGTAGGTATGAGCATACGAGGCAAACATAGGACGCCGGCATCCTCTACTCGAGTAATCTGAACTGGAAGCCGGTGTGTGAGACGCTGTCAGACACTCGAGAGACATTCAGGAACACCCCACCGAAGTACTCAGGGCGTTCCATCGCACCGAAGGCCTCTTCAACAAGCTGCAGAAGTTAATGTTCCGGCAAGTGGACTTGGTGGAACCCGAACTGCTCCTCAGGTAAAAGACCTTCTGTGAGAACGTCCTTGTAGTCGCTTGAGGTTGACTCAGTCGAAAACCTTAGTGAGCCCCGGTGGTAACACTGTGTAAAACGAACATCCTCCCCGTCTTCGCGATGGCCACTGTCTCGACGTGTTTCCATGTCAGTGGGAAAAGATCGCTTGAAAATCACCGCCAAGCATCGGTGGCTTCAGGAAGCATCCACCTCAAGATGGCGTTGGTTGTATCGTCTGGGCCAGTTGCTTGCCTGGGGTTGAACCACTCAGGATCAGTGAAACTTCGTCAGCTGATGTGCCATGTACCTCTCAATGTAGCGTGGAAGTCAGTCTGCCACCAGTGCATCGCAGGCAGCGTCCACTGTATCCTCTACTGGCGTCCTCGAGAAAATCAGGTTTTGCGATACGTTCGCAGTCCGATTTCCATCGTTGAGCGGAAAGGCGCGCTGGGTGCAGCGGAGTAAGCAACTGGTCCTTCACGAGCCTGAAGCGTCGTCGACTGGAGTGTGGAGATCACACACTACCAATTTTGGTGTGTTCCAATAGGCACCTTGATGCCCTGTCGGAGACGATTCATCAGCCTATTATTGACAGGAAGTCACGTATGCTGTCATTTCCAGTACACCAAGTTATTCTCAGTGATTTGCGACAGAATGTCCAATGGCATCTGCCCGTGAGTTGTCACGACTTACGCATGGTAGGGATGGCGCGGCTTCTCAGACTGCCGTGAACGTGGCGCTGGTAAAGTGTAGGAGAGCTTCAGTGATGTCCGTTTCTGATGGAGTAGGAGAGGTGGCAAGTGTTTCCGCCATGGCGTCGCGAAAGTGGTTCCAGTGGACTCCCAAGAGCAAAATACCGCGCGTGACAGCTGCAGTGGACCCAGATCTATGTTGTAGACAACAGGAACATGGTCAGGGGAGATAGCATTCCACATAGAAGCGGTGATCTGTTTCGAGATGTCCTTAACGACTAAGATGTCAGTGACGTCTGGTGGTATACGGCTGGTGGGAAAGATGGTAGGATTATAAGGTCCTACCACGATGGCTTCATGACGTTCTGATGCTTGCAGGAAGTGACTGTCGTCGGTAGTAGTGATTCTGGAATGCCAGATGACGTGTTCTGAATTGAAATCGCCCGAAATGAAGATTCTTTCCCACTTAGACTGAGCAGGGTGTCAAGGTCTGTAGGATCCAGGGGGTGAGACAGCGGCTTGTAGACTGCATGAATGTGATGGAGCCCACTGATGTACGCACGACGATGCAAGTGGCCTCCAGCTTGACCAGCTGGTGTAGCTGTAATTGGTTATGGCAAATTCTGTTGCAGACATAAACAGCGGTACTACCATCTGCCGTCAGCCTATCTGTCCTGAAACAGGAGAAGTTTGGTACTTTGTGGTCGATTCCAGGTTTAAAGTGAGTTTCGCTTATCAAGTAGATGTCGGTGGTTTCATCGCGGAGGAATTGGCGTAGTTCGCCAGCTTGTGTTTGGGCGCCATTTGAGTCCACGTGGTGACTGCCAATCCTTTAGCGCTATCCATTATAAGACTATGATGGTTTGCTACTGGTAACTATTCGGTGCAGCGGGGAGTTGCTGCGAGAACAACACAATCAGCTCATCTACACTGGTCACGAGTGCACAGAGCTGCGTGATGAGGACGCTCAGGTCAGGCTGGGAGGCAGCTGGTGCAACGACGGCGCTGCTACAAGGCGCAGGGACCACCTCTGTGGGACAGCTCTGGTATCAAGCTCCATCTGTGCTCTCTTCTTTTACTCTCCAGTCTTGCGTCGCGTTGAAGGGAGGAATATCAGAATATGGTAATTCTTAAGGCGCCTCCTACCTACTGGAGCAGTGGCAGTAGACTCCGAAGTAAGCGTTGCCGATGCATCATGGGTAGTGATCTCAGATGAGGACGAGCATGAAGTCATCTTCCCTGAAGCTGCATGAGCGAATGTGAAGCCAAGACGAGCCTTGGCTGATTTCTTCGTCCGTTGTGGAGCAGCTGGTTGTCCACGTTGGCGGGAAATGGAGCGTTTCCAAACCTCGCAGTATCTGTAGCTTGCAAAATAGCTGCCGCCACGGAGGGCGCATGCTGGGGTGTCCTTTGAGAGGGTAGTCTCGTCTGGTGTTATTTCCGGCACACTTCACACATTCGTCCAGTATCGAGCAGTGCCGAGTAAAGTGTCTGAGGCCTTGACAGCGGAACAATTGGACTGTTGCTCGCTTGGCTCGTAAATCTTCCGTCTGTACCATGACTTCAGCAAGGCGTGTGAGCTGGTAAAGTTTCCAGTTTTTCAGTGTTTGTGACGATGATCAGGAAAAGCACATATCTCGCGTGATCGAGGTTGCTTCATCTTTACGACAGTGCGCACGTGGAACCCCACGTCAAGGAGGTCTTCTTGGATGTCTTCATTCTCCATGCTTCAGGACGCGATGGGGATTGGAGACGTGCTTACAGAAAGGGATCTGCCTATCAGACGTCTCCTGGGTGACTCGCCCGTAGTCATCGGCCGATCGGAGCGTGATCTTGTAAGCTCCCTGCCGCCCACCTCTACAGCTTCTGAAAAGATGTTCGAGTTGACTCTAAGGTTCCTTGAATTGTAGTACAACCGACGGAAGAGAAGGATCCCTCTTGGGCGCAATCCCAGCCTGCGGTAAAGATCGAGCGAAAGCACTGGAGACGTCGGCTAGCAGCGACATGGATATCTGAATTCTGCACCTAGGTCTTCGCGGTTTGACGAAGCCGCCAGTGTCGGGAGCGGGCGTCTGCTTCGCCTTCTTCTGTAACGTGAACTTCTGCCACCAATCGGTGCGTGGTTCTGTGGACTGCATGTCTTCTGGGTCCGGAGTGGCGCTGCGAACGCATCCTGAATGATGTCCGTTTCGGTAGTCGTAGCTTGATTCGTCGTAAGTGGGGGATCGGAGGGGACGCCGAAAGGCGATCTGCTACACCCTTCGTTCCTTCAAGGCACCGGTCATCATTCATTTGCATCACAATGCGGAATCGATTGATGACGTTGAGTCGACTTAACTGACTCTACCGGTTGTGCTAACAGGATGTCGCGGGACGAGTCCGACGGAAGACTGTATGCGCGGTGTCAAATGGACACTTGACAGAGCGGACGAAAATAAGGGTCAGCGGCTGCTGCATTGTGTACCGCGAGTTGCTAGCCATGTAGTGAGTAACGCAGCTTGCGTGCAAAGACGCTATGATGGCTGCAGAAGGCTTGATGATAAACAACTTAGCGGCTCCTCTACTGACACATCCTCTGAGCTTATACGGAGGCGGGACGTGGCCTGCGAAGCGTATTCGTATGTGTGGTGGCCGAGTATGCAGGGGCGTAGCCCTGCATCCACCGCAAGTAGATCAAAACCTATTGCGAAATGGGGTAACTGCCTTGCCGCAGCGGATACACCGGTCCCCGTCAGATCACCGAAGTTAAGCGCTGTCGGGTGTGGCCGGCACTTGGATGGGTGATCATCCGGGCCACCATGCGCTGTTGCCGTTTTTCGGGGTGCACTCAGCCTCGTGATGCCAATTGAGGAGCTACTCGACCGAACAGTAGCGGCTCCGGTCACAGAAAACCATCGTAACGACCGGGAGAGCGGTGTGCTGACCACACGCCCCTGCTATCCGCATCCTCAGTTGAGGATGACACGGCTGTCGGATGGTCCCGATGGGCCACTTGTCGCCTGAAGACGGAGTGCTATTGCGAAATGACTTAGACAAAATATCTGTATGAGGCCAAAACTGGCAATGGACCCTACATAATAAAAAATGTCAGGTCATCCACGTGAGTAACAACTTAAATAGGAAAGATTTCAAAGATAATATTGTGCGGAAAGTGAACCAAACACCACGTTTTATTGGCAGGACACTCAGAAGATGCAACAAATACATCAGAATGCCTACACTACGCTTGTTCCTCCTCTGCTAGAGTATTACTGTGCGAGAATGGACATTGAAAAACTTCAAAGAATAGGGAGAGAGAGTCACGGATATGCCACGCAAGTTTGGGTTACATTCATTATAAAAAAAAGGCTTTTTCGCTGCGGTACAATCTTTTCATGAAATTTTAATCTCTAATATTCTCCTCCGAATGCGACATTATTTTGTCGACGCCCTTACAATACAGTAGAAATGACTGTAATAAAATAAGAGAAACCAAGGTCGCACGAGAAGATTCGATTGTTCGTTTTTTCAGTGGACTGTTCGAGAGAGGAACGGTAGAGAAATAGTGTGAAAACTGTTCAATGAAATCTCTGCCACCCACTTAAATGTGAATTGCAGAGTAGGTGTAATCGCAGATCATTATAAAAAAAGAACGGAATCTTTAAACCTTCTCCTTTACCCTTAAACATTTTCTGTAGTGTATCAGTTACAACTTCCATGCCAACCAGCGAGTGTGCAGTTATGTCAGTGGTTTCTGAATGAGTGTATCGTCAATTTTGCATTTCTTCAGATGACACCAGTCTCATCCTTTGTAGGACTGTAACCTCACAGAACACACGTCATTATTTAACAGAAAACCCTTATCAGCACGACGAAGAGCCTTTGCTTACTGCTGTGAGCAGTATATAGTACCTGGTTTGAGGGTAATTTTGATATCATCCATCCTGTACAATCATGAATCATGAGAATTACGAAGAGTTTATTTGGTTACTCACAGACATCTGTCTACAGACACTACGGCCCAATATACTCTTACTTGTAAGAGGCTAATAGTTTCGTCTTAATAATAAAAAAACAACATAATTTTATAGACGTTGTCAAGACGCGTGGAGCGATATCATGGTAAAGAGACGAAGTTGTATCATGAGTCCGAATAATGGCCATTTAACACTCCACGCCTGATTTTCTTGTGTTTCATCTCTTTGAATTTGCCTACTGTATGTGTCATAGTCTCTTCTATAATTTTTATCGCTCCCTCGACCCCCGCACCTTCCCTCCATTAGCAAACTGACTAATCTTTGCTCCCTTAGGACGTGTCTTATCAAAATATCTGTTGATCAATTTGAGCCTTAGAGCTCTTTTTCCCCTATTTTCCGTTCTATGCATCTAATCTTCAGCACTCTTCATGTAACACTACAAATTTCATACGTTTCTCTGCTACCCTTGTCTGTACTGCTTATCGCCCACGTCGAACGTAACACAAAACGCTACATTGTCTCTTTGCGATACCATGACCTTTCCATTAGTTATACGATAAACCCATCTAACCTGCAGCATTCCTCACGTAACACCACACATTTCAGAGGCATCTCTTCTCTGTTTATCTTGTAACGTGCGCTTGGGACACACAATACTCATTAAAGCCTGTACTATGGTAAGTGAGCGGAATTCACCTTATGAGAAAGGATTTTCTTACAGATATCGACCGCGTGTACCTGAATGGTGGCAAATCAGACTTCCACACACTCTGTAATAACAATGATCCGTCAAGCAAGTTCTAAATGCAATTACACGTCAGGATGGACCAAAAGCAACACTGAAGATGCTACCAATTTGATAATAATACGGTCGCCAGCCTAATTAGGCATTAACTGAGTTTCTTCCCTGTACAAGTTGGTATGTATTCATGCAAACAAGTAGTAACACTGCATAATATATTAGAATTTTAGAACCAGAAAATCTATTGAACTGATAGTTTCACGTTCTGTACTGATATGGAAAACCCATGAATACATAACACTACACTACAATGTATACTACAAAACTTTATACTGTCTATTAATCTGATTAAAATCGGGCATAGGTTACCCTAGAAATAGCACTTTCGAGCCACGCACAAAATGTCAATTTTGATAAAGATAAAACACTGATAAATTTTGGCTTTTATATTGACTTTAAATTTTGCTTGTCAAACCAAATGAGAACACTTCAGAATTCAAATGAATAAAAGGGGGAAGGGGGTTCCTGAAACTGTTATGATCACTGTATTAAAAAAATTGATTACTGAATTTATTATGCGTTCAAGATTTCCAGTATATAAGTTACTACTCTTTTCATCTTATTTACTGCTCATTTAAATACCTTTATATCTGTCTCTAAATAATTAAACTTCATTACTATATCAATATTAAAGTTATCTTTCAAGTTCGTTGGACCTTCGTTATTCATTTACTGGTTCATTAACAAAACAGTTCTTTAAACACCATTCTAACATAGCTAGGTCTGCAAGTAATTATTATTAACACAAAATTTAATTTTTCATTTCAGGACACTCGGATTGCACAATATTTGGAAAGGACCCTGTCTAGGTTAGTTGTGAGGATAATGGGAAAGTTCTGGTAAAATTTAGGTTATTATTGAACAGTTCACTCTATGGTCCATACGAATTCAGTATTAAAAGTTTCAACCTGCATGTATCGATGCGGCGGTTGGCGGGCGGCGAAATGGCGAGGCACAGAGCACATATACAACCACAGCTATGGCTCTTGATGTATCGGCACTTTATTTCTTCTTAGCGTCGCAATACTTCTCCATTTAGTGCCTATGGAATTTTGACATGCTGTGTGGGGGTTGGAACAGCATACCCGAGGCTCAGTGAAACTACGTCTTCTAGGAGAACCTCCTCGCTCCAGAAGGTGTTGCTCGGACCAATGCAAAACTCCAACTACTACTGCTGAGCCCGTTATGCCGTGCAGTGCCCGCATGCATTTTCCCGCGCTCGCCTGCCATCCACCTTTTACCGCTCCCTTACAGACAGGGTATTCACCCGAGGTTTTGCATTCTACATATCCTAACACATTGCCTACGTATGGACCAGACGCACAGTTACAATTTTAAACATCTTACAACAGGCTCAACATTTGTTACATTTCAATTTATTTACAATATTGCTTGACATTTGACATAAACATTAATATTCACATTGAAACTTGTTTATAGTTTTCTTAACACAATGGCATGAATCAAAAAAGAAATGAAATCAGAACATTAATTACACAAGTTTATCGAAAAATCAGATGGAAAAAAATTTACTTATATGTACAATAGTACAGCGTCGTTGTTGTTAGAATCTGTATTGCTCATCGTTCACATTTCACTGCCATACAAGGCTGTACCCCAGACAAACATTTTCAGAGAAGACTTCCTGACAATGACATTAAGATTTCTCTTTTTCAGAAAGTTTTTCTCGCTGCTGCAAGTCCGCATTTCATATCTATTTTCTATTGGGGTCGCCATTTATTTTGCTTATATTTATTACGACCATCTTATAACTTCTTTCAAGACACTCTCCTTTTCATTAAACTGATATTCAAAGTCATTTGCATTCTCTTTAATCTTTTTATTTCTTCTCCAATCACTTTAATTCCTTTTCCAAACATCTCCCTGGTTTCGTTAACTACTTGTTCTATATTCGGCCAGAATAATATGTTTTTCATCTACTTCCTCCATTTCATGTCCTACGACTTGTATAACTACAATTTCTGCCCGAGTTGTAGATGACCTTTGCAGCGTATGTTTTATACCTGATAAACTCTGGAATCTAAAAGAGTGTATGCGAATCAACATTGTCAAAATCTATTTTATAAAGCTAAAAATTGTATAAATAGAGTTTGTTTCAATTTAACCTAGCTTATAAGGTAAGCCTTAAGGTTAATATTGCCTCACATTTGTCCGGAAGCCGATCTGCTCGTTCTACAGATTGACCTCTGCCGGTCCCTCCACTCTTCTGTAGAGAATTGGAATTAATGCTCTGCAACTGCGATTTACGAAACTTGTCTGTTGCATGGAGTGAGGGAATTCGCTTTTTCGTAAGTGCCTTATTTGAAATTGGGATTATAACGTTCTTCTCGAAGGCCGAGATTATTTCGCTTGTCTGATATAACCTGCATACAAGATAGAAAAATGTTTTCTTGGTTGGTTTCTAAATCTAATTTACATCTACATGTATATATCTATACTCTGCAAACCACCGTGAAGTGCATGGCAGAGGGTACGTCCCATTGTACTAGTGATTAGGGTTTCTTCCCGTTCCATTCACGTATGGAAAGTGGGAAGACTGATTGATAACATGCGTCCATTGTAAGGCGCACCCAGGAGCAGATATAACTCAGATCAGAATGCAATAGTGATGAAGAATAGGCTGAAGTTAGCCAGGATGAATCAATACGCAAAGAAGTGGGATACGGAAGTACCAAGCAATGGGGAGATAAGCTTGAGTAGGATTGAACATCTCTAAAAAGAGCAACCACGGATCTGGAAAGAAAAACATACGTACAAAGAAGTTAACTGCTAAGAAACCATGGGTATCAGAAAAAAATACTTCAGCTGATCGATGAATGAAGAAAGTACAAAAATGTTCAGCTAAATTCAGGAATTCACAAATACAAGTCACTGAGGAATGAAATGCAAAGGAGGTTCAGGGAATCTAAAACTATATGGCTGCATGAAAAATGCAAAGAAATTGAAAAAGAAATCATTATCGGAAGTACTTTTTGGAACGGGTCTCACACACATGAGCAATATTCTAGAATGCGTCGCACGACTGATTCCTAAGCAGTTTCCTTTATAGGCTGATTGAATTTCTCTACTATTCTACAAATAAACCGAAGCCTACCACCTGCTTCACTCACAACTGAGCGTATGTATTCATTTCATTTCATATTCCTGCAACGTGTTACACCCAGGCAATTGTACATTTTGTATTTCTGAACATTTAAAGCATGTTGCCAATTTCTCCACTACTTTGACATCTTATTAAGATCTGACTGAATATTTATGCAGCTTCTTTCAGGTAGTACTCCATTACAGATTTCTGCATCATCTGCAAAAAGCCTGATATTACTATTAATATTGTCTCCAAGGTCTTAATATACAACATGAACAGTAAAGGTCCCAACTCACTTCCCTGGGGCACACCCGAAGTTACTTCTACATCTGTTCCAAGATAACAAGCTGCATCCTCCCTACTAAAAAGTTCTCAGTCCAGCCACGAATTTCACTTTATACCCCATGTGATCATAATTTTGACAGAAAGTGTAGGTGTGGTACTGACTTAAATCCTTTTCGGAAATCAAGAAGTACTGCATCTACCTGACTGCCATTATCCAAAGCTTTCAATATGTCATGTGAGAAAAGTGTGAGTTGGGTTACACATGATCATTGTTTACGGAACCCATGGTGATTGGCATGGAGGAGGTTATTCTGTTCTCCCAATGGTCATAATAAATCTGGGTGGCTTGTTATGACATGGGTCATTCAGTGCTCAGCCAAGTTATTTTATCGCAGTATCGAGTCATCCACATCCATCCAAAACATCTCCTTTTTTCACAATACTTTCTTAGGGCATTTTTCGTTTATATAACTGTTCTATAAATCATTTCAAACTTTCATCCTTCTTTGCTTAGCAATCGCTTTCGATGTGAAGTCTGGATGTAGATACAGCACAGCTTTTATTCTCAAAAGATTTGTTTAAATTTCCTACAAGGGGAATTTTTCTATACTAGATTCATGCAGACTTCTACAATTTTACAATTCTGCTGTAGTCATTCCTGCCTTACTACTTTCCAGTGTCATGTTCACATTTTAGAAGTCTGTTTCCTTTTAACTTGTTAATTGACTTTACATTCTAATTTTTTTTGCCTTACGTCAGTTATATTTAGTATTTCATGCGCTACCCAAGAATTTCTGTTGAGTCTTGTCCTTTTGTCCAGTTTTTCAACGGTTGTTTTCACTTTCAATATGGCGAAAGAAATAAAGAGTGACAACGAAGAAACTCGACGTCAGTGCTAGAGTCCGGCTCTGTGTCGGGCTGACTATGTTACTCGCGAAGGTGAAGGAATTCCCATACCGCGCCTTTGCGATGATTACAGGGAACGCCCCTTACGTGGTCCAACGTAGGCATCCCGCTGCGCACCTGCCATCCATACCTACACAAATACGGCGACGTTGAGATAGTGAGCACTTATACACTACAGACCATTAAAATTGCTACACCACGATGATGACGAGCTACAGACGCGAAATTTAACCGACAGGAAGACAACGCTGAGATATGCAAATGACTAGCTTTTCTGAGCATTCACACAAGGTTGGCGCCGGTGGCGACACCTACAACGTGCTGACATGAGGAAAGTTTCCAACCGATTTCTCATACACAAACAGGAGTTGACCGGCGTTGCCAGGTGAAACGTTGTTGTGATGCCTCGTGTAAGGAGGGGAAATGCGAAGCATCAAGTTTCCGACTTAGATAAAGGTCGGATTGTAGCCCATCGCGATTGCGGTTTATCGTATCGCGACATTGCTGCTCGCGTTTGTCGAAATCCAATGACTGTTAGCAGGATATGGAATCGGTGGGTTCAGGAGGGTAATACGGAACGCCGTGCTGGATCCCAACGGCCTCCCATCACTAGCAGTCGAGATGACAGCCATCTTATCTGCATGGCTGTAACTGATCGTGCAGCCACGTCTCGAGTCCTGAGTCAACAGACGGGCACGTTTGCAAGACAACAACCATCTGCACGAACAGTTCGACGACGTTTGCAGCAGCATGACCTATCAGCTCGGAGACCATGGCTTCGGTTACCCTTGACGCTGCCTCACAGACAGGAGCGCCTGCTATGGTGTACTCAACGACGAACCTGGGTGCACGAGTGGCAAAACGTCATTTTTTCGGATGAATCCAGCTTCTGTTTACAGCATCATGATGGTCGCATCCATGTTTGGTGACATCGCGGTGAACGCACATTGGAAGCGGGTATACGTCATCGCCATACTGGTGTATCACCCGGCGTGATGGTATGGCGTGCCATTGGTTACACGTATCGGTCACCTATTGTTCGCATTGACGGCACTTTGAACAGTGGACGTTACATTTCAGATGTGTTACGACCCGTGGCTACCCTTCATTCGATCCCTGCGAAACCCTACATTTCAGCAGGATAATGCACGAACGCATGTTGCAGGTCCTGTACGGGCCTTTCTGGATACAGCACATTCTAGAGATCTCTCACCAATTGAAAACGTCTGGTCAATGGTGGCCGAGCAACTGGCTCATCAGAATACGCCAGTCACTACTCTTGACGAACTGTGGTATCGTGCTGAAGCTGCATGGGCAGCTGTACCTGTACACGTCATCCAAGCTCTGTTTGACTCAATGCCCAGGCGTATCAAGGCCGTTATTACGGCCAGAGGTGGTTGTTCTGGGTACTGATTTCTCAGGATCTATGCGCCCAAAATGTAATCACATGTGATGCAGGTTACCTATCCGACGGCTTCCAGGGGCATCAAAAATTTAATTTTCAACATTTCATATAATTATTGACCGAATTTAAAAATTTAAAATGCTGTCACAGTCTACTCATTAAGAGGTATAATCTTATGTTACAGGTTTAACACGAGACTGGTATTACAGTCAAAAACTGTGTTTGCCTTTAAGAAGCGTAGCTCATGGCGCCCAAATACCCGGACTGTGTTCATCTAGTATTTGAGAAGGAGGGTACTTAGCGACTTCCAGTATACTAAACACGTAATTTCAAACATTTAAGAAACTTTTTTTCGCTGACGCCTCCCTCCCAGTGATGGAGGGAGAAAATTGTATCGCTTACTGCATTTTATCTTTTCAGGTAGTCAAATTTCAAATCAGGCATAACGTTTTAATGTTTTACTTCTTTACTACTATCTGTATTAGCAGCGCATTTTGCAGACGATGTACACGTATAACACTGAACGTTCCCTGAATGTACCTGCAAAATTATTTCATTCAGGAGATACATCATAAACATTGAGACGCGTTCAAAACTGGAAGTTGCTTACAACGGAACACGAACTACCCAGACTGTATTCATACAGTGTTTGATAAAGAGAGTACTTAGTGGCTTACAACAAAATTTTTCTCACTTAATTGGTTAAAATCAAATGTTTAACACATTAACTGATTTATAAAATGAGAAGACGTTTGAAGCTGTTTAATACATGAGAGTTCGATTATTTAAATAATCAGGGTTTACTGGTTGTGAGATAATTTTAATGTTCGGGAAACCATAGATAAAATAGTTATACATGATTGATTGACAATTCATACAATAAACAGTTGTTTAAATACATGTGTTAAAACTATTAAAATATAAAACTGAATGAAAAGTCCAATATTCCGCTGTAACTGAATTTGTTTTAGTCGATTAGAGACCCACACTACTGGTTTCACAACTTTTAAGGTTTTAAAATGCCCTAGAGTAACAGCTGGCGTGGCTAGGAAAAGTTCTCAGCCCTCCTCAATTGATAAAAACCACCATCAATTATGAATATCATGTCTGTGTTAAAATCACGGGCTGTCAACACATAGGTAGCACAATTCCTTACTTCATCTACCTCGTGATCGTCAGTTATGATATCAAGTTTCTGCCTGTTCTCATTTCTGCTACTTTTCATTAATTTCGTCTTTCTTCGATTTACTCTCAGTCCACACTCTCTACTCATTAGACTGTTTATTCCATACAACAGGTCCTGTGATTCCCTTTCACTTTCACTGAGGATAGCAATGTCATAAGTGAATCCCAACATTAATAGCCTTTCACCTTGAACCTTAATCCGACTTTTGAATCTTTCTTGTATTTCCGTCATTGCCTCTTCGACGTACATATTGAACAGCAGGGCCGAAAGCCTACATCCCTGTCTTACACCCCTTTTAATCAGTGAACTTTGTCCATGGTCTTCCACTCTTACTGTCCCCTCTTCGTCCTTTTACATATTGTGTATATTTACCGCATTTCCCTGTAGCTTACCTCTATTTTTCTGAGGATTTGAAATGTCTTGCACCATTTTACATTGTCGAACTGTTTTTCCAGGTCGACGGGTCCTATGGAAATGTGTTGTTTTTTTCTTCAGTCTTGCTTCAATTATCAACCACAACATCAAAATTGACTCTCTGGTGTCTTTACCTTCCTGAATTTAAACTGATCGTCATCTAACATATTCACAGTTTTCTTTTCTATTCTTCTGTATAATAGTCTTGTTAGCGACTTGGCTGCATGAGCTGTTAACGTAATTGCGCGATAATTCTCGCACTTGTCGGCTCTTGCAACGTTGGGAATTGTGTGGATGATGTTCTTCCGAAAGTTTCATGTATGGACGATGTTCTTCCGAAAGTCTGATGGCATATCGCCAGTCTGATTCATTCCACACACCAACGTGAGTAATCGTTTTCTGCCACTTTCCTCAATGATTTCACGATATTGCGATGGAACTTTATCCATTCCATCTATCTAATTTGATTTTAAGTCTTACAGAGCTCTTCTAAATTCTAATACTGGATCTCCCTATCACTTCCCTGTCGATTCCTGTTTCTTTATCCATCACGTCATCAGTTAAGTCCTCATAGAGGTCCTCAATGTAGTCCTTCCACCTATCCGATCTCTCTTCTACAATTAGAAAGAGGAAAAGTCGCGGCTCGTCAGACCATACTAGAAGCCTCTAGTCATCTACTCTCTAGCTCCTATCATGCCCACTGAAAAGGATCAGCCTTATGTGCCGTACTGAGCAATGTCCTTCAGCGAGGTACCCGACTCCAGACGTCCATAGCATGAAGTTCCCTTAAAAATTAAATGAAACAACAAGTTTACTGTTACCAGTCACTTTTTATCTCCACGACACGTTTCAAAGGTTTAAACCTCCAGGTGGATTTACATTTGTTAGTATGTTATATATTTATATTTTATTATTTATATTTTATTATATATTTGTTTACAAAATATGACAGTATACACGTGATGTGTTACGGCACTGAAAGGAACCTGTGACTACTGGGGACAGTTCCACAAGTTCTTCCAAAAAATCGTAATACAACACATACACACACACACGTCATACTAACAAATGTAAATCCATCTGATGATGGAGGTTTGAACCTTTGAAACGTTTCGTGGGAATCAATAAACGGTGACTGGTAACAGTAAACTTGTTGCTTCATTTAATGTCAATAACAGTCACGGTAAAGCCTAACATAAAATGTTCGCATTCCCTGCAAAATATTCCCTCGGAAGCTGGTTGAGATGGGCCTATATTCATTGACAGCAGCAATTCTTCTTCTCTAAATCTTTAAAGTCAAATGCGGAATGGTTTTCTTTGAAAATGACACGACCTGCTTTCCTCTCACATTATCCCTCAAATCCGAACCAGTGCTCCGTAGAAATGACTTCGTTGTTGACGGTACGTAAAATCTTAAAAGATCCTTCATAAAAAGTTCGATTCACTAAAATAATCGCGGTTACATCGGTGTGTTTACTGCGTTTATTACTTTGATACAGATATAGTAAGAGTCTTCCGTAGACGCGGAGGAGTGGACCACATTACTTTACATGCCTGCGTCTCCACAGCTCGAGCATAAAGTTGGTGTCTTTGTCGATGAAGAAAGTCGCCGCCGGCATCTTCTGTATCTGAAAGCGATATAGAAGAAAAACGCGTACAAAAGCCGGTAGATAACACGCGCTTTCCATCCCAAACAGCGCTCGCAAACAGATAAGTAAGAAACAAAAAAAGGCCCACCACTGCTTTCTCATTACACGGAGGTCCGACATCAAAAGGAAACGCATTTTAGGAAAAAACGTGTAAGCAAGTGCGTCTTTCGAGCGAGTGGCAAGCCACCAATGCTCCTGGACGCAGTAAATGGTGATTTAAAACTCAGAAAAGCGGGAACATTCAACGTATTTCCGGGCAATGGTACACATTTCAGGAATGGGTAGTATGAACTCTTCGCAGTTAAAATGTATGTAAACATTCCTTTACAGTAGAAGTTGAGTTATTGATATCTGAAATGCACAAAGAAACTCCAAAATAATTGATGGTATCTACATATATACTCCGCAAGCCCCTATCCTTGTGTGACGGAGTGTTCTCTGTGAACGTAACTCTGCGAATCTAATTTTATTTTCACACCCTTTTCGGAGAATATATGTACAAGGAAGCATCATGTTGATTTACTCTTCTAGGAACTTACGCTCTCTGAATTCTACTTGTAAACAACGTTGTGGTACACAACACCTCTCTTGTGGCGTCCGCCATTGCAGTCGTAAGAGCATTTTCGAGATACTTTCGCGCTTACTTAAACAACCTGTGACGAAACGCGCTTCTCTCCTTTGGATCTTCTCCATTTCCTTTATCACTCATGCCTGGTAAAGCACCAATACTCACACATCGAACGTACATAAAGAAAATACAATGAATTTATCGAAATGACTTATATTATTTAGAACAGTTACAGTTTCAAAAGTCCTTCTGCCGACCTCAATAAAATCTATAACTCTCTTTAGAGTATACGTATAACAATAGTAAGTATGTGTTGATGTACTTCTACCAGAAAAGAAGGATGATTAATATATAATAACACGTCGGCAAAGGGATGATGAGAGACGGAACACAGGCTGCAGCAGGACAAGGCTAGACAAGGGAAAGTGGCCTTGTACATTTTAAAAGCAGCCATCGCAGCATTCGCCTTTCTCGATTTAGCGAAACCACGTAAGTCTGTAAGGCCTGACACGGATTTCAGTCCTGTTCCTCCCGAACGAGACTAGGTGCAGCACTTTTTTGAGGAATTTCCGTCAATAGAGATAGAACGACTATAATGTTATAGCGATATTAAAGACAGCAATTTCAGGAAAGAAGAGATTATAGGGATTAGTTTTGTCCTTAGTAGCCAAAATTTTACTATGGCCTAGATGTTTTGGTTTCAAATTTATGGCTGGCCGCTGTGGCCGAGCGGTACTAGGCGCTTCAGTCCGGAACCGAGCAACTGCTACGGCCGCAGGTTCGAATCCTGCCTCGGGTACGGATGTGTGTGATGTCCTTAAGTTCGTTAAGTTTAAGTAGTTCTAAGTTCTATATGACTGATGACCTCAGATGTTAAGTTCCATAGTGCTCAGAGTCATTTGAACCATTTCAAATTTATGACTACTCAATTTCTGTAGTGCATCCGCGGGTTACTCGTTACAGGCAAAGTCCGCTTTGTTGGAAGGTTGAAGTTCTTGTCTTTATCCGCAGTCGCGCTCAGATACGGAATGAAGCAGCAGTCAGATACTTCGTGAAGATGTTTGTCATATGAAGGGTATTTAATGAAACCTTGATATAATTCGGAATTGATATTCATTATCAAAACCAGTGTGACAGCCAAACGCACGGATACATTCTCGTTTTAGTTGTGGCACACAAGCAAACAGTCTTCGAATATCATCTTGATTTCTTGCTGTTCCTGAAACACATGCTGTGTCCATTCGTGAAGAAAGCTAACATGAGGCTGGTATCCCATACATATTCTAAGGACGACAAATCACGGAACAGTACATTTCTCAAGGAATATGTGGGTGAAGTGCGATGTGCGGTCTTGCATTATTCTTCTGGAATATGCCACTTGTTATTCTGCTCATGAAGAATATGACAACAGAGTTTACCATTTTAATTCTGTTCTGATATACAACAACCCTCCACACCATGCTTTCAGGAGCTGGAGAAGAACGGACCTCGAGAATAGCTGCTTCCTATGTCCTTTCATCAGATCGATTGCGGTCACCTCGGCGTCAATCTGACCGTCTCGATATGACCTCCAAATAGTTGGGATAAATTTTTAGCAGAGGTACGAGAAGCTTTCAATAATTAATGCATGATATTTTTTCCTGAAAGCAGGTTGATTTTATTCGGGATTCCAGTACACCAAATTGTTACCCACTCTTTTGGCTAAAAAACTATTTTTTAACGTAATCTCCATTCAATGCGACGGCCTTACACCGCCTCACTGTGAAGGCCTGTCTGCCCGCACGGTACCACTCTACCGGTCGACGTCGGAGACAACGTCTTGCTGCATCAATAACTTCCCTGACTTTCACGTAGTGCTTTCCACGGAGTGCATCCTTCTTAGGCCAAGCAGATGGAATGCTGTAGAGTGGATGAGGCGGAAGAGACCAATGAAGTTTTGTGAGGTCGTCTCGGGTGCGCAGTCTTGTGTGAGGCCTTGCATTGTCATGGAGCAGGAGAAGTTCGTTTGCATTTTTGTGGGTACGGACACGCTCAAGCCGTTTCTTCAGTTTCCTGACGGCAGTACAGTACATTGCAGGGTTTTTCGTTGCGCTCTGAGGGAGGACGTCAAACAGAATAACCCCTTCAGGGTAACAGAAGACCGTCACCATGACTTTATTGGCTGAATGTGCGCCTTTGAATCTTTTTTTGGAAGAGTGATGATGTGGCGCCACTCAACAAAAATTGTCACCATCAGCCTCGTAACGCGCAAGCAATTCCGCACAGATGGTTCTTCTTTGCCCTTTACGGTCTTCTGTTAGACGGTGAGGAATCCAGCGGGCAAACACCTTTGTGTGCCCCAACTGGTGGACGAGTGTATCAGCACTACCAACAGAGACGTACAGTTGTTCAACGAGGTGTTTGGTGGTGTTCCATCGATCACCTCGAATGAGAGTGTCCGCTCGTTCCAGTACTGCAGGAGTCACAGCTGTGTGCGGAGATCGACAGGTTTGCGTGACCTTGCCAACGACTCACCGTACTTATGTTCACTGCCAGGTCTCCGGAGACATTCTGCAAACGCCTATGAATATCTGCGACGCTCTGGTTTCTCGCCAAAAGAAACTCAATGACAACTTTCTGTTGGGAACGCACCTCCGTTACAGACGCCATTTTGGAGGCTACGTATATCGCTGCCACCAATCGGAACTTCTTGAAACTATAGGAGCTAAGGTAGGAATGTTCCACGATGTCCCACAAAAAATTCCGCACTTTATCAAACGAAACTGGCTGAGAAAAAAAATGTATTTCATTACTCATTGAACGCCTCTCGCAAAAAAAATTAGTAGATGGCAGACAAGACTTCGATTTCAAATGATTGAGAAACTTATCTGAGAAATATGTAGCACAAATATACGTAATACGTCAGGAGCAATAGACAGGATCTGTGCTAAGCTCCAAAGGCAAGTAGTCATTATGAAAATATAACTGATTACGTAACTATACATGTAATTACCGTACCGCAAATGGAAGATAAAATTAATGAACAAAAGTGCTAGAAAAGTCTAGCATCTAATAGGATTAAAATGGTTCAAATGGCTCTGAGCACTATGGGACTCAACTGCTGTGGTCATCAGTCCCCTAGAACTTAGAACTACTTAAACCTAACTAACCTAAGGACATCACACACATCCATGCCCGAGGCAGGATTCGAACCTGCGACCGTAGCAGTCGCACGGTTCCAGACTGCGCGCCTAGAACCGCGAGACCACCGCGGCCGGCCTAATAGGATTAAGCTCAGAACTTTACGTCTGGTCAATACCTGTTGGCTAAACACTGACTTGGATTACAGAAAAAGTCTTGTCACTGTTTAAAAACGGGGATCGCACCAAAACTTCAAATTATAGTGTTATCAGCATATTAAACATCGGCTACGAAGTATATGCAGATGTGTTAAGTAACAGTATAAAGGTTTTTACAGAGATGTTATTTATAGAAGAACAATGCGACTTCATGAGAAGAAAGTCATGTAGCGATAAATAATCAGAAAAAGAAGAGAATCTAATTTACCAACCTATATGCGTTTCGTAGATTTTAAAAAGCATCTGATATGGTGGAGAAAGGGAACTTACGGGAAAATATGGCAAAACGTGGATACACAAATCAGTCAATAAACTAAGAGTACATCAAGAGTCTGTGTAATGGAACTTACATTATGCTTGACGTCTCCAATTATAGAAGCGAAAAGATTATAACAAACCGAGGTGTGACGTATGCATGTGCTTTAACGTCTACCCTTGGTAATATTCATACAGCCAATATCAATGGAAAGAAAGAGCGCCAGAAGAGACCCATATAAAGAAAGGTAAATGCAGTGAACTGACATACTATTGTAAGCTGACAACTTTCTATTCGTTAATAGCGAATTCTGAAACTACGAAAATCACTCCACGTTTTAAAATTAATAGGAAAAGATTATAATTCCAAGAAGAGATTAAATAAAAGTAAGACAAGGGCATTCCATGGCAAATGCCGAGTACGAAAAAAAAATTATAACTGAAGCCACTAGACCTCGAGCTGCGGACGTGCCAAATCGAAATGCTGCGCTACGCCGACCAAAAGGAGGTCAGCCATGATATTAGGAGGCCGGCCGGTGTGGCCGAGCGCTTCTAGGCGCTTCGGTCTGCCACCGCGCGACAGCTACGGTCGCAGATTCGAATCCTGCCTCGGGCTTGGATGTGTGTGATGTCCTTAGGTTAGTTAGGTTTAAGTAGTTCTGAGTTCTAGGGGACTGATGACCTCATATGTTAAGTCCCATAGTGCTCAGAGCCATTAACCATGATATTAGGAGGTATCCCATGACTTTCGTGACTTCAGTGCATGTCCTTCTATTTTATCATTTACTGCAGCATATTCAGTTCTTTGTGCAATCTTCCCTGCTCGTATAATTTTCATTTCAGGCCCCTGAACATTATTAGAATCTTCTCTCTTCGTAGCCTAGGTTTCGCTGCCATACAGTAGAACAATAAAGCCACGATATTCAAGAATTTCATTTTTGTCTCTTCGTTCGATGTGTTCTGCTAATAGTGTCCCATATACACCGGTATATCTGTCATTTAATATCTACGTCCCGATCTTCGTTAAAAGTAACATAGCTTCCAAGGTAGTTAAAGTGCTGAACTCGTTCTAGTTCACTGTATGTATCCGGACACCCCCAAAAACATACGTTTTTCATATTAGGTGCACTGTGCTGCCACCTAACGTCAGGTGCTCCATATCAGCGACCTCAGTAGTCATTAGACATCGCGAGAGAGCAGAATGGGACGCTCCGCGGAACTCACGGACCTCGAACGTGGTCAGGTGATTGGTTGTCACTTGTGCATACGTCTGTACGCGAGATTCAACACTCCTAAACACCACTAGGTCCACTGTTTCCGATGTGATGGTGAAGTGGAAACGTGAAGGGATACGTACAGCACAAAAGCGTACAAGCCGACCTCTTCTGTTGACTGACAGAGACCGCCGACAGTTTAAGAGCGTCGGGATGTGTAACAGGCAGACATCTATCCAGACCGTCACGCAGGAATTCCAAACTGCAGTAGGATCCAATGCAAGTATTATGACAGTGAGGCGGGAGGTGAGAAAACTTGGATTTCACGGTCGAGCGGCTGCTCTTAATCCACACACCACTCCGGTAAATGCCAAACGACGCCTCGCTTGGTGTATAGAGCGTAAACATTGGATGATTGAACAGTGGATAAACGTTATGTGGGGTGACGAATCACGGTTCACAATGTGCAGCTCCGATGGCAGAGTGTGGGTATGGCGAATGCCCGGTGAACTTCATCTGCCAGCGTGTGTAGTGCCAACAGTAAAATTCGGAGGCGGCGGTGTTATGATGTGGTCGTGTTTTTCATGAAGGATCGTTGCACCCCTTGTTGTTTTCTGTGGAACTATCACAGCATAGGCCTACATTGATGTTTTAAGCACCTTCTTGCTTCCCACTGTTGAAGAGCAATTCGGGGATGATGATTGCGTTTTTCAGCTCGATCGAGCACCATAATCCACGGTCTGTGGCGGAGTGGTTGCACGACAATAACATCCCTGTAATGGACTGGCCTGCAGAGAGTCCTGACCTGAATCCTACAGAACACCTTTGGGATGTTTTGGAACGCCGACTTCGTGCCAGGCTTCACCGACCAACATCGATACCTCTCCGCAAGCAGCAATCCGTGAAGTGTGGCCTGCTATTCCCCAAGAAACCTTCCAGCACCTGCTTAAGAGTATGCCTGCGAGAGTGGAAGCTGTCATCAAGGCTAAGGGTGAGTTCAAATGGTTCAAATGGCTCTAAGCACAATGGGACTTAACATCTGAGGTCACCAGTCCTCTAGACTTAGACCTACTTAAACCTAACGACATCACACACATCCATGCCCTAGGCAGCATTCGAACCTGCGACCGTAGCAGCAGCGCGGTTCCGAACTGAAGCGCCTAGAACCGCTCGGCCACAGCGGCCGGCGCTAAGGGTGGGCGAACATCAAATTGAATTCCAGCATTACCGATAGTGGGCGCCACAAACTTGTAAGATATTTTCAGCCAGGTGTCCGGGTGCTTTTGATCACATGGTGTAGCTCTTAAGGCGTGCATTTTAGAGCCCATGTTTATTAGACATTTCATTATTATTTTGGTCCATAATGCCAACTCTGAAAGCTGCGTACCGTTCAGTCTTAGAAACAACAAACAGTACGGATACATGTATTCCACTGTCAAAGGTATCAGGACAAATTACGCTTATAGCTTTCGACTCTGTCGTTTCCACACTAGGGTCCCTTACCTCAAAAGGATACATTTACTCTTCTCTATCATCCTTGGAAATCTGTAATATCATCACGGAATCACCCTGCGTATGCTCTGCAACGTGGACGAAATAATAAACGAGTGGAATTCAAATGGAAAAATGTAACTTACGTCATCCAGTGCCTGGAAGTGTGGGGTAAGACCAAAATGGTGAAATTTCTATAATGGGGCAACATCCAGTAATAGAGAAAAATGGTTCAAATGGCTCTAGGCACTATCGGACTTAACAGCTGAGGTCATCAGTCCCCTAGACTTAGAACAACTTAAACCTAACTAACCTAATGACATCACACACATCCATGCTCCAGGCAGGATTCGAACCTGCGACCGTAGCAGCAGCGCGATTCCGAACTGAAGCGCCTAGAACCGCTCGGTCACAGCGGCCGGCCCAGTATTAGAGAGTAATTACTACAAGAGCAAAGGAACTATTGGAATCAACATTAATGTTATTATATTTTTGAAATTTAGGTGCAAAAACTAGTGGACGTGACAAACTCGAGATGTCATACTAAATAGAAAGTTTTAGTTTGTGTTGACGGATGTACGTGTGCTGACAGGCGATGTCATACGGACTCACCGCATGCCTTAGTCAACAGTCCGGCTTTCTGGTCGCTAGACGCGCTGCTGTCTTATGGATAACAGAAGCGAGCATGGCTGTCGCAACTATATGTAGCGGGCGAGAACAGATAAATACACTGAGAAGCCGTAACATTGCATCCATTCTCCACCGAGAGATTTAATGCCGCCAGATGGCTTTATGGTACTTGAGTCCGTAAGGAAACTGCGTAAGTGCAGCAAAGACGAGCGGGGAGCCGCTGTAGCGAAAATAGGGGCCGCAGATGAGGAAATGCAGTGACATAAGCGACATTGACAAAGTGCAGATTGTTGTGGCCCAAGCCCGAGAAAGAGCATCTCGGAAAAGGTTAAACTAGTCGTCTGTTCACTTGTTTCTGTCGTTGCCATCCACGACAAGACTTGAAAGACGGTGAACCCACGGATGTATCCGCTTCATCAAAGAAAGTGTAGGTAGGAGGCTTTCCCGGGCTGTGAAGCAGTGTAACGGCGTTATGTGCCAGATATGACGACAGAGTACAGTGCTGGGTCAGGTACAAGCCTTATGCAGCGCACTCTTCGGCACACGTTCTTGAACGTGAGGCCCCGCAGCAAACGCTCTACGTGTTCCCATGTTGACCCGACGAACACGGGATCATCGAGATTGGACGGCAGACCAATGGGAAAGTTTCGCTTGGTCGAATATTACACCATGTGGATGCTCGCGTGCGAATATGCCGTCATGCTGGCGAACGGGTGCTCGAGACATGCTCTGCGACGCGGAAGCCAGCGAGTTGAGACTATATTATTCAGTAGTGGACATTCACCTGGGTTTCAATAGGATCTAAGGTAGCAATAGAAGACACCACGAGAGCTGTAGGCTACGTGAACACGACTGTGGACTACCCGCATTTTTTCATACTTGATATCTTCCCAAAAGGCGTTGGCGTCTTCCAGTAAGATAACTGTCAGTCTCACAAGGCCAGAATTGTGCTGCAGTCGTTTGAGGAACTTCATAGTCAACCCACGTTGCTGTCTTGGCTATCAAATTCGCCTGATGTGAACATGATGGAAGATATCTTGGACGCTACTGGGCGCCAGCTATACACCCATTAATCACAAGCCCGCAATTTAGGAGATTTGCGTGACCTGTGACACATCTGATAATATAAAGGGTGGTCCATTGATAGTGACCGGGCCAAATATCTCACGAGATAAGCGTCAATGGAAAAAACTACAGAGAACGAAACTCGTCTAGCTTGAAGGGGGAAACCAGATGGCGCTATGGTTGGCCCGCTAGATGGCGCTGCCATAGGTCAAGCGAATATCAACTGCGTTTTTTTAAATAGGAACCCCCATTTTTATTACATATTCGTGTAGTACGTAAAGAAATATGAATGTTTTAGTTGGACCACTTTTTTCGCTTTGTGACAGATGGCGCTGTAATAGTCACAAACGTATACGTACGTGGTATCACGTAACATTCCTCCAGTGCGGGCGGTATTTGCTTCCTGATACATTACCCGTGTTAAAATGGACCGTTTACCAATTGCGGAAAAGGTCGACCTCGTGTTGATGTATGGCTATTGTGATCAAAATGCCAAACGGGCGTGTGCTATGTATGCTGCTCGGGATCCTGGACGACATCATCCTAGTGTCCGGACCGTTCGCCGGATAGTTACGTTATTTAAGGAAACAGGAAGTGTTCAGCCGCATTTGAAACGTCAACCACGACCTGAAACAAATGATGATGACCAAGTATGTGTTTTAGCTGCTGTCGCGGCTAATCCGCACATGTTGGTGTTGAGAATGCTACATCTACATCGATTGAACTCGTACCATACTTCTATGCACCAGGAACTGCATGGCGACGACTTTGAACGTCGTGTACAGTTCTGCCACTGGGCACAAGAGAAATTACGGGACGACAGATTTTCTGCACGCGTTCTATTTAGCGACGAAGCGTCATTCACCAACAGCGGTAACGTAAACCGGCATAATATGCACTATTGGGCAACGGAAAATCCACGATGGTTGCGACAAGTGGAACATCAGCAACCTTGGCGGGTTAATGTATGGTGCGGCATTATGGGAGGAAGGATAATTGGCCCCCATTTTATCGATGGCATTGTAAATGATGCATTTTATGCTGATTTCTTACGTAGTTTTCTACCGATGTTACTACAAGATGTTTCACTGCATGACAGAATGGCGATGTAATTCCAATATGATGGATGTCCGGCACATAGCTCGCGTGCAGTTGAAGCGATATTGAATAGCATATTTCATGACAGGTGGGTTGGTCGTCGAAGCACCATACCATGGCCAGCACGTTCACCGGACCTGACGTCCCCGGATTTCTTTATGTGGGGAAAGTTGAAGGATATTTGCTATCGTAATCCACCGACAACGTCTGACAACATGCGTCAGCGCATTGTCAATGCATGTGCGAACATTACGGAAGGCGAACTACTCGCTGTTGAGAGGAATGTCGTTACACGTATTGCCAAATGCATTGAGGTTGACGGACATAATTTTGAGCATTTATTGCATTAATGTGGTATTTACAGATAATCACGCTGTAACAGCATGCATTCTCAGAAACGATAAGTTCACAAAGGTACATGTATCACATTGGAACAACCGAAATAAAATGTTCAAACATACCGACGTTCTGTATTTGAAGTAAAAAACCTACCTGTTACCATTTGTTCGTCTAAAATTGTGAGCCATATGTTTGTGACTATTACAGCGCCATCTATCACAAAGCGAAAAAAGTTGTCCAACTAAAACATTCATATTTCTTTACGTACTACACGAATATGTAATAAAATGGGCGTTTCTATTTAAAAAACAAAACGCAGTTGATATCCGTTTGACCTATGGCAGCGTCATCTAGCGGGCCAACCATAGCGCTATCTAGTTTCCCCCTTCAAGCTAGACAAGTTTCGTTCTTTGTAGTTTTTTCGTTTAATGCTTATTTCGTGAGATATTTGGCCCTGTCACTATCAATGGACCACCCTGTATAGCTCCGGAAACCTACCAAGGACTTGTACAACCCATGCGACGTAGAATTGTTGCTGTATTATGTTCCAAAAGTGGAGCACGTCCTATTAAGCACTCAGTCGTAATGTTATGCCTCATCAGTGTAGATCTCCTCTGCAATCCGATTTTCTGGACGAAAAATACGGAGTAGAGTGTAGGTGAGTGTTGTTTGCCGGGCGAGAGTCGGTACGGGCCGCGTCACCTGTCCGTGGCTGAGTTCGCCGTGCCGCCCGGAGCGGTGCAGCGGGCCGTATTGATGCGGCCAGCATAGCCGGAGGCGGCCTGCAATTGCGCGCCGGCCGCGCAGCAACCAGTGGCTCGCCACGTGCACAGCCTCTCTGCCACAACGCCAGTAACGCTGGCACGGCCTGTGGCCACGCCCCTAATTCTATTGTCCCTCCCACCCTACACCATCTGCGCCACTCTATTACTTAGTGATTCCAGACAACGTGCTGCAAACGGCTTGTAATAATGGCGATTCCAGTTATTGTACGGTTCACCACGGTAACAAAACTGGGTAGTTACAGCTCAGTGTGCAGTTTCATCGGACACGCACCATGCAGCCAAAAGAGTGCGGACACGCCACTGAATGAACCCTACGTGTTAGCAGGCTACGCGTCCAACGATATGTAATTGCAGAGGCAATGGCTCTGAAACGTTGACCTACAATTGGATTAGTCATTACAGAACGAACTTTATTCCAAAATTGTCAAAAATGAGATCCTACTCTAGAAATAGTTCTGTTACATATTTGCACATTTCTGTATAGAATGCGTTTCATTCGAGCCATATTAATGGACACAGTGGCCACATCGTTTCATATTTCACTCCTGGAATAAATCTTTTCTATAATCACGTTCCTAGTGTTACTTTCTTCAACCACAGTTTCTCAGAATGGAGGGAATGTCTACTACAAGCAGCTGTGAGTTTTCAGGAGTAAGAAAAAGAAAAAGAGGGTCGAAGAATATTAATAAATGTATGTGTAATGTCATCAAACATGCTCTAGTAAAGGAGTATGAATGCACAATTTATTCTGGAAAAGTTGTAAGCACCAAGAAACTCCGGTAGTCTTTCAAGTATATGTTATAGCCTAACTTCTGTTACTTCAGAAGATGTGGTTTTATCACTCTGAAAAATTTCATAAAGTGAAAAAGTTGTTTCCACCAGCGGTGGTCGTCCATAATTGGTTAGTTTTTTAGTTTTGACATCCGCACAGCGTACGGTGCGGACTTCGCGGTGAGATCCTCTGAATGGGAAGCGGTTTTGTGGTGGGGAGGGGGGGGGGGGGGGCGGGCGAGGGGCCTTAGAACTAAAGTGCGCGCTCTTTCCCCGGCCAGGTGTGTTGATGGTTCCGAACTTTCCGATCGCCGACGTTACTTTCGCGGATAGTTATTCGCTAACCCTTGGGCTTTCTCTCGGTCTGTTATTATGTCTTTGCTTGTACGCTGTTGACCATTCTTGGCTTTCAAGTTTTGGACTGCTCTCAGTTTGTCTTTTCGGATTCGTGTTCGGTTTCTGTCATCGCCCAGCCGATCTTTCGGCCATTTGCCGTTTTCTCAGAAACAGACTCGTGACACTCTCGTACCTGGGTTGTGTGTTACTAAAGAATACGTGTTAATGAACATACCTGAACAACAGTCGTGTTGCAGATGACATTGTACTAACTAAACTGAGATTTTTGAGACTTAGATTCTGACGCGTCTTAAGAGTCAAGGTTATAGTCGATGTACGATCCCAGCTTTGAATTATTGCAGTGAGACGTAGAATTTTAACGAGAAAACCACTAAAAACTGAAAATTGTGCTCAGTGAACTATGTAAAGTTACCTGTTTGGAGTTAGCAGGAGAGATAGAAAAACAAATACATGGATTAAGAAAGATATAGGAGTGTAAGACATAATTATGAGTAATATAAAAGACAGTCAGATATAATGAGGTGCTATACGCCAGTGAGACACTGATGTTACACACAAAGGCTGACCTTGAGAAAATTCTCACCCAGGAAAGAAAAATCATTAGGAAAATAATTGGACCAAAACTCACTCCAGTGACAGTACAGAGAAGTTCTCCAACACAGCAGCGGACATTAGAAAGAGGCGACTAAAATTTTATGGACACATCAGCAGACTCCCACAGACAAGACTCACCAACAGAATTCTCAGGTACATCCAGGGAATCAAGAGTACTACTTGACACAAGTCAAAATTGATCTGGAAAGAGCTCAGAAAGATTCAGCGGACGTCTTGGACAAAGGCGTCTATAGACACAAGGTGTACAAGTGGGAAATGATAGAGAAAACAGCATCGGAAGCCCAAAGGCCAAAGTGGACAGAAGAAAGGAAGAAAGCCTTTAGTGCACGAATGAAGGAGTACTGGAAGAAGAGGAAGAACAAGTAGTCATGAATGTTTTGTGTGGTCTGATAAAAGGCCTGTAACACGTGTAATAATAATAATAATAATAATAATAATAATAATAATAATAAAGGAACAGGGCCGATGAGCCGTATAGGTAGGCAGGCAAGGTAGATGGACCAAGCAAGTTGATTGTTAGGTTCTAAGACAACGATACGTCAGTCAGATAATGTCAACTACTTTCTGGCCCATTAGCGAGCTCTCACTTTCCAAAAATGGCTACATTGCGAACACCTTGAGAGGTGGCATGCCACCATTTCACTTTAACAACAGTGTCAGTCAGATTTACTGTAATATTTTAGGTCATGATCTTGGTGCTCCCCAGTACTACGGTTGCTGTGTGTGGTTTACGGCTTTTTTTACATGGGGAAATTGTGGGCAGAAAGTTCTTATAACTGCTTGTGTAACCTGTAGACAACTTGTACCAGAGCGGCCATTGCCAGATAATGTCAACTACTTGATGGCCCAGTAGCGAGTTCTCACTTTTCAAAAAATGGGTACACTGTGCACACGTGGAAGTGATGGAGAACAGGGGGACAGATGAACTGGGGGCCATAAAAGCAGAGTGCAGCGACCTGGCCATGTGAGTGATTCTGGAAAGTAGTGCTCAGTGGATTTTAACCTGCAGAGGGACTTCCGGTCGAAGCTCTCTCCTCCTTTCCCTTATGGTTGGACAGAAGGGCACCGCGTCACAAAACATTGTGCCTGGGCCAAGTGACGGTCTGTCATGAAGGCCGCCGGATGACCGAAAGTGGGTCGAGGAAGCCATTTGAGAGAGACTGCTGTAAAGTGATTTTTTCTGCAAATGGTGGGAAGGTCATAAAACTCGTGTTAGAAGCTGGACGATATGGACGGCGTGGTTGGTGTACGTGCTTAGTGGAGGCAGGACTGTAACCCCCTCCTGTCGCCAGGAAGTCGCCTTGTTCTTTTAGCGAGCGGCAAAAACATATATTTCATGGGCATGGCTGTCTGGGAAGCTTAACAGCCTTCTTTCAGAAAGTGGAAATTCCTGGCCCAGAAAGATTAGATCACTGTGTACATGAGGGACTGTGGTCCCGTCTAAGTAGATGTTTTCTGCCAAAACACGGCCTTGCTTACCGTGAGAACGACGCCTTCCTAGTCTAAAAATCTTCTTTTTTCAGGCAAGAGAGATCTGCAATCGCTGATTAGCTCCTCTCAGGATATGCAAAATAGAGGGGGGGAAGAATTATGGCAAGAGCAGTCGGACAATGATGAAACAGGGCGAAGAACATATGAGTTGCTGCCAAACATCAAAGAGCGCTTAAAGTTTACATTCTTTAAACTAACCAGTGGACTGCTGCACTTTCTTACTGGACATGGACCCTACCCGACATACCTATGCCGGATCGGGAAGCTGTCTATACCGACGTGTGACTGTAGTGCTGTGTAGGGCACTCCAGACCATGTGGTGTGTGAGTGCCCCCTCTTCCACGATGTTGCAGGTCAACTCAGACAACAACTTCCACTCATGACACGCACCATCTGATCAGGCAAGAGGACACTTTTCACATCTTGAACAGACTTTCAGATGAAATATGTAGTAAAGTTCTTAAAGAATTCTTAAGGAACAGTTGACAATGATAAATACCCCCATTAGACTCCGTGCACCTGTCCTGTTCCGCCGGGGAGTGGACTTCGTTCAACTGGATCTGAGCACTTTGGGACTTAACTTCTGAGGTGATCAGTCCCCTAGAACTTAGAACTACTTAAACCTAAGTAACCTAAGGACATCACACACATCCATGCCCGAGGCAGGATTGGAACCTGCGAGTGTAGCGGTCGCGCGGTTCCAGACTGTAGCCCCTAGAACCACTCGGCCACACCGGCCGGCGAGTGGACTTGGGCAGCCCCTTCACGACTGGGATCCGCCATGTCTCGGATTAGGGGAGAGGGTGTACATTTCCCACCGATCGTGACACACACCGATAATGACAGTAATATAAGAAATAGGTTAGTTGTAGGATAAGATAAGAAAAGTCAACAGAATAGCACTGCAGCGATTCTAATGTCTTTGGCCAGCCCAGAGACAGGGGCACGCAAGTTGGGGTTAGCTCCGTGGGCAAGGCCAACAACATAGGTTTGTAACATGCTGGCAGACCTGTAACGCTGCAGGTAGTGTAAATTAGTTTAAGTATAGACAAAGTTGCATATAAATAACACAAATAACATCTGTAGAGAATTAGTCACAATCAACTAGCAACTAAGAAACACGTAGAATAGAGTAACAGTAAACCAGAAATGTCTGTAATGGTGAAATAATAGTACTAACATACCTCTAGTATTAGCAATTCAAGCAGCAGTAATTGTAATATGACTGTAAATTTAGGACCCATAATATGATTGTAAATTTAGGACCCACTAATGTAGTTAGGTAGTGGGTTGATATGTATCATTGTAGTTATCTTTTGAATAAAGACTTTAAAAAAAAGTAGAGGCTTGCTCCCCCCAGTGCGAGAAACCCGGCGTTGTGTCTGGATTGGATTCCAGGCCAACAGTACAGTCAAGAGGAGAGATTGAATGAGTAGAGGATAGTTTGATTGGTTTTTGCAATGTGGGGGCGATTTCGTACTTGCTAATTCGGCTCCCGTACCGAGACTTGGTGGAAAATGGTTGCGATTCTGTGGCTTCTTCGTCTTCTGGTCCTCCCCTCGTGTAGAACTTTAGGTTTTTTCCTAGTGTTGAGAGATGGCTGGGTTGGCCAAGCGGTTCTAGGCGCTTCAGTCTGGAAGCGCGCGACCGCTACGGTTGCAGGTTCGAATCCTGCCTCGGGCATGGATGTGTGTGATGTCCTTAGGTTAGTTAGGTTCAAGTAGTTCTAAGTTCTAGGGGACTGATGACCTTAGAAGTTAAGTCCCATAGTGCTCAGAGCCATGTGAACCTAGTGTTGAGACTTGTGGGCTGCATCTTGTGATGGACTAAGAACCTGTGGCAGTTTCCAACTGTAACGACATTGGAACTACATATCATCTCGGACGTATCGTGTGTCACGGTGGTAAACTTATTCGTCCTGAGTCGGCCGTCTGACGTTCGACAATTCCAGCACGCACTGTCATGTATGTGAGTCAAATTAGTTTGGCCAGACCAGTGCACCTCACACTGAAATCTGCTGGCACTTCAGGGCTCTGATAGGGAAGTTTCCCGCGCTGTGATAATCAGAACGCCAGACCGCGTAGTTCGCATGTTTTCGTGGACGCGTCGGAACATTACAGCTGCTGCAGCGACTACCGCTCGCCAAACAGCGCGCCGTTTTCTTCTGCCGCCTGAATCAAGGAGAAAGGGTACACCAACAAAAGCATTGCTGAACCGGCTTAGACTTGTTAAATGATATTCACAGCTCCCTGTTCTCAAGTGAACCATGGTTTGTGGTCAGCTAATTGTAGTTTATTCCATTTCAATAGAGTTGGTCCTCTCAATAGATTCATGTAAACAAAGTCAAATTGCGTTGTAAAAGGGATTAATTCAGCAGAGAATTTGTGTAGCTTCCACCCAAAGGTATGCTCTGCCTATCAAACACCATTCCTTAACTGATTTGTGTTTGTTATTTTTCAGTAACATTTAACAGCTGGTTCATCAGAAAGTTGTAGTTACTAAAGATTTAATAACACTTGTCATTATTTTGTAAACTGAAATACGCCACTGTTCTCATTCACGCTCCCTCTACTATTCACTATTTTATTTTATTGTGGAGGTATATGGTTACACCAACAATTTAGGATTCAGTCTTATTAAATGAGTTCTGAAAGTGATTATAGGCACAGGACAACAAAAGTTCCATGAGTAAATCCACTGCTTCGTATACAAAAATCACGGGTGTAACAAACAATTTGAAGGTTATTGCCAAGATAATATTTTTCTCTATGTAAACATAATAACATTTAGCTTCTAAACTCCTCCCGCACAGGCCATGAAGGCCCAAAGGTACTGACTGGCCGCCGTGTCATCCTCAGCCGACAGGCGTCACTGGATGCGGAAATGGAGGGGCATGTGGTCAGCACACCGCTCTCCGGCCGTATGTCAGTTTCCGAGACCGGAGCCGCTACTTCTCAATCAAGTAGCTCCTCAGTTTGCCTCACAAGGGCTGAGTGCACCCCACTTGCCAACAGCGCTCGACAGATCGGACGGTCACCCATCCAAGTGCTAGCCCGGCCCGATAGCGCTTAACTTCAGTGATCTGACGGGAACCGGTGTTACCACTGCGGCAAGGCCGTTGGAAACGTCTATGTGGTTTCCTATTAGCATCTTTTCCTTCATGTGACCTATTTCCAGACCTGTTTGTTGATTGTTTACCTTCAGTTGTGTGGCGTCAAGGCCGGCCGAAGTGGCCGTGCGGTTCTAGGCGCTACAGTCTGGAACCGCGAGACCACTACGGTCGCAGGTTCGAATCCTGCCTCGGGCATGGATGTGTGTGATGTCCTTAGGTTTAACTAGTTCTAAGTTTTAGGGGACTAATGACCTCAGAAGTTGAGTCCCATAATGCTCAGAGCCATTTGTGTGGCGTCAAGCTATCACTGAAAGCGCCTGAAAGACAGCGTGTGCCAATTAAATTCATGACCAAATACACGGCACCCAGCGTAGGCCTCGATCGTTTGCATCACTACATAACTGATGCCCAAAGTGGGACGAAATAAAATTGCATCACCATAAGCCTCGAAAGAAAGTTGATGCCACACAAGGGACCAATAAAGCAAATCACAACAAGCTGATTACGTTAAGATTACCAGCACAGAATAATATTATGTCTTTGTTATTAAGAATAAGTGTGGAATGAATGAAAAGTTAAGAGTCAAAGTTAGTCCTCTACAGTGATCCCTGGAACAATAGAAGAATGCAGCATTGTAGTCCTGGATAAGGTTCTAGTGGAAATGGTTTGCCGTCCCGTTCTTCTAACATTTTACGGCGTCAAGAGTTTATTTATATCGCCTAGATGGCTGTGATGAACGTATAGTGTAGTGCGGTATTTGTATTGTTGTGGATGAGTGTGGACTGAAGGGAAGAAAGCGTGTGAAATGTGCTGCCGGAACATGCTTACTCCTCATGAAGAGTACGACGCTGCAGCTAAGATTAACGTTTTCATCCATCGGACGATCACCATCAACAGCAAGTGACACATACATTCAGCTAGTAAGACATAGTAAAGATGTTTGTGATTTATCCCATGGTCCGACTGTCAGTAATTTTACAGCACTACCTCCGTCCTCCTCCAGGAATAGTTGTGATAAAAATTTCTTCCATCATAGGGATTCCCACAGACTATCCCCTGCGTTAATTACCCATCGTGGTTACATCGGTAGTTGTGCAAGGAAAGGAGGTGAGATTTTATGATCGAACATAGTTTTTTTCCAGAGACACCGAAGGACGCGTTAAAGTATTTTGAAATGTTTTAGACACTCGCTTGCCACACCAAACTGTTAGTTTATTTTGTATCGCAAGACGAAACGTTACGCAGAGAAATTATGCCGTAGACCACCGTCTAATGCCTATAAAACGAATATCAAAAACGTTGTTTTGCATCCGTCCACTCCCTGTTTCTCAATAGAATTATCTTCTTCGATAGCGGAAGTAAAGCCAATAAAGCATTTCTTCTGTAAAGTGATGCAATAAGAACGTAATATTGAAAAGGGAAACACTTCCTAATACTCCGCAAAATTTTGCAGGACATTAGGAAGTGTCTTCCGTTTTAATATTATTATTATGTTCTGCCAAGCATCGAGGAGAATTAAAAAATATGGTTCAAATGGATCTGAGCACTATGGGACTCAACTTCTGAGGTCATTAGTCCCCTAGAACTTAGAACTAGTTAAACCTAACTAACCTAAGGACATCACACGCATCCATGCCAGAGGCAGGATTCGAACCTGCGACAGTAGCGGTCTCGCGGTTCCAGACTGCAGCGCCTAGAACCGCATGGCCACTTCACGCGGCGAGGAGAATTCAGTCCATGTTAATAAGAAGATAGTTTAAAATATATATAAATATACATCTCAAGGGGCTGTTGTAATGAAAAGATATTGTTCTTACAGCCATGGAGTATTTTTTGTGGCTCCATACCTCTGTCGGTAGAAACTGAACCATTATAGGCTTATTTTGTTCCACGTTTGTCTATTTGTCTGTCATACTGTTGAAAACTCCTTTACTCAGGGATGGACAGACATGTCAACTTGAAATTTAAGCCACATAGTAAGGTCTACTGTCCCTTTGCAGCGTAAAAAGCTTTTAAATCAATACAATCAAAAGATACGATCATTTATGTCACATATTTTGATACTTGCAAATTCACCGATCAAAAATATTTGCCTTTTAAATAAAAACCGCCTTTTCTTGCTGCATTGTAATTCATTCCTCCCAGACGCGTTTCTTCTTTTACAGTGGGATCTAGAACGATACTGTTTTGTATACATATACACACTCTTTTGCTCTCTCTCTCTCTCTCTGTCTCTCTCATGTACACACACACACACACACACACACACACACACACACACAGATATATATATATATATATATATATATATATATATATATATATATATAAACATTCTGAATAGACATTATTTTCCAGCATGTACTGCGTTAAACTGGCAACATGCAAGTAAACAAACCAAACAGCATGAGGCACTTAGTATACTCGCAATATTTACGTCAATAAAAGCGCTGTTTTCCAACAAATTTTTGTAACTAATGGCGGAAGAGTAACAGTGCTCCACAAAAATAAGGGTAAACAAGATGAACAGTGTGAAGGAAAAAGTTCGCAGTATAAAAATGTGCATATGTTTCGTAAATGAAGTGGTAGTGCGATCTCCAGACCAGATAAGATGAAACGCAGATGCCAACCAAAAACGCTAAGACCTGTAAGTAATTACTTATTTACATAAAAACGCGACGTGAACTGTTTCTAATCTAAAAATAACACATATATTATATATTATATTTCTAGATCTCACTGATGGCGCCTTGGAGTAAAAGAAGGCGAAACGCGTCTAGAAGAAAAAAAATTAAAGTGCAAGAAGAAACAGGGATTTTATTTGCAAAACAAATATTTCTCTGCTTGCTGCGAAGAATGGCCACGCAAACAAACTTGTTTGGCACTCATCAAAACTTATAGTGCTCTTCCCTTTGGGATAGAATCATACACTCATAAAACTGTTTTTTTGTAATTAAATCACACAAAAATATTTCTGTTGACATCTATTAATCGACTTCAAACTTAAAACACTCTCGAAAGTGTTGGTATTCCCTGGACCAATATCTTTCCGGTATCGATATCGATAACAGTCAATACTCGTCGAGATTCTAGATTCCTCGGATGGATGAACTATCTACTTACATAATAAAGTTTGTACGGAAACACCCAGAGCGCGAATTCTACTCGCACCTGTTCATTTTTTTTTCAGTCCGTAACAAAACTGAATTTTGGAGTAGCGAACGTATGTCACTAAGGATAAGGAAGTGCATTTTAATGGTGAAACTAAGTAGTACATTTTTGCCTTATGTTACCCACGATTTAAACTACAAAATAATGTGGAATATATGTATTTAACTTCAAACATATACTTCGATATTGTATTTCTGCCACGAAGTAATTGAATAGTACTCGAGGAGAAGTACCATCAGCAAACGAAAGGAAGGATATGTTAACGATGGCTCTTAGTTGGACAACGGATGAAAGCCCTTTGGAACAGCAACTGCCTTTTACGAAGTGAACGGCATAGGCTTAAATATCGGGTTGTGACATTTGGAACTGTGATACATTCTGTTAACAACCTGCACTATGCGTGTGACAACACTGCAAAACACTAAGTGAACTACGGAGGTGCCACATTAATACTGAAAGAAGACTAAAAAAGATTTGTAGCGGTGGAACGTGGAAAATGTATCATTGTATGACTTTTTTACGCACGATCGATATGCTAAACAGTAAAGACTGCCCATTTTTATCAGTGGACGGTGTGATAACACGAGATTTAGTTTACATCACCACATTCTGAGTTGCGAAGTTAATTCTCACTGGTGGAACAAGGTAAGTAAAAACTGTGCCTAAAATTAAATCTTCAATTTGTATTCGTGTGGAGACACACAAACACACACACACACACAGACACACACACACACACACACACACACACACACACACACACACACACACACAGGAGGTGACAAAAGCCATGGGATACCTTCTAATTTTGTGTCGGATTTCCTTTTTCTCGGCGTAGTGAAGCAACTCGATGTGGCATGGTAACAATAAGTCGCTGGAAGTCCCCTGTAGAAACACTGACCTGTGCTGCCTCTATTGCCGTCCATAAATGCGAAAATATTGCCGGTGCAGGATTTTGTGCACGAATTGACCTTTCGATTATGTCCCACACATGTTCGATGGGATTCATGTCGGGCAATCTGGGTGGACAAATCATTCGCTCGAACTGTCCAAAATGTTCTTCAAACCCATCACAATCAGTTGTGGCTCGGTGACATGGCGCATTATCATACATAAAAATTCCATCGTTGTTTGGGAAAAAGTAATCCAACATACAGAGGACCCAGTCCATTCCACTCAAACATAGCCCAGACCATTACGAGCCATCACCAACTTGCACAGTGCCCTGTTGACAACTTGGGTCCATGCCTTCGTCGAATCTGTGCTCCACTCGTACCCTACCATCAGCTCTTATCAACTGACATCGGGACTCACCTCAGCAGGCCATAGTTTTCCGGTCGTCTAGGGTCCAATCGATATGGTGACGAGCCCAGAAGAGGGGCTGCAGGCGATGTCGTGCTGTTAGCAAAGGAGCCGCACTGTCCTAACGAATATGTACGTCGTACGTCCCACGCTGATTTCTACAGTTATTTCGAACAGTCTTTGTTGTCTGTTAGCGCTGACAACTCTACGCATGGGCAGCCATAAAGTTTTAGTTATCAACCCACAAAAATAAAGGTAGGTAATTAATGTTTTATTTCTTTTCAGATACATATTTGCGTTCCCGGTACACCTTGAAATCCTTGCGTCACAGTGTTGCAGCACGCCACTACAAGAGAGAGAAAATTGGCACATCTCAGTACTGTGGGACAATGCATTTCTTTCCTTCGAAGGGGAACAAATCTGGAATAATCCATGCTGCCTTGTAGAAGTCCACGGCAAGATAAGCTAATAGTGATGAGGTTGTACCTGTTCTGTGACAAAGGGCCCTTTGTTCTCCATAAGTTAACAAACCAGCCACTTCGCCTAGCCTAATTTATGACCCTTATGTAGACAAGCAGACCAATTTTGCCCTTATCTGGTACTTATGTAAGTCAAATGTATTATCTTAATTATTATTTTGCTACCCAGCTTATCTTCATAAGTATAATTTGTGACTGAAAATGGCCGCGTTCGCCCCTTCCACTTTCCCTATGTCAACTGGCTTGCAGGAAATCACAAAAAAGTGAAAATCAGTCATAAATCACTTTTCAGTTTCTTCCACGATACTTTGAATATGACAAAGATGATTGCACGCTCATACTAATTTAATAAGCCCTCCGAACTGAAGCAGGAGTAAAAATGTTGGAGCTGTGAAAGACGAATCCACATTACTTCTTTAGTTACCTAGTCACAATGAGCGAGTGCTGGGTATATTGCTATGACCAAGGCAAAGAAAGAAAGCAAGTAGTGGGATACATGTGAATACACCAATACCCAAACACCATGTGTATTTTGGGAATACAATGTTTTGATGCTAACTATGCTCGTAAGTGGTAAGTCATTGCAAGGGCTTATTACCGGAGTATCCTGACGAGATTATGGGATGCTGTTGAGATGAGGAGTGGCGGGAATTTATCTAGGGGATGATACGAGAGCAGTCACGTTCCCTCAACAGTCATTGAGGAGACAGTATTGGTAGCCCCTCGGTTCATCTGCGTGATCAGCTGCTCAGCAGTTGCACGCCCATTTGCCTGTACACATCTCTGCAGCCGTCGATCAGCCGTGTCAACTACGGCCCATGGTGCGCCACAGTCGCCTCGGCGCCGATTTTGGATACCGCCATTTGCCTTGCACATTATACCAGGACTTGAACTACGGCGGCACGTGAACGGTTTACAAGCTTAGTCGTTTCGAAAATCCTTCCACACTTGGCCAGAAAGCCAATGATCATTCTCTTTTGGATGTCATATAAATCTCTCCGTTTCCACATTACGACATCGACTGCACTGTTTTCTGCATCCCCCCTCCATCCCCCCCCCCCCCCCCCCAGCGGCACGCTTTATGTACCCTCCAGTGCTGTTGCTGCCACCTACTGTCTGAGAGTGGTTATTGCACATTGAGGCCGAATTTTAGCACCAGCAGATTCCCCCTCGAAAATAATCAACTTTGGATTCTACACATTTTTCCGTGTGAAGCTTATTTTTCGAGTTATTCTGGTTTGTCAACTTAAAATTTACACCCTGTATATTTTAAACAGAATCTGTGACATACTCCAGCCCTGTCTAACTCCTTCCGATGTTTGGAAAGTCTCACTCAAATTTCTCCCTGATTTAACGTACGATTCTCTGAATTAGGGATATCTATTATGCTTCTGCACCGATATACTCCATTGCTTCCCATAGTGAGTTGGTGGATACAAAAGCATACGCTTTCTCTAAATCCACAAATATTAAGTGAACTTCCTGACCCTTAGAATAAGCCTTCCCACTTATTTGCCAAAGGCTAAAAATATGATCCATACAAGGCCGTCCCACTGTAAAACCTGCCTGTACCTTTTGCATCTTTATCTCAGTCTCATTCTCCTGCCTGTTTATCAGTGAAACATTAAAAATTCTGCCGATAGATGCCATAACACTAATTCCCCTATAATTATTTGGGTGCTTCCTGTCTCCCTTTTCATAGATAATAGATATGTATAACAAATACTTCTCTCTTGGTATTTCCTCTCCCTCCACCAGTACTGCTTCTGTTGTAGACTTCTAACACGTGGCCTCTTCTTCATTCTACCAGAAGTTCTTCAAAGTGATTTTTCCACTGTCCAATAGGTTGTATTGTGGGTGCTGGATTTCTAGCCATTTTCTTCTTTCTTATCAAACTCCATGCCTCTGCCGATCTCCTGTATCCATGCGAATGCTCTGTTTCCCCACATACTCTTTCCCAGAGCTCTCCCTTACGCTTTCCTGTTAATTTCTTGCCCTTCTTTTGTATATCTTGTACCTATCCCAATCCTCTTCATTCACAAAGCTTAACAAGATGTCATGTAGTTTCTTCTTTTCCTCAACCACTCCTCGGGAAGCAGTGAAGCAGATGTGGAATGCAGGATCCAGCAGGCAAGAAGAGCACTTTAAATGCTAAATGGAGTTCTGTAGAGTCGGGCAATATGAAAAGAAATAAAGAAGAGGATTCTGAAAACAGGATTCGTACGGTGCAGAGGGATGGACCATGGGGGAGCGGCAGAGAAGCAGAGTACAGGCTGTAGAGATGAATGGTATAAGGATACAGCCAGGATATCCAGAGCTGAGCGGAGAAGAAATGAAGAAATTAGGGAGATGATGAATAATGAACACCAATCGTGCAAAGAATTGAGAACAGAGCTCTTCAGTGATATGACCATGTGCGACGAATGGTGCAAGTATGCTGGCAAAAAGCAATTCTGGAATGGTCGCCGCCAGGAAAGAGGAAGCATGGACAGCCGAGGTGAACATGGAGAGCTGAAGTTATTACAATGACGAGGTAGAGATCTGAAAGAGGAAGACTACCCTGATCGTGAAAGTTCGCGAACGGGAATACAGGGCAGCTGCTGAAGAGTAGACAAGCCCTTAAAAGCAAAAGTAAGTTTATTACACTACTGGCCATTAAAATTGCTACACCACGAAGATGACGTGCTACAGACGCGAAATTTAACCGGCAGGAAGAAGATGCTGTGATATGCAAATGATTAGCTATTCAGAGCATTCACATAAGGTTGGCGCCGGTGGCGACACCTACAACGTGCTGACATGAAGAAAGTTGCCAACCGGTTTCTCATACACAAACAGGAGTTGACCGGCGTTGCCTGGTGAAACGTTGTTGTGAAGCCTCGTGCAAGGAGGAGAAATGCGTACCATCACGTTTCCGACATTGATAAAGGTCGGATTGCAGCCTATCGCGATTGCGGTTTATCGTATCGCGACATTGCTGCTCGCGTTGGTCGAGATCCAATGACTGTTAGAAGAATATAGAATCGGTGGGTTCAGGAGGGTAATACGGAACGCCGTGCTGAATCCCAACGGTCTCGTATCACTAGCAGTCGAGATGACAGGCATCTTATCCGCATGGCTGTAACGGATAGGGCAGCCACGTCTCGATCCCTGAGTCAACAGATGGGGACGTTTGCAAGACAACAACCATCTGTACGAACAGTTCGACGACGTTTGCACCAGCATGGACTATCAGCTCGGAGATCACGGCTGCGGTTACCCTCGACGCTGTGTCACAGACAGGAGCGCCTGCGATGGTGTACTCAACGACGAACCTGGATGCACGAACGGCAAAACATCATTTTTTCGGATGAATCCATGTTCTCTTTACAGCATCATGATGGTCGCATCCGTGTTTGGCGACATCGCGGCGAACGCACATTGGAAGCGTGTATTCGTCATCCCCATACTGGCGTATTACCCGGCGTGATGGTATGGGATGCCATTGGTTACACGTCGCCGTCACCTCTTCTTCGCGTTGACGGCACTTTGAACAGTGGACGTTACATTTCAGATGTGTTACGACCCGTGGCTCTACCCTTCATTCGATCCCTGTGAAACCCTACATTTCAGCAGGATAATGCACGACCGCATGTTGCAGGTCCTGTACGGGCCTTTCTGAATACAGAAAATGTTCGACTGCTGCCCTGGCCAGCACATTCTCCAGATCTTTCACCAATTGAAAACGTCTGGTCAATGGTGGCCGAGCAACTGGCTCATCAGAATACGCCAGTCACTACTCTTGATGAACTGTGGTATAGTTTTGAAGCTGTATGGGCAGCTGTACCTGTACAGGCCATCCAAGCTCTGTTTGACTCAATGCCCAGGCGTATCAAGGCCGTTATTACGGCCAGAGGTGGTTGTTCTGGGTACTGATTTCTCAGGATCTATGCGCCCAAATTGCATGAAAATGTAATCACATGTCAGTTCCAATATAATATATTTGTCCAATGAATGCCCGTTTATCATCTGCATTTCTTGTTGGTGTAGCAATTTTAATGGGCAGTAGTACTGTTGTTATGAAAGGTACCTGTGACGAGGTTGGCGTGGTGGAACTGGCAGACTGCGTCCGCCTCGAACCAGGTGATGCGGTCCCGGAAGTAGCGGTAGAAGACTGGGTAGCCCTCCTGCGGCAGGAACCACGCGTTGGAGATGTTCACCTGCACAGCCAAACACACGAACACATCAGCAGCTGATCAAAGAAAACACCGTTCTCTCAGTCAGATGTCACAAGTAGGAAGTAAGCACTGTACTTCCTTGCTGTAAGTAAGAGGAAAAAGGTTGACTTGGACGAATCATTGCCGTTGAAGGACTTACATTTACACAAAACTTCTCAAAAAGTTTTTCACATCCTAATGATTTATATAGTTTTCTCTATCCGAAACCTTTTAATTCTCTTTTGACGATAGGAAATCACCACATACAGTAAAATCGTAATGGAGATAAAATTTAACCTGCAGCAAAGAGCAGCACGCTGTTTCGCGAATCGTGAGCAAGGTAGTGCGGCTGTCCATACTGTCATTATGCCTCGAAGCATAATTTCAAACTTAGGCAGTGCACACAACATCACTTTATGGCCAGAAGATCAGTCAGCGCGGGAACTTGCCCGCCGCATTGCCGTACACCTCAGCGACATTCAAACATTCAGTCATTACCGTCAGGCATAAAACTTGAAAATCTTGACTCGTAGTAGCCGCTAAGGTGATGACCGCTGCCAAAAAGTTTTGGCTCGTAGTTACCCTGAGGAAAATGCGGCAGGACTGCGCGTTGTCTTTTTGGACGCATTTGGGAGGGTTGCTTCATTTCAGAGAGTATCTAACCGTCAGCAAACAGTCAATTTGGGTTCTAGCAGTCCATTACGAACAACAGCACAAAACCCATAGCACTGTGGTCAGAGAAAGTAACAGAAGACCTGGAATAGAACCTCGATCAATAGCTTCTCTAGCCGGCCGCTGTGACCGAGCGGTTCTAGGCGCTTCAGTCTGAAACCGCGCGACCGCTACGGTCGCAGGTTTGAATCCTGCCTCGGGCATGGATGTGTGTGATGTCCTTAGGTTAGTTAGGTTTAAGTAGTTCTAAGTCTAGGGGACTGATGACCTCAGTTGTTAAGTCCCATTATGCTTAGAGCCATTTGAACCATCTGAATGGCTTCTCTTCACCGGCGAGAGCTGTATTTATCTGAAACTGATATCATCTAAGGATCATGAATGCCTCTTCTTCTTTTTCTTCTTCTTCCGTTTCAAGGAATACCTGTTGCCCAGTTCCGAAACCAAGGCACTTTAACAAAACAGTTGTCTCCATCTCTTCATTGACCGTCCAATATGTCTTCGAGTTTGGTTGCAATGTAATGTTTCCCACGGCATTCGCTCACCTGACATCCTTTGCCATGGTCATACAACTTTTTTTGGTTGTGCCTAATGCCCTCTGTCACTGTTGTTTTAACATCTAGTTGTTATCTTATATCTTCATTCCGCAAACTGCCTCTTAACTTTTGTCCAAGAAGTGACCTCAGAAACTTTTCCTCATCTGCTTCAAGTCTTCGTTCGTGTCATTATCTTAGTATCCAGTTTTCACTACAATACATAAGAACAGGCTTAACAGCCACGTTGTGGATTCTTGGTAGAATTACATTTCTGTAGAGTTTGACTAACGTCTGATTGGTTTTGTATATCGATATCTCTGTCCCGAGATATCCAAACAAATTTACCTGTTCTCTTATTTTACTGTTTATCACTACTTTTTCTGCTTGTGTGTTTACCTTCTATCGCCATTTATTTTGTTTTATTTATGGATACAATCATTTTATAAGTTTGCAAAACATTATTCAATTTGAACATATTTTCTTGTGAAGCTTTCTCCGTCTGCGAGGAGAACTTGGTCGTCGGAAAATAAAATAGTGTTAGTAAATTTGTTCCAGTCCACCTTTGTTGCCTAGTGGTCAGGGAGACAGAGTATTATGCGAAGGACCCGAGTTCGATTCTCGGTACTGATAGGGAGGTCTCCTTGGTGGGAGCACTGGACCGTGGTGAATTAGCCTCGTAATGCCATCTGAGGAGCTAACTGACAGAGAGGTGGCAGCTCCAAGGTGTAAATGTCAACAACGGCCGGGTGAGCGGTGTACTGACCCCATGCCCACTATCCGCAACAGATGATGAACGGCTGAGGACGACGTGGTGGCCGGGCGACAATCGCGTGGTGTTCAGGTCTTGATCACAGAATTTCCTCTTTTTCCTTAACTTTGTTCCTTCCGAAGTCCATCTTCTTAGGGGTTTTACAACTCCATCCTACTATATCCTTAGTGATATATATACTGACGTGTCAAACGTCATGGGATAGCTATATGCACATATACAGATGGGCCGAGAGAGGTGGCGTAGTGGTTAGCGCACTGGACTTGCATTCGGGAGGGCGACGGTTCAATCCCGCGTCCGGCCATCCTGATTTAGGTTTTCCGCGATTTCCCTACATCGCTCCAGGCAAATGCCGGGATGGTTCCTTTGAAAAGGCACGGCCGACTTTCTACCCTGTCCTTCCCTAATCCAATGAGAGCGATGACCTTGCAGTTTGGTCTCTTCCCCCAAAACAACCCAACCCACCCCTACTACGGGAATTAACAGACTTTGATCGCGGAAAGCTGGTTGGGACTACACGCATGGACCATTCCATTTCGAAAATTTTAGGGGAATTCAATATTCCGAGATACACAGTGACAAGACTGTGCCGAGAATACCAAATTTCAGGTATTACCTCTCGCCACTAACAACGCAGTGGCCGACGGCCTTCAATTAACAACTGAGAGCAGTGGCGATTCCGTAGAATTGTCAGTGCTAAAAGACAAGCAACACTGATTGAGATAACCACAGAAATCAATGTGGGATGCACGACGAGGGTATCCGTTAGGACTGTGCAGCGAAATCTGGCATTAATGGGCTGTGGCAGCAGACGACCAACGCGAGTGTCTTTGCTAATAGCACGACATCGCCTACAGCGCCTCCTCTGGACACGTGACCATACCGGTTCTACCGTAGACGACTGGAAAAGCGTAGCCCTGTCAGATGAGACCCGATTTGATCATAGGATTCGTGTGTGGCGCAGGATCTACGAAGCCATGGTACCAAGTTGTCAACAAGTTACTGTGCAAGTTGGTGGTGCCTCAACAAGGCTGTGGGCTGTGTTTATATGGAATGGATTGTGTCCTCTGGTCAAACTGAACCGATAATTGACCATTTGCAGCCATTCATGGACTTCATGTTCCAAAACAACAACAGAATTTTTATAGATGACAACGTGTCATGTCGCCGAACCACAACTGTTCTCGATCGGTTTGAAGAACAAATGGTTCAAATGGCTCTGAGCACTATGCGACTTAACTTCTGAGGTCATCAGTCACCTAGAACTTAGAACTAATTAAACCTAACTAACCTAAGGACATCACACACATCCATGCCCGAGGCAGGATTCGAACCTGCGACCGTAGTGGTCGCTCGGCTCCAGACTGTATCGCCTAGAACCGCACGGCCACTCCGGCCGGCGTTTGAAGAACATTCTGGACAATTCGAGCGAGTGATGTGGCCACCCAGATTGCCCGACATGAATCCCATCGAACATTTATGGGACATAAATATAAGGTAGATGTTCAACAGCGCCCTGTAGTAGACACTGCAAGAGAGGCGTTGCATATCATACAGAGGTTTACCGTTGAAATTCCGAGTCCATACGCACCAAGGAGAGTCGTGCAACATATTACTTCCTCTGGCATATATATTTCATGAAATCACTACGATGAGAAAATCAGAGAAATTAAAGCTCGTACGGAGGTTTATAGACAGTCGTTCTCATTCACCATTTTAGAAAGGAACAGGGATGATAGTGAGTGATAATGGTAACAGAACGATCGTCTACCAGATATCGTAATGTGGCTTGCGGTATACCGATCGAGATGTAGATGTAAACACGATGGTCACATGTGAACACTACGACTGCAAATTGACATTTATTTCAGAATTAGCTGAGTACCCGGTGTTACCGGGTGCGTACTTGTTCCAGCTCTATTAGTCTACCTCCTCCTTCCCTCTCTCTCTCTCTGTCTGTCTCCTCCGCCCCCTCTCTCTTCTCCTCCCCCTGTCTCTGTCCATATCCTCCACCCCAACTCGCTGCCCATCTGCTACTCCTCAGTCTCTCTGTCCATCTGCTCCTCCCCCTTTAAGTCCATCTTCCCCTGCCCCGTCAATCTCCGTCCCATCTCCTCTACCTCTCCCTTTCTCTGTCCTTCTCATTCTCCTTTCTCTCTCAGTCCCTTATCCCCCTCTCTATGCCTGTCTCGTCTTCCCTTTGTTCGTCCATTTCTTCCTCCCCATGTCTCTGTCCATCCCCTCCCCGTCTCCTGTCTCAGTCCATCTCCTGCTGCATCCTGTCTCATTCTCAAACATTGGATGAATTCGTGCATCTTGGGCTACAGTTCTTTTTCACACGAACCACCACACCTTTTATAGGAAGGTCGTTCTTACCCACACACCAATCTTTTTCAGACTGTAAGCGATGTGTGTACCAAGTTAAACTGAAATGGGGCCAGTGGTTTTGGAAGCGGTATGAAACATACATTTTTATGATATGTGTGTATGCCGAGCACCTTTCCTGGTACCGATTGAGCTGCTAATGGGAGAGCAGCAAAGACAAAACCTAAGCCTGACAAGGAAACAGAATACATGTAAGAAGTGAATAACTTCTTCCTTTCTTTCTGTCGATTCGCAAAGCTGGTCGCCTACAAAATATTCGCCCCACCGATTCTGTAGCGTTTTTCGCCAGTATGGGATATTTACGAAGTTGGATTACCGAAGGAGGAAATGCACAGAACAGCAACGTAATTCGTCACATATTTGTTTACTCAATTTAGAGCGAATTGGGATTACACAGACGTCTACCGATACTCGTTAGTACCGTGTACTATTCACTATTGCGATATGGAAAGGGGGGGGGGATGGAATATTATTAATACTGTATGTTAGTTGGTCGTCAGTTCCTCAGTGAAAAGATAGATCATCTGGAGCTATTGACGTCAGACATAAATTTGAGTGAATTATGGTAGTATGTAGGAGTAGTAAAATCGGTGGAAAACAGGAAGGAATAACGCCAAACCGTGATGGTCTCCTTGACAGGAAGGAGTTTATTAGAGAGAGCAGTGGTATCCCAAATGACGTTAAATTTTTGAGTGAGGAGAAACTTATTTGCACCAGCAAATTCTCAAAACAAATGTCGGAAGAGCTCAAAATGCACTGTTTAGTGTTTACAGATGTTTTACCAAATTCTTACAGACAAAGCCTTACAGACAATCGCTCACATCCTGGTGGAATGCCCCCTCGTTCTGGTTCTGGACTCCAAGCTCAGTCTTCCGAATTCCTTGCCTCTAAAACTGGCGGCCGACATACGGGCAGTTGATCTGGTTCTTCTTTTTTTTTCGAGGAAATGGTTTTTATTCTCGGATATAACGTTTTAAACTACTTTTAGGGTTAGGAGTGGGCGGAAGACCCTCGATAATATCTCCCCTGGCCGCTGCCTCGGTCATCCCCCTTTTTGTTTTAATTGGTTTTAGATGCTCTTAGCCTTTTCTCCTGACTTACACAATTTACATTTTAGGCATAGCACTCTGATGGGGGTAAACCTGAAGTATTCCTTATCCTTCATGCTAGCTGATTACGAGAGAACAGTCGAACAGGTTTCTATCCTTTTTCCGAGATACTGGGTGCTGTTTCCAGATTTAATAAAATGACCTGATTATTTCTCTCGCCTCATTTTGCTATTGTTGGTTCAACTGAAGCTCATTACGTTTTTAGCCTTCTCACTTTTTCTATTACGAATATCCCAGCTAGAAGCCAGTCTTCATTTACACCTACATGACTGCTCTCTACTAATCTTTTGATGTTCCGTCCTACTAACGTATTCATTCATTCTCTGAACAAGTATTCAATTAGTACGTTGTCTAACTCCTCCTATAAACTCAAATGAGTCTATTTCTCTCTTGAATTCTGTCTTTAATTTTGTATCTGCAAATTTTCTAGTGAAAACTGGCTTATTTTCAGTTAGCAATTTTAGAAAAATTTTATTCCTTGCAAAATTTTTTCAAGAATTCTCAATAAATTCAGCCTGTTTCATGAGCTTTACCAAGCACTGAAACTATTTTACGGTTGGACTGGACACTATCTACATCACGCTTTTACATTAGACCAACCAGTTTTTTAAAATTAATTGTTGTGTTTCTTCATACTAATTTTTAGTATGACAACAAAGAAGCTGTGTCACAAAATCTTTTTTAAAAAAAATTAACACTCAGTTTTTAAAGTAATGCAATTTTAGCGATTTTAGTGATGTACTATTTTAGTTAATAATTATATTCAATTAAAAATGATATTTCCGTAACAGTAATTGCAGTAGCTGCCCTATATCGTAACTTTTATGACAAGCTATTTGGCTCTTCTACTTTTTGCGAAGGAACCCCGTGGATCCGAAGAGAAATTGTATCACCACTTCTGCACGTTAAGATGGGTAAAATAAAACTGTTTGAGGAAAGCTTTACCTGTCGATGGAAATGATCCAAGTATCTGTGTCAATAGTTTCCTCACCAATCAGAAGTGAATGTCAAAGACGTTGTATTTACTGGTCTTCACACTCGAAAAATGTTATTCGAGTCCAACTATGAATCAAGAATACCTCTGAGTGGGAGATAAGGATATTGTTCAAGAAGATGTTACTAAGTTCTTGGCCAACAAGAAAGAACTACATTATATTCCTAATGTAGGCAACATGCTGGAAAGGTTCAAGTACTAAGGCTGTTCGATGACGTTCAAGACTCACACTTAGGTGAGTCGCTATAGTTTTGTCTTAGAAATTCCGTTTATGTGACAAAGGAATAAGCGGAAGATCAAAGTAATTGGAGTGCGGTATCAGGGCCGCTGGAAAACCAATATGATGGGAGATTAGTCTTCATTACTTAACTGAGACTTCCAACACGTAATTAATCATACAAATAGCTACACTAATCGCCTTAAGACGAGGACAGGAAAGAAAAATAAGGCAATGGACAAGTAACTCCTATGTCATAAATAAGTTTGTACTTCAATAAAGCCTTTATTCACATAGAAAAATTAAACTACTTTTCACTTCATTTATATGTGTTTTGCTAATTTTATTGTTTATAATTAAGTAACATCTTGAGAAAATCGTAAGAAGAAAATACTGAGGTCTGATATGGAATAGGTGCAAAAAATCTATTAAATAATAAAATGTTTAAGAATTTTTTCGCCGTCACATGTAATTAATAGACATGTAATTTGAGCTGGTGACGTTGTATTGATCGAGTTTATTGAGAAGCCTTTATACAGGGTGGTCCATTGATAGTGACCGGGCCAAATATCTCACGAAATAAGCATCAAACGAAAAAACTACAAACAACGAAACTCGTCTAGCTTGAAGGGGAAACCAGATGGCGCTATGGTTGGCCCGCTAGATGGCGCTGCCATAAGTCAAACGGATATCAACTGCGTTTTTTTAAGTAGCAACCCCCATTTTTTAAATTACATATTCGTGTAGTACGTAAAGAAATATGAATGTTTCACTTGGACCACTTTTTTCGCTTTGTGATAGATGGCGCTGTAATAGTCACAAACGTATAAGTACGTGGTATCACGTAACATTCCGCCAGTGCGGACGGTATTTGCTTCGTGATACATTACCCATGTTAAAATGGATCGTTTACCAATTTCGGGAAAGGTCGATATCGTGTTGATGTATGGCTATTGTGATCAAAATGCCCAACGGGCGTGTGCTATGTATGCTGCTCGGTATCCTGGACGACATCATCCAAGTGTCCTGACCGTTCGCCGGATTGTTACGTTATTTGAGTAAACAGGAAGTGTTCAGCCACATGTGAAACGTCACCCACGACCTGCAACGAATGATGATGCCAAGAAGGTGTTTTAGCTGCTGTCGCGGCTAATCCGCACATCAGTAGCAGACAATTTGCGCGAGAACCGGGAATCTCAAAAACGTCGGTGTTGAGAATGCTACATCAACATCGATTGCACCCGTACCATATTTCTATGCACCAGGAATTACATGGCGACGACTTTGAACGTGGTGTACAGTTCTGCCACTGGGCACAAGAGAAATTACAGGACGATGATAGATTTTTTTGAACGCGTTCTATTTAGTGACGAAGCGTCATTCACCAACGGCGGTAACGTAAACCGGCATAATATGCACTATTGGGCAACGGGAAATCCACGATGGCTGCGACAAGTGGAACATCAGTGACCTTGGCGGGATAATGTATGGTGCGGCATTATGGGAGGAAGGATAATGTGTCTCCATTTTATAGGTGGCAAACTAAATGGTGCAATGTATGCTGATTTCCTAGGTAATTTTCTACCGATGTTACTACAAGATGTTTCACTGCATGACAGAATGGCGATATACTTCCAATATGATGAATGGCCGGCACATAGCTCGCGTGAGGTTGAAGCGGTGTTGAATAGCATATTTCATGGCAGGTGGATTGGTCGTCGAAGTACCATACCATGGCCCGCACGTTCACCGGATCTGACGTCCCCGAATTTCTTTCTGTGGGGAAAGTTGAAGGATATTTGCTATCGTGATCCACCGACAACGCCTGATAACATGTGTCACCGTATTGTCAATGCATGTGCGAACATTACGGAAGGCGAACTGCTTGCTGTTGAGAGGAATGTCGTTACACGTACTGCCAAATGCATTGAGGTTGACGGACATAATTTTGAGCATTTATTGCATTAATGTGGTATTTACAGATAATCACGCTGTAACAGCATGCATTCTCAGAAACGATAAGTTCACAAAGGTACATGTATCACATTGGAACAACCGAAATAAAATGTTCAAACGTACCGACGTTCTGTATTTGAAGTAAAAAACCTACATGTTACCATTTGTTCGTCTAAAATTGTGAGCCATATGTTTGTGACTATTACAGCGCCATCTATCACAAAGCGAAAAAAGTGGTCCAACTAAAACATTCATATTTCTTTACGTACTACACGAATATGTAATAAAAATGGGGCTTCCTATTTGAAAAAACGCAGTTGATATCCGTTTGACCTATGGCAGTGCCATATAGCGGGCCAACAATAGCGCCATCTGGTTTCTCCCTTCAAGCTAGACAAGTTTCCTTCTTTGTAGTTTTTTCGTTTGACACTTATTTCGTGAGATATTTCGCCCGGTCACGATCAATGGACCACCCTGTATTAGTTATGGCGATTAGGTGTGCTCAGACGTATCGGAGCGCAGTAAGTCAGTTGTGTATGACAGCGTGTGCTATGCATGAGCAATTTATAGATTACAGTGCATCCACAGGTGGTAATTGAGAGTGGACGAGCAGGTTACTGCGCGATCAGTCAAGTTCCATATCACAAGATGGATGTACGTGATAGTTAGCAGGACTGGCTCATGGGAACTGAATGTTTTATTAGCAGAAATGAAGTTCTGTGTAATGCGTTGTCAAGAGAAAGGTTGCGTGATGTGGCGTTGTGCCGTCTAATTATTGCAGTTTGTATTGAACTCGTGAAGAAGAGAACCATTACAGTTGAATAGTTACTCTTCGTGAATTTTGCAGCCCAACAAAAGATGTCAGCTGTACAATGAAGCCTATGAAAGCTGTATTAAAACAACACTGACAACAGCTAGTATGCTATTTAGCAGAAAATTGATTTGGTGAGATAGTAATGTCCAAAATAGATGGTAAAGTCCTACAAAAAGAAAAACAGCAGTCACTGTTGATAATACAAAATGCATTGCATCTTCCTTTCTCCATTCAGGAACAGGAATAGTAACTGTTATAACTATTAAGCAGTGCAGTGGCTTACAGAATATACAGTATGTGCAGCTGTAAATATTCCGAAGTCCGCCACGTTATGACGCAGTCATTTTGAAGCAGGGATGTCTGTCCCAGTTCTCTTCCATTCAGCAGTACTGCCCGCCTCTGTAAACACCGATTGTCTATGAACGCTTTGTTATTTCTCCGAGTAGCAAAGATTTCTAGGCTTCCTCACTAATTATAAAAATATAACTGTCGAGAGGTCACGGTTTTAGGTAGTTGGTTTCCTGCAACTGCAGATTTGTCTGTTGCATTCCTTGGAAAGCATTCTCTAGCACTGTAGTATCTTCCACTCAGTAAAGGCTATCGCTCTTACAGGATTTCCACTCGCAATCGTCGCTCGGTTTACAAGAACTGAAGGGCTCTGGGAACCGCAGGCCCCTTTGGGGCCCTGCAACAGCTGCGGGAGTTGGGGGCATTTATTACCTCTTCCTGCAGTGTGTGTGTGTGTGCACACAAGGGAGTTGGGGGCATTTAGTACCTCTTCCTACTGTGTGTGTGTGTGTGTGTGTGTGTGTGTGTGTGTGTGTGTGTGTGCACGCGCACAAGGAAGGGGACAAAGAAGAAATAAGAGAATAAGAGTAGAGGTGTGAACAACGGTAGAACGAGGAGGAGGAAGAGAGGTAACTAGCGAGTGTGTTTGTTGCCGTGAAAATTTCGCAGGAAGCAGACGAAAGAGTCCTCTTAGCCTACCTGATAAAATGGTTCAAATGGCTCTGAGCACTATGGGACTTAATATCTGACGTCATCAATCCCCTAGAACTTAGAACTATTTAAACTTAACTAACCCAAGGACATCACACAAATCCATGCCCGAGGCAGGATTCGAACCTGCGACCGTAGCGATCGCGCGGTTCCAGACGGAAGTGCATAGAACCGCTCGGCCACAGCGGCCGGCGCCTACCTGATAGCGGAACCGATTATTTTTCCCATGCAGTTGGCACACAAGTTTCTTTCCTCATATTTGCAAGTTGTTTTCAGCTAATGCTGCTTCTCGTCTCTCAACCTCCATGATTTACACTCTTCCTATTCACCTTCTATAAGCCTACTAGAGTCCATTGCTTCCTTGATATCTATCGGCCATGTTCTATGTGGTCGACGTCGTTTCTTTTTCTCTTTAGGACTACTTCAACACCTTTTGTTGCCATCTGTTACCACATTCGCTCTAAATGCACATACCGCAGTAACGTCTTTCTCTCAGTACCTTGCATTATGTTCCCTTCTACTTCCATCATTTTTCTGATTACTTCAATTCTGAATCTTAAGACTCCGACTTTTCTAAATACACCGTGCAAAGGAATTAGACACTTTTTTGAAACCCTGTCATTTTCCCACATTACAACATGGAAATTTGAAATCTGAAAAGGGCCCGTAACCTCCGCATACAATGGTTCGAAAGCATGGCACCTTGCGACGTCACCATCGGGCTTGGCGATGCTTCCTTCAGTTATGTGTCGGAATGCGAAAAAAAAGCTACAGCTCAGTAGTTCATGTGAGGTGTTAGGTGGCCTAATGAGGTCAAATTGGCAGAAAATTCACCAAAATTCTTCCCAAGGCCACTATGGATGTGTCACGAGGTAGGAAGATCGTCACACTCTCTCTCACCCGCACCCCTTCGCCCAACGTCTCTGCGATGGAGGTCAGAACCGTGGCACACAGCGTTCAAAAAAACTCGGTTTTCTTAGACACGAGAAGATCTCAGGAGGTGGCATAAAAACCGTCTATGAAACCATAACTTGCCTTGAAGCATTCATTTAGACCAGAGGTTCCCAAACTTTTGTTTGTCACGCCCCCCTTCTGCCGAAAAGAAAACTTCCGCCCCCCCTAAAAAAATAGAGATTTTTATTAATTATCAAGAAACTATTGAAAAATTTGTGATGGTGACGTCATGTAACATGGTGGGCTGTTAATGTATCGAGTCGCAGTTATTATTTCATCAGTCTGGTCTAGTGATTATAAGCCACTCCTAAAGTAAAGAAAGTCCTTGGTAAACAAGGAAAAATATTTGCGACCTTTGCAGATTAGTGGATGCGGGCCATTATTTTAAGTTGAGTGTAGCTTATTACTTTCACTCTTTATCAAAAATAGTCACGGTGTTAACGAGCATCACTGATTTGTGCACCTGTAACGCTCCCCATTGTCATTGCGCATAGGTTGGCATTTATGTCAACGACGACAGTTACTAAACGGCGACAAACGCCCAGTTCTCAGAACCAGACAAAAAAAATTATTTTTACATCTACATCTACATCTATACTCCGCGAGCCACCTTACGGTGTGTGGCGGAGGGTACTTATTGTACCACTATCTGATCCCCCCTTCCCTGTTCCATTCACGAATTGTGCGTGGGAAGAACGACTGCTTGTAAGTCTCCGTATTTGCTCTAATTTCTCGGATCTTTTCGTTGTGATCATTACGCGAGATATATGTGGGCGGTAGTAATATGTTGCCCATCTCTTCCCGGAATGTGCTCTCTCGTAATTTCGATAATAAACCTCTCCGTATTGCGTAACGCCTTTCTTGAAGTGTCCGCCACTGGAGCTTGTTCAGCATCTCCGTAACGCTCTCGCGCTGACTAAATGTCCCCATGACGAATCGCGCTGCTTTTCGCTGGATCATGTCTATCTCTTCTATTAATCCAACCTGGTAAGGGTCCCATACTGATGAGCAATACTCAAGAATCGGACGAACAAGCGTTTTGTAAGCTACTTCTTTCGTCGATGAGTCACATTTTCTTAGAATTCTTCCTATGAATCTCAACCTGGCGCCTGCTTTTCCCACTATTTGTTTTATGTGATCATTCCACTTCAGATCGCTCCGGATAGTAACTCCTAAGTATTTTACGGTCGTTACCGCTTCCAATGATTTACCACCTATGGCATAATCGTACTGGAATGGATTTCTGCCCCTATGTATGCGCATTATATTACATTTATCTACGTTTAGGGAAAGCTGCCAGCTGTCGCACCATGCATTAATCCTCTGCAGGTCCTCCTGGAGTACGTACGAGTCTTCTGATGTTGCTACTTTCTTGTAGACAACCGTGTCATCTGCAAATAGCCTCACGGAGCTACCGATGTTGTCAACTAAGTCATTTATGTATATTGTAAACAATAAAGGTCCTATCACGCTTCCCTGCGGTACTCCCGAAATTACCTCTACATCTGCAGATTTTGAACCGTTAAGAATGACATGTTGTGTTCTTTCTTCTAGGAAATCCTGAATCCAATCACAAACCTGGTCCGATATTCCGTAAGCTCGTATTTTTTTTTTTTTACGAAATAATTTTGCAGACTACACAGAACTTTAAAAAATATGAATAAAACAGCTTCCTTACCTTGATTACATTCCATTGCTGCACACCATTTCTTCACCAGTATACGATTTTAGGACTACTCTTCGCTTGCCATATCTAGGATAAACTTTCGCTTTGTCTTCATCCAGAAGAAATACTATTATTGGTTGAAATAACATACCACACGTAACATCAGAATCCACAAGGATCACACGCAGTATTTATATTTAAATCAGATTCACTATGTTTATTTTATATTGTTTCTTAGAAATAGTTTTTTTATAATTTTACAGTATTACTTACATGAAAGGATAGTTAGGAGGAAAATAACAAGTTCTCTTATGATGTGACGTATTTATTATAAAAATATTATTTCCACACACATATGGCAAGAAACAAACAAATAAATCAATGTGAAGGATGAGCTTGCATATTTTTTACAAGATTTTGAATCCTTGGCTGAAAAATAGAAACTGCGCAACGTAAATCGTTGGCAATACTGAGTTTGCTTCTAAGCTTATTTTTTATCGCCACTACCAGTGAAAATGCTCTTTCGCACAAATAAGTGCTTGAAAATGGTAAATACAGTGTCAGTGCTTGTTCTGCTGTGCTGGGACACACCGTGAGATATTTCACCCGAAATAAAGGCTTATCCATCTTCTCAAAGTCATACTTCGCTGCAGAATCATTTTTAATTTCCAAGACTTCCTCTTGTAGTCTGTCTGGCAACACATCCACGTCAACGTGAAATGGATCCGTCGCTAACCTATAACAAATTTTATTATCACTACTGTTAGGGAAGTATCGTTCGAATTCATCAATGAGGTGTTGCAAATGGTTCGATATTTTACTCTCAGTATCAGTATGCTTAAAATCGTTGTGAAATCGGGCTTCTTCCAGGATTCCAGACAATTTGGGAAAGCAGGAATAACTGCAGGCTAAAATTTTACGTTTCTATAGTTGCAACTTATCAGTAAATGCTTTGATGGCATCCCGAAGAAAAATTATGTTTGATTCTCCACCTTGTAATTTCAAATGCAATGTGTTTAAAGATTCGAAAATATCTGACAGATAAGCCAATGCAACGTGAACACCGGGCTTTCTAAATTCCACATACAATTCAGTTTGTTTGTTATTTTCCAAAAACTGCATCACTTCGTCTCGAAGTTCAAATAATCTTCCTAGCATATTTCCTTTTGAGAGCCAGCGTACTTCTGTATGAAATAAAAGTGTTTTATACTCTGCCCCCAAGTCTTCACAAAGAGCCGTATATAACCTGGAATTTAACGCACTCTTTTTAATATGATTCACGATTTTGATGCACAATTTCAAGACATCATTGAGTTCCTTTGGAAGTATCTTAGCTGCCAATGCTTGACGGTGTATTACACAGTGGATAGCAGTAACACTAGGGTTTTTTTCTCTGACCATCTGCACGAATCCTGAGCGACATCCAAGCATAGATGGGGCGCCGTCTGTGCCTACGCCTATCAGTTTCTTCCATAATAACTCATTTTTACAAAAGAATTCAGAAACGGCTGCCATTATATGAATTGCTTTTGAAGTTGTCTTTAACTCTGTAGAAAACAGCAACTCTTCTTTAAATGCTTCATTTTCTATATAGCGAATGAAAGCTAGCAGTTGGCAACAATTCGCAACGTCGGTACTCTCGTCTAACTGCGATTGTTTGACGGCCGTAACTAATTGATTTTGTATGTCTTCGGCCGACGTTTCACAGTATTGTCAGAAAGCGGTATTTGTGAAAGTTTTTGTTTACTTTCTGACCCAAGAACAATATCAGCAGCTTTCAACAAACAGGGTTTGACTAGTGTCTCTCCGATAATATGACTTTTCTTGGTCCCTGAAATAAGTAGCGATAACTCATACGAGGCTTCCAGTACCTTTTCTGATGTCTGAGCGAAGGATCTAGCAGTGTCCAACTTCATCCGTTTCAAATTATCACATTTTGCAGCAAAAAAATCCTTCGGCTTCTCTTTCAATGCACCATGCTTTGCCCACTAATGGCGTTCCAGACGAGAAGGTCTCATTGAATCATTGCTCTACCTCATAGCAAATAACACATTGCGGCTGGTCAACACAATTTTTTGTGTAGAAGCAAAAACGTATTTGATATGATCATTATTATGTTTGCGTTTTTTCACGACACTCATGGTGAAGTAAAAAGAAAACAAGAAGTTAACAGTATAATTTCGCACTGACACTGATTTTACTGAGGCACAACTGTGAAAGATTCAACGCGATTTCAGCAAAATCCAATAAATCAGATGTGTCAACAACTGCAAGCAACCAACTGAAATAAAGGAAAGCTACTGTCGTCTGTCGGCACCTCAGATGACTGCCTGTGAGGAGTGGGGCGAAGAAGGGGGAAGCCCAGCCGCAGCGCAGGTAGTCAGTGCACTGTCTGTCTGCGACCTGGTGGCCGAACAGGGCTCTTGCTGGGAGAAACGGGCTTTTCCCGGATTAGGGTGGAAACAGCCCACAGGCACCCTAAGAATTTGCTACCTGTTCTGCGGTGCTGTTCTGAGCAGTGCAGCCTGGGGTTTTATGCGAAAATCGTTTTCGTGCCCCTATCTTCCGTTACTTATAAACGAAACGTTATAAGTTTTGAGATAACATCAATGAATTGGTTGTCAAATTTCACAGTAATTATATAAGGTCATGGATACACCTCACATATCGCTGGAAACTGTGCACAATGCCAAGCAGTTATCTCTGTACTCGTCGCAGCAAAGAACGTACACCAATTTCAAACGAAATTATGCCGTATTTCAAAAAGGCAGAAGAAAAGTAACTGTTTTGTCAGATAAGTAATCCGAATGACAGAGCTGTAGTACTGACCGTTCCAAAAAAAAAAAAAAAAAAGCCTCACTAATGGACTTCATTGTCTACCTAACTGGGCTATGTTTAATTATTAACACTCACGACGAAGTTTCCAGAACGGCGTGAAGTACTCTGCTCAGAACGAACACTTGTGCTAGTTTCGCATTCACGTCGTGCACATTTTTCTGGTGACAAAGGGCATAACCCTGGCGTCCAAACTACGGATCCGCCAGTTCATTTGAAGCGTATACAGTCTGTTAAAGTCACTGTAATCGCATCACATGGGGATCCTCAGGTTGACAGGGTAATAAAACGGCATTTTTGCAGTTACGCAGTATAAGTGATTATTACTCTGATGACCATAGCCTACTACGGTTAAAAGTTATAACATGATTGCGTCAGTCTATGTGTACAAATGTACTGAATAGTTAACACCTGACTTTTCTGTTTTCCAATTGTTAGAAGTAAGTTGTTTACAAATCTGATATATTAGAATTAACGCATATCCCGTTCGTAATTTTGAGAGTTTCTGTGTGTGACATTCTAAACGTGATCTGCAAAAGCTGTATGTTCTAGGATAGGTTAGTGAGATGGGATTGCGGGAAGTGGGACGCCAAACGATTGCATTTAGGACCATAATCTATCATTAATACCTGCACATTCATTTTTATTAAAATATCGATATTAGAAAGAAATATTAGGTTTATACCGCTAACTCCACCCGCGCCCCCCTTGCAACATCATCACGCCCCCCCATGGGGGCGCGCCCACCAGTTTGGGAACCTCTGATTTAGACACATTTCGGGTCGAAAACAACAGTTTGCAGTGCGATATGCAACAATACGACTTTCTTGACAACCTCTGACACAGCCGACGCCCCATGATAATTCACCCCTTCTCTAAGGACACCGTGGGACTGCAACCCCCCTGAGCGTTGCGCGAACCCATGTTTGCTCTGATGTACAGTGTAAAACCACTAGGAACCATTTTTAAAACCACTGTACGAAATTCGAACGTGATCCAAAGCAGCAAAGAGTGTTTAGAAGAGCATATGGCTGCCTTCTACGACGAGGGGGGGGGGGGGAAGAGGTTAGTGTTTAATGTCCCGTCGACAACGAGGTCATTAGAGACCGAGCGCAAGCTCGGGTTAGGGAAGGGTGGGGAACGAAATCGGCCGTGCCCTTTCAAAGGAACCATCCCGGCATTTGCCTGAAACGATTTAGGGAAATCACGGAAAACCTAAATCAGGATGGCTGGAGACGGGATTGAACCGTCGTCCTCCCGAATGCGAGTCCAGTGTGCTAACCACTGCGCCACTTCGCTCGGTCTTCTATGACGAGGGTATTGAAAAATTGATACAACATTACGACAGATTTCTAAGTCGGAGAGACGACTATGTAGAAAAGTAGTTGGAATGTATAGTAAATTGCTGTAAATTATCCCTTTTTTTTTCACTGTGGTTTCCACTTCGCGACCGATAGGACCTTACATTCCGATTAGCCCTCGTAGTTTATGTCAGTTGAAGCTCACATAAATTGTTCAGTGGCTGCGGTTTCAGCTGACTATCAATGGCTCATAAACACTTGACAGTCGATGACTGCGTGAAGCATGCTAAAATTTCATGGGGCTCCCAATAACACTTCGTCTCCAAAAATCCATTTACAGGGACAGTCGTTGATCTTTTTGTCTGTTCCTTACATTCTAAAAGTCTGACCCACTTATTCATGTTGTTTTGGTTTGTATATAATCTTTTTAGTTTTGTTTGTAATGTTATTATTCCAAAAGATTGAGTTTAATGTTTATAAAAATGTTTCCCTTGTCCAATCTGATTTTTAAATTCTTCTACACTGTTTCCATTCCAACGTATTGCTAAACCTAGGTGTTTAATAGAAGAAAAATTTTTATTATTAAAATTCCCAGAATATTAATCATGCTGTTCGCCTCAACCCATTATCACATACTTTTTTTTGTGTTTATTTTTAAATCTCACTTTCATATTCTTCGAAAAGCGTTCTCAGCACATGGAGTCGTCACTGTCCTTGACAGTTATCACCTGTTCGTCACGTTGAATTCACCACGTAGTGTCAGATGTATTCCAAGTACAAAGTTCAAGATCACGGAAGATACAACGTGTAGGAAAAAGAAATACTAAAAAAATCATCTTCAGTAAAATTAAGACTTAGCATTTCTCAGAAAAATCTTCTGCGAGAAAATATTGCCAGTGAACTGAGACTGAAACCTAAGAAAGCCTAAGAAATGCGGGGTCTCCCAGGAGGAATGATCAAGCCAGTGATATGAAAGGAAAGATAGTTAGAAGCAAAAAAGCACACCTTAAGAGCTATGAATACCTCTTAATTTTCGGTACTGTGAAACAAATGTCTTATAATGCTTTGCTTTCAACATTTTAGGAGGAGGTACTTTGGATTAAAACAAGAAAAAAAATTCTAGTAAACATGCGCTCTGAAATGCGTATGTTAAGAGCCCTCTGTGTGCTTCACTTTTTATTGTTAGGCAGTGTAATTTATTTGAAGTTCAGCGCAATATAATAGACGTATGTCATATGTACACTACAAACATTGTAGTCTCATGGCAACATTCCAATCAGCATAGAACGAAAAATGTTTGTATTTGTTGTGTGGCAACATCTGGAGGACGTTTTCGAGTTACTGGATACACGAGTGTCGCTATTTCCGCTGCGTACGGCGGCTGTTGAAATGGCGATCGTTAGGCCGAATGAGGCGGAGCCATTGAATAATTGCACCCCTCGCCGCGGGCCCCTTTTTATTGCTTTCATAGCCGCTGCGTGCTCTTTTTCATTTGTTGTCATAAACAACGTTCGTTACGATTTTAATTGGTTTCTTTTCATCGTGGGAAACGTCTGCCATCGGTACATTCCTGTCGCAGTAGAAAAAAAATATTGCCCGCACACACATACTCACACTCACACACGCTCACGCGCACGCGCGCATCACTTACTTCGCCGACAGATTAAAACCGAACGCCGAGAGGTTGTCGATCCAATGGTGTGCCATACGCCATTGCCACCAACCCTCCTGTTCGACATGTGTTGTTTTATTATCTTTTATTTACACATTTTTGCAAGGAAAACTAGCCTCATAGCACGAAACGGCCAGTATTAGCGAAAACTTGCAACCACGTATGGATATGTAATTGCATCTCTGGCGAATGTGAATTGTACACTAAAGTCATCAGGGACGTAAGCCATCCTCCACACTTGATAGTGGGAATAATAGAAGCAAGAACACTGCTAAACTTTGAATAACCTACTTTATTACCTACTCGTGGCACCAAGCGAGGTGGCGCAGTGGTTAGCACACTGGATTCGCTTTTGGGAGGACGCCGGTTCAAACCGGCGTCCGGACATCCTGATTCTGGTTCTCCGTGATTTCCCTATACCGCTTCAGCCAAATATCGTGATGGTTCCTTTGAAAGAGCAAGGCCGATTTCCTTCTCCACCCTTCCCTAATCCGAGCTTGTGCTGCGTCTCTAATGACCTCGTTGCTGACGGGACGTTAAACACTCATTTCCTCCTCCTCTACCAATGCCTGTGCTTAAATCTGTGTGCGTGCATTCCTGTGGGACCAAACTGCTGAGGTCATCGGTCCCTAGACTTACACATTACTTAAATTAACTTATGCTAAGAATAACACACACACCCATCCCCGAGGGAGGACTCGAAACTCCGGCGGGAAGGACCACGCAATCAGTGACGTGACGCCTCTAACCGCGCGACCACTCCGCGCGGCCTCTGCTTACATATGAGTAGTTTTGTTAGGATGAGTAATGGTGAGTAGGTAAGCTACAGTACGTGCAATAACATCAGCTGCCCACAAGTGCCTGCCTGTTTACGTAAGTACAGCTTGCGTTGTGCGTCCCGCTCTGCCCATTCCCAAACTGTCCCAATGCATGATGCATCGACATTCGCAGCCTCGCTGCCAAGCAGAGCGTACAGAGGGGAACGGGCAGGAGAGCATATCTATGCATCATGCTGCTGAAGTAATGAGGAAGCATGAATTAAACACGTTGGAGATTATATAACCATTTTATTAATTACTTTGAAGCGTATCGCATAGCAAATATCAACTTATAACAGCATTTTCACAAGTACGATAAACTTCAGACGTCAAATGAGTAAATACCTTTTTCAAAGAATAAGTATTTTTCCCTAATTTGCGTGGTATTCAAATGATTCAAATGGCTCTGAGCACTATGGTACTTAACTTCTGAGGTCATCAGTCCCCTAGAACTCAGAACTACTTAAACCTAACTAACCTAAGGACAACACACACACCCATGCCCGAGGCAGGATTCGAACCTGCGACCGTAGCGGTCGCACGGTTCCAGACTGTAGCGTCTATAACCGCTCGGCCACACCGGCCGGCTGCGTAATATTCATCAAATTAATAAGTATCTTGGTATCTTGTACTACACGCTTTCCAAATTAGTCTTTGTTCTTCCTCCGGTTCCAAGGTATCTTCTTACAAAATTTCATCAAGATCGGTCCACCGGGTTAGTAGTAACAAATTTCAGTGTCATGCATGATGCAGCAGTTTTTCACGCATCTCACTGTTTATGACGTCGTATACACTGAAGCTCAAAAGAAACTCGTATAGGCACGCGTATTCAAATACAGAGGTACGTAATCAGGCAGAATATGGGGCTCCGGTCGGCAATGCCGGTATAAGACAAAAAGTGTCTGGCGCAGTCGTCAGATCGGTTACTGCTGCTACAGTGGCGGGTTATCAAGATTTAACTGAGTTTGATCGTCGTGTTATAGTCGGCGCACGAGGGATGGGACACAGTATCTCCGAGGTAGCAGAGGAGGAAGAGGAGGAGATTAGTGTTTAACGTCCCGTCGACAACGAGGTCATTAGAGACGGAGCGCAAGCTCGGGTGAGGGAAGGATGGGGAAGGAAATCGGCCGTGCCCTTTCAAAGGAACCATCCCGGCATTTGCGTGAAGCGATTTAGGGAAATCACGGAAAACCTAAATCAGGAAGGCCGGAGACGGGATTGAACCGTTCCGAGGTAGCAGTTGTGGGGATTTTCCCGTACGACAATTTCAGGAATTCGGTAAAACGTCAAATCTCCGACATCGCTGCGGCCTGAAAGAGATCCTGCAAGAACGGGACCTACGACGACTGAAGAGAACCGTTCAACGGGACAGAAGAGCAACCCTTCCGCAAACTGCTGGAGGTTTTCAATGCTGGGCCATCAACAAGTGTCAGCGTACGAACCATTCAATAAAATATCATCGATATGGGCTTTCGGAGACGAAGGACCGATCGTTTACCCTTGATGACTGCACAACACAATGCTATACTCCTCGTCTAGGCCCGTCAGCCACGATATTGAATTGTTGATGATTGGAAATATGTTGCCTGGTCGGACGAGTCTCGTTTTAAGTTGTATCGAGCGGATGTACGTGTACGGGTATGGAGACAGCCTCATGAACCCATGGATCCTGCATGTCAGCAGGGGACTGTTCAAGCTGGTGAAGGCTCTGTAATGATGGGCGTGTGCAGTTGGATACGACTCTGAGAGGTGGCACGTACGTAAGCATCCTGTCTGATCACCTGCGCCCATTCATGTCCATTGTGCATTCCGATGGACGTGGGCAATTCCAGCGGGACAATGCGACACCCCACACATCCAGAACTGCTACAGAGTGGTCTCAGGGACACTCTTCTGAGTGTAAACACTTCCGCTGGCCACCAAATTCCCCAGACATAAAAATTATTCAGCATATATGGTATGCCTTGCAACATGCTGTTCAGAAGAGATCTCCACTCCCTCTTACGGATTTATGCAGGATTCATGGTGTCAGTTCCCTCCAGCAGTACCTCAGACATTAGCCGAGTCCATGCCACGTTGTGTTGTGGCATTTCTGCGTGCTCGCGAGGGCCTTACACGATATTAGGCATGTGTACCAGTTTTTCTGACTCTTCAGTATATATCGGAGTGTGTGTCGTACAATCGTATAATTCTGCAGACATATTGAGTGATATATGTGAACACTGTATGAAAAATGTATCTGGAATACAGTTAGTAGTAAAGAAGTAATAAATAAAAACGTCATGCCTGATGCGAAAATGTACAGCGAAAATACAGCAAGCATAAACTTCTCTCCTTTCATAATTTTGTGGCGGGTGTCAGCGAGAAAAAGTTTGGTGACGGTTTGAAATTATGCCTAAAGTTTTTTGCAAGTCACTAGGCGCTCTCGTTCTCAAATACTGAATGATTTAAGTCTGGGTATTTGTACGTCGTAGCCTACACTTAATTTTCTTCTCCGCCTCCATCACTTTGGCAGGCAGGTGGTTCTTAGTCCCTACAGCGATTATTTCCAGACACTAAGTGATATGTGCATCAAGTTTAGTAGAAACTGGTCCGATGGTTTCAGAGGAGATATGGACATACTTATGTACATGTTTAAATGATAACCAAAGCTATACTTAAGATACCAGCGAAAATCCCAAGAATATTCGTCTACTTACTTTGGAGATTAGCGTCGTCAAAGACAAACAGCCAGACACGACTGTTGTACAGATTTATTACTAATACAGATATGTTTCTGGTTCCGCCTCCATACCAACTGAGGCTTTTAATGATCTTTCCACAATTAGTGACGTTAACGATGCACAAGAGCTGGAGAAAGCAGTTGCAAACCGTACTGCATCGATGTCTTCGGCTATGTTCGTAACACACCAGTTTGACATAGGTTACTTTCTCAGTTCAGTAGCTAGGCTGGTCATGTCGTTGAAAAAGCCGAGCGTTTGGCCACTCAGTTATAGGCCATGACCGCTTGCCTCCTACTAGACAAGATCATCGTTCAGACGAGCAGACATCAGTGCAAACGCACTCCTATCCACGATCCAAGTACTTGTTGCACAAACGGTTAGCTATCTGGCTTTCAAGATAGGATATTCCATGGAGGTATTAGCAGAAACGCGGTGGTTGAAACAAATGGACGAGAGAAGAAATAATGTGAAGTTACTAAGAACTGCTGTGTCAGCCGGATTGATAATATTATGATGCTGGAAGAAAAAGCGATACATCTCTTTGAAACCCCTGTACAACCGATGTTCTAACGTTCAAAATACTTGCCACAGATAACCTCACGTGTCATAGTACCAGTTAATGTATTGGACAGAGAGAGTCACTGTCACCATAGCGAATGGAATAGTTTGGCGTGTCATGTGACTTGGACGTTATCTGATCACGGGTTGCGAAAGAAACATGGTCGGTTCTCTACTACAGAAAATAATGTGACCTTTCTGGAAGTTTGCAGACGCCCCTGCTTCCGACGCCGTCTGTGATACAGGTTGGAGAGCTGCCTTTCTATTTTTGTTGAGCAAACTGGTTGAGACGGTGTCAGATAGGGTTGTAGTGTGAAAGGTTCACATGCTCATAGTGGACGTGGGGGAGGTGGGATCTGTTCAGGTAATCGTGAACACCAGAAGATCCTGAAGAATATCTCAAACGATCGGAACGTCATCGTGCATAAGAAATTGAAGGGGAGCATGATGCAGCATAACAGTCCAGAAGACTGTTACTTCAGTTTCAGGACGCATGGTATGAACTCCTTTGATCACAGACAGCTCGTGGGTGTCTGACACATGGAACACTCCAAGATCATGCTGTCACTGGGCTTACATGTGTCACTGTATAAAGAGTATACCACTTATTCCTCACTTCAGGAAAAGCGACCGTCATCAGTCATTTGTTATTGGCAACAATGTGTTGCAGACAGGAGTCGTCGTTGGTTATCACAAATTCTATCAATCACAGACGGGCACATAAGAACCCAAGAAGAACCAGTGGTTGTCATTGTAAAGATAAATGATACATTTTAATCCGACACCATGTGGTGTGCGGTGGGCGAATGCAGCAACCTACTCTCTGACAACCAGCACCAACCTACCAGGGACGAAGAGTTTGGTGAGACATCTGTTTAGTGGTAAACTTCGTAAGAATAGGGCTCTTAGTAATTTCTGTCGGTCTACGATAATTTACAGAAGTCTAAGAGGGAAATCCACATGACCAATTCACGTGCTGAACATTTACCAGCAAAGCATCATGCTGTTTGAGCTAGTTAATAATCAGTTTTCTGTTAGAGAAAGTACTTTGATCTGTCTGGAAGGCTGCAGAATGCTCCCCGCCGTCATGCATGTTGGAGAGCTGCCTTTCCACTTCTGTTCAGAAACTGCTTGCGGCGATGTCACGTAGGGCAATAATGTGAACGGCTAAAGTGTTCAGAATGGGACATGGGGTAGATCAGACATTGTTGGACACATTTTGTCTGGTCCACTTACTGTGACCTGTCTGGCTTGTAAGGTACTACCGTCAGTCTAACACTCAGCTTTAAGTGAACTCACAAATCTCTCCGCCTACACGGTTAGTGCTACAATAAGGCGGCAACAGTATTGATTGATAAGAAGCTTTGCCAGAGTTGGCATAATGGTATTATGTGGGTTACGAATGACTTGCAGCTCAAGAGAGGACATTAGCCCACTTATTCCTTGCGGAGCTTCCAAGACTATAATTAGAGTTATCTTTGTTGCCCCAATACTAATTAATGAAAGTTCGGAAATTACTCGGAAACAAATAGATTTTTTACAGTTGCCGCTATGCTGCACCGATATATCTGTAAGAAAATGCAGGTACAGCACAATTACAAGAGGTCTGCCTTACTACCTGTGAGGGTGCTCAATGCTTCTTCATACACACGCACGCACGCACGCACACACACACACACACACACACACACACACCCACACACGCACGCACACGCACACACACACACACACACACACACACACACACACACCTTTCAAAGTGTTTGAATAAATATTCGTTTCAAGTCTAAATTCAGTGCTCTGCCGATATAAGGGATCCTTCACAATGTATGATTTCTGGCTATGAGCTGAAAGCATACACACTATATGATTTTTGCACACGCTCTGGATGAACGATTGTCTCATTTTTTAATGTTTAAATATCTAATGATGCAAAATTCATTTCTGTTGCTCCAACATTCAGTAACTTCATGTGTATGCAAAAGTATTTCACCAAACTTTTGTGGTCAGGCCGCAAGTCCAATTTGCTTTCTGTGGCATAAATAGTTATAAATTACGTCATAGATTAATAGTTTAGGGTTTTATTTAAATGCTCAAGACAGCAGTTAATTTTTATCACGCAATACAAAACTTCAAAATCAACTTCATTCTATTTTGCGATAATCGATTTCAGGGCTTCCAGCCTCACCTTGTTGTGTACGAGGGTTGACCAGAAAGTAATGCACCGCATTTTTTTTCTCAGTCGAAAACAATGCTACGAATGCGAAACGTTACGTATGTATCTTTTGAAGTATCCTGAGTGAGCACGCCAAGTTTCCGTTACTGTCGACAGATAGCGTAGATGCAGGACAGTTTCAAAATGGCGTCTTTAGGTAATGTACGTTACGAGCAACGTGCCGTCATTAAATTTCTTACTGCAGAGAAAGAAACTGTGGGAAATATTCACAAACGCTTGTGCAAAGTCTATGGAGCATCCGCTGTAGACAGAAATACAGTTAGTCGCTCGGCACGGAGGATGAGGTCATCAGAAGGCGGTTCGGCAGAACTCCACGATTTGCAGCGGTCGGTGAGACCATCCACGGCTGTCACACATTACAGCCCTGACCTAGCCCCTTCGGACTTCCACTTATTTGCGCCATTAAAGGATGCCATTCGTGGAAGACATTTTGAGGACGATGAGGAGGTGACTGACAAAGTGAAGCGCTAGTCCGCCACTAGGACAAGGACCGATACCGACAGGGCATACACGCCCTTGTTTCGCGCTGGAGGAGGGCCATAGAACGGGGTTGAAATTAAGTGGAAAAAATAGGGTGTGTAGATAAAACATCATTCTTTCATGTGTGTAATTCTCATTATGTTCAATAAAGAATTGTTGAAGAAAAAAATACGGTGCATTACTTTTTGGGCAACCCTCGTATTTGAAACAGATACGTCACCATCACCAATCACGAAGCGATACACTGCAATCAACTACTGAGGGTACAGCTTTGTGAATGGTGCTTTGAATTCCTGGTATAACAACACAAGCTTTTATAGGGCAATTGACACCCTCAAAACATAGTCCTACAACGTCTATGCCACAGTTCGATTTGATTGTTTCAGAGACATCTGGTGACCGGGGCGAAAGCCTCGAAATCGATAATCCCAGGGGTATGTTGTTCCTCGACCACAACGCTCCAAATCATCCAGCACACATAAGATATAGTTACACAAACTACTTCTTTGGGTTGTCAAATGTTTTCTATCCATCCCCTACCCTCGTCCCCCTCCCACTTTTCTCATTCTCCTGACGTGACATCCTCTTTACTCATATGATGACACCAAGGCATTTTGCAGAACGACAGAAAGGTGATTTTTGAGGTGCTACTCTTCCTGAACAGTCAAAAAGCAGACTTCTGAAGAAAAGGTCTTCGCCAAGACATTCATCCTTGGGAAAAATAAAGTGCCTGATAAAAGAAATGAAGCAGCCAGAAGGCGAGCAGGAGGAAAATGAAACGTCACGGGTTAAAAGGATATGGTCTGTAACAAAATAGAACCAAACTCACAAACAACTTGACAGAATGAGCCTACTTACAGGGTGTCCAGAAAAGGGCTCCATGATTTCAAAATTAAATATCTCGAAAACAAAAATCGATAGAGGAATGCAGTAAACGGTATGTTTATTGTGAAAGCTGTAAGAAGTTTATACAGCAGTTTGAAATAATAGTTACAAAAGCTGCTAACAGTTGGCGCTGTACGCCGTACAGCTCATATCAGCATACATAAGTGAAATAATCGTATGAAAACAATCTTTGCAAACAATCACATCACAATGTTTTCAAAATGTTCACCATTGTCACTACAGAGGTGGCGCAAACGAAGAATGAAATTCGCCATCACATTTCGTAGTGTCTGAACCGAAATGGATTCACATGCCACAGAGATCGCCGATTCAAGCTCATCTAGCGTGGCGGGATGCTTCGGGTAGACCATGTCTTTCACTGTGCCCCACAAAAAAAGGCACAGGGAGTCAAATCCGGCGAATATGGAGGCCAATCCATGCCTGCACCAGTAAATTTGGGATATTCCAAAGCAATGACTCGATTCCCGAAGTATTCCTCAAGAAAGCGAAACACTTGTTCGGTCCGATGTGGTCGGGCTCCATCTTGCATAAACCATTCAGTACTTGGTCGATCCTCTAACGCTTTCTGTGTGGCGACAAATTGTTCCAAAATTGCAACGTAACGTGCACCAGTGACCGTTTCTCTAATGAAAAAAGGGACAATAGTGCCTCTGCTGCATACTGCAGCCCACACGGTAACTTTAGGAGAATACAGGGGTTTCGCATCACACCAATATGGCTTTTCGGAACCCCAAAATCGCCAGTTCTACTTATTCACGTATCCATTCAGGTGGAAGTGTGCTTTATCTGTAAACCAGATGCAGCCAACATCAAATCCTTCACTATCAATCATTGTGAGTATCTGATTAGCAAAGGCAACCCTTTGTTGCACAGCTCCTACGGATATGGCCTGGTGCGTTTGAATTTTGAATGGAAACATGTGTAGGCTCTTTCTCAGTATTTTCTGCGTGCTGGAACGCTTCAAACCAGTCTCAGATGCAATTCTACGGACGGATGACATTGGATTTCACTGAATAATTCCAGAAACTGTGGCGATATTTTCAGGCGTAACTGCGGTTTGCTTGCGGCCAACATGCCCCACTAGATCATCAGTTACACTGCCTGTTCGTTGAAATTTTGCGAAGAGCGTACGAATAGTTTTCGCATCGGGTCCTTTTGGAACATTAAATCGTGCTTGAAAATTTCGCCTTGTTGCCGTAGGACTCTCTTCTACCCTGTGGTACTCTAGCACCAGAAAAACGCGTTGTTCAGTGGAGTACAAGGTTTTAATCTCTTCCTTCGGTACGCTAACCTCCTTTCACGTTTCAATAGTGGAACTGATCGCTCTGGGCTTCGGATCACTATTTATACTAGGCATTACGTATGGCGATTACAGTGCCATCTGTTAGCAGCTTTTGCAACTATTATTTCAAACTGCTGTATAAACTTCTTACAGCTTTTACAATAAACATACCGTTTACTGCATTCCTCTATCGATCTTTGTTTTCAAGATATTTAATTTTGAAATCAGGGAGTCCTTTTCTGGACACGCTGTATCAGTATTACGCTGCGCCCCTCTGGTCTGGATGCACTCACTAGTTAAGTTGTAAAGGGGTCATAATGCCGTTGTATCTCTCCTGAGGTAAGCTGACCCCTCAACGCTCGTAACCTGTTCACTGACATTGTGGATATGGGCACTGGAAAAGAGTCGACGTCTGAGCTGGTCCCACACATGTCCCTCTGGAGATGGATCTAGCGATCTTATTGGCCATGGGAGTACCACAACGTCACACAGACTGTTTGTAGAGACACATGTCATACATGGACGAGCATAGTCCTGTTAAAAAATGGCACCACGGTACTATCGCACGACAGGTAACACCTGAGGATGCAGCTCGTCCGCGATGTACCACTGTGCCGCTGGAGTACCCCCAACGACTAATGGCCATGACCAGAAGTCTTATCCAACAGCTCAATAGGCCATGACGCTTTGCCTCTCTAGAACTTCGTAATAAATTAACCTCTCACTAATCGGCACAATACTCGTCGACGACCGCGATCGGAGGTAGTACAGAAGCATCCAATATGACGCGACTTGTCGAGAGTCCATGCGTCTCAGTTACGGCACGACTCCAAATGCAGCCGTTGGGGTTGTGGTGTTGAGGGAACCCTGAGCGTGGGACGTTAATTCCCCAGTCTGGTTGCAGCAAGTCATCGACCAGTGATGGGGGATGCTGCAGGATGTTGCAGGAAGTCCAGTACTTGTTCTCAGATGGCAGGATTGTTGCATAATACGCCAATCCTTTCTTGGAGTGATCAGGAATGGTCGATCGGAATTTTACCGACGCGTGTGCTGCCGTCACATTTTCATGCAGTCCAACTCTGGGCCACTATCACATCAGAATATCCTACGAGTCTGGATGTTACACGATTCGACTATACAGGCACATGGAGACCCACAACGAGGCCCGTTTAAAACTGTTAGGGTCCGATAACGTTGTCTCACTCAAGTACATGGAATTTCTGTGTCCTTAACTGTGATAAATGAACATCTGACGGTTCACGCCCCACGCGGACACGTTCACAGGGTGAACGTTAATAAAACCGACAAACGACAGGGTCGCGTTCCTGACTGGAAATGGAGGAAAAAAGGTCCTATAAACATGTGTCCAGAAATGCATCACTGACACAGTAGAAGGCGCTGACGAGTGACAGTTCCTCTGATCACTTGCCGTGTGTTACTTGTGTATCGCAGGCTATGTAAGTGACCCGACGTGCTGTAGGGAGCAGAATGGTCCAGTGCTTATGTTGGGAACAAGCCGAGATGATGTTTTTGTGCGGCCAACCTGATGGAAACGGTCGACAGGCAGCACAGCTATACCAAAACAAGTACCCTCACAGACATCAACCACATCACACAGCACTTCAGCTCTTTTGGGTGTTTGTGTGGTCATGGGTCCTTTCAGGCAGACGAATGTGCAGGGAGGCGGCGGACTGTGGGTACACCAAATTTGGATGACCGGATTCTACAGGATATTAAGACAAACCCTAGTACAAGCTCCAGGCAAATGGTCCGCCAACACGGTGTAAGCCAAAGTGCGATTATGTGTATGCTGAATGACAACCGCTACCATCCCTATCACCTACAATCACACAGAGGCCACTCTGAACATCTGTTATGACGTGGCTGTGATGCAGCTCCGTACTGTGTTCAGGTTCAAATGGTTCAAATGGCTCTGAGCACTATGGGACTTAACATCTGAGGTCATCAGTCCCCTGGACTTAGAACTACTTAAACCTAACTAACCTAAGGACATCACACACATCCATGCCCGAGGCAGGATTAGAACTGTGTTCCGGGACGATACGCTGTCGTTACACGCACACCTTCCATTTCCGGACACTTGTTCATAGGATTTTTTTCCTCCATTTCCATTCAGGAATCTGTCGCTGCAGTTTGTCTGATTTGTTAGGGCTCATCTTGTATACCCCGACAGACCTGGTAACAACACGAAACACGATCGCCGCTCATGCATTCTCGTGGTCGTTTTACCTGACACAGAGAATGGAAACTGTAGTCATTGACATAACTGGCTATGGTGTGTACCAAACATCAGACCATGTCTTCTGGGTGCTTCACTTCTTTTATCAGGCCTTGTATGTTACACTCAAGGGTGAACATGCAAAGAAGAACTCAGAGCAAGTTTCCTGATCGCAACATGAGTACTCCTCTTAAGAGCCGGCCTAATGGCCGAGCGGTTCTAGGCGCTTCAGTCTGGAGCCGCGCGACCGCTACGGTCGCAGGTTCGAATCCTGCTTCGGGCATGGATGTGTGTGATGTCCTTAGGTTAGTTAGGTTTAAGTAGTTCTAAGTTCTAGGGGACTGATGACCTCAGAGTTAAGTCCCATAGTGCTCAGAGCCATCTGAACCTCTTAAGAACGTGGGTGCTGGCTGCACAATCTACACTCCTGGAAATTGAAATAAGAACACCGTGAATTCATTGTCCCAGGAAGGGGAAACTTTATTGACACATTCCTGGGGTCAGATACATCACATGATCACACTGACAGAACCACAGGCACATAGACACAGGCAACAGAGCATGCACAATGTCGGCACTAGTACAGTGTATATCCACCTTTCGCAGCAATGCAGGCTGCTATTCTCCCATGGAGACGATCGTAGAGATGCTGGATGTAGTCCTGTGGAACGGCTTGCCATGCCATTTCCACCTGGCGCCTCAGTTGGACCAGCGTTCGTGCTGGACGTGCAGACCGCGTGAGACGACGCTTCATCCAGTCCCAAACATGCTCAATGGGGGACAGATCCGGAGATCTTGCTGGCCAGGGTAGTTGACTTACACCTTCTAGAGCACGTTGGGTGGCACGGGATACATGCGGACGTGCATTGTCCTGTTGGAACAGCAAGTTCCCTTGCCGGTCTAGGAATGGTAGAACGATGGGTTCGATGACGGTTTGGATGTACCGTGCACTAGTCAGTGTCCCCTCGACGATCACCAGTGGTGTACGGCCAGTGTAGGAGATCGCTCCCCACACCATGATGCCGGGTGTTGGCCCTGTGTGCCTCGGTCGTATGCAGTCCTGATTGTGGCGCTCACCTGCACGGCGCCAAACACGCATGCGACCATCATTGGCACCAATGCAGAAGCGACTCTCATCGCTGAAGACGACACGTCTCCATTCGTCCCTCCATTCACGCCTGTCGCGACACCACTGGAGGCGGGCTGCACGATGTTGGGGCGTGAGCGGAAGACGGCCTAACGGTGTGCGGGACCGTAGCCCAGCTTCATGGAGACGGTTGCGAATGGTCCTCGCCGATACCCCAGGAGCAACAGTGTTCCTAATTTGCTGGGAAGTGGCGGTGCGGTCCCCTACGGCACTGCGTAGGATCCTACGGTCTTGGCGTGCATCCGTGCGTCGCTGCGGTCCGGTCCCAGGTCGACGGGCACGTGCACCTTCCGCCGACCACTGGCGACAACATCGATGTACTGTGGAGACCTCACGCCCCACGTGTTGAGCAATTCGGCGGTACGTCCACCCGGCCTCCCGCATGCCCACTATACGCCCTCGCTCAAAGTCCGTCAACTGCACATACGGTTCACGTCCACGCTGTCGCGGCATGCTACCAGTGTTAAAGACTGCGATGGAGCTCCGTATGCCACGGCAAACTGGCTGACACTGACGGCGGCGGTGCACAAATGCTGCGCAGCTAGCGCCATTCGACGGCCAACACCGCGGTTCCTGGTGTGTCCGCTGTGCCGTGCGTGTGATCATTGCTTGTAAGGCCCTCTCGCAGTGTCCGGAGCAAGTATGGTGGGTCTGACACACCGGTGTCAATGTGTTCTTTTTTCCATTTCCAGGAGTGTAGTAGTAGAATACGAACGTCTACATCTTCACGGTTACTCTGCAATCCACAATTCAGCACGTGGCAGAGAGTTCATCGAACCACCTTCAAGATACTGTATTTCTCTACGGTTTCACTCTCTAACGGCTCGTGAGAAAAACGAGGACTTAAATCTTTTTGTGCTACCTCTGACCAACTGCTATACACCAAAATACCTGGGAGTAAAGCTAGACCGTTCCCTCACCTTCAAAGTCCACTGCAAGGACGCAAAAATGAAAGTATCATCTAGGAACAACATCATTCGGAAACTGACAGGTAACAATTGGGGCGCACAACCAGATGTTCTTCGCACATCTGCATTGTCCTTACGCTTCTCCGCTGCTGAATATGCAGCACCCATGTGGCAGAACTCCAACCATGCCAAACAAGTGGACGTTGCCCTTAATGAAACAGGACGCACTGTCACTGGCTGCTTGCGGGAAACTCCAGTTAATAAAATATACATCTCATGGGCATAACATCTCCACATAAGAACAGCAGCAGAAAAAGTGAATCGGAAACAGGAGACAGATCCAAGACACCCCTTGTTCGGATGTGAATACCAACATCCATCATTAAGATCAAGACTTTCCTCCGTTCAACAAACGGTTCAAATGGCTCTGAGCACTATGGGACTTAACTTCTAAGGTCATCAGTCCCCTAGAACTTAGAACTACTTAAACCTAACTAACCTAAGGACATCACACACATACATGCCCGAGGCACGATTCGAACCTGCGGCCGTAGCGGTTGCGCGGTACCAGACTGTAGCGCCTAGTACCGCTCCGCCACCACGGCCGGCTCCGTTCAACAGAACCTTATTTAACGTCACCTGCAAATCGTCAAATACAGCTTTGGCGTAACTCAGAGAGGTACTGGAACAACCCTAAATAAGAGCTTGCTAAAGGACGTCACGTCTCATGTAAAACATGGAAGGCTCTCCGCAGGCTGAGAACTGGTGTATCCCGATGCAAGGTCAATTTGAAGAAATGGGGTTTCTCTCTAGGAGATGAACTATGCGAATGTGGCGAACAGCAAGATCATCATCACCTGCTCAACTGTAGAAACCTCCCAGCCCCATGCCCGATGGACGATCTGGTTTTCGCCAATGATACAGCAGTTGAAACGGCGGAATTTTGGATATCATATGGAATTTAATAATGTACTTATATTGTTTGTAAATTGCTGTCTGTCGGCTATATATGTATGTTATGTTCTGGACACGAGTAAATAAAAAAATCATGATGATCAGTTCTTGCTATGTACGTGCGAGTCAACAGAATATTTTCGCATTCGGAGGAGAAAGTCGGTGATTGAAATTTCACGAGGACATTCTGTCGCAACGAAAATTGCCTTTGTTTTAATGACTGCCATCCTAATTCACGCGTCATGTCCGTTGCACTCTCCCTCCCCAAGTTCGCGATAATACAAAAAGAGCTGCCCCTATTTAAACTTTTTTGTTGTCCTCCGTCAGTCCCATCTGACGCGGATCCCACACCGCACAACAATACTGCAGAAGAGGCGGACAAGTCTCTTTAGTCGACCTGTTGTATTTTCTAGGCAACGGCGTTGCCGTATTGGATACACCGATTCCCGTGGGATCACCTAAGTTAAGCGCTGTCGGGCGTGGCCGGCACTTGGATGGGTAACCATCCAGCCGCCATGTGCTGTTGTCATTTTTCGGGGTGCACTCAGCCTCGTGATGCCAATTGAGGAGCTCCTCCACCGAATAGTAGCGGCTCCGGTCAAAGAAAACCATCATAACGACCGGGAGAGCGGTGTGCTGACCACACGCGCCTCCTATTCGTATCCTCAACTGAGGATGACACGGCGGTCGGATGGTCCCGATGGGCCACTTGTGGCCTGAAGACGGAGTGCTGTATTTTCTAAGTGTTTTACCAATAAATCGCAGTCTTTTGTGTGCTTCACCAACAACATAATCTATGTGATCATTCCAATTGAAGTTATTCGCAATTTTAACCGCTAAGTATTTAACTGAATTTACAGCCTTTAGATTTGTGTGACTTATTGTGTAGCCGAAATTTAGCGAATTTCTTCTAGTACGCATGTGGGTGATTTCACACTTTTCATTATTTAGAGTCAATTGCCAATTTTTTCACCATGCAAATACCTTGTCTATATTATTTTTCAGTTGGTTTTGATCATCTGATGACTTTACAGCCGGCCGCTGTGGACGAGCGGTTCTAGGCGTTTCCGCCTGGAACCGCGCGACCGCTACGATCGCAGGTTCGAATCCTGCCTCGGGCATGGATGTGTGTGATGTCCTTAGGTTAGTTAGGTTTAAGTAGTTCTAAGTTCTAGGGGACTGATGACCTTTGGCCGGTATTACACTATCAAATTTCTTTGTCAAAGATATTTGATGGTGTAATAGGGAACTTTGTCAAATGTCATCCAATATTTGATCAAATCTAGGGCCTCGCTGTAGATTTGATCAAAGAAGTCGTTTGTCTTCTGTTCACTGCAATGTGACATGTTACCACATGGAGCGCTAACATCGCTGCATTCTGTCGTCTGTAGTGTTTTTATAAACATTGTGGGTAAATACAATTGGTGTGTGCAGACAACTACAAAATTAATAGAGATGTATGAAGCTGATGAGGCGCTTTACAACGTGAGGCACACTGAATACAAAAATAGATTACGAAGATTGGAGACCTGACCTCACCTAACCTAACCTAACCCTTTCTTGTAGCAAGGAATCGGAGTGTTACAGTGAGCCTGTCTTCTGCAGATGTACCAGTTGTTAAGTGAATATTGTGCTTTGTGATATGAGGATACACTTCATTGAGCACATACAGAAATGTATGCTCAACCATTCTTAAGTAATTGGTGTACAACTTGACGTCCTCCACTATACGCTCACGTAGCTAGTTTTGTTGAATGCTTTTATCGTGTCGTCGTAAAACCTACGGCTTCACCCAGGTGTGTTTCCTTTTTTTTCCCCGCTTCTCTTCCACATATGCACACAGTGCAATTGTGGTACATGCAACTGCTGCGGTTAATAACGAGTTGTTGTCAGCCATCTTGAACTTTGACGAAAAATATGACAGTGTAATACCCCTTCTAGCGCTATGTCAAAGATATTTGTCAAATATATTTGACGGAATATTTGATCATATCTTTGATCAAATCTTTGACAAAGAAATTTGATAGTGTAATACTGGCCTTAGATGTTAAGTCTCATAGTGCTCAGAGCCATTTGAACCATTTGATGACTTTACGAAACGGTAAACATAAGAATCAGCCCTCCAAATTGAATGGCAGGGAAGAAGTAGGGAAATGAAGTGCGCCTATTTTTAGATATATGGCGTGGCTGGGATTTCGAAAGGTCGTGCTGATGCCTTTCGCCAGTAGGCGCTGAACAGACTGTGCAGGGCGTGTGTGCATGACGCCACCGTACGGTAATTAGCGTAAACGGTGATCTGTTGAGCCGAGAATCATCATACAAATTGGAGAGGAGCAGTTTCCGCTATTGAGGAAGCGACCAGCCGTGACATAAATCTGAGCTGTGTCCCGCGTAAGCCACGTGAGCCGGCAGTGCATCACAGACAACACTGGGTGTGTAGCCCGGTCGCGCGGCCTCCGCGGTGCCAACCCTCGCCCGGCCCTGCGACCTTTAATTAAGGCGCACACTGTGTGTGGGTGTGTGCGGGTGTGGGTGTGGGTGTGCCCGTTAGCGGCCCGGCGGCGGCCCTTCATCCGCGCGCCCTGCTGGTGTACCGCAGGGATCATTATGTGCGCCACGCAAACAGCGCCCTAAATTATTTCGGACCGGGGAGAGGGAGCCGAGCAGGCATTCGCGGCGCAGCCCTCGACCTTATTCGCTGAGCGTCATTAAGGAGCGACCGTCGAGGCTTCTCCACTCCACTGTGAACTCTCTAGCGCTCTCTTCCCGTTCGTCCTGACACAAAGAGAAAAAAAAATATGCGAGGGAAAAAAAAGACAGAGACCAGTGAAGTCGCAAAGCGGGCTGCGTCGCTAGTGGGGCTGAGCTTTGCAGAGGATGACAAAAAACCCATGCGGGCGTGCGCTTCCTTTCTGTCTGCCATTCGCGCGTGTCACATTCCCGTTCGACTCTCTGCCCGCAGGATTAATTCGTCAGTCAGCCGCAGAAAGCAACGTTCTGAAAACCTATGGCTGGAGTGTTAAAATTACTGCTTTCCAGTGCATAAGTCTCTTTTCAAACGGGGAGTGTGGTACAATTTGTGCGCCCCACATTGCGTTCCCAGAGCACAGTTGTAGGATGTCTTTTTTGTTCGTTTCGTCTACTATTCTTCCTCCTCCTGTGTGTCTTCAGTGGTAGCACCACAAGCACAAAGCTGTTACGACATCGCATATACTACTGACGTGTATGCACTTCACAAAGGAACTGCATCCGTCGCTTTGAAGACGACAGCCTTTTTAAAGCCACCTTACATCCTTACGAAAGCTAGTAGTGTCGTACAACCATTTTCCTCTTGATGACTTGCTTTGTAGGATATTACCGGCTACAGCTGCAGCGGGAGCTAAAAACTTTGGCATGTGACGTCAGCTCTGAATGAGATATTCCTTCTTCGTGCTCAACGCAGTTAACTTTGTCGAAGGCATATCCCTCCCATATACAGTGATTCACAAAATTATTTGGACAAACATGATGCACAGGGTGTCCGAAAAGTCTTTCCCTGATTACATAAATTGATAACTCAGGCTAGAAGTAAGGTTAAAATATGAAATTGGTGTCTAATTTTTTACAAACTATCAAAGTTTTTTCACACATCAGTAAACTTCCACACGAGCACCCTTGGTAGCACTTAGCACATCTAGGCGATATTCAGTTTCCGTCCACTCATTACCCAACATCACTGGAGGGATCGATTCAACGACTGTGGTTATCCGTTGCCGCAGGGTTTCAAGATCTGGTACACGTGTTCGGTAGACCTCGTCCTTGTGACCCCATAAAAAGAAGTCTAATGGGGCTATGTCAGGAGAGCGTGGAGGCCAAACCGTTGGCCCATCACGACCAATCCATCGCCCAGGAAAGGTCATATCGAGATAGGCACGGACGTCCAAACCCCAACGAGGCGGTGCACCGTCTTGCTGAAACAAGACATCGGGGTGATACTGAAGCAGCTGAGGAACAGCATACAGTTGCAACATGTCCAGATACACTGCAGATGTGATGGTAGCCTCAGCGAAGAAGAATGGCCCGATAATTCGATCATGCAATAGCGCGCACCAAACATTCACCTTTGGATTGCCTCTGGTGCACTCCATGACCTCGCCAGGGGGTTGTGAACCCCAAATGCGCACAGTATGGCGATTAACCACTCCACTGACAAAAAAGGTCGCTTCGTCGGAAAAGGCAATTCGTCTGAGATAACCATCATCGTCCTCAATACGTGAAAGCATTTCGACCTCAAAGTCATATCGACGTGTAGTGTCATTGGGCAACAATGGAAGTGGAAGTTTACTGATGTGTGAAAAAAACTTTGATAGTTTGTAAACAATTAGACACCAGTTTCATATTTGTATCTTACTTCTAGCCTGAGTTATCAATTTATGTAATCAGGGAAAGACTTTTCGGACACCCTGTATTATTTCCTTCGTTTTAGTGATTTCAGCAATAATAAAGCACTGGTAAGGAAAGTACAAACTAAATGTCAGTCGTAAAGAACACTGCAAATATAAACAGAAGAGTTGACATACACAAAATCAGAAACAAAACCGATATTGCACAAAATTTTCGGACACCGTTCTTTCTGCTTGCAATCCAATAGTTCAGTATCTGGCTGGCATTCCCTTCTTCTTAATGACTTGTCTGAGGCGTGTTGGAATGCTGTCCATTGACTGCCGGGTGTACTCGAGAGATATTTTCTGCTACTCTTCTTGTAGTCAGTTTTTCGGCTGTTCTCTAAATGTGATTGCTGTTTTCCTTATTTCTTTATCAAGTTTATCCCAAAGATTATCAGTCACATTCAAGTCTGCGACTGAGGGGGTGGATGAAACACCTTTCGACAATTAAACAATAACCACATTCTTATATTCCAGTTATTATGTTTAGGGTCGTTATCTTGGTAAAACTTAAAATGCTCCCCAATCCCCATCTCTTCGGTGCTCTTTTGCAAATTGTCTAAGGTACTGAAACTTGTCCTTTCTACCCTTAATAAAAACCAGTTAACCAATTCAAAAAATGGCTCTGAGCACTATGGGACTTAACATCTGAGGTCATCAGTCCCCTACAACTGAGAACTACTTTAACCTAACTAATCTAAGGACATCACACACATCCATGCCCGAGGCAGGATTCTAACCTGCGACCGTACCGGTTGCGCGGTTCCAACTGGAGCGTCTAGAACCGCTCGGCCAGATCGGCCGGCAATTCACCAATGCCATTCGCTGACAAGCAGCCACACACTTACATGACCACCGTCATACTTCACAGTTGCTTTGATACTTTTCTCTTAAAGATCAGTATTAGGTCGCCGCCAAACCTTCATCCTCCCATTTTACTCTCGTCAGAAAATATAACGTCATTTAAAAGGAGTTTTAAGCTGAGATTTACAACGGGGCCTCGGGAACGTGATGTCCATCACGTTGCTGAGGTCACCGGAGCAATGTGGAAAAAAAGTAATGACAATGGACAAACTCTATATTGGTTTTCACGCGGTCAGTGTCAGGGATTATCTCGTGGTACCTCGTTATCATAACTGTGGTGACCTGGACCACATTCTCAAGCACTGCACCAGAGGGTCGGCTTGCTCCAAGTGCGGTGAGAAAAGTCACACACGCAAAGACTGCAAGGCAGCAGGAGTATGTATCCCATGCAAGAAACGAGGTAAAAGATCATGTGGAGTCACTGATCTAAACTGCCCTACTTACAGGATGCTTGAACAAAGGCTCATTGGTCCTGGCGGAGTTTTGAGTCCTCCCTCGGGTACGTGTGTGTGTGTGTGTGTGTGTGTATGTGTGTGTGTGTGTGTGCGTGTGTGTGTGTGTGTTTGTCCTTAGGATAATTTATGTTAAGTAGAGTGTAAGCTTAGGGACTGACGACCTTAGCAGTTAAGTCCCATAAGATTACACACATATTTGAACATTTTTTGAAAGGCTCAGTTCCAGAATAGATTATGGCTGAAAACAGAAATGGGAACAGGATGCCAAAGCGAAAATCCCCTAGCAAAAGGTGGAGGGATGCTATGAGAGCAAGCAAGTTCTGAGAATTATTTAGGTCGCTCTCGGGCATCCATAAAATTGAAATAGTTGACATCGGGATACAGACGGAGCTTCCCACGCTGGTTGTAGCTCCCTCCTCCCAAACTCGGGGATTTAGGCCGATAAAATACCTAGAGCGGTTAGGCATCCTATGGTAGTGGCCCCACCTGTGGCCATGCAAAAAAATGAACTGCGCAGAGCAGAACAATATCCAGTTGAAGAAAATACATTAACAAGCACCAGTGTGCTCCCACCTACACAAGACGCCACTCCTGTCAGACTACCGCCTGCCGGCCCTCTTACAGTGTACCCGAACACAGAACACGCCATGCAATTGACAAGGTTGCAGCAACCAACTACCCTGACCACTGTGTTGAGGCATGAGGTCCGGTAGGACATAAGCATGGCAGAAAGGTCACCTTCTCGTTGATGGAGGCTGTAGACAGAATACAGCTCAAGTCGATGAATCTCCCCACCGACTTCGGAGCCCTGCGGGATCTGGTCAAGAAAGTTTTTGAAAGACGAGGCGAAAAATTCGATCTTGATTAAATCCATACACAATCAGTCTTGGCAAATGGATGCATCGCTTTCGATTGGAGAAAGCACTGGCCAGATGATCGCATACATACTTCCGGTATTGTCAAAAATAACTATTGGTCAATTAAAACACTCGTGATGCTGGAGCTGCGCAAGGTGGTGGAGGAGAAGAGACTAGAAGATGTGCTCTGCCTACAAGAGCCGTACTCCCAAGCTGGGAAAACAGCTTTTGCAGCCGCAACATGGCAAATTGTCAGCAGCGGGGACGATCCGAGAGCGGTAATAATAATTACAAACAAATTATTGCGGGTAACAATTCTCTTGCAGTACACAAACAGTCACTGCAATGTCGTGGAAATGCGATCTCCCGCAGGAGTATTAATTATCGTAAATATGTACTACTTCCAGTACGGAGGTAACATTGAGCGACACTTGGACCACTTTACAAGTGTATCACGTCGTTGCGGGGACGAAAAGTGATTGTAACTGCCGATATTAATGCAAAATCTCCCCTGCGGAACCGTGTCCGAAGAGACGCAAATGGAGGAAAAGCAGAGGAGTCGATTATGGCCTTGCAACTCGTGGTGGCCAACAAGCCTGGCAACCCTCCCGGCCGGGAGTGGTACAAGGCACAAATGTTGACGTGATGCTAACCACACCAAACGCCGTCGGCATTATAAGAAATTGGAAGGTTGAAGACAATGCCAACAGAAGTGATTACAATCTTATCACTTTCACAGTAGGCGATAGAGAGTGTCACTTGACCATGGGCTTGGAGATTCAGATGCACAGGGAACACCAACACCTAGCGAGGGAGTGCGACAAGCTGCGTTACCAGCAGGTGACCCACACCAGGTAATTTACAATGTTTACAGGTGAGCTACAGACATAGGACATAGACGTGAACAAGTATGCCGAAGAGCTGGTGAGTGCGATTACCTGACTGGGCGGTCGGCAACTAACGCAATCGCCCTGGCGGCCGAGGAATGAGACTCAGCACCGTACAAGTACATAGATGGCATCATCGTGGACATCAGTGGCGCCTTCGACCACCTGTGGTGGCATTCGCTCTTCTCCTGTTTACGGGAGAAGGAGTTTCCAGGGCCGCTCTAAGGTTGACTGAGGAGCTGTTTCGAGGATCGGGAGGTCTGGCTATCACCCCAAGCGGGAAAGTTGGAAAAATAATAACAAAGGGATGCCCCCAGGTTTCTGTGTTAGGCCCCCTGTTCTGGGAGCCATTACTGGACAGCCTACAACACAGCGAAGAGGTGCTAGAGGTGATAGGTGATAGCCTAAGCAGATGACCTCCTCCTGTTGGTTGGCGGCCATAGCCGCGAAGATATTGAGCGTAAGATAGAACGGGCTATGGAAAAACTACAACTATGGTGCCGAAATACAAGAATGACAATTTCATCAAATAAGTCAACATGTCTTTTACTGAAAGCAAAACTTTTAAGTAAACCTACAGTGAGAATTGTGGGCTCTCCAGTTCTTCGGCTACGTGGGGCGCAATGCTTGGGAGTCATCACTGATGAAAGGTGAAACTTTGCAACACACATCGAAACCGTAACCCCAAGAACCCTACAAGTGCTCAATAACCTCATTTCCATTGGTCATAAAAGATTCCATCTTCCCCCTCATCTAATAAAATTATACCATAAAAACATATTAACATCAATAGTGGGTTACGGTTCGGTAGGCGCACAGGCTCACAAGGGTGGTGCCCACCATGACAGTGAGACGGGAGCAGAGGAAGATTTTATTAAGATCAGTGGGGGCCTATAGGGCATCTCTAGGTGGGGCCCTGTTAGTAATAATGGGGCTCTGTCCTCTTGACGTCAAAATCAGAGAGCAAGCACGTTCTGGGCCAAGAAAGGGGACAATGGGAAAACAGAGGACATTCTGGGCGTTCGGGTTGGGAATAAGAGTGCGATTAGGAGAAGAGGCGAAGAGATGGGGAAGGAGTCATGGGAAGCTGATGACACTGGCCGAAGAATATTACAACTTTTACCAGACGTTAAAGAACAGTTAGGTATGAAATACTTTGAGCCAACTCTGGGACTATTCCATTTTCTCACTGGTCGTGGGCCCTATCCGACTTATCACTGTCGGTTTGGGAGGAGGTAGACGCCTGCGTGTGACTGTGGCACACCGGCGGGTACTCCCGACCATGTGGTCTACGAACACCCTCTTTACAACGATGCAGCAGCCGCGTTACGACATAAATTACCGAACAACGACACGTATATACTGCTGAGACGAGAGGATACATTTCGAATATTAAACACCCTAGCAAACGAGGTATCACGAAAAGTACTATCGGAATATCTGAGGGACAATCGTGAGCAGTAGCAAATAACCAAATTTGTCCCAGTACCCTGATCCCGTACCGCCTGTGCGTTGGAATCCGCCACACGCAGGAATAGGGGGAGCGCGGTGCAGCAATACCGAACTAGACAAGCAGTGGAGTTGACGTAGGATAGAATTGTAGTACGTAGGACTTAGAACTAGGAAACAACAAACAGGGACCTGCAGCGATATTCAAGTGATCCTCGGTCTGCCTAGTGTCAGGGGCACGCTCATCGGAATTAGCTCGGTGGGCAAGGCCGTGCAGTAGGTTTATACACTTCACTGACACACCTGCGACGCTGCAGGCAGTGTAGAGGTTTAGCCATTAAGTACACTATTAGAATAAGTAGAGTAATAATAATAGCAAATTAATTGGCCATTGAACACTACTGTAGCTCACCTGTAAACAATATAAGTTAGCTGCTAATAATATTGTAACATTTAAGGGCCCACTAATTATGTGAGGTAGTGGGTTGTGTATGTATAATATAAACATCAAGAATAAAGAATTTTTTTAAAAAAGCAGCATTCTCTTTCTTTGATTTATTTTACTTATGAAGGGCTTCCGTCTTGCAACACGGCCGTGGAAGTTATATCTTCCGAGCATCCTCTGTGCTATTTCTGGATCCATCTCCTTTCCGATGTCTCTGGCAATCTCAGTAGTTTTCAAACACTTAATTTGGGATGCTTTCTCGTTTTTATGATGATGTAGCACGCTTCTCGCCCAGAAAACGTTCTTGGATGTCCCTTATGCGGTAGACTGTCAATTCTGTGTTCCTCCCGGAATCTTATGATTATATCGGAAACTGTACTTTTCATCACTTGTAACATTACAGCAACTTTGCGACAATTTTTGCCTTTAGCACTGTGAAAAATTACTAGCTACTGCTGTTCGAATGTGCTCTCTCTTCCTCTGCTGCCAATCGTTACTTCAGCTGTACACAGCACACTATCTCGCTGAATGTCTACGTTCGCACTGTCCGTGCCCCCTCTCCACACGACCTCTGCAGGACAACCGAACGAGTGCGAATAGCTTTGTTGACGCACGTTAACGGCATTCGGAGGTTCCAGGGTCACTTGTTCTCGCCTGTTTCGTAAACGTAAAAACCTTATCGTGGTATCGACTCTGTTGAATAGGGATATTTAGATGTAGTTTGCGTGTACACTGTTTTCTTCGCACCAGAGGGCCTGTTGTGTCGCAAAGGCTATTTAGTAATGAGTGTCCGCATTATTTTGTAAGTCACTGTAGATTTACACAAACGTCTACATGAAAGGATTTAAAGATTCGAAAGCCGGCCGCTGTGGCCCAGCGGTTCTAGGCGCTTCATTCCGGAACAGCGCTGCTGCTGCGGTCGCAGGTTCGAATCCTGCCTCGGGCATGGATGTGTGTGATGTCCTTAGGTTAGTTAGGTTTAAGTAGTTCTAAGTCTAGGGGACTGATGATCTCAGATGTTAAGTCGGATAGCGTTTAGAGCCATTTGTACCATCTGAAAGATTCGAACTATACAAAACGCTCGACTGTTGACAGTTCTACATACGCAGAAAGAGTTTTCAGTCAATAACAAATTTTCACCTTGCATGTTAATGAACGAGATCAAATGGTTCAAATGGCTCTGAGCACTATGGGGCTTAACATCTATGGCCATCAGTCCCCTAGAGCTTAGAACTACTTAAACCTAATTAACCTAAGGACATCACACACATCAATGCCCGAGGCAGGATTCGAACCTGCGACCGTAGCTGTCACGCGGTTCCAGACTGAAGCGCTTAGAACCGCACGGCCACACCGGCCGGCAATGAACGAGATCCTCACAGGGACGATGGCACTTGCGTAAAGAGTTTGTTGGTTATATATGGCCCATTCATGTTAATGTGACCACCTGTCAGATGTCTGAATAACCATCTTCAGCAGCGCGGCCGTGCAGGAAGACAGCCAGTGAGGTTCTGGAAGGTACCAACAGGGATGTGGAGCCATGCCGACTCCAGTGCCGTGGTCAGCTGCGGCAGGATTTCCGGTTGAGGATCCATCGTGCGAAAAGCCCAACAGAGGTGGTCCCACAGATTCTCGGATGGATAAGATAAACTCATCGTGGCGCTCTTCGAACCACGCACGTACGCTGCGAGCTGTGCGACTCGTAGATGTGATCGTGCCGAGGAAAAAACCAAACTGCCCATAGGGGTGGACATAGTCCCCAAGGATATGTGCATACTTTTGTTGATCCAGTGTGCCTTCCAGAATGTTGAGAACACCCAGGGAATGCCACGAAAACATACCGCAGACCATAACGCTACCTCCTCCGGCCTGGAGCGTTCTGGTCGTACATGCCACCGGCAATCTGTCGGATGGAGCATAGAACGTGATACATCTGAAAAGGCAACTTGTCGCCACTCAGTGGATGTGCAGTTGCGCTATCGGCGTGCAAATTCCAGCCTGCTTCACCGTGAACAGCAGTCAGTATGGGTGAATGAAACAAGCGCCTGCTGCGGAGGCCCATACGGAGCAACGTTGCCTGAACGGTCATTGAGGAGACACCGTTGATAGTGCCATCGTTCATCTGGGAGGTCAGGGCTCAATAGTTGCACGTCTATTCGCCAGTACACATCAACGCAGCCGTCGTTCACGCCTGTTATCTATGGGCCGTGGTGAGCCACAGTTACCTCGGCGCCGATTTGGATACCTCCATTTTGCCATGCACGGTATACGAGGACTTGAACTACGGCGCCAGGTGAACAGTTTACAAACTTAGCTGTTTCGAAATCCTTCCAACCTTGGCCCGAAAGCCAATGATAATGCCTTTATGGCATTCAGGTAAATCGCTCCGTTTCGGTTTTACGACATGGACTGCACCGTTTTCGCACCCGCCAGACACGCTTTATATGCCAGAATATTTTCGCTCTGCAGCGGAGTGTGCGCTGATATGAAACTTCCTGGCAGATTAAAACTGTGTGCCGGACCGAGACTCGAACTAGGGGCCTTTGCCTTTCGCGGGCAAGTGCTCTACCATCTGAGCTACCCAAGCACAACTCGCGCCCCGTCCTCACAGCTTTACTTCCGCCAGTACCTCGTCTCCTACCTTCCAAACTTTACAGAAGTTCTCCTGCGAACCATGCAGAGGTACTAGCAGAAGTAAAGCTGTGAGGACGGGCCACGAGTCGTGCTTGGGTAGCTCAGATGGTAGAGCACTTGCCCGCGAAAGGCAAAGGTTCTGAGTACGAGTCTCGGTCCGGCACACAGTTTTAATCTGTCAGGAAGTTTCACGCTTTATATGCTCTGCAAGGCACGTGCTGCCACGTGTCGTCTGTGTCTGGTGATTACATGTTGACGTCGAGCGTAGAAGGTGGTCACATTGAAGTGACTGGGGCGGGGTAGTGTGTCTGGGCGTGTAGCGTCTGGTTGGTATCCCGCCGCTGTCCGGGCCGCCTCCAGATAGTTCTTCGGTCTGCAACTGGAATGTCATTGATTAGATTAGAATTGTCGCGCGTCGAACTGAACCCCGCAGACCAGTGAAGACGACGAGACAACGAGGACTGTGGGTTGGTATGCCATTCCTTTTCATAGCAGAACCCCTTTGCTTGTCACCCGCGTCACGCTTACAGCACGGCGGTACGTCGACGACATTCTACGCCCCGTTTTGTTGCCCCTCATTGCAAGCCATCCTGGACTTATATTTCTGAAAGATAATGATCGCCCGCACCGGCGAGAGTTTCTACTCCTACCTTCGTGCTTACAAAACCCTACCTAGGCAAGAAAGGTCGGCGGATGTCTCGCCAGTTGAGGATGTTTCTATCATTGTGCACAGAGCCCTCCAACCAGCTCGGGATTTTGACGATTGGAGGCGCCAAGTGAACAGAATTTGGCACGAAATCCCTCAGGAACAGATCCAATAACTCTCTCAATTAATGCGAACCCGAATAACTGCTTGTACGAGTATGTTGTTGTTGTTGTTGTTGTCTTCAGTCCTGAGACTGCTTTGATGCAGCTCTCCATGCTACTCTATCCTGTGCTAGCTTCTTCATCTCCCAGTACTTACTGCAGCCTACATCCTTCTGAATCTGCTTAGTGTATTCATCTCTTGGTCTCCCTCTACGATTTTTACCCTCCACGCTGCCCTCCAATACTAAATTGGTGATCCCTTGATGCCTCAGAACATGTCCTACCAACCGATCCCTTCTTCTGGTCAAGTTGTGCCACAAACTTCTCTTCTCCCCAATCCTATTCAATACTTCCTCATTAGTTATGTGATCTACCCATCTAATCTTCAGCATTCTTCTGTAGCACCACATTTCGAGAGCTTCTATTCTCTTCTTGTCCAAACTATTTATTGTCCATGTTTCACTTCCATACATGGCTACACTCCATACGAATACTTTCAGAAATGACTTCCTGACACTTAAATCAATACTGGATGTTAACAAATTTCTCTTCTTCAGAAACGCTTTCCTTGCCATTGCCAGCCTACATTTTATATCCTCTCTACTTCGACCATCATCAGTTGTTTTGCTCCCCAAATAGCAGAACTCCTTTACTACTTTAAGTGCCTCATTTCCTAATCTAATTCCCTCAGCATCACCCGACTTAATTAGACTACATTCCATTATCCTTGTTTTGCTTTTGTTGATGTTCATCTTATATCCTCCTTTCAAGACACTGTCCATTCCATTCAACTGCTCTTCTAAGTCCTTTGCTGTCTCTGACAGAATTAAAATGTCATCGGCTAACCTCAAAGTTTATATTTCTTCTCCATGTACTTTAATATCTACTCGGAATTTTTCTTTTGTTTCCTTTACTGCTTGCTCAATATACCGATTGAACAACATCGGGAAGAGGCTACAACCCTGTCTCACTCCCTTCCCAACCACTGCTTCCCTTTCTTGCCCCTCGACTCTTATAACTGCCATTTGATTTCTGTACAAATTGTTAATAGCCATTCGCTCCCTGTATTTTGCCCCTGCCACCTTTAGAATTTGAAAGAGAGTATTCCAGTCAACATTGTCAAAAGCTTTCTCTAAGTCTGCAAATGCTAGAAACGTAGGTTTGCCTTTCCTTAATCTTTCTTCTAAGATAAGTCGTAAGGTCAGTATTGCCTCACGTGTTCCAACGTTTCTACGGAATCCAAACTGATCTTCCCCGAGGTCGGCTTCTACCAGTTTTTCCATTCAGGGCCAGAAGTGGATCAACACGTTATTAACCTGTTTAATTTCTGAGGTTCTTTCTCTTGAATAAACCATCAATTTTTTTTCTGAAATTGTAGTAATTTGTTTTCCTGTACATGGACATCACATCTACCGATTTCCGTCCCATTCGAATAATTCTTTCATGGGGCAACGTTTTCTTGTTTTAGAGCATATTTTGCTTACAATTTTTTTTCCTAAATTCGAGATCATGAAGAGGTAAGAGTCAGTACTTTCTCGTTAATGACAATGCTTGCAGCGCCACAGACGCTTCCTCTACGAGAGATATTTTGTATCTGAGTAGCTCCGTAAGAATACGTTGTAATGCGGCAGTTCAGCTACCAGGAGCGGGACTGTCTGCGTCGAAGACCGACTGCGGGGAGCTACCCTTACTGCATCGAGCCGGATGGCGACCCGTGTCTTGAAAGAACAATCAGTTATCGTCTAAATACGAAGTTTTAAACCTACATACGAGGAGAAATAGTCAACTGCTTGAAAGGTATCATGCACTTTCCATCCGATCCTTTGTGATGTTAGTACAGATGCAATACCAAATGCATGTAGACATCGGACAACAATGATATTACTTCATCTGAGAGACGACATAGCAACAACTATGATTCGAGGAACAAAGTAGTATAATCGCGTGCCCCCCACCCCTCCCCACACCCTCACCCCCCTTCACTTCATAAAATATCTAAGAGAGACCACAATATCTCACTCAAATAGAGAAATAAATAAATAAATTTGACAGAGGCACTCCTGTGCTAAGCGTGAATTGATGAAATTGGACGTAATCCGATAGCAGAGTTACGTTCGGGAGTGAGACGAGCGGGTGGTCGCACTGTGAGCGCCAGTAGCCACCACAGCTGATCTGTCCTTCAGCATTAGCCAACATGGCCTTTTATTTTGGCTCTGCGGCACAGCTGTAAGGAAGGAGTAATTACAGCCGATATACTCTCTGAGGACATGCAGCACTAATGTTTAACTTATTTTAGGTAGCATCATCTTGAGTCCAATAGCCTTCCATTCGGATCACTGGAAGGATACGACTCAGGAGGACGTCGTCAGAAAATAGCAGAGCGCAAGCCTTTGAAAACCTTTGTTACAGAGTAGTGCTGAGGGTTAGATACTACAACTAATGGAGAGCTACTGAATCGAATGGGGAGAAAAGAGCTTCATCGAAGAACTTCACTAAAAGAAGATACAGGGTGATAGGACACACCCTGAATGATTCAAGAATAACCGGGTAACGGAATAACATAAGGGGGATAATAATTTCAGAGGGACGCCGAGGTTTCAATAAGGCAAGCAGGTTGAAAACGAGTAGTATTTAGACAATGGAGAAATGAACTGCAATCGATCGCGAAATCTGTCGTTTTATCATAGCAGATCTAGATTTCTAGTACTACATAGTCATCTTCAGTACTTGTAACAATAAGTGACGTTAGTCCAAAGCGTCACGTAATAAACAATATGGCTTGTTTAGAGCATACAGGAGTCTAACATGAAGTCACTGGGGTTGGCATGGTTCCACCTTCCAGAACCTCCTCCTGGTGGTCATATCAATGCGACAAAAGTTTTTGAACCTTAGTAATTTCCAGGAAAAAATGCAGATTGGAGCCAGAAATGTCAGAAATACTCATAAATCAAATTTGGAATAATCTTTTATTGAAACTAAATATAAGCAGTCAAATTTTACTCTCCTCAAAGTGGCCTCCTTTGGGTTTAATCACTGCTCTGAATACGCGAGGCATTGCTGCTACCAGCTTCATCAGGGTTTCCTCCGTGATAAGCCACTATTCCGCTTGTAGTCTGGTTCAGAGATGATGAATGTTGGTGATTTAACTACTCTAGCCAAGTGATCCCAAAGCAGTTCAGTAGAATTACAGTCGGGGGATTGGGGTGGCCAGATCATAATTTTCCTTTTACTTTCTAAATTTGCCAAATAGGCTTTGCACAGTTTTGAAGTGTGTTTATGGTCGTTATCTTGCTATAGGACTAATCCATTGCCAATCAAATGTCTTCTACATGGCTTTGCATGATACTACAGAATGCGGTGACAATCCTCTTTCTTCATTTTTTCGTTTATTAGTACTACATCACCAGTCTAAACGCCTCCAAAACATCCCCAGACCATGAAGGAATACCTTCTATGCTTTAATGTAACATTCGTTCACCTGGCAACCGGGAACAGACTTGCGTCTCTTTGTACCAAAGACATCAAATTTGAATTCGTCAGTAAAAACTACCTTTTCCCACTAATTTATTGCCCAACTTTCATGTCGTCTTGCCCAGTGTAGCCCCTACTGCCTATTAATAGCCGTCAGTAATGGTTTCTTAGACACCACACGCCTTTTAAGGTTCACTGCCTGAAGACGTCTTTTCACAGTACTTACATTCACTGGATTTTCCCTATTATGGTTGAGTTCTGCTGCTAAAACTGGCGCTGTTTTGAAGCAATCACGTTTACTTGTAACTAGTATATATTTGTCATCACTTTTTGATGTGACTTTTGGCCTACCCTTCCGAGTTCGGTCCATGTTCTGTCCAGTATCCGCATGCGTCTCCAAGGTGTGATGGACACATCCGAAGGAACTATGTTTTGAACGTGATATTTGTCTCATAGGAAGACCGGTTGCACATAAAGACACTATTTCAGAACGTTATTCTGTTGAAAGTTCCTTTCTTCGTCCCATTATCGATGTTTACACTGTTTGATATCTCGTGCGTCTTTCTTACCTGTAACCGTGTTTACAGATTTGTTGACGTCCTATGAACGCCGTCTAGTGAGGAAACATTATATTATGTCACCACAATACAAAATTAGCGGTATGCAATGCTTGGAACCTGAACAGCATAATAATGGAAAGTTATGTTTTGAGCGATTTCATTTTTAAAAATGTGGAACACTACACTTAAACGTTTTATTGAGCATGAAACTGGGGAAACAATACAGCTAATTCATATTTACGTAAAATGCCTAGTTTTTTTAATCTTACTTTCAGGGCATTCGAATACTTTTGAACGATAGGATGTATATATCTGTGTGTGTGCGTGTGTGTGTGTGTGTGTGTGTGTGTGTGTGTGTGTGTGTGTGTTTGTGTGTATATAAATATGTACGTATATAGATATGTTTGTATGTATATACTACAAAATAGGGCGCAAGGATGGAGTGTATTCTCTCAATGGTGATTAATTATTAAAATAAATTTACAGCAGTCTTCGAGAAAGTTACAGAAATGACTAATAAGCTGCACAGTTCGCTACTAGCCCATAAACGAAAGTTGCTACGACTAAAAGTCACGGTCGCAGTAACATAAAAATGACGTTGCTCCTTGGTGGTGGTAAGACCCTACGTGACCAAACTGCTGAGGTCATCACTCCCTCTGCTTACACACTACTTAGTCTAACTTACGCTACGGACAGCACACACACCCATGCCCGAGGGAGGAGGACTCGAACCTCCGACGGGGAGGGGCGGGGGTGGGGGGCGAAATGTGACAAGGCGTCTCAGACCGCGCGGTGTTACTCTTTACCCTGTTTTTGTTTGACGGAATATATACATTTCCCCGTGGTGGAATAATGAAACATCCAGTTATCTTGTTTGCATAGAACGAACGGTTATGTCTTTCGTCCGAACACTAAACTACAACATCGTACTTTTTCCAGGCATAACTCTTTCTGTTATGGAGCGCATATGTAGTTGTATATACTGCATCACATAATTCTCGCCTTCCCTCCACAGCATCATGAAGCTCAGTTTAGTTAGAGACAATCTGATCCCAACAATCAGTCGTATAGCCCTGTCAGTGCTACATTATAAAAGCGAGATCGTGCACTCACGACTTCCCTTTACATTCCTGCACACTTTAGTAGAGAGAATGAGTCGACGAGCGCCGCCATTCGCAGACTTGTCATACTCATGGAATTGCAGTGGTAAGGGACGTAACGGAGGCGCCTTGATTATAAGGTATGTAACCCTCAAATTTAGACAAGTAATTTCTGCGTTCCTTATCTCTACGTAATGACAGCTACATGTGGGTAGTGTTGTGTTCTCCAGAAGATACGATACACAGCCTGACAAGGAGAGCACGCCACATGGCAAGACCTGCCTCCAAGGAGGTGAAAAAAAAAAAACCAGACACACATAGGGCGTGAACGCTAAATATACTACATTATGATTCCGCCTTATGTCACCGAAATATACTGACGAAAAAATCGCAACACCAAAAGTAATTAATGTATAGTAATGAAATTTTGGGAATACATTTGTGCAGGTAACATGTTTAAGTGAGTTACATTGTAAGGTCACAGGATAATGTAAGCGCGGGATGAGCCAGAGCAAATGTGAAATGCTGGTACATTAATAACCGGTGTAACCGCCAGAATGTTGAATATTGTGTTCCACTGGTGCCGGATGTCAGTTTGTGGCCAATTGGTCAATACAGGGTTGGTTAATACTGTTTGTGGACGACGCTGAAGTTGTCGTCCAATGATGTCCCTATATGTGCTCGATCGGAAACAGATCTGCTGATCAAGCAGGCGAAGGCAACCTGTCGACACTCCGTAGAGCATGTTAGGTTACGACATCGGTATGTGTGCGAGAGTTATCCTGTTGGAAAACACCCTCGGAATGCTGTTCATGCACGGGACAAGAGATCGCGTCGCCAGATTGTCGTGGCCCATTGTGTCTAGCACACAGACTGGTTGGCTGCAAGCCCTCAACTGGCCTGTTTCTAACCAACACACAATCATCACTGCCACCGAGGCAGAACCAGCTTTCATCAGAAAACGCAGCAGACCTCCGCCCTGCCTTCTAATGAGCTCTCGCTTCACACCACTGCAGTCGTAGTCGGTCAGTGGGATGCACACTACAGGGCGTCTGGCTCGGAGCTGTCCTTCAAGTGCCCGCATCTCGTGGTCGTGCGGTAGCGTTCTCGCTTCCCACGCCCGGGTTCCCGGGTTCGATTCCCGGCGGGGTCAGGGATTTTCTCTGCCTCGTGATGGCTGGGTGTTGTGTGCTGTCCTTAGGTTAGTTAGGTTTAAGTAGTTCTAAGTTCTAGGGGACTGATGACCATAGATGTTAAGTCCCATAGTGCTCAGAGCCATTTGAACCATTTTTGTCCTTCAAGTAACCGACTAGTAACAATTCGCTGTGTCACTGTGGTGCCAGCTGCTGCTCAAACGGCTGTTGCAGAAGCAGCACGATGCGCCAGAACCGTACGCCAAGCATAATGATCTTCCCTTTCGGTAGTGCCACGTGGCCGTCCGGAGCTCGGTCTTCTCGCGACAGTACATTCCCGTGACCACGGCTGCTGGCAGTCTTGCCCATTGGCTAAATTGCTGCAAAATCGTCCTGCAGTATCGTGGAAGGAACATGCATCTCTCGTAGCCCTGTTACACGACCTCTTTGAAACTCAGTGAGGTGTTGACATTGGCGTCCATGTCGCCTTAAAGCCATTCTTGACTATCATCAACCCGGTCGCTGTGGCCGAGCGGTTCTAGGTGCTTCAGTCCGGAACCGCGCTGCTGCTACGGTCGCATGTTCGAATCCTGCCTCGGGCATGGATGTGTGTGGTGTCTTTAGGTTAGTTAGGTTTAAGTAGCTCTAAGTTCTAGGGGACTGATGACCTCAGATGCCAATAGTGCTTAGAGCCATTTGAACCATTTGACTAACATCAACAATCTGAAAGGTAACTAATGCTCACGACCGTTACAGCGTGTATTTAAAGCAAACCTGATTTGTATCCTCATAGTGGCACCACTAGCGTCACTGTTATGAGATTGGCGCAATTTTGAATAGACGTCATGTTTCAGATGTTGTAACACGCCTACGAACTTTCATTGATATCACACAACTCTTTCTTGGTGTTGCTATTTTTTTCCGTCAGTGTATTTGTGGTTGGATCCTACCCAGAGCGCAAGCTACACAGACTACGTAATGCTTCCGTCTTACGTCACCGAAATATTTCCCAGATGGAGATCCATCCATCAGACATGGATACAGGCAGATTCACGGCTCTACTCAGCCAGTTAGTTGGACAGGATCAACATAATGCCTCAAGACTGCATCAGGACCTTTTCTAGTCGCCGCCAAGAAGAGCACAAGATTAAGAGCCCAACATTCTAGTAATTCTGTTACTCATTCTTCTCTGAATTCAGGACTAGAGATGTGTCCAAAGATTGACTAGTTCAAGATCACATTTAACTACATTGCCACGTATGATTTTCACACTCAAGTTACGTAATGTGTATTTTCGTTCAATATATTATTGTAAATTGTTACAAGCCTGTGTTGCCTTCAGTTTTGCCGTAGTTAGCCTAAACCTGTTTGACTAACCTGTATAGTCACAGCGCGCAAGCAAGCCACGTCAGTAGCAGCAACTTCTTTCGATGGTAGACGGTTCTCTTTCTAGAATGAGATTTTCACTCTGCAGCGGAGTGTGGGCTGATATGAAACTTCCTGACAGATCAAAACTGTGTGCCGGACCGAGACTCGAACTCGGGAGCTTTGCCTTCCGTGAGAATGTGCTCTACCAACTGAGCTACCCAAGCGCGACTCACGCCCCGTCCTCATAGCTTGAGTTCTGCCAGTACCTCGTCTCCTACCTTCCAGACTTAACAGAAGCTCTTCTGCGAAGAGGTCCTGAGTTCTAGTCTCAGTTCGACACACAGTTTTAATCTGCCAGGAAATTTCGGTTCTCTTTCTGTCACATTTACGTTTGACACCAGACAGACAACAAATCCAGAGTGCTGTTCTTCCGTAGCAATTGTTGTAATGTTCTACTGCGAATAAAGTTTTTGTTCACACATAATAGGCTGTAAAACATGCGCTTCCCGGTTACCGTTTCATAGAAGAGTGAAATACGAGACGTCATAGCCGCCAGATAAGCAGTGTCGGACATCGTGATATTGTATATAGTTGGAACTTCAGGAGGTCTAAAAATTATTCCACCCTGCAGGCACGACTTTATAATCTAACCCAGTCGAACGTTTCACGTCGTTAAATGCACATAAAATTTTACGGGAACGTCTTCCTATGGTCTTTTAGTACTACGACGGCTCTTGTAACGTTTATAGCAAATTGTCCTACGCGAGCCGTAATCTTGTGCAGTACGTCTCGCGGCCTGCTGTTGTGAGCACATTGAGCCGTTACAGGTTGCGGTTGCGAGTTAAGACGTGGCTATTCACTTGGGGAGAACTTCTCTGCTTCTCAGTGGCTGATCACAGCATGTTCTTATGTGATAGCATAACTTCTGCGGGCCGCTGACTGATCGAAAGCTATGAGAAAGAGACTCCACTGCGTCCGCCGAAGTGAGCGTTCGTGAGTGCGAGATCGCGGTTAGCTGTAGTATTTTTGAGGAGAAATGTGTTCCCTGCTTAGAATGGCTATTATTTACCATTATTGTTCATTTAGTGATATTTAAGTGTGATCTAGGTTACAATAATAAAAGAGTTTAAGTTCGTGACTTAGGGATCATTCACTCATCTGAAATGTAGTGTAATATTTCGTGATTGTATTTTGAACAATTTTGAGGCAAGAATTACGACGCTGAATAGATTCATGGCATTCCTTAATAGAATATAGGTGCTCTTTATTGGAAAGAAGATCCGCATTTTTCTCATAACAGTTTCAGTGCCAAATCATAAATAGAAAACTACGATCGTGTGTGATCTTCTGCGAGAACGTCATCAACTATAGAAGACGAAATCTGAGAGTGCCTGTCGTTGTATATACGCTGAATCCCTCACGTGAACTGTCCGGCTGCTACCACCAACCACTCTTGCACGGCTTTTATAGTAGAGGCGTTGCACACTATTGAAGTCTAGAAAATAAAGTCGTATCTTACATATTGAGTTTGCAACCAATATTGCGATTGCTACGATGCGTAGTCTACACATCGGGCGAAAGAGAAACACGCTGTTAACACCGTTGCGTCTTGCACGGGAAGGATACACCCAGAGGGTCACCGAAGTTACTCGTTTTTCTCACAGCTACTGAATATACTTAGACATAACTGATGCTGCTCTATTATGAAGCTCTTCTTAGGCGTTTTCGAGAGATGGAGATCTAGCGTTTTACGAGCTTGTTGAATGCCTTACAAGAGCGGTGGCAAACTATTCGCTACAGGACGTGTGTTTGTTAGCGTAGCTGGGGTTTTTATTAGCACATAAGTACTACTCTTTCCTATATTCACCGATTAAAACAGTATAGTTTCCTCTGCTTCTCTATGGAGATATCTGCGCGAACTGAAAGGCGTATAGAAGCTGTGTTCCAGTCTAGCGCTTCCTTAGCATGGATGCGTATACCGTCAAGTCTTGTCTTCCGAACTGTGACGTCAGACGCCGTCAAGGTTCCTTATTGGCCAGCGAAGGTAGCATTTAGAGAACCCTACGAGGAAAATAGCGCCAGAACTATAATGCGTCCCTGAATGGCCGTAGCCTAGCAGTCGACAGAGCCTGCTTCGGAGGCGTTGCGTGAAGCAGCAAGTATGTTAACGGCGAATTTCAGTCCGTGGGAGATGGGCTTTAGCAAAACCAGCTAATCCGGGGTGAATCACGCTTTTACTTCTTTCCCAAATATTTTACCAAACACTTGTATTGTCCTTGTTTCTTCGAAGGAAAACAACAATAATAATAATAATAATAATAATAATAATAATAATTATTATTATTATTATTATTATTATTGTGGGGCATTAGTGGCGAGTTATAATCAATGTATAGTGAGGAATTATGATGGAATGATCATTTATCTATTATATTGTTGTTGTTGTGGTCTTCAGTCCTGAGACTTGTTAGATGCAGCTCTCCATGCTACTCTATCCTGTGCAAGCTTCTTCATCTCCCAGTACCTACTGCAACCTAGATCCTTCTGAATCTGCTTAGTGTATTCATCTCTTGGTCTCCCTCTACGATTTTTACCCTCCACGCTGACCTCCAATACTAAATTGGTGCCCGCATCTCGTGGTCGTGCGGTGGCGTTCTCGCTTCCCACGCCCGGGTTCCCGGGTTCGATTCTCGGCGGGGTCAGGGATTTTCTCTGCCTCGTGATGGCTGGGTGTTGTGTGCTGTCCTTAGGTTAGTTAGGTTTAGGTAGTTCTAAGTTCTAGGGGACTGATGACCATAGATGTTAAGTCCCATAGTGCTCAGAGCCATTTGAACCATTTGAACTAAATTGGTGATCCCTTGATGCTTCAGAACATGTCCTACCAACCGATCCCTTCTTGTAGTCAAGTTGTGCCACAAATTTCTCTTCTCCCCAGTTCTATTCAATACCTCCTCATTAGTTATGTGAGCTACCCATCTAATCTTCAGCATCCTTCTGTAGCACCACATTTCGAAAGCTTCTATTCTCTTTTCGTCTAAACTATTTATCGTCCACGTTTCTCTTCCATACATGGCTACACTCCATACAAATACATTCAGAAATGACTTCCAGACAGTTACATCTATACTCGCTGTTAACAAATTTCTCTTCTTCAGAAACGCTTTTCTTGCCATTGCCAGTATACATTTTATATCTCCTCTACTCCGACCATCCTCAGTTATTTTGCTCCCCAAATAGCAAAACTCCTTTACTACTTTAAGCGTCTCGTTTCCTAATCTAGTACCCTCAGCATCACCCGATTTAATTCGACTACATTCCATTATCCTCGTTTTGCTTTTGTTGATGTTCATCTTATATCCTCCTTTCAGGACACTGTCCATTCCATTCATCTGCTCTTCCAGGTCCTGTGCTGTCTCGACAGAATTACAATGTCATTGGCGATCCTCAAAGTTTTAATTTCTTCTCCATGGATGTTAATTCCTACTCCGAATTTTTCTTTTGTTTCCTTGACTGCTTTCTCCATATACAGATTTAATATCTATTATATATCCATGTGCATATTGCAAAGAAGTTATACCAAGCCAATTTCGCTTTGAACAACTTACATTGTATTTGCGAAATACATTTGAATGTGATGAAATGTTAGAAATGCATTTTTCGCTATGGGTCCCAAAAGAGACATAATTTATTCTTTTTTATGTCTTTTATTTGTCCATTACTAGGCTCAAAAATGTTTAATTTTCAAGCGGCAGATTTAAAGATCTTTAAAGTTCGTATCAACTGTGACATTGTTTCATTTCTCATAGTCGCACAGTTACATCATAAATATGACAGTGCAAAATAACGTTATATATCATACGTAAGGTTAAACATCCCGTAAATGTGCCTTCTGGCAATGAGTGAAGCTCGAAGCTACCACCGGAAAACTAGCGTAAAAGAATAAATCGCAGCTCTGGTTGAATACATCTATATAAATGCATTACATACAATCTATTGAAACTGTGGAATATCATATTAAAAAAATAACCGGTAAATAAATACTAATTTCTCAAGATTCATTATTATACCTCGCCATGAATGTGCCACAATGATTAAGAATTTTGGTTCTCTTTAAGCTTGCCCACACAGTAGCGGTGTCAAGCAGACGGTTGACGAGTGTGAAACGTTGCTCCAGTTCGAATTTACATCAGCGTGACAAACTTGTCTTATATTCAACCATACAGGGTGAAATTCGTAAAATACGAAGAGATGCTAACACACAAGGCAAACCTCATGGTATGCACATTTAAGTAATTTAGATTACATATGTTACATGATGTATGCCATACATATGTGCTACATTTTGGTTTCAAAGTAAGTACTTGAAACTGGCACATCGCCGAAATCGGCTATATTGTGAAATAACTGTCATCGCAATGCAGGCAATGTGGATAGCATTTTGAGAAAAATTATAATCATTAATGTTGTTACTTCCCGAAGAAACATGATAAATTGTAGTCACAGTAGTACCTGCTAGAAAATTAGGAAAAAAATAATGACGGGATTCGAATATACTACGTAAGACTTTTAGTCTGCCACCTTAGTCTGTTCCGCTGACGCGGCTGCTTTTCGGCAGGCCTTCTCGTACGGAAGTCAACGTCTTAACTTTGAGCAGCGATTTGTGTAAAACTCTTTTCAAGCGCATCGTACTCTGGCAGAATCCATTACAGCTGAGTGTGTACTACAGTCGTGCAAAATGTGAACAATATGGGTGGCCAGTTCGGTGCAAGCTTCGCTTGTTAACACTGAGGGCATTCTACGCCTTATTCAGTTTGACGCATTAAGATCATCTAAGTCTGTTTAGATAGAATAGCTTTCTGGCGATGCAGGAACTCGATGATACACGCTACCATTAACAAAACGCAAATATTATGGAAACCAAGCACACAGTTCGAAAACCGTTGAGATATCTTAGTGATTGCCTTTACGCTTTTTGCTTCCATTTTTGTATACAACGATTATACGGTACGAACACTATCTACTTATTTCCCAATTATACAGATGTATTGAAACATATGAAACATTTAAAAAACGACAGAGCACAAATAAATCTTCTAATATTTCCTTAGGATTTCGCTTTTCTATTTGCGAGGACAACAAGTTTCTAATCATATCAGCAAGGTCATTTGGTGTCTTTAAGGGGGGTAGGACGTCAAACGGGCCGACGTGGAGCAGGAGAGGCATCTCAGGACATTTTAATTTCCAGTGTCTGTACTTTTACAAACAAAAGTCATAAAACTTTGTCAGCATCACCAGGAAGGATTCAGGATTCACACCCATTGCAGTGGCCGTTCGGAAACATAACAAAATAACTTTTTTTTACGTGCGAAATTTCATCATTTTTTCACTTACTAATGGCTGCATTTGTTGCTAAACGTACACTTTTCTTCATAAGTTAGAGAGATTATTCGATGAATTTTGCACAGCATACATACCAAACTCACAGGTGTATGAAACTCTAGAATTTATTTAATTTATGAAAAAAAGAATGAACTGTTGTATTTTAAACTTCATGTTTAGAAAAAACACAAATTTTATAGTTAGTTACCTCAATTTTTACCACAGTTTTTAATAGATTTGGAAAATTCTAGAGTTTCATACACCTTTAAGTATGGGTTTGTATGCTGTGCAAAATTCATCGAAGAATCTCTCTAACTTATGAAGAAAAGTGTACCTATAGCAACAAATGCTGCCATAGTAAGTGAAAAAACGATGAAATTACACACTTTAAAAAAATTAGTTCGTTATGTTTTAGAGCTTTTACTGCTATAAGTGTGAATTCTGAATCCTTTCTGGTGATGCTGACAAACTTTTGTGAATTTATTTGTAAAAGTATATACAGTGGAAATTAAAATGTTCAGTGGTGCCTCTCCTGCTCCAAGTCGGCCCGTTTGACGTCCTACCCCCCCTTAATTAATATGGTAGACTGTCTTAAAACAGTTCCTGCGATTTGGATTATTTTAGCCTGCGGCAGATCTACTCTGCAAATTATAAATCAGTGCAATGTAGATTATCAATCAAGGAAGATATTATTTTGTTTCACACATTGTGGACTCCGCGTGCTGAGCATCAAGGACTCGTATGATGCCACCTGAATCGCATCGTTAATCTTTCAGAACTATTCCGTGTTTACGCTTTCCCTTTGTAAACGCGCAGCTATAGTTACCAGTTGGAAATAAATCTACAATCGGGTTTCACCTTTGCAGAACGACAAAGATTTGAATACTTGATGAAACGTTTAGACCATAGCCAGATATTGTTTTAGTTTTTCCACTAACGTTTCAGCCTGGGGCATGGATGTGTGTGATGTCCTAAGGTTAGTTAGGTTTAAGTATTTCTAAGTTCTAGGGGACTGAGGACCTCAGATGTTAAGTCTCATAGTGCTCAGAGACATTTGAACCATTTGAACTAACATTTCAGCTGTATGTCTTGCAGCCATCTTCCGAACAAGTCGAACGGTAGCTGGAGTGAAATTAATTCATACCTATGATCGCATATAAAACTAAATAAATAATATTAGGATTAATCTTTCTGAGTAACACTTTATTTTGAAATAACCGTGCAATGTATAAACATACAACTTTCAACACCTGGGAAAATCCAAAGCGACAATACTTAATGAAATATTTCACCCTGCAGCTACCAGAAAAAATTAACAGAGAACGATAAAAAAGTTCGAAGAACTGAGGATCGTTATGAATGATTACAAAATAAGTGAGAGTTTGCCACGGATATGAACAGCGAGTTTGGATAGAAATTAAAACAAAGGCTTTTTCATTGCACCTAGAACTTTTCATGAAATTACCATCACCAAGTTCCTCCTCCGAATGGCGAAATATTTTGTTCACTCCCACATGTATAGGGAGAAATAACCATCGTAACAAAATAACAGAAATCAGAACTTGCACAGATTGATTTAGCTGTTCTTTTTCCTACGTGCTCTTCGGGAGTGGACCAGGGGGGAAATAGTCTAAAAGTGCTTGTATGAACTCTCTGACGAACACTTACGTTGAATCCCACAGTAATGATACTGTATAAGTGTAGATGTTAAAGGATAAGCATAATACAGTACGTTATACGTACGTCTTTCTTATTTTCGAAAATAAAAGGCCAGTCTATTTACTGCCGAATCACTCAATGAACCATGAAACTTCGAAGAACTTACATAGATGACGTAATCTTCATTTTACACCGCAGAAAGTTTCAGAAGGTGTTCTTATTTATCCTGATGACGTTAATTGTATCATTGCATTGATAGTAAAACTTTTACGAATATTTCAGCTTTATGTTGAAGTTGACTTCCGGTGTAAGAAGTTCTGTCAACGGGCTTGGAGAGGTTGGAAGAGAGGGCAGAGGTACGGGCCACCCTCTTGCCCTTACGCTGGGAACCTGTCCCTATGAGGCCGAAGACTTAGAAATCATAAATGACACAAGGATGCAGAAGGAAATGTAAACCACTGCATTAAAGACACATTATATGTGTCTACAGACCACGTGGCTTAACTGATCTCTCCATTGTCAAAGCAGTTCCGGATTAATTTCCCGTTCGCCTCTCCTGAAGGGAAATACCAAGATGATGGAGACCAGGAGAAATAAAATGAAAAACTAACTAAACGGAATCATCTAACGAGGCAGAGCGTGAAATGTCAGAAGTGTAATATGGTAGGGGAGCTAAAAAAACTGAAAAGGGAAATGCAAAGGTACAGTTTAGAGTTCTCCCTCTGGCATGGGTATGTGTGTTGCCCTTAGCGTATGTTATTTTAAGTAGGTGTAAGTCTAAGCATCGAAGCATTTGAGATGTAGTGCTATAGACGAATGTTGAAAATTAGGTGGACTGATAAGATAAGGAATGAGGAGGTTCTATGCCAGGGCCGGCCGGAAATTCTGCACGCGTGCGGTGCTCCTGCACATGTGCAACTTCCGGGTCACAGCGTGCACGCCGCAGCCGTCAGCGTTCATGTAGTGCACGTTTCTACGCACAATGTCGCTTTATCCACTTGCTGGGATACTCTGTACCGGCGCATTCTAGTGCTCTTTCCACAGCTTGCAAGCCAACCACGGGAAGGTATTTAGCGTATTAAACATTTAAAATACTGTCACAGTCTACTCATTGAGACGTCTACTTTTATGTTAACAGTTTAACCCAGTAAGACAAATAATACAGTTAACAACCGTGGGTTTTTATTAAGGCAGCTTGACTGACGGCACGTAAGTACGAGTAATGTTTTTGATCTAGTATTTAAGGAAGAGAGCACTTAGCGACTTCCAACGAACCTTATTCATGATTTCAAATAACATTAAACTAATGCAAGGTTTCCTATAACTAATTCTCGGTGCCCTCAGTTACACCCACATAATTTCTGTCTCACTGACCTCTGAACTGAATGATAACCGCAGACCTCTCGATGATCATCTGTTATTTCAATACCATTATTGCTACATCTTTCATCAGCTCCGTCTGAAATCTGGATAATAACCGACAATTAGATTAAAGTTACGTTTTATCGACTTCAGCTGAGCGTAGCCCTTCACACATTAAAAAAAATACCGTAAATGTAAGTATACATTGGAACAATCGGTTTAATGACCAACTTTCCTGATAATAATGTAACATGGAGCAGAATGAGGCACTAATGCACAGTTAGCAAACAATAATTTTTAATTATGAAAGGAATTAATCCAAACACGTTTATCACTGGTCATGAGAAATGATAATCGAGTTGATGTCTCTCATCCATTATCTTAAGGACATTTAATTTTGCTTGCCGTTCTTCACTCTTGAATACACTACACTCGTCTTTGTGATATGTATTGTAGTGTCTTTCAATTGAAAACTTACGCGGCCGCCTATTATTCGGCGGCATAGCAAACACTGTGAGTTTTCACCGACGGCTACAAAAAATAATTGCAGTTCCCAGTCATTTTTAAACGACTGAGAACATAGATCTCCCGTCCTTTGCTTTTTCACAATACCTGCCATTTCTCAGTACTTCTCTGTTAAGGTTACGGTTACCAGGGGTAAACGAGACTGAGTATGTTGCGCTCTTGCTTGTACCACATAAACAGGGAAGTGGAGCCGCCGCCGTTCATTTAGGACACACGTCTAATAACAGATGTCGCTGTCGCTCGCTGTCGCACACGTGCGCACATGTGCAGCACTTCCGCACGTCTGCACACTGTGCAGCGTTTGGCCGGCCCTGTTCTATGCAGAATCGGAGAGGAAAGGAATATGTGGAAAACACTGATAAGGAGAAGGGACAGGATGATAGGACATCTGCTAAGACATGAGGGAATGACTTCCATGGTACTAGAGGGAGCTGTAGAGGGTAAAAACTGTAGAGGAAGACAGAAATTGGAATACGTCAAGCAAATAATTGAGGACGTAGGTTGCAAGTGCTACTCTGAGATGAAGAGGTTAGCACAGGAAAGGAATTCGTGATTCGTGGCGGGCCGCATCAAACCAGTCAGTAAGTAGACTGATGACCAAAAAAAAAAAGTCTAAGGACAGATGAGTTCAGATGACCTCAGTTTGGACCCTTAGGAATTCACTCACATTTGAACATTCAAAGAGTAAGCTCTCCTACCGAATTCGTTCAATGCACCAGGAATAACGTTGTGTTGCTTCATTCTGAAGAATGGCTAGTCATAAATTTTGTTGCAGAACCAGATCATCGAAATTATGCAATGGCACAAGACTCTGCATCAAACATCGGTAGAATAACTTCGTCGACGACAGTGAAATGATAGGAAAAGGAAAAAGGAAAACTGTATTTATACCGTGAATAACTTCAATTTCGATTGAATTACTACCGTCCGCTGTGGCCGATCGGTTCTAGGCGTTTCAGTCCGGAACCGCGCTGCTGCTACGGTCGCAGGTTCGAATCCTGCCTCGTGCATGGATGTGTGTGATGTCCTTAGGTTAGTTAGGCTTAAGTAGTTCTAAGTCTAGGGGACCGATGACCTCAGATGTTAAGTCACATACTGCTTAGAGCCATTTGAACCAGTTTTGATTAAATTATTCCTCAGTTATAAACGACTGCAATTCCTAGCGAAGTTGGCCTACAGTTTGACCATCAACAATGCGCTAGACCAAACATTCTGATATTGTGGCGTCAAATAGCAAGGATCGTGCTTTTCACTCGGTCGCTTACACGTCTGATTATCATGAGTAGGATCACCCGCAAAAATATTTGTATTTACAGCCCGAACAACAAAACAAGTGTTGTAACGAAAATGTGAAAAGTATTAAAATATAACTATTTTGTACAATTGTAACTCTCGACAGACAGAACGAAGTCGGGTAGTTTAGAAAGAAATCAACAGTTTCGAAAGGTTCACTATGCAATTTAGGCACTATTAGCTGAACAATTAATATAGTCACTCAGCATCTTTAGCTCTGAAGCGTGAAACCAAATTATAGTGCTGCTTCTGGGGGCTGTCAGCGAGTGGATCAACATGACGTTCAGCATTACCGGCCGTAGGTATCGCCCACAATGCACTGCAGTGTAATTTGCAAGGTAAATATGTCGCAGTCGAAGATAATCCAAAGCGCATACTCCATTTTGGTGGGCTAATGACGAGAAATTAATGACATGGATGATGTGCGATTGACATCCGACGCAAGATAGCGCGCGTTTACTCCGTGAGCAGTGTTTCATGTTGACAGCTCTCAAACCGCTTCCTGTCGTCGACGCTAATACCAGAACAAATCGACGCTAATCTGTTGCAGCCAATTCTGGAATGGAATCGCGGGTAATGGAACACATGTGCGTTCTATCCGCTGTTGCTGGCAACGCAAATAGCGGTTGCGGTTCATCTGCAGCTTCAGCGGAACCGGCTGGAAAATCGTGATATGGCAAAAAGGACTACAGCATTGGTTACCAATTATTAAACATTTTTGTCTTGTACGTTACTTGTGTTGTTGTTACCGTTATTTGGACAATAGTTCTTATAGGCTACATAAATACGAGGCCTGTTCAGAAAGTAAGCTCCGATTGATTGCCAAATTGAAACCACAGTGAACATCAGAAATGTTTTACTTGTAACAATTAGCTACATCTTTCAGCTACTTCTCTACGTAGTCGCCGTTCTGACTTAGACTTTTGTCATAGCGTTGTACCAACTTTTCAATAGCCTCATCATAGAAGGCAGCCGCCAGTGCTTTCCGCCAATTCTCCACGCTGGCCTACACCTCGTTGTCTGTGTCAAAATGTTGTCTTCAAAGACAGCGGTTCATGTGACCAGAGATGAAACTCAGGGGAGCATCTTCATTGCCCCTGCAGAATGCGGCTGAGAATTGTCTTGAAGAAGAAACAGCACGACAGTTATGTAATGTTAGTTGCATAGCTTCAGGCGAAATTTCTCACCAGGCCCTCGTACTTGGCGGCAGACACTATTTTCTAGACATCTTTATGCACTCACTGCGAGCTCAGAAATGAGAACAGCGACGTGATGCTAACTGGGGTTATACTAGAGACACTACCCAACACATCTGTGCAAAGCTTTATCGGATTTTCATAGTCGTTTCTATTTTGCGACCGATCGGAGCTTACTTTCTGAACGCCCCTCGTATATCACCCAGGCGCGTTTATTATCTTCTATGAATTGGAGTACGCATTCAATTGGTACTTTTCTAGAGCAAAAAATTTAAAATGAGGGATTACTGGGGATTATTTACAGTTAATTTGTTTTATCGGTCACCTGCTTTGATGCGTACTGCCTCTAATTCCTCTTCTGAGCCAACTTCCTCATCTCAGAACAGCACATGCTCCCAAGGTCCCAACATCCTCAGTTATATCCCTCCCCCTTACAGGTTTTATCCTCTACAGCTCCCGAAAGTACACTACTGGCCATTAAAATTGCTACACCAAGAGGAAATGCAGGTGATAAACGGGTATTCATTGGACAAATATATTATACTAGAACTGACTTGTGATTACATTTTCACGCAAATTGGGTGCATAGGTCCTGAGAAATCAGTACCCAGAACAACCACGTCTGGCCGTAACAACGGCCTTGATACGCCTGGGCATCGAGTCAAACAGAGCTTGGGTGGCGTGTACAGGTACAGCTGCCCATGCAGCTTCAACACGATACCACAGTTCATCAAGAGTAGTGACTGGCGTATTGTGACGAGCCAGTTGCTCGGCCACCATTGACCAGACATTTTCAGTTGGTGAGAGATCTGGAGAATGTGCTGGTCAGGGCAGCAGTCGATCGTTTTCTGTATCCAGAAAGGCCCGTACAGGACCTGCAACAGGCGGTCGTGCATTATCCTGCTGAAATGTAGGGTTTCGCAGGGATCGAATGAAGGGTAGAGCCACGGGTCGTAACACATCTGAAATGTAACGTCCACTGTTCAAAGTGCAGTCAATGCGAAGAAGAGGTGACCGAGACGTGTAACCAATGGCACCCCATACCATCACGCCAGGTGAAACGCCAGTATGGCGATGACGAATACACGCTTCCAAAATGGCTCTGAGCACTATGGGACTCAACTGCTGTGGTCATCAGTCCCCTAGAACTTAGACCTAATTAAACCTAACTAACCTAAGGACATCACACACATCCATGCCCGAGGCAGGATTCGAACCTGCGACCGTAGCAGCAGCGCGGCTCCGGACTGGAGCGCCTAGAACCGCACGACCACCGCGGCCGGCTACACGCTTCCAATGTGCGTTCACCGCGATGTCGCCAAACACCGATGCGACCATTATGATGCTGTAAACAGAACGTGGATTCATCCGAAAAAATGACGTTTTGCCATTCGTGCACACACGTTCGTCGTTGAGTACACCATCGCAGGCGCTCCTGTCTGTGATGCAGCGTCAAGGGTAACCGCAGCCATGGTCTCCGAGCTGATAGTCCATGCTGCTGCAAACGTCGTCGAACTGTTCGTGCAGATGGTTGTTGTCTTGCAAACGTCCCCATCTGTTGACTCAGGGATCGATGCGTTACAGCCATGAGAATAAGATGCCTGTCATCTCGACTGCTAGTGATACGAGGCCGTTGGGATCCAGCCCGGCGTTCCGTATTACCCTCCTGAACCCACCGATTCCATATTCTGCTAACAGTCATTGGATCTCGACCAACGCGAGCAGTAAGAGCAGTAATGCCGCGATACGATAAACCGCAATCGCGATAGGCTACAATCCGATCTTTATCAAAGTCTGAAACGTGATGGTATGCATTTTCCGTTCTTACACGAGGCATCAAAACAACGTTTCACCAGGCAACGCCGGTCAACTGCTGTTTGTGTATGAGAATTCTGTTGGAAACTTTCCTCATATCAGCACGTTGTAGGTGTCGCCAGCGGCGCTAACCTTGTGTGAATGCTCTGAAAAGCTAATCATTTGCATATCACAGCATCTTCCTTCTGTCGGTTAAATTTCGCGTCTGTAGCACATCACCTTCGTGGTGTAGCAATTTTAATGGCCAGTTGTGTACTATGGAAGTTATTCCCGGGAGTCTTAACACAAGTCCGATAATACTGACCCTTATTCTTCCTTATACTTTGCGCATGCTCATCTCCTCACCAGTCCTGCGGGGAACCTTATTATTTCTTATATTCACCTTATTTTCCATATTCTTCTACAGCACCACAACTCATATGCTTCGACTCTGTTTTCCGATTTTCCCACACTCTATAATTAACGCAGTGTTCCGGTAGTACATTCCAAAAAGTTTTTTCGAAATCTATATCTCTACGTTTGAAATTTTTTAAATATCAAATGCGGCAGATAATACTCTGTGTTGTGCGATAAATAGTGAGGCGTCTTCCAGTTGTATTCCCACATGGAGTGCTAGAACTATATTTTCTTTTAAGTCTAAGTCGGTAGTGAAATCATGTGTTTCAAACATAAAAACAGCAGCTCCATAGCTCAACTAAAAACCTAGCATACCTAGTGAACAACGGTTTAAAACATTGTTCGTTTATTGACAGGTTACAGATACTGAAATATCAATGCCATTCATAATATTCTAATTGTGGATTATTTCTCCGAAGTCCACAGCCATAGAATGCGTGTGGTGCGACCAACACTCTTCTTCTTGTGTACTGGCAGTTTCAAACACTTTTGAGTATGAGCACTGAAATAATTTCCTTAAATTTCGATTATAATTTTAATTACACACATTTAAAGATTGTAGGTTCTACTAAAAATGGAGGGATCGCAATTACTAACTTAAATTGGAACCATCACACAGGAAATATTGAGAATCGGACCGAATACTGCGTTTTATTCACAGAACACTTAGAAGATGCAACAAATCTACTTAGAGCTCTCCCTACACTACGCTCCTCCATTTTCTTCTTGAATATTGCTGGAGGCTATGGGATCCTTCTCAGATACAATTGACGGAGGACATCGAGAGAGTTCAGAGAATGACATCCGTTGTGGGGAGATCTTTGACGAAATTATTATCACCAACTTTCTCCTCCGAATGACAATATCTTTTGTTACTCCAACCTACGTTGGGAGAAGAGACTATGATAATACAAGAAGAGAAATCAGTGCTTGCCTGGAAAGATTTAGATGTTTATTGTTCCCTGTTCGAAAGTGGACTGATAGAGAGATAAAGTGGTTCTACTAAAACTTTGCCAAACACTTAAGCGTCAATAAAGGAATAATCATGTAGATGTAGGTGTCATACGGGATCATAACTTAACGTAATAGTATCAGTGCACTACGAGATCAACTCCGATTCATATCGCCGGTAAATCGGACAGCAGCGGACGTTTTTATGACTGTTAATACCGATGGAATTGCTCTGTTTCGGAAGTCTCCAAACCAATGTCTTGTAAGTAAGACTGACTAGACAAAACTTCAGTCGCCTGGGGCACAGTTGTGTATTCTTTGACTGCTCTAGGAGATGGTTCACTGGAACTATAACATATGAAATATTAGTTCACTTCACCACACGAATGAATAAAAAGATTTACTTAACTTGATGCAATCCTTTGCCTCAGGGTACTTGATAATTTACAACTGTCACTGACTACGACAGCATCACTTAATGAACTAATTAACAAATTCTTCTCTTGAAGAACTATGGTCAACATTTACAAAATTACATTTCCACCTGAGACTTAAATAACTCTTTAGTCCTACTCAACAATGTTAACTTCTTCATCTAAAGTCGTTAACTGGGAGAGCGCTTCCATGCTCGGGTCTATATTGACCTTTGTGGAAGGGGGCTGTTGTGATGAGAGAGGGAGCATGTCTTCTTCAGCCTCCCCATTCGTCATTACAAATTGCAACGAGATATTGCTAATGTCTGTGGTATCGATGTAAGTTGCTGAATGTGGTGTGGCACAGCGACCTTCGGAGGATAGCACAAAGATAACGTAAGACCTCGTTTTGCCCGTGCTACCTCGATACAGAGGATGTTCAACCTTCACTCGGGCCAGTACTTCCTCCAGGTCTTTCACCCGCTGAAAACATATAATCTTTGGTCACCAAGAGATTTATATGCCACCACTCGCCAACCACGATGATTGGCAAAGAGATGGAACAGAGTAATGAGGTACACATATGTGTTACCACAGGTCGATTTGACACTATGTCCAACCACGTTATGACCGTAGTTGCTGCCAGAGTACTACATTTCGCAATCTGTGTACTCCCAAATTGTTGATCTTGTTGTGGTCTTCAGTCCAGAGACTGGTTTGATGCAGTTCTCCATGCTACTCTATCCTGTGCAAGCTTCTTCATCTCCCAGTACCTGCTGCAACCTAAATCCTTCTGAATCTGTTTAGTGTACTCGTCCCTTGGTCTTCCTCTACGATTTTTACCCTCCACGCTGCCCTCCAATGCTAAATTGGTGATCCCTTGATGCCTCAGAATATGCCCTACCAACCGATCCCTTCTTCTAGTCAAGTTGTGCCATAAATTTCCCTTCTGTCCAATTCTATTCAATGCATCCTCATTAGTTATGTGATCTACCCTTTAACCTCCAGTATTCTTCTGTAGCACCACATTTCTAAAACTTCTATTCTCTTCTTGTCCAAACAATTTAACGTCCATGTTTCACTTCCATACGTGACTACACTCCATACAAATACTTTCAGAAACGACTTCCTGACACTTAAATCAATACTCGATGTTAACAAATTTCTTTTATTCAGAAACGCCTTCTTTGCCATTGCCAGTCTACATTTTATATCCTCTCTACTTCGACCATCATCAGGTATTTTGCTCCCCAAATAGCAAAACTCCTTTACTACTTTAAGTGTCTCATTTCCTAATCTAATTCCGGCAGCATCACCCGATTCAATTCGACTACATTCCATTATCCTCGTTTTGCTTTTGTTGATGTTCATCTTATATCCTCCTTTCAAGACACTGTCCATTCCGTTCAACTGCTCTTCCAAGTCCTTTGCTGTCTCTGAGAGAATTACAATGTCATCGGCGAACCTCAATGTTTTTATTTCTTCTCCATGGATTTTAATACTTACTCCGTATTTTTCTTTTGTTTCCTTTACTGCTTGTTCAATATACAGATTGAATAACATCGGGGATAGGCTACAACCCTGTCTCACTCCCTTCCCATCCACTGCTTCCCTTTCATGTCCCTCGACTCTTATAACTGCCATTTGGTTTCTGTACAAATTGTAAATAGCCTTTCGCTCCCTGTATTTTACCCCTGCCACCGTCAGAATTTGAAATCAACTAAGCCTACATGGACACAATGAGTAAAATTTCGTTTTTTGCTGTATATTCTACTGTTGTAGATATAATGACCTATAGTGTAGTTACCAAATGTTTCTCGAAAGCTGCACTTGACGAGAAATGGCAGTGCTTCAGAATCTATAACAAGTGAAACCATTTTTGACAGAATGGAAGCTTCTTTCGTGAAGAGTTCTGTAAATATTTTATCCCATGGACGCAACACTGCGGTCCAAAATTTCACAAGATTATACTGATGAGTCTTACAGGACCAGAATATCATTGTGGCACTGGTTAGATTAGCAATGAAGCTACCAGATTCCCTACAGTTTTTGTTAGATGGTGAGAGTGGAGCAACATTCCAGTTAAAGTTTTTATTTAAATTTATTTCTAAAACTGTCGTGTGTGTTTGTGTAAATGGAATTCCCTCATTCAAAAATGAAGTGTGAATGAAATTAAAGTCGATATATGGGGAGAATCTATTACTCTGGAGCAGGATGTGTGCTGTTATGGAACTGCCTCACAGATTAAAAATGTGTTATGGACAGGGACTCGAACCTACACTTTGCTTTTCGCGGGCAGTGCCCTTGCCGCCCTCAGAGTTTTACTTCTGTTAGGACCCCTCCGTAACTTTGCAAACTCACAGTTCACCAGCGTATCTTTCAGGAATTGTTCTCCCGGCAGAAAGGATATTGTGGAAAAATGAATTAGTCACAACGTACAGGATTGTTTCCTGAATGAACCAGTCAATTCATTGTATCTTTTCGTCAAGGAGCGGCAGTCATGCAGGGGATGGTGGAGAACCGCGGCGTTTGGTAAGTAGGACAGAAGCGCGGACAGAAGTAAAGTTACGAGAAGGGGTCGCGAGTTGTATTTGGATAGCTCAGCCGGTAAGAGCATTCCCCCAAATGGGAATGCTTGAGGTCCGAGTTCAGGTTCGGTACACGGTTTTAATCTGTCAGGAAGTTTCAAGATTCTGTATGTGTTGGTTTTCACCACCTGTTCAGGTGATTACAATGTGAGTACGATAATAAATGGAAAAACTATTTGATTTAATAATTTGATATTATTGTTCTTTCACTAGCATATAAACTTTAATATTACTTTGATTCTGAATGTGACCAATACTCAAAAAGCTCATGAGTAATCCCGTCTTAAATTTCTATTGGAAACTAAGGAATTTCTCTTTTACAGAAACTCTTTCCTTGCTACTGACATTTTGTATTTTATATCCTCTCTACATCGGCCACAGTAAGCTATTTTGCTGCCTAAATAGTAATACTCATCTACTACTTCCAGTGTTTCATTCCCAACTCCCTCACCACAGCGTCCTTTGATTTACTATTTACAAAACCCTTATTCTATTTCTGTCGAAAGCAATTTTAGAATTAAACTGATTTTCTAAGTCCTTTGCCGTCTCTGACATAATTACAGTATCATTTGCAAATAGTGAAATTTAGTTCCCTTTCCAAATACCTGTTTCGTTTCTTCTACTTCTTGCTCATTGTATATATTGAGTAATATCGGGGACAGGCTACAATCCTTTCTCACTGTCTTCTAGACCACTGCTTGCCTTTCATGACCTTTGACTCTCCTAACTGCAGTCTGGTTCTTGCACAAGTTGCAAATAACCTTTCGCTATCTGTATTTTATCCCTGTTACCGGTAAACATTAGCAAAAGCTTTCTCTAAATCTACAAATGCAGGATATTTAGTTTTGCCTTTCTTAAGTCAACCTCTTAAGATAAGCACTGTCTCTCGTAAGAGAGCACGAAGCGGTAAAAAAGATGTTCTTACTTCCCAAATCTGAACGATATCAGAGTGGAGTGACACGTAGCGTGACATCTGTGCCCCATAAGCCACCATTGGATTTGTGGCGGAGAGTAGTTTGTGTACCAGTGTGACGTTCCCCATGCCCTGTTCCAGTCCTGAATTGTCCACAGGATGAACAATTAACGGTAACCTTACTTGTGAACTCGAATCTTTCTAATCTTCATGGCCTTTCCGCGAGATGTATTAGGATTGAGCAATACGCTGGTTGACTCTTCCAGGAACTTACGCTGCTATTTTAACAATAAAACACACCGTGAAGCAAAACACCTCTAATGTAGCGTCTCCCACTGTAGTTGGCCGAGCATCTCCGTAACACTTTCGGGTTTTCTCAATGGACCTGTAACGAATCTCTATTTGCTCCGTCAATCCTGTCTGATATGGAGCCCAGACGGTCGAGCACTTTTCATGTATTGGTCGAACGAGGGTTTTATTAGCTGCCCCATTTGTGGGAGGATTTCTCCAGTGAAACTCGGTCTGGTATCCGTTTTACATGCGATTTGTTTTATGTGGTCGATCCACATTAAACGGCTCCATACGTGATCTCCTGGATATTAAATGCATTTGATTGCTTTCAAATATTGTTCTGCTATATTGTAAATGTAAAATAATAGATCTTTTTATGTATTTATGAGTAATATGTTACATCTGTTTATGGTGAAGATCAGGCGCCAATCCCTGCACTAAGCATCGATCCTATTGAGGGTCATCCTGCATTTCATTACAAGTTTCTAGTGTTACGACTTCAGTGCCATGGAGCTACCATCGTTATCCAGTCAGTCATTTATGTGCAGGGTGATTCCGAGATGATGTTTCAATCTTTATGGGATGATGGAGAAGGGTAAAAGTGCTACTTTCAGGTCCGGAAACGACCGAAAGCTACAAGCTTTGATACCTTTGAAAGTCTGAAAGTGAACATCTTCTTGTACAAGCTCATCGCTTTCCATGTTTTTTTGGAGGAGGTAGTATTTACCAAAGGTAGAAAAAAAATGTCGAGTGAACGTAGGCCCTAAGTGCACACTTCAAGAACTATGAGCACTTTGCTATAGTGAAACACATCTTATCTACTGAACAAGTGTTCATAGCTCTTAAGGTATGCATTTTACTAGGTATTTTTTCTTGTTTTGTTTCATAACATCTACTCCCAAAATATGGAAATCAAAGAGCATGTAGCAGAAGTGGTCCGCTGTCAGATGTCTGGGAACAATTTTCACTTACAACTTTCGACTCGGTCGTTTCGGACCAGGATCACTTACCTCAAAGTGATACATTTACCTTTCTCCATCATCCCTAAAAGTCTGTTACGTCATCTCGGAATCACTCCGTGTACTGTGAAAAATAATGGCCTTGTAAAACTCCTTCGAAGCACGCCTTGAAATACTTTTACGTCTGATGATTTCTCTGTGTTAAGAATGGCACGATGTGTTCTGCTTGGTAGAAATCTTCAATCACACATTTGTCTGATATTCCGTTCGCTCGTATTCTGTTCACTAAGGAGCAGAATAGAACGCTTTTCGGAAGTCAAAGGACGTGGCACCAACCTAGTCACCGGCATCCTCACCGTTTTGGCTGTCTTGTACGAACTGAACAAGCTATGTGCAAACAAATTTCGGGCTTGCAGCAGGTTTCTTTTAACGTATCAAACGATATTTCAACTGGGCACCTGCCAGTTATTATCAGGGAGCCATCGAAGACTGACGAAGACTATCTTCGTTACACAATATACAGGGTGAAAAGCATTTAAACCGACAAACTCTGGGAGGTTGTAGGGGACATCAAAACAAATATTTTTCCCTAATGTCATTTTTTCCTATGAGAAGTATTTAAACCGGCAGAGGAAGATTTCTCTGGTGGCATATTAATTAAACCAACAAACACTTCTCCATTTTTTTATGATCAAGAGGCAACACATTAACACAACCCAATTTCAATTACAGTAGATTTTCAAAAATGCCTCCATTGACACGTAAACAAAGGTTACACCGTCGGGTCATGTTCTGTTTCACACGGGCAAAAACCCCAGGAGTATCCTAAATTGTTCCTGCTGCTGCTGCTACTATGCGGGCAACCAGATCCTCTTCTGATGCAACAGGAATTGGGTAAAGAAGGTTGCGCAGAGCTCCCCACACAAAAAAGGCCAGAGGGGACATATATGGGGATCCAGGCGGCCATGGTACAGGACCACCTCTGCTAATCCACGTTTCTGGGAACCGTCGGTCCAGGAATCGACGCACACGACGACTGAAATGTGCTGGCGGCCTGTCATGTTGGAACCCCATGCGTTGTCTTGTAGGGAGCGGGACGTCTTCCAGCAATTCTGGCAATGCTCTTTTAAGAAAATTGTAATAGTGCCTGCCATTTAATGGCCTAGGTAGCAGATAACGGCCCAATTAAACAGTCCCCAACAACACCGACCCACACATTAACGAAGGACCGCACTTGATGAGCGCTAGTAACTGTGGCATGTGGGTTATCTTCACTCCAAACATGTGAATTGTGCATGTTGAAGACTCCATCACGCCCGACCTTTGCTTCATCGGTAAACAACACAGAGGATAGAAATGTAGGATGTATTTCACACTGTTCCATGTACCACTGCGAAAACTGTGCTCTGGGTGGATAATCAACTGGTTCCAGGTTGTGGACACACTGTAAGTGCAATGGACGTAACAACTGCTCTCGGAGGACTGTTTTTACATTCGCCTCATCTCTCCCCATGTGACGTGCAATAGCACGAGTGCTGATTGAAGGATCTCGCTCCACATGCTGCAAGACATCTTCCTCAAATTGCAGCGTTCCTACCGTGCGACGGCGCCCCTGTCCAGGTAATCTACTAAATGACCCGGTCTCACACAGACGTTGGTACACAGTAGCAAAGGTCGTATGTTGCGGGATAAACCCGTTGTGCAGCTCGTCCGTTGTGGTGCGCTACTCTAACAACTGAAGAGCGTAATACGGCCTCCAGCGGTTTAAGTAATCCTCATAGGAAAAACTGACATTAGGGAAAAATATTTGTTTTGATGTCCCCTACAACCTCACAGAGTTTGTCGGTTTAAATACTTTTCACCCTGTATAGCGCGCTGTGAGTATTCCGCACGTGCGTCAGTAACAAGGTTGAACAGTGGAACTCAGCTGCCCTCAGCATTAGCGCTTGGCATGACCATTGACGCGCTCTGTCGTCTTCGATCAGAACAAATCGTGGAGATGATAGTTTTCCACAGACTGTCCAATTGGTAGCCTCTATCACAGTTCATCAGCTATCCCGCCAGGTGTATTTCCACGGATTCTTTAATAATGGAGTGCCAAAAAGGTATTTCTGTCGTCAGAATTACAGTTCTATCACGCTGCGTTGAATTTCAAGTGGAATTACAGTGTTTGGCAGTTGTGTATTTGCCTGGCTATAAAGGTAAATGTGCAGAAAAATGAATATTCCACAAGTGGAGAGCACGCTGGCAAAATTTTTAGCTTTTCTTGGTTTTGTAGGCAACTTTCGTTTAAAACAGCAAGAATCCTCTGTAAATTTCGGGTGATTTTGATATTTTCCGTCCACCATCTAAGATTAGAGGCCTTCTGTGGTCAGCGAAGGACGACTAGTAATTGCGGAAGGCCGGAATGTATAAAGTACACTGTCAGTGTGGTATGGCTTACATTGGACAGACCACAAGCGCTATGAAGGAATGCAGCCCTGAACATTAACGCTGTAAGCCTGAAATTTGTATGAACTTTCAGTTCTCCGGGGAAATAAAAATAATAATAATAATAAAAGAAATCGAATGAGTGAGCTGTGTTTAACACGATCGTTGTTACATTTACATTAAGGACAAAATGTTACGGGAAGATGGACCTTGAGCAAATAATTTACGTCGGAATAAACGGCGATCTGTTTCTCGATAAGAGAGATTTACTACCGAAGGCAGCGATGTTGTGAGATAGCACCTGTCCCGTGTATCGACCGGCAGAGTCGCTGGCGACGGCGGCCGCGTCTGGGAAATAAGAAGCGAGTCCGGGTCGGGGCTGGCAAAGCGGATTTCCGTGCGGAGCGACCTTAGCCGCCGTCCCGTGTTCTCGTATTTCCGATCGCGTCTCCTTCCCCAGGGACCAGCGCATCCGCCTGTCACTTAGGCTGCCCTGCGGGTCACCTCCCAGCCGCGGCGGCGCCGCCGTTGTGTATGCTCCGAGCCATGCTTATGGAACGCAGTGAGCACAGGCGCGTAGGTAGCCCTACTGCGGTGAGACTTTTAACTTCTACTTAACAAGGCAACAGGCTCTGACGGAATTCCAGATATTGCACTGAATATGCCGCGGAATTAGCTCCTTCCCTAATTTCATCGCTATACCAATACCTTTCTACTCGATTCTTTTCAACTTTTGCTCATGAATTTGGAGTAAAATGGAATAACAAGCACGTTCCCGAAAGGGAAGATCATGCATAAACGTTGTTTTCGCACTGAAACGGACAATACAAAGGAGACGAGAATTTAATCTGGAAACTCAAGTAACATTTGTGGCTTATGAAACAGTATTTGAAAGAATTCAGAGGTAAGCTAAGCGCAATAATGAAACAAATGAGAATCGCTAAGCGTCCGATACAAGTCGAAAATAGCCTATGTATGAACGCCAGAATCAGAACTGACACGGGTAAAGGTAACACTTGCTATAAGAACAAATCAAGCGGTAAAGTAAGAGTACACATTGCCAGCAACATTATTCAGTATCTGGATAGATGAAGTGAAAAAGACATAGAAACTTTCAAGCATAAATAATGGGAGGAGTAAAGATATTAACCCTATGTTATACGCAGATGGTCAAGTTATCGTTACAAAAGAGCAAAGATAAAACACAAATAGTATCACATAAACTAAATGAGATAATATACAAGGCGCTGCAGTCATAGACAGTGCGGCTGGTCCCGGCGGAGGTTAGAGTCCTCCCTCGGGCATGGGTGTGTGTGTTTGTCTTTAGGATAATTTAGGTTAAGTAGTGTGTAAGCTTAAGGACTGATGACCTTAGCAGTTAAGTCCCATAAGATTTCACACACATTTGAACTTTTTTTTTGAGATAATATATATAGCTGAGGTGAGGACGGCAAATGATCTCTCTAGTGCGTATGCACACTAGGCTCGAACTGTTATGGGAATCGGTGAAATGCCACGAGTAACGAGGATAATGAACAAGGGGCCCCATATTCGTAGTATGTGGTTAATATGAGAATTTGGGTCTGACGGGAGACGTGCTAGGGTAGTCCATGCAGATGCGATGACCACTCGGACCGGATGGCGCAGTATTCAGCGCATCTACCTAGTAAGCAAAACAACTGGGTTCGACTCCCAGTTCGACACAAATTTTGAACTTGCCCCATTGATTTAAATCAACGGCCGCTCGCAGTCAATTTCTGTAATTCTTTGTGTCTAAATGAGATTAATCAAAGCTATAGATTATCTGTAAATAAAACTAAAACGACGGCCTTTTCAGGTAATGACCCAGTACCAACAAAAATAGTCCTCAACAACAAGCCGATAGAACAAGGAGCACTATTTAGTTATTTGGGATGTGACATTTAATATGATCTAGATATGGATATACAGAAAAACTATACTTACCAGTGTACGTGTGGTGCAATAAGGAGAACACTTACGAGTAAAATAAAGTAAAGTTATGTCACTGGGACGCCAAGAATAAAGTTTTATTGGAACCAGAAGCATCAGAAATGAAATTTGTAAGATCTGTGAAAGGCTGCACTAGGGGAAACAAAATTAGAAACGAAGTAATAAGGGAAAAAATAAGCCTGAAACCAGTAACCCAAAAGACAATCCGATACAAAGAAAAATGGATAGAACACGTACTTCGTGTGCTGCCGCAAAGACATCCTAAACTGGCAATGTATTATAAGCCGTAGAGCAAGAGAAGTGCGGAAGGACTGAGGAAGAAATGTTGAGACCGTAACAGGACCGAGGCCTAACTTTGGAGTTTCAGAACAGGAAAACTTATACCCATATCGCTAGTCTGTAGCACATATCTACATCTACGTCTACATCTACATCAGCATGATTACTTTGCAATGCTTGGCAGAGGGTTCATAGAACATCGGGCCATTTCTCGATGGTTCCACTCTCCGGTAGCACTTGAGAACAATGAACACATAAATCTTTCCGTGTGAGCTCTGATTAGTCTTCTCTTATCACTAAAGTCGTTTCTCCCTATGTAGGTGGGATTTTGGCATTTGGAGGAGAATCTTGATTATTGAAATTTCGTCAAAAACTTACACTGCCACGAAAAACGCTCTTGTTTTTGTGACTACCACCCTAGTTCGCTTATCATATCAGTGATACTCCGTATTTCCTGATAATACAACAGGAGCTGTCGTTCTTTGAACTTTCTCGTTGTCCTCCATCAATCGTATCTGATAAGGATCCCATTACGTGGAGCAGTATTCCAGAAGACGGACAAGCATAGTGTAGGCAGTCTATTTAATAGATCTGTTGCATCTTGTAAGTGTTCTACTGATGAAACGCCAACTTATTTCACGTTCCCCACAACATTTTCTATGTGACGGTTTCAATTTAAGTTTTTCGTAATTGTAATCCCTAGGTATTTAGATGAGTAGATAACATTTGTGAGATTTGTCGCGTAACCGAACTTTAACTGAATCGTTTTAGTACTCGTTTGGAGAAACTCATACATTTTATTGTTCAAGGTTAGTTGCCACTTTCTGCAGAGATTTTGTCTAAATTTTTTGTAATTCAGTTTAATTTTTGACGTCTTTATTGGCTGTTAACTCCGATATCATCTGCAAACAATATGTGAGCGCTACTCCTAAATGGTTTACATAGAATAAGAAAAACAGAGAGCTTTTAACACTCATTTTGGAAATACATGATTGGTTGACGATTCATACAGTACATGTACTCGTATTTAAACACAGCTGTTAAAACTATTAAAATATGAAACTGAATGAAAAGTCCAATAGTCCGCTGTAGCTGTATTTATTAAGTCTTTTAGAGACCTACACAACCGGTTTCGCATATTTCAAGTTACATGTTCTGGTGTGTATAAATACCATGTCAGATGGCTTATGGAGTTGTTACAGAATAAGCAGAGTAACAACTGTCGTGGCAAGACGAAGAGCTCACCCCTCCTCAATTGATAAAAACCAGTCTGTGTTAAAATCATGGACTGTCATCACTAGACCGCGGATTTTAGGTAAAAACCTATTTTGTTCCTGAGTTCCTATTTGCATAAAAATTTGTACTTATGCGTTTCATGACTATAGGACCTAAAAAAGCCTATTTCGGCGTTAGTGCCTATTTTTGCCTGTTTCGGCTTTAATATCCTAAAAATTGCCTATTTCATCATATAAGACAGTGGCTTCAAGTTTTTCCACACTATACAACAGATGGAAAAAAAATTTTCTGCCCAGCGTGCAGCAGGTTCGCTAGTTGATATGCGCTCATGCTTCGTATTTGCCTAACACTTCGGTCTTTTTTTATTTTTTTATATCGCTATCCCTGTTAATACCAAATACTATTTATAGGTGTTTTATTATTCATATGTAAAAAATAGATCACGGATCTTTAGGTTAAAACCTATTTTTTTCCTAAGCTCCAATTTGCATATAAGTTGGTACTTATGCGTTTCATGACTAACTAAACTGAATACCGTTAGTTCTATAGGACCTAAAATTGCGTATTTCGACGTTGACGCCTACAGCACTCGGCACGATTGAATGGTCATCCATCCAAGTACGCGCCGAGCGGGACAATGCTTAACTTCGGTGCGCGAATGAGAACTGGTCAAAGATTTGAGTTACACATTAGAATCGAACGTGGGAGTACTAAATGTTATATTTGAAAATATTTCGTTCGTAGGATTCTGGCCAGCTGTGTATTTTCGCAAAGAAACGGTTTGATAGGCCTTAAGCTGAGCACGGATTAAAAAATCACAATGTTAATCGTAGACGCCCTCTATAGCTAAATTACTGCCCTTCGCGCATTTTCTCACTGCTCTCTACAGGCAGTCCTATCAAACTACTCTATTTCGTGAAAGGTATTATATGTGAATTTTCCTGTTCGAAAAATAGTTTGCCAGTAGTGAGATGGTTTCATCTGAAGCACTGGTAGATTCAATTCGCTTGCTCAGAAGGGGCGGCCATCTGTCAGGTGCCATATGTCCAGCAACGAGTACGGTAATTACCCTACCGCTCCCATGCACCGCAGTAAAAGGGAAAGAAAAAAAAAAAACGGGTCATCGTTCACTTTCTCCCAGCGAAAACAAATCAGTACATCGTGTAGCGACCGACGTGTTAAGTGTTACTGACGTTCTAAGTGCAAAATAAATTCTAGTTTCTGTGTGATAATACTACGCCATGCTGAAAACAGCTAGTTGAAAGTCTACTCATATAAGGCAGTGGCTGCAAGATTTTCCGCATTATACAACAGATGGGAAAATTATTTCCTGCCAAGCATGCAACAAGGAGGTTAGTTAATGTTTTTCTTAGACTTCTTATTTACCTGTCACTTAGGATTCTTTTTTATGCTATCCTTTACTAATTTGAAATACTCTTTATATGCGATTCTAAACTTTATTTCCCTTTCCTCTCGTATTAGGTTTCGAGTGTTAAGAAATCTCACTTAACTCAGCATGCAGATGGAATCGCACATAAAGCTAATGTTGAACGAAAGTCAAAATTGAAGCAAACTCTTTTAAGCAATAAATCTGGTGAATCTTCCGAAAAAAAACAAGTTCTGCAGTGATTTGTGTCATGCACTTGTTGCAGCAAACATCCCCTTTCGGAAAATAGAAAACCCTATTTTCAGATGTTTTCTTGAGAAGTATTGCCATCAGTCTATTCCTGCAGCGTCAGCTTTACGAAAGAACTATGTGGATTCAGCTTACAATGCTGCATTGCACAGAATCCGAGAAGATGTTGGAGAATCTTGTATATGGATTTCTGTGGATGAAACTGCTGACAGTCTTGGCCGTTACATTGCAAACCTGACTATTGGCAAGCTAGATCCAGATGCTCCATCCAGGTCTTATCTGATTTACTCAAAACAGCTTGCAAAAACTAACCAACAAACAATAGCACAGTTTATGAACAATGGGCTTAAGGTGATATATCCAAACGGAGTGGATGAGAATAAGGTGCTTCTGGCCGTCACTGATGCTGCTGCATACATGATAGCAGCGTTTCAACTATTAAAAGTATTCTATCTATTGATGCTGCACGTAACTTGTGTTCAACCGCATAGCAGAGCAAGTAAGGCTACAATTTCCTAAAATAAATAAAGTAATATGTATGGTGAAGAAAATTTTTGTTAAGGCACCATCAAGAATACAGGCATTCAAAAAACAGCTTCCAGATGTCCCATTTTCGCCAGAGCCTGTTGTCACCCGCTGGGGCACATGGCTGATAGTAGCAGAATACTATAGTACGCATCTCTCAGGTGTCCAGAAGGTGGTTGAAAATATACCGGAGGATGCTGCATCCGTAACTGTAGCACTGGAGTTATTCAAAGATTCTTCTTTAAAACGGGACTTATCTTACATTAGGGCCCGCTACACATTTATGGCAAGAAAAATTTCACAATTAGAAGGCTCAGGGAGACCTATCTACGACAATATTTCTTTGCTTGAAAAAGTCAAAATGAAAATTAATGAAGAGCCAGGTGAAGTAGGGGAAAAAGTACGTGCAAAAATGCAAACGGTTTTGCAGAAGAACACTGGCCTGAAGGAGTTGTGTGCAGCTACCGACATACTTAGTGGAAAATCCAGCACTCCTGACTGCAGCATTCCTGTCCAACATGTGCCGAAAATGAAGTACACCCCTGTCACATCTGTTGATGAAGAACGTTCTTTTCAGCGTATAAATTGATTCTGACTAACAAGCGCCACAGTTTTTCACTACAAAACCTAGAAAAGATTTTGATTATTTATTGTGAAGCCAACTATGGTCAGAATATGTGAAACTACGAATGTATTAATTAAACCATTGCCACATCTTTTTTAAGAGACCTTTATCTTGCAGGATCTCAAAAATATTTGGAGTTATGTTCAACATTAATGTTGTAGATTGCTGTGCTCTGTAACTGTGTAAATATTCATTCTCCTTGTTTTAATGGCTAATAAGATGTTCATGCTGTTAACACTGCGTGTTTTAATTTATTTTTATTTTCTCTGCATCATTTTTATTAGAGCCTATTTTAGGTTTTATATAGCCGAAATGAACTACTGAAGGAACCTATTTTAGGTGCCTAAAACACGGTTTTTTACGACCTAAAAATCCGTGGTCTAGTCATCACTTTACCCATTAAAATACGTTCCTGTGGGCCTATGTCAAGCAACAGGTGATGCCCCTCTTAAATGTTATCCAGAAAAGTATTGGGTCCGAAATACTATACGCTTGGGGAACCCCAGATGTCGAATGATCTTAGTGATGATTTATTACATTTTTATTATTTTAACCAGAACTCGTTTCCAACAGTTTCAACAACTGAACGCACGAGCAACAACAGGCCAACAGGTTGACGAGTGGTGTGTGTGACAGCGACAGAGTGAGGGTACAAAACATTCCCGGCGCTTCGCCAACGTTGGCGAGGTTTAGTTCGTAGTTCGTTCTCCTGGAATGTTCTATTTTCACTATTTTTGTGTTGTTGTTTAAAACAGTTTAAATGGAATCACGAGGAAGATCGGAACCTAACAAAAGTGTAACTTAATAGTATTTTGATAAAGTGCAGGAAACGGTATCTTACTTTTGACGTCATCATAACACATTTCTCAGAAAACAGAAGCAGAAAGAGTTGGGGCCGTCGCCTATTTCGAACCTGCTCCGTCTGACAAATAAAAATAAAGTGAGCGTTTATTTGCCAACACCTGTGCTTGTACTATGGGCTAATTCATTAGAGTAACGGGAAGACATGAAAGTTTCATTCCCCCAGTTGCATAAACTAGCCGCCGAGTGAGTGACAATTCCAGTGATATCAGGGATAATGCCAAGATTCACTGAGGCCCTTCATACCACCTCCTGAGGTCTTTTCGCCTCGATTCTGAGTGGCGGCGCGCCTGAATTTTTTTCCTCTCCCATCCGTAAAGAAAACTGCCATACATTTACGGTGGGTATGGCGGTTCTGATCTCTACTGCAGAGGCGTCATAAGAAGGGTAACAGGGGGAGTGACATAATCAACTCATTAAGAGGCATAATCTACCTGAAATTCTCAACACAGTAAGACAAGTATTACAGTAATTAAGAGAGTGTAAGTCTTTAGGCACTCCAACTCACTGCAAGCAAATGCCCAGATTGAATTCATCTTGTATTTTAGAATGAGAACTTTTGGTGACTGGCAACAAACTTTACACATAATTTCAAATCTTCACGAAACTTTTATGTTGCTGAAACCACTCTTAAAATGATGAAAGGAAATATGTTTGTCACTTACTACATTTTCGATGTCCATACAGCAAAACTACCACATCAGGCATGACCTTTTAAGTTACTTCTTCTCTACTACTAACTCTATTTGGAACACATTTTGCAGACAGGGTCCACATATAGCACTCAACGTACCTGTAAAATTATGTTATTTTACGACACATGATTGAGGAAACGCCTGAAAAACTAGGTATTGCGCAAAACGGAGCGCAAGTTACCAATAATACATTTATCCAATGCTCGATAGTGAGAGCACTTCCCGACTTCCAACAAACTTTAAACATAATTTTTCTAGTTTACCTGCTTAACGTTAAGTATTAAACACATTGACTCATTTGTAACGAAATCAGAAGTTTAAAGCTGTTTTACAAACGGGAGTTTAGTTCTTTGAAGAATCTGGTTTTATTTGTCTTGAACTAAATGTTGCCTACATCAAGAAGAACAGATAGGAATTTGGTTGCCGAACTCTATTCTGTATCCAGCTACTTTAATAGATGGTGCCCACTTATCTGCTGGGTAGAACATCCATTTTATCTTAACCCTGATTAGATGTGCGAATTCTTCAGTTGAACTATATGGATTTGAATCTGTATAAGCTCCATAAGAAAGTGTTTTAAGCACAAAACAGTTTACGACGGATGATAACAGCTTGACGATCGTCAATAGAAAACGGTATGAGTGAGCTTGCGGTAAACTGAATGCCCAGGGAGGTATAATTCTTCCATCTGACCAAAGCATCTAAGAAAATCTAACAACAATCTTTCTCTACTTCCTTAGTGAATCGAATGTTTTAATGGATGGAGTTCAGATGATGTAAAATACGAGGGATATTCGGAAAGTAAGTTCCGATCGATCAAGAAATGGAAACCACTGTGAATATCTAATAAAGATTTGCACAGACGTGTTCAACAGTGTCTGTAGTATGCCTGTAGGTTAAATCACTTCACTTTTTTCAGTTCTGAGCGCATGGTGAGCACATAAAGATGCGCAGAAAATAGTCTCTCCCGCCAAGTATGAGGTCCTGGTGAGAGATTTCGCCTGATGTTATGCAGCCCGCATTACAGAACTGTCACACGGATCCTACTTTGTGACAATTCTCGGCTGCAATCTGCAGGGGCAATGAAAATGTTCCTGCAGGGTTTTCGATGTGAAGTGTTTTATCACCCGCTCTACAGTCGTAATTGGCTCCCTCTGTGTTTCATCTCTGCTCACATTAACTACTGGCTACGAAGACAACATTTTCGCACAGACAACGACCATTGGTGGGAAGCACAAGTGACTGCCTTCTATGGCGAGGGTACTGGAAAGTTGGAACAACGCTACGACAAGTGTCTAAGTCGGAGTGGTGACAATGTAGAGCAGTGGCTGGAAGCTGTAGCTAATTGTTACATATAAAATATTTCTGATCTTCAAAGTGGTTTCCATTTCGCGATCAATTGGAACTTACTTTCCGAATAGCCCTAGTAATATTATCTTCTCCAACAGGCCACATTATGAAAGTTTCTGGCACATATGTCCAAATACCTCATTTAAGGGATGCTGATTCCAGCGCTGTCTCCTCAAAGTCCTCCACAGAATAACTAGCCACCAGCAAAGAAAGAGGTCTACCCAGCGCGACCCGTTAGTCTGCTCAAAAATTATCGATTCAGCATAAAATATTTCGAAGGAAAAGCATGCCGAAACAAAGTAGTGGTGTCCACCTGAAATTTATTACCAATTGTTGTCAATGACTGCGGCAGAGACCTTTGTAAAAAGTGATCTACGTTAAAGCTGAATAAACCAACTGTCTGAGTTGGTAGAAACCATTCACTGTGGCCATTTATGAAATTAATCATTTAGGGAATAGTTACATGAATGCTACCAGTGAATGAACGTATGGACTGTATGTAATCTCGTATTAGCAATTTGTCAGTCATTTCTGTGGTAATTTGCGAAATAATATGAACAGTGAAAGACTATATTTTGAAGTGAAGCCGGCCGTGGTAGCCGAGCGGTTCTAGGTGCTACAGTTTCGAACCGCGTGACCGCTATGGTCGCAGGTTCGAATCCTGCCTCGGGCGTGGATGTGTGTGATGTCCTTAGGTTAGTTAGGTTTAAGTAGTTTTAAGTTCTAGGGGACTGATGACCTCAGAAGTTAAGTCCCATAGTGCTCAGAGCCATTTGAACCATTTTTTTTTTGAAGTGAAAAACACCTTACACCCTTTTCAGGTAGTTCATTTTACGACAGTGCATTTTTTCAGTGAACGGATTCCATACGTGATGTGCGAATTTTAAAATTCTACAAAATACTTATCTATAGATGCCACAACACATTGCAATCAAAGTGTTTCACAACCAACTCGTACTTGTCATCCAGTTAATAAAACACGTTTTGTTTAGGAGCACGGTTCCCGATGAAGGATATTTCCCTTTCTTTTACAGGCTCTCGTCTTACGTATTTAGATACTCATTTGGTGGATAAGCTTCGCATAGCGTTCACCAGATTTTGTTTTACTTTGTGTGAGGTAATCAACAGCAGGAACCCCTTTTTCATCCCTAGAAACGCAAGCTATAATCTTTCTGGAGGAAATTAAATCGACTTCGCCTTTTTTGGTGTAAGACCACCGAATTCACGATCCAAACATTACCAAGAAATTCGTTTTAACATTTGATTTTTTATAAACATTAAAAAAGTGCGCCATGTCTTTTACAAAGAGACTCAAAAATCTGCATGTAAACTGTACCGTACCTATTCTTTGTCTGCATATGGAACGGTGCGAAATGAAGATGAGATAAACAAGCTGCGGGAATAGAATGCAAATACGTTATAATTAACTAATTAGTTCGTGGACAAACCGTTGAATGTCAGTATCCAACAGGCACAATATTTCGCCAAGTGACTACGTTGCCATTATCAAGTGCGCTGATCGTCGCTGGGGCGTCGCATCGTAGAAATTGGCCTGAAACTGAAGCACAGCGCATTTACTCTGATTTAATTTTCTGTATTTTCTATACACACTTGATGGGTATGCGTGTGTGCTTCCTCTAACTGACTGTTAGCCTCTGTTATCATCTATAAGACACTCCTACAGATAATCGCCGTGATCTAAATTTTTAGAGATCAATAATTCGTTAAAAATACATGACAAGGAAAAGTAACTGCCCCCATTAGCCCAGGGCTCCAGCATGCCCATAAAGGATATGCTATATTGAATTTACGATGTAAAGCTTATAAGCTGTATCCTTGGTGTGCACTATCTTTTCCACGTGCACAGGCAGTATCTTTAGTAAATGTATTTTCGCGCCAACTGACTTAGCCCCACATGTTGACAGTGCACCTGAACTTGCATGTGTGATAGATTATTAGAACGATGGTAACATCGACAGTGCAGTACATAGTTAACAACATATTACGATGTAATAAGTGTCGTACTCAGCGGATCTTGTGGGACTCTCACAGTCAAAAAGCTGCATTTTGACGACGACATGTACTCATGTCAGATAGTTTTATATTCTGACAGAATGTAAGTAATGTACATTTATCTCCAATTTTTATAATTGAGCTACTCTCTTAATGAAATGTTTGCTTAATTATGTATATACACCCTGTGCTTCACTTTTGTATTTTTGTGTTTAGGTAACTTTGCAATGTTACTTGAAAATGGCCATAAGGCCGAAATTGCAATAGTAACAACAAATATTTTATTCAGTCAACGGCGACTATGATGTCTTTTAAGATATATTGAATAACTCGCTTCGACAGTTTCGATGCAGTGATTCAGCGATGCGTGAGAGAGAAGCAGATGCTTTCGTTCTATGTTCAGACCTTAATCTTTAGTCTGTATAAATTGTCCAATAAGCAAAGAAGAGGGCTACTCAAGGCTGATAGGAATTCTTTATTGCGTAGGACTTAACGAGATTAATTCTTCAAAGAGTTAGCGTCCAACTGTACCCTCAGAGGAAAAGAAGAACGGGAATCAATACGTTGACTGCATCATCATTTCAGAGAAACGGAGCTAAGTTTGGAAGCATTCTCATTATCGATTATGGTGGCGCTCATGAAAGAGAATGGACGAATTCCCAAATTGTCTACAGCAATGAGGCTTCGTATACGAATGTAATTTCGAATGGGGAAATATCGAGACCCACCGAGGCTATTTCTTTAACACTGACTCACTGCATCCATTTTAACTTGTTTAGTAACTATTTTTACAGAATCAGATAGTGATTTTCTATTGAAATGAAATAATTTTTTTAAGCTTCTAGACTGTTACATTTTACAAATTTTTTCTGCTCTAAATTTTTGATAACCTTTGCCATATACTATAGCTTTTATCTGACCCAACAATTTTTCCAGTTTACTTAACGACGCCGTATTCCTGGATGCTATAACAGCTCTCCCCTTTCCGTAGCGAATTTTCCTCGCCTACTTTTTATGAATGTGTAACCTGGGTGAGCACATAATTTTTAAGATTCTTTTATAAGTCCACAGCTCAAATTATCCCAATTTCTCCTTTTTCTGCGCATCACCGTCCATATTTCACTTGCGTACATTTTTACAGTTCAGACGTACTCTTTCAGAAACATCTTCCCCAGCTGTATAGTAATAGTGTAAAGCAGTAAAACCACTCCTAAAGTACTGGCTCGATTTCAGTCAAACTTGGTACACATATCACTTTGGAAGGAAACGCTGTGGTTGTAAGAACCATCTATCTCTCAAAGGGGTGGCGATGAGTGTGAAAAAGAAATGTAACGTTACAAGTACAGATACTCAAATTACATTCATCAGTGTTGGAGAATGAACAAAACATCTATCTGAATAGGGACAGTTAGGTACAGCATGTTACAGCCACCCGTAAAACTGTGAACGTTTATAACTCCACGGCAAAAACTGATAAACTCTTATTTAAATTGATGTTTAGACATTTGTAGTACATCAGATACATGATAGAAAAAAGACATTCCATCTAAAAATTATAGCTCATTGCTTTAAATCTCTGGAAAATAGCTAAATGAACTGTGTTCATAATTCCTTATTAAGAGTAACGTTTCTTACGTTTACCTATCGAAATAAATAGTCTTGTCACTTAATATTTTTGCAAGTTACAGAGAAAAACACCTTGTCTATAACACCGAGTATATCACGAGCCTCATAAGTAATAAAGTATTTTATTTTAGCAAAAAAAATTTTGCATTTAATTTCATCCAAGTTACCCTTACTACTGTTTTGCAATATACCTACATATTGAGAAGGGTCATTGTAATACAATATATGTCACGATAATAAAATGAGTTCTTTTACTCTCTGTGGTTATTATATATGACAACACTGTGTGCCAAACCCGGATCCCTGTCTTTCGCGGAAACTGCACAGTCAGTTACGTTATCAGGGCACCGTTGTAAGAGGCATGAAAGCGTTTAGTTGCCTCAGACTTCTACTCTTCATTTCCATACCGCCTGAAGCGAGCAAGGTGGAGTATTTGGCAGCGCACTCCCGAGAAACTTGGGATGGAGTCCGGCACGCACTTTCAACTTATCACATACATCAGACAGCTAATATATATACACATATATCAATTTATATTATGTTAAGTCGGCGCTGATGTACAATTTTCTTAGAACCATCTACAACTCGACGATGTGAACCTAGAAGTATGTGCCTGTGAACGGTTACTGCAGAACACTTCCATGGTAATTGTAACCACTTCAGGCGGTGTGGAAAGGAAGAGTAGAAGTCTGTGGCAACTAAACGCTTTCAGGCCTCTTTCAACCGTGCTCTGATGGCGTAACTGACTGTGCAGTTTCCGCGAAAGACAGGGATCCGGGTTTGGCACACAATGTTGTCATATATAAAGTAAAATAACTCATTTTATTATTGTGAAATTGTATTACAATGACCCTTCTCAATATGTAGGTATATTGCAGAACAGTACTAAGGGTAACTTGGATGAAATTAAATGCAAAATCTAGGAAACTTTTAGCTATTTATAAGAAATATAGATGTATTTTTGAGCTATCTGTGAGCAAGGAACACTTAGTAGTTTGTGGGAATTTTAATATCGATTTTTAAACTATATAAAGAGGAAAAATGAACTGAAATCATTATTTGGGTCTTTCAATTTAATTTCGGTAATCATTTTTCCTGCTCGTGTGCAGCAAAATATTAGCATACTGATTAGAACATTTTCATAGGCAGTGCTCAGGTGGAAAACATTAATTTTTACTCAGTTATTAATGGATTATTCGATCATCCAATAAATGGAAATGAACAATATAGCACCTTACAGCTCTGAGGCATGTCGTTACAAATCAGTGAGGCTTATCAATGAGAAGAGGATACCATGTTTTGCGAGTAGGTTAAGAGAGGTGATATGGGACGAGATATATATAGAAAGAGATGCCATAGTAGACATGTGTCAACCCAGAAAGTCCATAAAAAGCATGTAAGTAATATTTTAAGGAAGATCATAAAATGTCAAGAAATATGTACGTCCTGACAAAAATTGATACTGCAAATAATGAGATTAAAACATTATCGAGTGTTCTGAAACGGAAGACAGGACAGGCAGTCACTGTTCACGATACCATAACAATTAAACTAAATGATCATGTTGTGACTGATAATTCACAGGTTGCGAGTATTTTTAAAGATCAAATTCTGAATATAGCAGCAATAGTAAAAATGAGTGGTTCAGTTGAAGAAGCAAGAGAATATATTAAAAATGTCTTTCGAAAAAACTTTGCGCAACGGAGCTGTTCTAACATAATAAGTAATATCCTTAGTGATACACATATTTAATCCTACAGTGGCACAGGGAATTTTTGCAGACAAACTAAAATATGCAAAAGTTAAAGCTCTTCATAAGAAAGGTGACAAGAAAGGCTTGAATAATTATCGTCCAGTTTCCCTACTCACATCTTTTTCAAAACATTCGAAAAAGTAATGTACTAAAGAGTAGTTTCACATGTAAATGGAAACGATTTACTTGGCTTATTACAGTTTGGATTCCAGCAGACCTACTCCAGAAGAGCTATTCAACTGTGAATGCTGTTCATACATTCACTCATTAAATATTACAAGTATTAATTAGTAAAATATCGCCAGTTACAATTATTGTGATCTTTTCAAGGATCATATTACACACAGAAATATTAAGTTTAATGGAACTGATGACTTTACACACAAAGGGTATGAATCGTACTTTACAAACAGAATGCAGAAAGTTGTGCTGAATAACTCAGTGTTGGAAGGGTAGCAAATTTTAGTGACTAGGGAGAAATCACAAAGGAAATCCCACAGTGTTCAATTATGGCCCCACTTCTATTCCTTATCTGTGTAAATGACCTTCCATTTAACGTTTAACAAGCAAAACTGATAATTTTTGTAAACGATACTAGTGTTGCAATGAATTATATTACAGGGAAAGCCACAGAAGATATTGTAACTGATGTTGTGAAAGAATTATGAAGAGGTTCTCTGTAAATGGACTCTTCCTAAATTTTGAGTAAACACTTATTCGGGTCTGTATAACAAGTAGAGTCATACCAACAACTGATTTAGCATATGATCACGAGTCAGCAGATAGGGTAGAATGCTACAAAATTTTGGGCGTACATGTTGATGAAAACTTGAAGTGGAAGAGCCATATTACTGAGATTATCAAAGAGTTAAGTTCAGCTAGTTTTGCTCTTCATATAATTGCTAGTGCTGGAGACAAACGAATCAACCTCCTGACATATTTTACATATTTTCACTCAATAATGTCTTATGAAATAATTTTCTGGGGTAGTCACCACTGAGAATGAAAATATTGATTGCACAATAGTAAAAATAGTATATGATGTTCACCTGTGGTCGTCATGTGGGTACGTCTTCAATGAATTAGGTACGTATTTTAACTTCATCATCACAATAAACATATCGCCAACGAAATTCGTCATAAATAATCCATCACAGTTTGAGAAGAAGAGTGACGGCCATATCTACACCACCAGAGGGAAAATGACCTTTATCACACATTATTAAATCTGTCAGTGGCTCAGAAAGGAGTTCATTATACAGAAAAGAAATTTTTTTGATCGTTTGCCCAATAACATAAAATGCATGACACGTCGCAAAGCCAGATTTAAAGTAAATGTAAAATCATTTCTCCTGGACAACTGATTAAAAACTGATAGCCTGTAAAAAAAAATAGCTATGTATATTTGCATAATTAGGACTAATTTATTAAGGTATTCATTACTGTTAAAACTAATCATGTATGAGGTGCGACAATAAAGTAATGAGACTGATGTGAAAAAAAATGTTGCTTACCGTTTTAGTTCAGTAGTTTAGTCAAGTAGTTCCCTTCTGACTGCACACACTTTTTCCAGCCCTTGTGCCATTGACGGTAACATTTCTGGAACTCATCTTCTATAATATCCTCCAAGACCCTCTCCACAGCTTTTTGGACATCTTCTGTTGTTTCAAAATGGTGCCCCTTGACTGCCGTTTTGACTCTTGGAAACAGAAAAAGGTCGCATGGAGCGATATCTGGTGAATAAGGTGGCTGTGGTAGTACTGAAATTTGTTTTGAGGTTAAAAATTGCTGTACTGGCAGAGCAATATTGGATGGCGGATTATTGTGATGCAGAATCCAATGATCAGCAATGTTGGCACGGACACGAAGAACTCTTTTACGAAGTCTTTTTAAAATTTCTTTGTAGTAACGTTGGTTAACTGTTTGTCCAGGAGGCACCCACTCTTTATGAACGATTCCCTTGGAATCAAAGAAGCGCATAAGCATGCATTTCACTTTTGACTTTGACATGTGAGCTTTTTTTTGGTCTGGGTGATCCCTTTCAGCACCACTGCGAACTTTGGCATTTTGTCTCTGGATCGTACTGAAAAAACCAACTTTCGACACCAGTGATAACACGGCTAAACAGTTCTGGATTGATTTCCGTTTGCTCTAACAGATCGGCTGCCACATTTTTCCGTGTTTCTCACAGTTGTGGTGTCAGATTTTTGGAGACCATTTTTGCACAAATCTTTCTCATACCAAGATCTTCAGTTATTATTAGACGAACCGATCCCCGACTGATGTTCAGTTCTTCTGCAATCATTTTCACGGATAATCTTCGATCAGATCGTACGTGTTCACGCACGCTGGCCAAGTTGACATCCGTCCGTGAGGTTGATGGTCGTCCACTGCGGTCTTCGTCTTCAACATTCGTTCTGCCTTCACTAAACATTTTATGCCTACGAAAAACTTGAATTCTTGACATAACCTCGTTTCCAAAACCCTTCTGAAGCTTACTGTAAGTTGTCATCTCTTTTTCTCCCAATTTAACGCAAAAAGAAATGGCATACTGTTGCGCAATATTATGCGGTTCCATTTCTGTGACGAGAGACATAAACACGTGTTGACTTATTACAGCACCACTCACGACTGAACAGTTGCATCGATGTGCCACTTGGACTAGAAGCAGCATATAGACCAACGTCAAAGATATTGTGCCTACGCAAGCCTGCAGGGTTGCCACATCTTGCAAAGAAAATCAGTCTCATTACTTTATTGTCGCACCTCGTATACACACCGTATAAACTAACTCATTCCACATCGTTTCAGTAACAGAATCGTTTAAATGATCTATGGAACAGATAACTGATGAAGTCATGAACTTTCGTAACAAATATCATCCACACAATCGCGGAGGTAGTGAGGGCAAGTAGCTGCGAAAGCTATTGCACAATTAGCTTAACGGTGCATGCATCCATTTTGCTGACGAGAATAATAAACAAAAGAATGGAAAAGAAAATTGAAGACCTATTAGATGACATTCAGCTTGACATTTGGAAAGGTAAAGTGGCTGAGGTCACTAACGCCGGCCTGTACGCTGGCGCTCCATCTGGAGGTAAGCCGGCTGGAATCCTGACGCTGGAAAAATTTTTACTGCCATGGCCGGCAAAGGAAGGAGAGATTGAGAGATTGGGGGGGGGGGGTAAAGTTCCTTATCACCAGTCTACTGCCCCTGGATAGCGAGACGAGTATTTGAAATGACTTAACTTTGATATCTACAATGCTATACGCTTATCTATTGAAAGATATTCGCTATCCTGTGAATTTAGTATCTTCTTATACAGAGGAGGGCACCGCTTCTTGAAGTTAATTACATCTTAACGCCTACCATAGTAACCATGAACTTCCCAGGGAGTGTTGGCTTTATTACTATGTCACATTTTTGTTTTGGAAGATAAATTCTGTCGTGCTTTGCAAAGAAATCTTCACAACACAAAATCATGCTCATTGGGGAGAAAAGAATGTCTTCTCAGGGGAAAGAAGAGCTGGATTTTATCAAAATGCTCTGTTTCTACAAGAGTAATCAAAAACCTTACTTTTGTCACCACAGCTATCACTAAAGAGGTACAGATCCTTCACATCCTTCGGAATGCAATTATCTATGTAATGTTCAAAATGTTCAAATTTGTGTGAAATCTTATGGGACTTAACTGCTAAGGTCATCAGTCCCTAAGCTTACACACTACTTAAATTATCCTACGGACAAACACACACACCTATGCCCGAGGGATGACTCGAACCCCCGCCGGGACCAGCCGCACAGTCCAGGACTGCAGCGCCTAGACCGCTCGGCTAATCCCGCACGGCATGTATGTAATGGAGAACAAATAAGCTACTTCATTTGGTCCTTCGTTGCCCTGGTTTTCATTAGAGAGGTAAAAATGACCTTCTCTTGATTTTGCTCTTGAAATTATTAAATCTCTCTAACAAAAATGTCTGATGAAATATATTAGCATTAACAAAAAATATTTTCTTACAGTTATATTTTTCACCTTTTTATCCGGAATTGTTTTTCCTGCGTGTTTTATGTACTTAGTTCCTTGAAGACGTGCTCTTTTAATTACCTCACTCTTGTATTCAGGTTCATTTCTCACACTCCTCTTTCGTTTTGTTGAGTTTTTCTTTATTACAGAACTTTAAAATGAAACTCCTATCAACCTGCACTTTGTAATCACATAAGATAACCAAGAATGTTCTTTTCTGTCTGAAAGACAACCAACTCTTCAACAATGACAAATTATTACTAGAACAAACAGATCACACAACACTGCCAACAGAATTAATAGTGCTGCCACGTTAATATTAGAAACACCAGTATTCTAGGAGTTACGTTGTTTCGAAAACTAAAGCAAATTTACCAGACACAAAAACATTCACAGTTAGATGGAAATTACGTCGTTTCTATACATAACGCTGCGGCTACGCTTAAAGAAGTCCTTAACATAAATAGCTAATTTTTCATAAAATGTGGAGTTACGTGGTTTCTAAAATGACTGATTCATATGTACAAGACCCAAGAGAGAATCGGATTTAAAAGGATATAAAAAAGGGATGCAATCTTTATACAGTACTGTTAAATCTATACATTTACGAAGCAATTACGAAAATGATGTATAGGTTCCAGAATAGGTTTAAGATTCATAGTGAAAGTATAGCAATGATAAGACTGACATATGATATTACTATCCTCAGTGAGAGCGAAAAAGTAGTACAGGATCTGCTGAATGGAACGAACAGTCTGATGACAATAGAATATGGATTGAGAACAAACTGAAGAAAAATGAAAATAATGAGGAGTAGCAGAAAAGAGATTAGTGATAAAATTAACATAAAAACTAGGGGCTAGGAAGCAGACGAAGTTAAAAGATTCTGCTGACTTGGAAGCAAAATTAACAAAGCAGCAAAGAAGACATTAAAAGTTGTCCACAGGCAAAGAGAGCATTCCTGGGCAAAACAAAGTCTACTAGCACCGAACATCGGTCTTAAATTGAGGAAAAAAATTCTGAGAATGTACTTTTGAAGCGCTGCGCTGTAAGTTAGTGAATCATGGGTTGTGGGAAAACCGGAAAATAAGAGAATCTAAGCTTTTTAAATATGATTCTATTGAAATTTTTGTGGGTGGATAAGATACAGAGGTTCTCCGTAGAACAGGCGAAGATAGAAACATGGAAAACGCTGACAAGAGGAAGAGACACGGTGATAGAAGACATCAAGGAATAACTTCGATGGTGATGGAGGGAACTGTAGAGGTAAAAACTCTAGTGGAAGACAGAAATTTTGAAGACATCCAACAAATAATTGGGAACGTAAAGTACAAGTGCTTCTCTGAGATGAAGGGGTTGGTACAAGAGAAGAATTTGTAGAGAATCAAACCAGTCAGAAGACTACAAATTCTAAAAAGAAAACTACTTCTGACTTACCGTTCCAAGCAATTAGTCTCATTTATGAAACTTCCTGGCAGATTAAAACTGTGTGCCGGACCGAGACTCGAACTCGGGACCTTCGCCTTTCGCGGGCAAGTGCCCTACCAACTGAGCTACCCAAGCACGACTCACGCCCCGTCCTCACAGCTTCACTTCCGCCAGTACCTCGTCTCCTACTTTCCAAACTTCACAGAAGCTCTTCTGCCAGGAAGTTTCATATCAGCACACACTCCGCTGCAGAGTGAAAATCTCATTCTGGAAACATCCCCCAGGCTGTGGCTAAGCCATGTCTCCATCATATCCTTTCTTTCTTCTAGGAGTGCTAGATCTGCAAGGTTCGCAGGAGAGCTTCTGTGAAGTTTGGAAAGTAGGAGACGAGGTACTGGCGGAAGTGAAGCTGTGAGGACGGTCCGTGAGTCGTGCTTGGGTAGCTCAGTTGGTAGAGCACTTGCCCACGAAAGGCAAAGGTCTCGAGTTCGAGTCTCGGTCCGGCACACAGTTTTAATCTGCCAGGAAGTTTCATATCAGCGCACACTCCGCTGCAGAGTGAAAATCTCATTCTGGAGTCTCATTTATGTTTTCTTCCAGTTTTTCCGAAGGAACAACTGAATGTCTTACTTTCAAGAACGGCACCAACAAAGAAGTGGGTATGATGGAGGGCGGACCATAGCTTACGCTACCACATTGATGTACATCGACTGAACTAAATTCACTAAATTTAAATTAATGAAACCAAAGTCGGAAGCTTGTGGGCTGTGGTTAGCAGTGCTGCCTCTCGACTACTGGGCCCCGGGTTTGATCCCCGACTGGGTCCGACATTTTTACCGCTCGTGACTGGGTGTTTTTGTGTTGTCCTCATCATCATCTCATCACCATCGACAAGCAAGTCACCAAAGTGTCGTCAAACAAAACGATTTGCAGCAGGCGGTCAAATCCCGCGCAAGTGGGACTCCCAGCCAAAAACGCACTTTTCATTTCATTGGAATCAATGAGGATTTTCAATGAAATGCAGAGATGTGATTGAAAGAATGCAATTCTTAGATTTTGCTGCATTTAATTCAGTTGACGCGCCAGATGTACTAACCAACAGTGTTGCCACAGCAAAGGGGCTGTGGCTGTGAATTTGTGAAGTGCGATATCCACAAGCCAAGTGGTTTGTCGATTCCACCAGTTCTGACCGCACCAGGAGCCAACGTCTGTGCCGAGCTGAAGCCTCTGCCCACAGCGAATTCTGCGGGAGGCATCAAGAATTAATGGAATAAATGACAGTGTCTGGAGCCCTGGAGGAGGCGCCATCAAATATCCAGCAGGAGCGGCAGAAGGCAGTGTGTGGGCGCGTAACGAGAGGTGCCGACAATGGCACCGGCTCAGGCCCAGGTCGATACACCGACCGGAGCCGCGCCGAGCTAGGCTCAGGTGAACCCGAGCCACCTGCTGGCTGTGCAGCGTCGCAGAAAATCCCGTCTCGTAAGAGTCTACCTAACTGTGAGTCACGCCTATTTGGAGCCATCAGTCTTTTGTTGGCTGCAGGTTTGGAAAGTGCACACATACTCTGAGTAATAACACTACTGGCCATTAAAATTCCTACACCACGAAGACGACGTGCTACAGACGCGAATTTTAACCGACAGGAAGAAGATGCTGTGATATGCAAATGATTAGCTTTCCAGAGCTTTCACACAAGGTTGGCGCCGGTGGCGACACCTACAGCGTGCTGACATGAGGAAAGTTTTGATCCGATTTCTCATACACAAACAGCAGTTGACCGGCGTTGCCTGGTGAAACGTTGTTGTGAAGCCTTGTGTAAGGAGGAGAAATGCGTACCATCACGTTTCAGACTTTGATAAAGTTCGAATTGTAGCCTATCGCGATTGCGGTTTATCGTATCGCGACATTGCTGATCGCGTTGGTCGAGATCCAAATACTGTTAGCAGAATATGGAATCGGTGGGTTTAGGAGGGTAATACGGAACGCCGTGTTGGATCCCAACGGCCTCGTATCACTAGCAGTCGAGATGACAGGCATCTTATCCGCATGGCTGTAATGGATCGTGCAGCCACGTCTCGATCCCTGAGTCAACAGATGAGGACGTTTGCAAGACAACAACCATGTGCGCGAACAGTTCGACGATGTTTGCAGCAGCATGGACTATCATCTCGGAGACCATGACTGCGGTTACCCTTGACGCTACATCACAGGCAGGAGCGTCTGCGATGGTGTACTCAACGACGAACTTGGGTGCACGAATGGCAAAACGTCAATTTTTCGGATGAATCCAGGTTCTGTTTACAGCATCATGATGGTCACATCTGTGTTTGGCGACATTACAGTGAACGCACGTTGGAAGCGTGTATTCGTCATCGCCATACTGGCGTATCACCCGACTTGATGGTATGGGTTGCCATTGGTTACACGTCTGGTCAATGGTGGCCAAGGAACTGGCTCGTCACAATACGCCAGTCACTACTCTTGATGAACTGTGGTATCGTGTTGAAGCTGCATGGGCAGCTGTACCTGTACACGCAAGCCAAGCTCTTTTTGACTCAATGCCCAGGCGTATCAAGGCCGATATTACGGTCAGAGGTTGTTGTTCAGGGTACTGATTTCTCAGGATCTATGTACCCAAATTGCGTGAAAATGTAATCACATGTCAGTTCTAGTATAATCTATTTGTCCAACGAACACCCGTTTATTATCTGCATTTCTTCTTGGTGTAGCAATTTTAATGGCCAGTAGTGTAGTACTGCGGTCATGAACGTTGGTGTTGGACGATGGTGCTGTTTCACCTCCGTTTGCTTTCCATTTAATAGGACGACATCTAATTTTTTGTGTTTGCCAGTAATCCTTGCTCCTTGGTCATCAATGTCGACATACACTCGTTTTCTAGCTCTGCCCTTATGTGATGGACGATGTCTTTGGAGTTTTTCGTCCAACCAACGACCTTGGGGGGGGGGGGGGGGGGTCAGGTCGATACACCGACCGGAGCCTCGCCGAGCTGGGCTCAGGTGAACCCGACCCACCTGCTGGCTGTGCAGCGTCGCAGAAAATCCCGTCTCGTAAGAGTCTACCTAACTGTGAGTCACGCCTATTTGGAGCCATCAGTCTTTTGTTAGCTGCGGGTTTGGAAAGTGCACACATACTCTGAGTAATAACACTACTGGCCATTAAAATTCCTACACCACGAAGACGACGTGCTACAGACGCGAATTTTAACCGACAGGAAGAAGATGCTGTGATATGCAAATGATTAGCTTTTCAGAGCTTTCACACAAGGTTGGCGCCGGTGGCGACACCTACAGCGTGCTGACATGAGGAAAGTTTTGATCCGATTTCTCATACACAAACAGCAGTTGACCGGCGTTGCCTGGTGAAACGTTGTTGTGAAGCCTTGTGTAAGGAGGAGAAATGCGTACCATCACGTTTCAGACTTTGATAAAGGTCGAATTGTAGCCTATCGCGATTGCGTCTTGCCCAGACATATCAGGGCCGATATTACGGTCAGAGGTTGTTGTTCTGGGTACTGATTTCTCAGGATCTATGCACCCAAATTGCGTGAAAATGTAATCACATGTCAGTTCTAGTATAATATATTTGTTCAACGAATACCCGTTTATTATCTGCATTTCTTCTTGGTGTAGCAATTTTAATGGCCGGTAGTGTAGTACTGAGGCCATGAACGTTGGTATTGGACGATGGTGCTGTTTCTGCTCCCTTTGCTTTCCATTTAATAGGACGACATCTAATTTTTTGTGTTTCATCTACATCTACATTTATACTCCGCAAGCCACCCAACGGTGTGTGGCGGAGGGCACTTTACGTGCCACTGTCATTACCCCCCTTTCCTGTTCCAGTCGCGTATGGTTCGCGGGAAGAACGACTGTCTGAAAGCCTCCGTGCGCGCTCTAATCTCTCTAATTTTACATTCGTGATCTCCTCGGGAGGTATAAGTAGGGGGAAGCAATATATTCGATACCTCATCCAGAAACGCACCCTCTCGAAACCTGGCGAGCAAGCTACACCGCGATGCAGAGCGCCTCTCTTGCAGAGTCTGCAACTTGAGTTTGTTAAACCTCTCCGTAACGCTATCACGGTTACCAAATAACCCTGTGACGAAACGCGCCGCTCTTCTTTGGATCTTCTCTATCTCCTCCGTCAACCCGATCTGCCAGTAATCCTTGCTCCTTGGTCATCAATGTCGACATACACTCGTTTCCTAGCTTTGCCCTTATGTGATGGACGATGTCTTTGGAGTTTTTCGTCCAACCAACGACCTTGGGGGGGTGGGAGGGTGAGGGGGGAGGGGGGCAGGGGGTACTGGCGGGCGCACTCACATGGGGAACAGAGTTCTCGGCAGAGAGGCTATTGGTATATGAGTGGTGAGCAGTATGGGCTTCGTCCGCGTCCGCAAGTGAAGATAACAAGCTGTTTGGCAGGAACAATGGTGCTAGCGAGGCCATAATGGTAAACATGACGGTATGGCCTCGTTTATGTATACCTAGTGGCATATCAAGCGTATATTGATGTAAACTGCTGGGTGCCGGGCCCGTTGATCCGGCAGAAGCAGCGATAAGACTGGCTTGATAATTCTGTTGCCACTAAATAAAATAAAGAGCTACTGATGATTTTAGAGCTTGTGACCTGAGTGGCCATTTGGGAATTCTCAGAAGCATTTCTGATTTACGGAATATTTATTCTGGTGGCTTCTTTGCTCTCGTTGCAGCACGCTGGTGTGAGGTAAGCCGACTGCTTCACTCTCGTCCCGCGACTACGCCTTCCCCAGCACCTGTTGGTTATTCAGTATTATTTTTTATGAAGGTTAATCACGGAGTGAGTGAATTACTACGTTATATCTTCGTGGCCGAACTTAATTTCTTAATGAGAGTTTATTTTGGGGGTTCTTTCGTTCACCAATTTGAGTTAGGGAATCCTTGTGATTAGTATTAATATACAAACTCAATACGACTTTTATTAACTGTATCAGAAGGTTGTCCCTTATTTGAAAGAATTTGTGGATGATGATATATCTTTCTTATATGGCCTTTGTAGAGGAATTTGATTGTCAGGTTTAGTTAAAATATAACTGATGCTTGATTTAAATCATATGAGGTACCTTACAACATTTTCTTATGTTCAGTAAATAGATTTGATTCGAATTCTTTCATTTATGGCCCGATTGATCCTTCTTATTCCTATCTTGGATTAAGTAGTAATAAAAGCTTCTGGTCTGGTTCAAAATGGTTCAAATGGCTCTAAGCACTATGGGACTTAATATCTGAGGTCATCAGTCCCATAGACTTAGAACTGCTTAAACCTAATTAACCTAAGGACATGACACACATCTATGCCCGAGGCAGGATTCGAACCTGCGACAGGAGCGGCAGCGCGGTTCCGGACTGAGGCGCCTAGAACCACTCGGCCACAGCGGCCGGATCTGGTCTGGTATTTGCGTTTTTCAAATGGTTCAAATGACTCTTAGCACAATGGGACTTAACATCTGAGGTCATCAGTCCCCTAGTCTTAGAACCAATTAAACCTAACTAACCTAAGAACATCACACACATCCATTCCGAGGCAGGATTCGAACGTGTAACCGTAGCAGCAGCGCGGTTCCGGACTGAAGCGCCAAGAACCGTTCGGCCACAGCGGCCAGCTATTTGTGTTTGATTGAGTGGAAGTGGCTAAGAGAAGCAACGAATTATCTAAGCACTATATGTAGATATATGGCTGTTTTCAACTCAGAAATGCGTTTGGGGTTATTGCTGTACACCTTATCTTTAATATAGCGTCGCAAAAAAGGGTCACGTATTTTCAGATCCGGAGGACATGGCAGCCAATCAAGTCCCATGCAAGTGGCCTCTGGCTATCCCAGAGCCAAAATGTGGTTCCCAAAGTGCTCCTCCACGACATCACTCTCCTGCTTCCGTGGGGTCGAGCTCCGTCTTGCATTAACAACATCTTGTCGGAATCAGGATCACTCTGGATAATGAGGATGAAATCATCTTCCAAAACCTTCACGTATCGTTCGGCAGTCACGGTGTCATCAAGGAATATCACACCGGTTATTCCGTGACTGGACATTGCACACCATGCAGTCATCTGTTGAGGGTGAAGAGATTTCTCGAAATGAGAATTCTCATCCCTCAAATGCTACAGTTTTGCTTATTGACGAACCCATACAAATGAAAGTGGGCTTCATGGCTGAACCAAACCATATTCATATCGAAGCCCTGTTAGTCAGTTCTATGGGCAATAGTGCTGGCGAAACACAACCAGTGTTACATGGCCCTGGAGCTTAATGGCTGATGGGTTTGAACTTTGTGTTGGAAGAGATGCAGGTCTTCAACAACAATTTGTCGCAGTGTCTCCCAGTTGATTTCCACCTTCTGTGCAGCTCGTCTGATCGATTTTCTGGTTCTGAATTGAAACACGTGTCTTCTCAATTTAAGGGAAAGTACCGGTGAAATTTCACCCTGATCACAAAAGAAAAAAAAAATTGCCCGGGACTGAAAATTTATTTCATAAGGTGTATTGACGCGCTGAATTCAATGGGTAAATCCTATTTGCTGAAAAACTTTTTTCACCATTTTTAATTTTTAGATTGTTGAGAAAAATCAGTATTCTTTCAAACCCATACGTGGAGTTGTTGGTTATCACGGACTGTATTCACAAAAATGTTTTGAACCAAAAAATTTTAAAATTGAAAAATTAGCGGCATTTTCCCGTTTAGATCTCTTTGATTTTTTCAAAAAAATTGATGTATAGTTACCTTTTAACACTATATACGTACGAAAAATCTAAACCAATTTTAAAAATTCTGGATTCATAGTGCATGACAAGAATTTAGCGTAAAATAGAATTACTACGACCTTGTACAATGTTTGGCCCAGTGTGAAGGACAAATAAATAAAAGATGACCTGATACGTTTGAAAATTGCGTTCTTTATTTTCAACTTACGTATTACATCACAAATTCCTGTCTCCGCACGAGCGGATCGTCGGCCACCGGTATAGCTGACTTCGCGGAATAAAAGTGGGTCTTCTCTGGGTGACAGGCGCCATATTGTTATCAATCGCCGGGCTTCCGCGTCGCTTTAGAGTTGGTAGACTGCAGAGACAGTGACCGCTAGAGTGTATGCATTATCGTGGTATGAATAAAGTTATGTAAAGTAACTAAATAGTGAAGCTTCCTGGCAGATTAAAACTGTGTGCCGGACCGAGACTCGAATTCAGGACCTTTGCCTTCCGCGGGCAAGTGCTCTACCAACTGAGCTACCCAAGCACGACTCACGCCCCGTCCTCACAGCTTTACTTCTGCCAGTATCTCGTCTCCTACATTCCAAACTTTACAGAAGCTCTCCTGCGAACCTTGCAGATATAGCACTCCCGAAAGAAAGGATATTGCGGAGACATGGCAAAGGTCCCGAGTTCGAGCCTCGGTCGGGCACGCAGTTTTAATCTGCCAGGAAGTTTCATATCAACGCATACTCCGCTGCAGAGTGAAAGTCTCATTCTGGAAACCTCCCCTAGGCTGTGGCTAGGCCATGTCCCCGCAATATCCTTTCTTTCAGGAGTGCTATATCTGCAAGGTTCGCAGGAGAGCTTCTGTAATGTTTGGAAGGTAGGGGACGAGGGACTGGCAGAAGTAAAGCTGTGAGGACGGGGCGTGAGTCATGCTTGGGTAGCTTAGTTGGTAGAGCCCGAGGAAGGCAAAGGTCCCAAGTACGAGTCTCGGTCCGGCACACAGTTTTAATCTGCCAGGAAGTTTCATATCAGCGCACACTCCGCTGCAGAGTGAAAATCTCATTCTGGTAACTAAATAGTGTTCGAATGTTGATCTCCTGCTTGCCCTAAATACCTCACACCCCGCCGCCACACATTCTTGACCATACCTCATTATAAATATTTACTTCCCAGTTCACAACTGAGTCCGCCGCGAACGTAAATCCGCAAGTCTGCAAATTGAGAAAAAATTACTGTTACACGTATTTATTTACTTTCATTTCGGATGAACATATACACGATTAAAGATGTACGTACAGTTTATGCATATACACAGACATATTCACATAAAATTAAATTTTCATTTAAATTTCTGCCCTTGAACTTTTTGAAAAAAATATCAAGGTGGCCACAATAAAAAGAGCTATTCGTCCGTCAATATTAAACGTTTTTGGCTCACCGTTTTTTGTGAATACATTCCGTGATAAGCAACAGTTTCATGTGTGGATTGGTATAAATAATGATTTTTTTCAAAATTCAAAAATTCGGAAGTGACGAAAAAAATTTTGTTTAGCAAACTGGATTTACCCATTGAATTCAGCGTGATAAGATATGTTATGAATCAGATTTTCAGCCCCCTGCGTTTTTTTTACAACTTAGTTGAAATTGTACCAGTACCTCCCCTTAGGAAGGGAAAAATCAAGACTGGCTCTGGCGTGAATTGAGGATTGTGTTAGGGAGGGCATTCGACTTAGATAGTCCACGCTGCTCTGTCAACCAGAATGCTAGGGTAGTGTAGTGGATAGCATGTCTGCCTAGTTAGCAGGAGATAAGGTTCAAGTCCTGGTATTGGCACAAATTTGAATTCATTGCTTCAGCTTCTATCGTTATCGAGGATGTCGCATGGTTAATTTAAGGGATGGCCGGATGCTCTTTCTGTCGCCACCTCTTTGCCCCTCCAGGCAGAGTATGTGTAACCCATATGTCTGTATTCCTGTGGAAGTGACGGAAAGTTTTCTAAATGTTTCACAGTGGTGTAAGTAAAACCCACAACAAGACTGACGTCAAACCAATCCTCATCGTTAATCCATCGGGCGGATTCGATACGACTCTGGCGTACCTCTCCGTCCCAGAAGCGGCGTTTCAACACTCATGGCTATCCAGGCGGGTGACCAGGTAGCGGCATAGCAGATTTTATATTTACCAGCAACTGCTAAACAAAATAAAAACCATATTCCATATTATATTGACGAGGGGTTCCTGTACACCTCAAAAAGCTATGAACGCTTCCTGATTTTTTACAGTTCCTTTCATTATTAATGTAAGTGCAAAACCAGAACTGATTCTCTTGCTACTTTATCTTTTTCTGAGAAGCTTAATTCCATTGAAGAATAGTTTTGGTCAAACGAGTGACTACAAAACGAAAACGTTAAAAAGAAGGTGAGATCTTCTATGGGGTAGCGTGGTGCGGTTAAGAATTGAAAAAAGCTCACTTGATTTATGAACATTGTCAATGGATGTCGCCCACCCAAATTCACAAGGACAAGGAATATATCACGCACTAGGCTGTACAGGTGCCACATGCCTCCAGAGGAATACTTCTTATTTCTACTACTAGCAACTCTGCCGAAGAATTTGAGAAAGATGATTTATAGGGCGTCATCCCTGATGAGTGTACCATTCTACCAACTCCCACATTCTAGCAAAACACGAATGGTACTGTGCACTGTATAATTACTATGTGCAAAGGCGCCGAGGTATGAGGTCTTGCGTTATCTCGCTCCATAATGTCTACATCTACATCTACATCTACATTTATACTACGCAACCCACCAAACGGTGTATGGCGGAGGGCACTTTACGTGCCACTGTCATTGCCTCCGTTTCCTGTTCCAGTCGCGTATGGTTCGCGGGAAGAACGACTACCGGAAAGCCTCCGTGCGCGCTAGAATCTCTCTAATTTTACATTCGTGATCTCCTCTGGAGGTATAAGTGGGGGAAGCAATATATTCGATACCTCGTGCAGGAAACGTCGGCAGACAATAGAACTGCATGGACATTTTGGATGAGATTGCACGACCAGTTCACGAACACTAGACTCGTTGCACAGTCGAAACTAATAATTGCTCACAATACAACCTCATATAGTGACTACGTTGCTTACAATATTACCAGTAATGTTACACTGATCAGCTGTGAGAGAAATTGAAGTCCGTATATGCAATTCCCTATGACTGAAGCCTTCAACGACGCTACTGGCATATTGATCGTGAAAGGCGACCTGTTAAAAGGGTATCGTATTTTAATCTAACGTCATTCACTTGCTCTTCAGTGGTTCTCTGGGACGTCGATCGTACTCGTACTGTCCTTAATGACCGCAGAATTGATGAGTGTGTTAAGTTGAGTGAAGTGCAGCGCGTAATCTAATCGGCTATCTACATGACCTGAAGTGCTACTGGAAAGTGGGTTGCCATAGCTTTGCTAAAGTGATGTACGCCAATAATTAGTGTTGTAGCATGCTGTAACATTTTGTTAGTCCGTTTTATAACTCACCTGACGTTTTGTCGAACCCGGTGTCAGTGTAACGCATTAGCTCATGCGTTCTCCAGACAACACTGAGCTGGTTCACTATAAGATTCTCTTTCAAATCGGTATGTGTATATCCTGAAGTTCATATGCTGACTTCACGCGTGAATGGATAACATTCGCACTACCTCTGGTGCAATATTTTGTCGAGCCTCCTGTTGGTGCAATTGCTTTAACACATGATCCAGTTATTAGATGCTATGATACAAGATTATTACATGTCTCTTTTCATGCAATGGGTACATTTCCCTATTGCGCCGTTGCTAGGCGAATCTTTTTTGTGTCCCGTAATTATCGTCAACACATACAAATGTGCCAGAAAAACAAGTTTCGCCTGAACTTTTTCCTCAGCGATAATCTATTTTTCGCGAACTCCTTTAGTTCTTCGTTATGGCAGTCATTCTTTTAAATCTGTCAGCATTCCAGATCTTCTTCTTCTTCTTTATCCTTCTTTGTCTTTGAGCAATAGTTGTTCTTTGGATTTCTGACCTAGATGGCTTTCCTCTATTTGAAATATTTCAGGAACATTCTTGTTTCCTTTATTGTTCCAAACACTTCACCATTCTTACTTTTTCTAGACATTTACTTGTCTCCATTCTTCATAGACCGTTTTAAAGCTCCTTGTCTTTTTTCAATGTCCAAATTTCCGAGTCATATGTAGCTACTCTTAAAATAAAGCATTTTGCAAATTTCTCCCTCAGATAAATTCCTTTCCTTATTTTCAGCTTCTTATTCCTCCAGGACAGCTTCCATCTGCAGCTACCTAAGCAAGTGCAGTTTATTTATTAAAAAAAAAGGTTCAAATGGCTCTGAGCACTATGGGACTTAACTTCTGAGGTCATCAGTCCCCTAGAACTTAAAACTACTTAAACCTAACTAACCTAAGGACATCACACACATCCATGCCGAGGCAGAATTCGAACCTGCGACCTTATGTATTCATTTTCTTTCTTTTTAGTGTTTTATTTACCTCGCTATATGTCTTTACAACTTTCATTACTTTCGTTTTCTGCAGACTGATACATATTCTAAATTTGTCGCCGGTTTTTGTTGTAGATTCTAACACTTTCTGAATATTTTAAGGAAATCTTGCCTCCATGTTCCTGTACCTTATATTATGTTTATGAGTAATGCTAGTCACTGTACGGCACCATCTTATAAAATTAGAATTTTGCGTAGTCTGTTATGCGTGCTCATTGCCTTTATTTTCCTGAGATCTGCTATGGCATTCTTAACTTCTCCTTTTGTAATATCTGGACTAGTAACAATGACATTTCTCTAGTCTTTCTAATTCAGTGCACTCATCCATGTAATTTACTGGCGAATAGAACTGCAGTCCCAGGAAGTATTAGCCGACCGCGGTGGCCGAGCGGTTTTAGGCGCTTCAGTCCGGAACCGCACGACTGCTACGATCGCAGGTTCGAATCCTTCCTCGGGCCTGGGTGTGTTTGATGTCCTTAGGTTAGTTAGGTTTAAGTCATTCTAAGTTCTATGGGACTAATGACCTCAGATGTTGAGTGCCATAGTGCTCAGAGCCACTTGAACCATTTGAACCAAGAGGTATTGCAAATAACAAAATTTTATTTATTGTGGCTATATTCGTACAGTATGTAGTTCCAAAACAGAATTAATCAGAATGATGCAAAATTACTACAAAATTGGGAGAAAACAGGATTACATGTTAATGAAGGAAAGACAGAATACCTGCCCATAAGTAAGAAAACCAGAAAAGATGCACCTTTGACTGTAGATGGATTCAATTTCAAGACTGTTGACAACTTCAAGTACCTAGGAAGTCTTTTTAGTAATAACAACAGAGCGGATATAGAAATCGATGCCCTTTTAGCAACAGGAAACAAGACAGTTTTTAGTTTCATCAAAATTCTAAGAAAAAGATCTCTTAGCAGTAATTTCAAAATCCGCTTATATCAATCGAACATTATACCTGTGATGTTATATGGATGTGAAAAATTAATATTTAGAAAGAAAAATGAAGAAAAACTATTAATATTCGAAAGAAAAGTAATAAGGAAAATTTTTGGACCAGTATTCGACGAAAATAACATGGAATGGAGAATAAGAAGAAATGAAGAATTAAGAGGGCTGTACAAATACCGTAAAATCATCGAAGTGCTCAAGAGGAGAAGGTTGAATTGGGCAAGCCATATAGCAAGAATGACAAATACCTAGAATGGCATTCAGCAGAACAATAGATGGAACGAGAGGAAGAATGGTTCAAATGGCTCTGAGCGCTATGGGACTTAACATCTGACATCATCAGTCCCCTAGAACTTAGAAATACTTAAACCTAACTAACATCACACACATCCATGCCCAAGGCAGGATTCGAACCTGCGACCGTAGCGGTCGTGCGGTTCCAGACTGAAGCGCCTAGAACCGCTCGGCGACACCGGCCGGCCGAGAGGAAGAGGAAGACCCAGAATCAGATGGCGGGATAACATTCGGGAGGACACAAGTAGGATGAACAGCAACAGCAACTGGACAAACAGCGCATTGGGCAGACAGAAGTGGAAGAGGGTCACAGAGCAGGCCTATGGTCGATAAGGCCCTTGCTACATGTAAAGTAAAGTAAATACTCGTACAGTATAGTAAGAAGAACATATGATTGAATTTGTAGATAATTTGCAGGTGTACAGGGTGCGAATTTTAGTTTTCGTAATATCCTCTTTGAAAACCAGTTATCGGAATTTTTAAGCTGGTTTACGCGAGATACACAGCGCATATCTGTGAGTGGTTGCCACTTAAGGTTCTTCAGGAATCGCGAATACTCTGCCATTAGCAAAAACATTTGTCCATTTTCACCGCCCTCATTTGTATACACGCGATGACCTTTGATGCGCGACCTAATATGTATTTCAAATATATATGGGCCCACATAGGTGTTTTGAAAGTGATCTACTTGCAGATTGTTTGCGAGTATGCTAACAATATATACAAACCAATCATTTATTTGAAGTGCAACAGGGCTTATGTGGTCGTTCCTCATCACACAATGCATCTACCACTTCTAGAACAGAACGTGTCTACGATTGTTGTTTCAGATGGAGGAAGTCTGCTGCACACCTATTATGGTGCCCTAAAAGAAAGTCACAATCATTGATTTCAATGTTCAGAATGTGCTATACTATGACAGCAATAACAGTGGGTCACCACTGGAATCAGTCAACTCGTACCGTGTGTACTAGTTTGTAGGGATACGAAATGGAATGATCACATCGTCCTGTCGTGGCTGTACATGTAGGACACTATGAAAATGCAGTTAATCTACGAAGAAGGTTGGTTACGAAAGACTCGTATATCCCACCCTAGAATACTGTTAAAGTGTATGGAACCCATATCAAATAGGATTAACTGGGAATATTGAAAGTATACTGAGAAGGGTAGCATGAGTGGTTGCGAGTTGGTTTGACCGGAGGTGAGCGTCACGGAGAGACTAAAGAGACTGAAGCGGTAGACATTTGAAGATACGTGCCAACTATCCCTATGAATGCCTACTTACAAAGTTTCAGGAAACAATATTGGGTGAGGAATTTAAGAATATACCTACTATAGTCTGTCTTAAGCTGAAGCCCGAGCAGATCTTGTGGTGGGGATAGTTGTATTTTGTGGAAGAACGCCACAATTGCCGTGCAGTAGAATAATTATTCCTCAAGGCTGTCCTTTCGATGTAACTATTTGAGTAGCATGGTATCATGCACGCCAATAATACTGCAAAGACCGTGTAAGTAACGTTACAGGCAGAACAACACTGCAGTGTCTCCCTTCCGTTGAAAAAGGAGTATTTGTTTATTTATTTACACGTCAAGTTCCGTAGGACCAGACTGAGGAGCAAATCTCCAAAGCCCTGGAACGTGTCAATACATGAAATTACAACGTAAAAGTATTAACACATAAAAATAAAATGTTTATGAACCCGAAAAAAGTAAAGCCATAAGTTTAAGTAAACGCAGTCAACAATAAAACAATCAGCTTAATTTTTCAAGGAACTCCTCGACAGAATAGAAGCAGTGACCCATGAGGAAACTCATCAGTTTCGATTTGAAAGCGCATGGATTACTGCTAATATTTTTGAATTCTTGTGGTAGCTTATTGAAAATGGATGCAGCAGTGTACTGCACACCTTTCTGCACAAGGAAGTTCGATCCAAATGCAGGTTTGATATCTGCCGAGTATTAACGGAGTGAAAGCTGCTTATACTTGGGAATAACCTAATATTGTTAACAAGAAATGACAATAAGGAATATATATGTATTGAGAGGCCAATGTCAAAATACTCAGCCTCGTGAACAGGGGTCGACAAGTAGTTCGTGAACTTACGCCAGTTATTGCCCGAACCGCCCGTTTCTGAGCCAAAAATATCCTTTTAGATCGGGAAGAATTACCCCAAAATAAAATACCATACGACATAAATGAATGAAAATAAGCAAAGTAGACTATTTTTCGTGTCGAACAATCACTTACTTCAGATACCGTTCGAATAGTAAATATGGCAGCATTAGGTCTTTGAACAAGATCCTGAACGTGGGCTTCCCACGACAGTTTACTATCTATCTGAACACCTAGGAATTTGAACTGCTCAGTTTCACTAATCATATGCCCATTCTGCGAAATCAAAATGTCAGTATTTGTTGAATTGTGTGTTACAAACTGTAAAAATTGAATCTTAGTGTGATTTAGCGTTAGTTTATTTTCTACAAGACATGAACTTATGTCATGAACAGCACTATTTGAAACCGAGCCAATGTTGCACACATCCTTTACTACCAAGCTAGTGTCATCAGCAAACAGAAATATTTTAGAGTTACCCGTAATACTAGAGGGAGTATCATTTATGTAAATTTGGTACCCAAAACACTGCAATGCCCGCTTAAGTCTTAACATAATACATATATTGTTAACATCGGAAAAATACAACCCACGCCCGTAAAACTAAAATTTCATTGGGATCGATTTCTTCTGACAAATGCATCTAATTAACGAAACTGCTGTAGTGGTAGACAACGATTCACAGAAATACTCGAGATAAGAATAAAGCAAGGGTTGAAGAAAAGCGGATTTCGACGTCTCAGTACAGAGTTTCTACAAGTTTCGTGCTCGCGCTAAATACAACTTATGTTCTCTATTCGTGTACCTCTTTAGCCCCAAAACCTGAAGGTAAATATTCACAGGTCATACCGGTGGGCCAATGTCTCTGGCTGGAGATAATACTGACCCCATGTTTGAAAGCACTCTCTCGCGGACTCTGGCGTAGCCACCACTCCAGATTTTCTGAAATAAAGACACGGTCACCACAGGCTCATGAATGCTTGTCCACGACAGAATTTTTCGTGTGCCACAGTCGAGGCTGACTGTGAATCCCAGTAGTCGTCTCCTCGTCGCCGTATACAGTTTCCAGAGGTAAACCGATGAGATACGGGGACATCGCGCACTATTCCTGTTTGTCTCAACTGCGTCTCCCACATACATTAATGTTCTTCACAGGCTTATACACTCATGCTCATAAATTAAGGATAATTGCAGAATGTGGTGCCACACAACGTGGCACTACACAAAACTGGCACTAACAGCATAGGCACATAGGGAACACACACGACACGGATCTGTAAGTCCACGGTATTGGTGATAAGTTGAGAAAACCGTCCCGAAACACATGTGCTACAAAACGCTACTGTTTCCTGCGCATGCACCTCGACATCAATACGGAATATGATCACCATGTACAAGTACACAGGCCGCACAACGGGTTGGCATACTCTGAATCAGGTGGTCGAGCAGCGGCTGGGGTGTAGCCTCCCATTCTAGTACCAGTGCCTGTCGGAGCTCCTGAGTGTCCTAGGGGTTTGAAGACGTGCTGCGATAGTCGATCGAGAGCATCCCAGACGTGCTCGATGGGGTTTATGTCTGGAGAACAGGCACGCCGCTCCATTCGCCTGACATCTTCTGTTTCAAGGTACTCCTCCATGATGGCAGCTCAGTGAGGTCGTGCGTTATCATCCATCAGGAGGAAGGTGAGACCCACTGCACCCATGAAAAAGCGGACATACTGGTGCTAAATGACATCCCGATATACCTGACCTGGTACAGTCCTCTGTCAAAGACATGCAGGGGTGTACGTGCACCAATTATAAGCCCACCGCACACCATCAAACCACGACCTCCATACAGGTCCCTTTCAAGGACATTAAGGGGTTGGTATCTGGTTCCTGGTTCACGCCAGATGAAAACCCGGCGAGAATCACTGTTCAGCCTATACCTGGACTCGTACGTGAACATAACCTGGGACCACTGTTCCAATGACCATGTACTGTGTTCTTGACACCAGGCCTTACGGGTTCTGCTGTGACCAGAGGTCAGTGGAATGCACCTTGCAGGCCTCCGGGCGAATAAACCGTGTCTGCTCAGTCGTCTGTAGACTGTGTGTCTGGAGACAACTGTTCCAGTGACTGCGGTAAGGTCCCGAGCAAGGCTACCTGCAGTACTCCGTGGCCGTCTGCGGGCACTGATGGTGAGATATCGGTCTTCTTGTGGTGTTGTATACTGTGGACGTCCCGTACTGTAGCGCCTGGACACGTTTCCTCTCTACTGGAATCGTTGCCATAATCTTGAGATCACACTTTGTGGCACACGGAGGACCCGTGCTACGACCTGCTGTGTTTGACCAGCCTCCAGTCGCCCTAGTATTCTACCCTTCATAATGTCATCAATATGATTCCCGGCGGGGTCAGGGATTTTCTCTGCCTCGTGATGACTGGGTGTTGTGTGATGTCCTTAGATTAGTTAGATTTAAGTAGTTCTAAGTTCTAGGGGACTGATGACCATAGATGTTAAGTCCCATAGTGCTCAGAGCCATTTGAACCATTTTTTGTCATCAATATGTGCTCTTTGAGCTATTTTCAACACGCAGTCACCATCAGCACGTATGAAAACGTAAGCACACTTACTCGCTGCACCGTACTCTGACATGCACCAACACACCTCTGCGTATGTGGACTGCTGCCAGCGCCACCGTGCTACGACCGCAGGTCAAATGCACCGCATGGTCATACCCCGAGGTGATTTAAACCCGCAAACCGCCCACCAGAGTGTTGTTTCGCCATGTATCAGCATTATCCTTAATTTATGAGCATGAGTGTAGATATACTTCCGCAAAATTGTTCTAACAGTTACTACGCAGACAGTTCAAAACATTCATATCACTGCTGATACATCATGGAGAAAGAAAACATAATAAGTCAATACACAGTGCAAGATACTGGATACATCTTTCCTAGGATCTTCGATAAAATCCCCGACGAAGAATCCGAATGAAGATTTTCCGTTACTTGCTTATCCTCAATTCAGGCGAATCCAGGTGTGCCTTATTCTCTAAAGTTAGCCTCGATATTTTCCTGGCTTGCATATTTTCTTGTGCTGTTGTAGATATTTAAATCCTATTTAGAGATGTTATTCTAGGAGAGAAAAATTAACCTTTATTGTCAACGTACAGCAGGTACATTCTCTTTCTGCTATTTCACGGCCTCAAAACATTTATGCACCCGAGCAATAACAGTTTCTTGCAATTCCCTTCACGTAGCTAATTATTTGTGTTAGTGCTTACTGTCTGTAATAGAAACTGTTTTACTAACATATTTTCAGAAGATGATGCCCCATCGCTCATAACTATTTTAAGAACGTCATGATTTACCATCGAGAGTTGCCGAGAAAACTTCTTTACTGTACAACCGTTTTCAATCCCCTTCACGTAGCTAATTATTTGTGTTAGTGCTTACTGTCTATAATAGAGTCTGTTTTACTAACATATTTTCAGAAGATGATGCCCCATCGCTCATAACTATTTTAAAAACGTCATGATTTACCATCGAGAGCTGCCGAGAAAATTTCTTTACTGAACAACTGTTTTCGGCCCACGGAGCACCATCACGTAAGTAAAAGCATTTACAACCCCATACTAATTGATATAAAATCAGTGACCTCAGATAACAGAACCCATGACGTTCTTAACTTTTTCAATGTTACAGAATGGTAGCCGTGTTTGTCATCCTATAGGTTACTTTAAACCAGAATTATATATCACAGCTGTGATAATATTATGAAATATTAAAATAAGAGGGAAGGACCAATCGTACGACACTCTATCCCGTCCAGCTATGTTCAAATGGTCTAGAGATTTATCCTGAAGAGTCACATTCTCGCTTGGTTCCTTGAAACATAAGAAAAGTGACACATTTGACAAACAATATCGCGATTTTTACTTAGGTTCAAAGGCTTTGAATTTCTGAGAAATCTGATGGCATGTCACCAATATCTAAACATATTTTAGTTTACGCGTTTGCTGGAATGGTAGTTTTACTTTACATGGGAGATTGTATGTTAGTTTGTAAGAAACACAACTGCCTGTTGTTTTCTGAAATGTAGTTTTGTTTGTTTAACCCAAAGGTACTTCAATTTTTATTTATAGAACATATTCAGAGGGTAGTCTGAAGTATTACACGTTTATTTATCAATCGAAACTACAGATTACTGTAATCAGTAACATTTATTAATTATACTTTCCACTGTACATTTCGACGGATTATTCCTCCATCGTCGGCTGTATTTATGTCAATTAATAAGAAGTAATTCCATCAGATGCTGGGGGGGGGGGGGGGTGGAAATCTAATTTTTTGAAGTTATTACACTGCCTCTATTTGACTGTATGTTTTTTTTATTATTTCCATTATAACAATTCGTCTTTGAGACATTCGTCTCTCCTTGTTTCGTGCGCATGTTTGTTAACATTGATGCAGCGCAGGAGGCAAAGATGTATCTGTCGTGTACCATGTTAAATGTTACTACCTTGAATGATTTTTTCTCATATTTTACGACGAGGTGTCTGGTTTGTATATGCAGGTATGAATTATAATATTTTGAGGAAGGCTTTACACAGATACGTCCGACACTTACTGATATATTTTCTAGTCACACTTCATGCTGGCTCAAAAGCCGAAATCGCACTAGGGGAAATAATGAAAGACACGAAGTCAAATTCCGGTGATATTATCATTTAAAAACTCTGTTAAGAATGCGCTCCCCCGCAGAGGAATGTTCACTGTCCTAAACTGATGCATTAAACTTTTCCTTATCCTGAAAATTCTGAACTTTTATACAGCATCCAACATAAGAATGTTCGACATCGTTTGCTAATCCAATGGTCCAATACTTAAGTCCATTGATTTAGTTGACTAAGACGGCTAATAGCCATGTGTAAAACTGAACAACTGCCCATGTTCTGGCGACTTGCGTGGCACATGTCCCAACTGTACATGTGTCGGCACTTGCGACGAGTACGGGTGTGATGAGTTGCGTTTGTGGTGTTGTTGCTGTTGATGGTGAGATACCTAAGTGTGTGACCTAAAAGTTTGCAAACATAACAAACAGCGCAATGATTCTGAAAGCAACGAACAATGAACACGACATGTGTCTAAATAAGGAAGCAAATTTTTTATTCCAAAAAACAGCACCCCTATTGAGACCAATGTAAAATACAACTACAATTTTCAAATACTATTTAATATAAGTTTCAACTTACTTTTCTCAAAAATTTACGTAAGTGCTGCTTAATATTTAAAGATACTATTTATATAAGGAATAAAAAGTATTGACATGAGTATACTGGGGAACACTTGTATGTCGCGTTCCCCCTTCCTGAGCCAGGGGTCCCGGGTTCGATTCCCGGCGGGGTCAGGGAGTTTCACCTGCTTCTAGATGACTGAGTATTTGTGCTGTCCTCATCATTTCATCATAATTCCTGAAAGTGGCGAGATTGGACTGAACATAGGTTGGGAATTTGTACGGGCGCCAGTTGAGCGCCCCGCAAACAAAACATCATCATCACACATGTATGTAGCACCAGAATAAGATAAGAATATTAATAAATTACAATGAAACTAGTGTACTATAAACAGCGTATGTCTCTGATAGGCTCGATAATGTGGATCGCTGACAGTGCGCGACCACAGAGCCAAAGATACTGTACTGCTTTGCTGGAGTAAGAGAGGGCTGGGCGCTCAGTTGTAGGCAGCTGTCTGTAAGGGAAAGAAGATGGAGTAGGCAATTTTGTGGTGTGCTGTGTGAAACCACCAAGAGTTAGATTAATGTAGGTATGCCAATATTGTTGAACATGAAGCAGAAGTCTTCAGGCAAATAACGTAAAGATGTTCAATAATTATGATAATTTGTAGTTGTTGAGTAACCCCAGAATGTACGTAAATGGTTTTGATCAAAAGGCTAGTTAGATATTTCATTTTTGTAATGCTTTCAAGATTTGTTAACAGAGCTATGTGTAATTTGATGGTTTGCATTTATGTTGGATTAATGATTTTAGATAATACTTGCTATTTAAATCTCACTGTTTGTGAATCAGTTGTGTGTAATGTAACTTCATCTGTCAGATGTTTTTGAAAAGCCAAAATTAACTTGCAGTATAATTTTGCTAAAAAAACTGAGTGTTAGTAATTCACCATAATCAGTACCACCTTCCAGTCCAGATCGTATAGTTTTAAAAAAGTTGAATTTTCTTAATTGTTCTCTTTTATCAGCCAAATGAATTTCACGTGCATTCCAAGTATTATGGCCAGCATTGCACACTGCTGTTATTAGCATACTCATCTTTTTTTTTTTTTTTTTTTTTTTTTTTTTTTTTCTTTTTTTTTTTTTTTGAGAAATCAGAGTATATCGTGTTACTCCCTTGCTGCTCTAGACGTAAGACAGATTAATTTATTTGTTATGTGCACAGGGACTAAACTTATTAGTGTTGAACAGGGCCTTAGGACTCAGTTCTTAAGGGGTTGAGTGTACTTAGCAGTGACTTTATTTCATTATTGGTTTTGGGAGATGCATTGCCCAATCGTGTAAAGTTTTTGCTGTAAGTAACACAGGGTAAGTACACTACTTGCAGTTACAACAAGCTACACGATAATTCGAGTTCTGTATCCATTCCACAGATCAGACATTCATTTAACGTAAAAGTAAAGTTTATTGTTTCAAATTTTATCTAAAGAACGTTACAATATGAAGCATTTAAACAATAAATATACATTGAAACAAGAAAAAGATAATTTGTTAATCATAAATGTACATAAAGTGTTACTGTTCATTAATCCAATTTTACTGTTCCACAAGATTTTTCGTAAACAATAATATCATTGCATACACATCTAGCCGAAAGAATACGAAGCATACTAACAAGTATTTCATTTAGATAGATTAACTTCAGTTACTTCGGCCACAACATCACATTATATGGTACCAGAAATAAAAAAATGTGGCTCAGTTATGGGCGTGACGTCTAACGAGAACGTCTCGATGAGTGTATGAGGAGCAACAGAATTGTGTGCCAAGGAGCATCAATCAGTTTCGAAGATTTTCTTAAGGGGGGATGTTGATGAAATTGACCAAAAATGTCAATTTTCGATTTATTTTTTTATTTGTTAGTACAAGTAATGGAAAATAAGTTCCCAAAGTTTGAATGTTGAAATCGCATCCGAAGTGCCTGAAAATTAATTAGAAGCGTGATGCGGCGTCTCTGCCACGCCCACGTTTTGAAGCAACACTTCAATAACAGCTCAGTGAACAATGATTCTGTGCGGGATATATCTAGAAGGCCGTGATACATACTCTTTGGTTTTATAGATCATCTTTGACCGAATCTACACTTCTCAAAAAGTGTGTTCATGCTAAAGCCCAAAATCCAAATGAGTCTCTAAATTCACTCATATGGAAAAGATGCCCCAAAAACACATTTGAATCTGGTACAGTTGTCAGAATTGCAACTTATGATGTAGTTATTGTATTTAATGATGGGAACGTCGGGAGGATGAAGGTATTAGAAAGAATGGGCTTCAAGATAGGAAATTTTACTCAAGACATCCTGAGAAAACTAGATTAACAGCGAGTCTCTGCAGTTGAAAAGTCAGTTGTAGACCTGGTAAAGGAAAGAAGACAGACAACAAGAAACCAGAAGAGACGCCTTGAAGGGAAAGACGACCCAGAGTACAAATGTGGTGCCTTCTGAGGAAGTGACATAAGGAAAAAAGTTAGGTTGAACTTTAAATTGCGTTTCCTGAAAAGTTTGTTTTTTAAAGTTTATGTACGTTTCCCTCAGATTCTATGAATGCTAAAATTATGAAATATTGTACACATATTTCTGTAAACCTAATAAACGTTGCCTCAAGAGCAAATTCTGAAATTATGATTGCAAGCTGAGATATGGAGCAAAGTGCTTGGAATTTTGCATGAATTTAAAATTGCATTTGTGAAATTATAATTAAAAAATAATGAAAATTCTCCTATTTGACCTACTCCAAAAATATCATGGGAGAAGCTTACAACATATAAAGAGACGAAACAGAGAAATTTTTGTAGAAATCTCTCGAATACTTTCTGAGAAAAAGGAACATACATTATTTTTTGAAAATAAAACTTCAAATTTCATTCAAAAAAAGTCGAATATATATAATCAAATGATTTTATATATAAATGTGTTACTTTCATGTAAAGCGTGGTACAAAATTTCATTGCCATATCTCCAAAACTGTGGATTTGGTGCATTTTTGAAATAATGTGTGTTTTTCATCAACGTCCCCCTTAAGCAGATAGACTAATTTTCCTCAGAGGAAACTACATGTGGAGAGACAAGAGTAAGGAACAGGAAGAACTATTTGCTCCGGAAGAAGACTGAGAGGAAGTAGAAAACGAAGAAACAGAAGAAGGAGAAAGATAAGATTGCTGACGGAAGCTTAAACCAGAAGGAAAAGAACATTGTCAGTAATGACAGGGAGCCGTGTGGCGACGTGAGCGCGATCGATAAGGGCGACACAAGGCGCTGGACGTATCGCGTTGCTACATCTGAGAGCCTGCTTCCTCTCCTGCCCCATTGGGTTATTGACCGACCGAGTATTGCGTGTTTCATGGAGACCTGAATAAATCGAGGGGACGCTTGCTCCTGGACAGCCAAACAGCTACTGGTACAACTTCAGCCTCGGAACGCGCCGACAAGTTTTCCTTCCACATACGGCGAACTTTCTGCGACTGGTGGAACAAATCGCTCGCGTAGGGTAAAGCGACGGCCAACGGAGCCAGCTGTTACATATGTAAAAACGCCACTTTTGTTCGCAGTGCAGTCGACACCACTTCGATAGTCACACATAGAATACAAAGAAACAAAGCAGGAGAGACTTCCAAACAACACGGCTGTCGCGAAACTCCCGGAGAAGAGGTAACTGAATGGAAATGGGTTTCGACTGTATTCTGGCAGCTGCTTTGCATGCAACGCAGTTATTATTTCTCTGCAGTGCTGATAGTTTTACAGTATTCTGGTCTGCGGCTTTTCAAATGAAAATGGAATAATTCTTCTGTTCGTTTTGTTATCTTGTTGATTTAATGCCCAATGGGAGATTCGAGACGTAAAAGAGAATCTTCTAACCACAGAAACCTTTACGATTCTACTGAAAAATGCAAAATCACTTACCAGGATTGGGATCAAAGAAAGTAACCACGCGCCGCTCTTTCGTTAAGGCTTCAAAGCGGGAGATTCGCGATTGTCCTCCTCTAAACCTTGAATTATGTGGCGGACCACATCGCTGACTTCTATTTTCAATTTTTGTTCATGCGTTATTTCTAATCTTGAAAAAAGAAAAATCTACATTAGTAGCATTTGTAGATTTAGAGAAACCTTTTCATAATGTTGACTGGAATACTCTCTTCCAAATTCTGAAGGTTGAAGGTCAAATGACCTTCTTTCCAAAAGTTTTTAAAATAAAAAAAACCGCTTGTACTTTTTAGCTTATAAGTGTTATAATGTACTGTATTTAGATGTTAACGGAAAGAATAGTCATTAAAATTAAATTTGATGAATATTATCATAAAATAAGCACTCTCATTTACGTTGTTGAGAATACAATGATCGTCGTCTTGCTTGGGTCGCTTTTGTCCTCGGGTTGTTTATTCTTCAGTGAAAACACAATTCTTTAACGGTTCTTTTCAATTTACTGTACATTTGTCTGATCATAAAAGTAAAACACAACATACAGCTCTAGAGATGGATCGGCAAGACTCTCCAGGAAAGAGAAGATAAAGAACACCGAAATAATAAGGAGAATGGAAATAAAAGAAAGAATATATGACGTAATAGATAGGAAGAAATTACAGTGGTACGGGCATGTACGATGAATGGAGGAAGCCAGAATACCAAACTTGATAATGGAGTGGGAACCGGAGGGGAGAAGAAGAGGGCGACCTATGACCACCTGGCTCCAAAGTGTACAGCACACAATGAGGAGAATGGGCGCAGAGGAGGAGGACACACAAGATCGAAACACCTGCAGGAATAGTTTGAAAATATAGTTTAAGAACGTTCATTCTTTGTATAGTAATTTCCAAGTAAATTATTATGTTGGAGATAAGCCTCTGTCATGAGGAAAAGCTCAAAATAAAAATAAATAAATAAATAAATTTCCATTTTTCATTAAATTAAATTGGGAAAAATAACCAAATCCATGGGGCGTTTGTTATTAATGATGCGGAAAAAATTAATAAAACTACATTTCTTGTAGCTACGAAATGTTTTGATTGTAGCTTTTTGTGAAGTGAGATCTATAAGATGACCAGTTTTCGTAATGTTATACTTTCACACTGTAATTCGCAAAACTGTTATTATATCAAAAAACAAATTTGGAAAAGAACATAATATCGTAAATACTTATGGGTATAGCGTTCTTACATTGATCAGGCAGAACTATGACCACCGCTCTATTATCGATATAAACCTGTCCAGACGACAGTAGCGTCACTTGGCGAGAGATGAGTGCTAGTCAGACACACACGTGATACATGTAGTATTAGTAAGCGTGCTGTCCGTGTGTAGAATGGGGAAGGCGCGCGATCTGCCTGATACTGACGGAGGAAAGATTATGATGCCCCAGAGGCTCGGCACGAGCTTTTCTGACACTGCACGACTTACCGAATTTCCGAGGTGTGGCGAAACCGAGGTGAAAACACGTCTAGGCATCGTGGGGTTGGGCGGCCACACCCTGTTACAGACGTCAGAAGTCATAGGCTGGGCAGACTGGTAAAATAGGACAGGAGGCGGGACTATGGTGGAACTAACATCAGACTTTAATACTGTGTGAGGGAATGGTTAGAAGAACCCAGTGGCGAGTTCCAGTTGATGTGCTGGCCCCAAACACGCCACATCTGAACCTGATCGAACACCTCCGGAATGTGACTGAACATGGTATTCAGAGTTCATCGGCCCCCTTCCCGGAATTTACGGGAATTAGATGACTTGTGTGTGCAGATGTGGTGCCAACTCCCTCCAGCCATGGCCTCATTGCTTCCTTGCCACGACGCGTTGCCACTGTTATCCGTGCCAAATCTGGATATACCAGCTATTAGGTAGGTGGTATAATCTTTGGCTAATCAGTGTATATAAAAATCATGAACCCCGTACTTAGAAGTCCAAAATGTGAATAAACGTTACCTCTCGCCGCCCCCCCCCCCCCACAAAAAAGAGAGAAGAGAGAGAGAGAGAGAGAGAGAGAGTTGAGGAATCGTAGTTTTCGATAAACGCAAGATGGTACCGTAAGGTTCGGTTGACCTAAAGCCACTATATCTTGGTTTGGAATAAAGTTACGGAGAGTGCATGGTTATTTACAGTCTTTGCAAAAACAGACTGCAGTTGCAAGAGTCAATGGACACGAAACTGAGATAGTGGTTGAGTCGGGATTGGGTCAAATTCAAAGCATATCACCCATACTTTGCAGTCTGTTCGTCAAACAAGCCATAAAAGAAAACCTAATAATATTGTAAAGGCCGTTAAAGAGCACGGAGAAGAAATAATAAAAAATGTAAGCTTTACCGATGACAACTAGTTACGTCAGAGGTGGCAAGGGACTCTGAAGATAGCTGAATGGAATGGATATTGCATTGAAAGGCAGTTATAAGATGAATATGAACCATGAACCATGGACCTTGCCGTTGGTGGGGAGGCTTGCGTGCCTCAGCGATACAGATAGCCGTACCGTAGGTGCAACCACAACGGAGGGGTATCTGTTGAGAGGCCAGACAAACGTGTGGTTCCTGAAGAGGGGCAGCAGCCTTTTCAGTAGTTGCAAGGGCAACAGTCTGGATGATTGACTGATCTGGCCTTGTAACAATAACCAAAACGGCCTTGCTGTGCTGGTACTGCGAACGGCTGAAAGCAAGGGGAAACTACAGCCGTAATTTTTCCCGAGGGCATGCAGCTTTACTGTATGATTACATGATGATGGCGTCCTCTTGGGTAAAATATTCCGGAGGTAAAATAGTCCCCCATTCGGATCTCCGGGCGGGGACTACTCAAGAGGATGTCGTTATCAGGAGAAAGAAAACTGGCGTTCTACGGATCGGAGCGTGGAATGTCAGATCCCTTAATCGGGCAGGTAGGTTAGAAAATTTAAAAAGGGAAATGGATAGGTTGAAGTTAGATATAGTGGTAATTAGTGAAGTTCGGTGGCAGGAGGAACAAGACTTCTGGTCAGGTGACTACAGGGTTATAAACACAAAATCAAATAGGGGTAATGCAGGAGTAGGTTTAATAATGAATAGGAAAATAGGAATGCGGGTAAGCTACTACAAACAGCATAGTGAACGCATTATTGTGGCCAAGATAGATACGAAGCCCACACCTACTACAGTATTACAAGTTTATATGCCAACTAGCTCTGCAGATGACGAAGAAATTGAAGAAATGTATGATGAAATAAAAGAAATTATTCAGATTGTGAAGGGAGACGAAAATTTAATAGTCATGGGTGACTGGAATTCGAGTGTAGGAAAAGGGAGAGAAGGAAACGTAGTAGGTGAATATGGATTGGGGGACAGAAATGAAAGAGGAAGCCGCCTGGTAGAATTTTGCACAGAGCACAACATAATCATAACTAACACTTGGTTTAAGAATCATGAAAGAAGGTTGTATACATGGAAGAACCCTGGAGATACTAAAAGGTATCAGATAGATTATATAATGGTAAGACAGAGATTTAGGAACCAGGTTTTAAATTGTAAGACATTTCCAGGGGCAGATGTGGACTCTGACCACAATCTATTGGTTATGACCTGTAGATTAAAACTGAAGAAACTGCAAAAAGGTGGGAATTTAAGGAGATGGGACCTGGATAAACTCAAAGAACCAGAGGTTGTACAGAGATTGAGGGAGAGCATAAGGGAGCAATTGACAGGAATGGGGGAAATAAATACAGTAGAAGAAGAATGGGTAGCTTTGAGGGATGAAGTAGTGAAGGCAGCAGAGGATCAGGTAGGTAAAAAGACGAGGGCTAGTAGAAATCCTTGGGTAACAGAAGAAATATTGAATTTAATTGATGAAAGGAGAAAATATAAAAATGCAGTAAGTGAAACAGGCAAAAAGGAATACAAACGTCTCAAAAATGAGATCGACAGGAAGTGCAAAATGGCTAAGCAGGGATGGCTAGAGGACAAATGTAAGGATGTAGAGGCCTATGTCACTAGGGGTAAGATAGATACCGCCTACAGGAAAATTAAAGAGACCTTTGGAGATAAGAGAACGACTTGTATGAATATCAAGAGCTCAGATGGAAACCCAGTTCTAAGCAAAGAAGGGAAAGCAGAAAGGTGGAAGGAGTATATAGAGGGTCTATACAAGGGCGATGTACTTGAGGACAGTATTATGGAAATGGAAGAGGATGTAGATGAAGATGAAATGGGAGATACGATACTGCGTGAAGAGTTTGACAGAGCACTGAAAGACCTGAGTCGAAACAAGGCCCCCGGAGTAGACAATATTCCATTGGAACTACTGACGGCCTTGGGAGAGCCAGTCCTGACAAAACTCTACCATCTGGTGAGCAAGGTGTATGAAACAGGTGAAATACCCTCCGACTTCAAGAAGAATATAATAATTCCAATCCCAAAGAAAGTAAGTGTTGACAGATGTGAAAATTACCGAACTATCAGCTTAATAAGTCACAGCTGCAAAATACTAACACGAATTCTTTACAGACGAATGGAAAAACTAGTAGAAGCCAACCTCGGGGAAGATCAGTTTGGATTCCGTAGAAACACTGGAACACGTGAGGCAATACTGACCTTACGACTTATCTTAGAGGAAAGATTAAGGAAAGGCAAATCTACGTTTCTAGCATTTGTAGACTTAGAGAAAGCTTTTGACAATGTTGACTGGAATACTCTCTTTCAAATTCTAAAGGTGGCCGGAGTAAAATACAGGGAGCGAAAGGCTATTTACAATTTGTACAGAAACCAGATGGCAGTTATAAGAGTCGAGGGACATTTAAGGGAAGCAGTGGTTGGGAAGGGAGTAAGACAGGGTTGTAGCCTGTCCCCGATGTTGTTCAATCTGTATATTGAGCAAGCAGTAAAGGAAACAAAAGAAAAATTCGGAGTAGGTATTAACATTCATGGAGAAGAAATAAAAACTTTGAGGTTCGCCGATGACATTGTAATTCTGTCAGAGACAGCAAAGGACTTGGAAGAGCAGTTGAATGGAATGGACAGTGTCTTGAAAGGAGGATATAAGATGAACATCAACAAAAGCAAAACAAGGATAATGGAATGTAGTCTAATTAAGTCGGGTGATGCTGAGGAAATTAGATTAGGAAATGAGGCACTTAAAGTAGTAAAGGAGTTTTGCTATTTGGGGAGCAAAATAACTGATGATGGTCGAAGTAGAGAGGATATAAAATGTAGGTTGGCAATGGCAAGGAAAGCGTTTCTGAAGAAGAGAAATTTGTTAACATCCAGTATTGATTTAAGTGTCAGGAAGTCATTTCTGAAAGTATTCGTATGGAGTGTAGCCATGTATGGAAGTGAAACATGGACGATAAATAGTTTGGACAAGAAGAGAATAGAAGCTTTCGAAATGTGGTGCTACAGAAGAATGCTGAAGATTAGATGGGTAGATCACATAACTAATGAGGAAGTATTGAATAGGATTGGGGAGAAGAGAAGTTTGTGGCACAACTTGACCAGAAGAAGGGATCAGTTGGTAGGACATGTTCTGAGGCATCAAGGGATCACCAATTTAGTATTGGAGGGCAGCGTGGAGGGTAAAAATCGTAGGGGGAGACCAAGAGATGAATACATTAAGCAAATTCAGAAGGATGTAGGTTGCAGTAGGTACTGGGAGATGAAAAAGCTTGCACAGGATAGAGTAGCATGGAGAGCTGCATCAAACCAGTCTCAGGACTGAAGACCACAACAACAACATGAAGAAAGGTGAAAAAGGAATAATGGAACGTGATAGAATAAACCTTGTTTCGCAGGTTCCCGTAGCTGAAACGATGTTATAAACAAAGAAATGTATTAAGTAATCTACACGGCGATGCTGTGGGAGTTGGATTAGGAAATGGGACACTATAAGGGATACGAGTTTTGGTATTTTGTCGGCAAAATAACTGACGATTATACACTTAAAGAGGGCGTAAAAAGTGGAACCTCAATAGCAAGAAAAGCGTTCATGAAAAAGAAATATTTGTTACCATCGAATATAAATTTCAGTGGTAGGAAGTCCTTTACGAATGGATTTGTTTGGAGCGTAGCCTTATGCGGAAGTGAAAGTGGGCGATAGAAACTACAGACAATAAGGCAATTGAAGGTTTTGAAATATGATGCTACAGAAGAAACTTGGCGTTTAACCCGGATAACTGTTAGGGAGGTACTGAATCGAATTAGAGAGAAAAGATGATTCTGATCCAGCTTGAAAATAGGAATGAGTCGGTTCAGAGGCATAAAAATTAACTTGGTAGTGGAGGGTAAAAAATATTACAGGGAGACCAAGGCTTCGCGTTAGTTGCACAGTTTCACGGGGATCTAGGTTGCGATAGTTAGTCAGAGATGAAGAAATTTGCACAGGATAGGTTAGTGTGGAGAGCTGCACCAAAACAGTCATCGGACAGCAGACGGCAATAGCTAAAATGTATAATTTTTCTAGTTATCATGAACGTTTTTTTGCTGTAGAGCTGTTGTCTTTTCTCTTGGCACAAAGGAATATTCACACGGAACTGTCAGCTGAAATACCCCTAGAGAAAGATACAGCCGCCTAATTGAAAGGGTTCATATTCTTTGTGCACGATGGTACCTTTTCGTTCGCGAAGTGTGATGCTTCTGTAGGCTGTTAAGTGTATTTGTGACTGTGATACGTACGTGTGTTGTTTTGGTGTCACGTTGTTGATGGCAGTGTGTGTGTGTGTGAGAGAGAGAGAGAGGTGAGGGGGATGTGGGAGCTCGGTCCTGGCATGAAGCCTACTCGATTAGCAAAAAGCGCCTTTTGAGCAGAGCTTAACGTCGGCATCCGATTGATGGATCACCATTAACAGCTTCCCACGTCCTCACTTCATCAGACACTACACGAAGGCTTGGAATTCAAGCCAGGAAACTGGCTCAATGTTCAGCGATTAGGAACTTTACGCCACTACCCCTCTTTCTTTAGCCTGCAAAATGCTGGTAATGAATATTTTGTTTTTCGTCACCGCAATTCGAGCTGGCTACCTCCGAGTCGAGCGCAATCGCTCAAGTGCGCGTTAGCGATATCGGCTACGAAAGAGGGTAGGTTCCAAGTTTTAAAAGCACTATGCTGGTTCATTCGATGCTGCGAATATCACGAGTAGATGGGGTATCAGTGACGGGTAGACTATGCTTTTCCAAACAGTTGATGGCGAAATCTCACACTGAAGGTAATTTCTGTGTTAGCTGTTAATAGCCTCTCTCCATCCCTCTGCCGCCCCCTCTTTGTGAGTAAAAATTTCAATATATTACCTTCTACTTCACATATTGTTACGAAAAATGTCATTAATGTCGAAAACAGGAAAAAGGAGATGAGTGCAGCTGATTATTTGGTGACGATAGGATAGATCCAAAATTTTTTGAGGACCATGTTTGTAATTTGCACGCTATATGTTGGTCATTCAGGGCGTATGTTTCAGTTTGGGAATACACATTCAATTTTATTTTGCAAAGGGAAACTACAGTTCTGAAGGATGATTCCGTGCTGATTTTACATACTTTTAGGTATGACGGAGAACGGTAACTGTATCAGTTCGAGGTAAGGGATCCTGGTCTGTATCATCCTGACACCACTGACAGTGGAAAACATGTTCCGGTACTGTTGTTACTAACATTGTCGGGTATGCAGCTTTCCGAAATGGTACCATGGACCAAAACATGAAAAAAGAGTCTAGGAAGTATACGCAGTAAACTGCAACCCTAAGAGCTATGGGCACTTCCTTATCTTCGATACTGTTAAACAAGTCTCTCCTATTATAAGATCTTTAGTGTTTATATTTTTGGAGAAGTTGTATGGACTAAAACAAAAAAAAAAGTCCAGTGAATATGCGCTCTAAAATGCATACCTTAAGATTTATGGGCATTCGTTCAGTAAAAGATGTGTGGTTCACAGTAGTGGAGATGAACGAATGCTCATAGCTCTTAAGGTAGGCATTCTAGAGCACGTATTCACTGGACATTATTTCTTGTTTTGGTTCATACTATGTCCTTCAAAAATATGGAAGCCAAAGAGCTTGCAGTAGAAGAGACGTGTTTCACAGTATCGAAGATGAACAAGTGCCCACAGCTCATAAGGTAAGCAAGCATTTTAGAGCCCATATTTACTGGTATTTTTTTTTTCTCATTTGGTCCATAGTATCACCTCTGAAAGCTGGCTACCATACAATCTTGGCAACAACAGTACAGGTACATACATTCCACTGTCAGAGTTGTCAGAGCGATTTTCGCTTATAACTTTCGACTCCATAGTTTCCAGGCCGGAATTCCCCTTTCCCATCATCCCTGAACTTGTGTATCATCATCACGGAATCACCCTGCATTTCTTGGACAGAAAAGTCAAATTTATCCAAAATATGTAATTTATTATTGATCACTTTCTCTGGAATACATTGCATTAACAACAAGTAAATTTATGACATCACTTCGTTTTGCATACGCTACCATCTACTTTCTAAGAGAAACATCCAAAGGTAGGAAAGAAGTTTCATTTGTGCGTTTTCAGTTTTCAGGGAGCGTAATGGAGTTTTGACATATGGTTTGTAGCTATACACAGAACGCTGACCACATGCCACTCCATGTCCGCATCCAATGACGTCTGTCGGCTGAGGATGACACAGCGGTCGGTCGGTACCGGTGGGCTTACCAAAGCCTGTGAAGACGGAGAGAGAGAGAGAGAGAGAGAGAGAGACAGAGAGAGAGAGAGAGTTGTGCACCTATTTATCTAAGTTTACTGTTATTTTTTGTCGGTATCTTAGTGTCCATGGCCATGCTAATATTACATTGGTATGGCTATACACTTACGTCTCTCAATTTTATTTCTGCGAGTGCATAGTCTCGCGGCGGCATGAATTCAAGATCTCCTACAAAGAAGGTTGTGTATCGCCTTTTTGGCAAAGTTGAGTTTTCACTGGTGGCACATGACATGAGACATAGCAACACATGTCTCTGCTTACAAGTTGAACTGTTTGTAGCTGTAAAGCTGAGCATCCTGGAACAACATTGTATCAATAAAAATTGCTGATCATAGAAAGGAATATAGATCCATCAAATTTGAAGGAGAACGTCAAGAAAAGTAGGAGGAACAGTGGAAAACCTCATAATTCTATAGCTGGTAAAGACCTGCCTGAAACAAAGTACTAGGTGATTATAATTAAAATTAAACTTTGAAACCAATGTAGAGATAACACCACTGCTCATAATAACGTCAAATTGCAACGGAATATTATCGGAGAGGGGGGAAACGTACGGCAGAAGAAAAATAAATAGTTATAAAATTCAGCAATAGATGGTGCTGTAAGCATCATAATTTAATTGTGGTCGACTACAAATGACAAATGAATCACACAACAATGCCTAACGTTTACGTCTGACGTTAAACAAATGTACTACTCAGTGTGCATGGGTGTACAGGTGTGATAGTTACGAAACCCATCCACCACGGCAAGGTCACATCACATCTGATGGGAAAAATCGGTTTTTAATTGTCCTGAGACCAAAAACCGCATGAAAAGCATCACTCATATCGGTTTTTAATTGGCATGAGGCCAAAGACTGCATGTTCAGTATGCTGTCCACCGTTTTCTGCAACAAGCTGAAATCGAGAAACAGCATGTTCCACAACTGATCGAAGTGTTTTCGGGGTCACGTTTAGAATGTGCTACGCAATGTGTGCCTTCAACGCAGCTAAGTTTGCAAGCGGAACACTGAACACAACTTTCAGATAGACCCACAGTCAGAAGTCAAATGGATTAAGATCAGGTGATCGCTAGGACCGTGCTGTAGAGAAATGGTGGCTCATATTTCTAGCATTTTCGAAATGGTGCTTCAGCAGCTGCTTAACTGGATTTGCAATGTGCGGCGGTGCGGCATCTTGCCCATATTCGACAATTCTGTGTATTGACACAACTTGTCAGATGGAAGTGGGCTTCGTCTGTCCACAAAATCTTCCATGGCCAATCATTATCCACTTCCATGCGAGCAAGAAATCCTAAAGCAAAGGTCTCTCTTGCTGGCAGGTCAACAGGAAGCAACTCGGGCACATGGGTAATTTTAACGGATAGCAAAGAAGGATGTTTCGTGGTATTTTACGCACCGTACTCACGGGTATGTCCAATGTTCGGGCAATTCTTCGTACACTACACTTCTGTACACCACCACTCGTCTCCTCCTGCACTGCTGTGGCCAGTGCTTCCACTGATGTCGAATGAATTCGTTTCCTCCCCTTACCAGGTTGCACAACAGGAGAACCCGTCTTTTCGAATTTCTTAATCATTTTCTCCAGACCCACGGCAGTCATCGGACCAACGTCTTTTCTCAAACCCTTCAGTTCCCGGACCTTCTACAGAGCGACGTGTCCACAGTCATCATTCTTGTAATACGGCTTTACAAGCAGAGTGCGATCCTGCATTGAGACAGTCATGGAAGACGTGAAAGGAGGAAAAGCCGTGTACCCGGTGTGTTTATACCAACCTCAATGGGTCGTGCGCGTGACAGGTGTATTCATTTACGTATTCTGACCCATACAGCACCATCTATTGATCAATTTTCACACTATTTTTTTTCTTCTGCCATCCGTTTTCCCCCTTCTCCGATAATATTCAGTTACAATTTCTGACCAGTGGTGTTATTTCTACAGCGTTTCGAGAGTTCAACTTTAATTATAATCACCCTGTATATCAAAAATGTCCCGTTTAATAAAGTTCTATCTCATTGTAAAGTAAAAATTTTACAGTAGAATAAATAAAAAAAAAAAACTGGACAGTGATACTTTTGTACAACTATTTTGTTTTGACAGGATATTTACAACAATGGAGCGTAGCTTTATTGTTTCAGGGCATTTCTGTCTGCCTTTTGACTGTTCTTTTGCACTAACTGGGGAAAAAGAAGACTAATGGATGTTATGATTCTCTATGAATGGAAATAAGTAATATCTGAGGCTTGTTTAGTTATGCCTTTCATTACAAAGGAAATGAGGCAGAATGATTTTGTTGCTGTCAGTGTTATTAAAGTAATAATGAAGTCCGACACAAACTTGAAAATTACTAATCGCACGGTTTAATATCAATTCAGGTTACCCAAATGCGTTGTAGTCATAAAATCATTCAAGCTTGGGTATGTCATTCTCTGCTAAAAGCTAAAGAGAGAATCAACCTCAAGTTAACATACCTGTAGCTGTGCCATGCTTTGACAAAATCCTCAGTATTTCAATAATGTAAACATTTCAATTCGTTTTGTATGAAAAAAACTGCTACTGTGGGTCATTTATGTGAAACTCTTGGTGCGCCAAAAACCTCGTATTTCTGCTATTTTTGTGACTGGTTTCCTCCGAACGGTTGCAAAATACCGAATGTATAAACAAAAGTTATGTGAATCAAATGCAATTACGCAGCATCGTTATATTATGATAAACAAATTTACCTTTATTGTAATGATATAATGGCACAGTGGAATAAATATTAACTGTGTTATTTGATAATGAAACAAACGTTGTAATTTGTTAATGTTGGAAATTTCTTACACATGACATATATACAATTAACTTATCAAATTAAAATGATAACGTTTTTCCTAAAAAGGGGAGAGAAACCTGAGTCCGTGCATTCTGAGCGTTATGCGTTCACAACTCCCCGAGAAGGTCGGCTTCCAAAACGGTTGTAGACATTAGGACGTATGCATCACAAGAAACTTCTACGTCGTTGTTCTGGTAAACAATAAAGTGTTGAGCCTGAAGTTAAGGTACTATGGTCTCGCTCATTTTTCCTCAGTGACAAGACTCATAACTAGCGACCTCATATTTAAGCAAGATCTGTAAAGGCTATAGCTGATACGGATATACGAACCACTCGACGTCTACTGAAATCCAATGTTGCATTTATTTTTGCATACTGATAAAGGTATGATATTTTCTGAACATAAATTTCATTTTGAGCGAATCGACTAGGGCTCCAGCTATACAGGTTGTTTTAGGAGAAATGCTAAATATATTAGGAGGTGATAGTACAGACAAATTAGAATGAAAGGTTCCTCGGCTACAGAGATAAAACTGTTACAATGTAACCCAGACAAAAACTCACACAAGATATTAAGCTACGGCATGTGATTAACTTCAGAGTTTATTACCTGTAAATCTACTGAGGTCGCCTTTTGTGAGGGCAGTTCTAGTACGATCAGTTCGTCTCCTGTGTTCGTTTTTCTTTGTGGACTTCGCCTTTCAAACTACACACAGGAAAAAGATTAAACGGGTGTGGTCCGAGGAAACGCGACAATATCAGATGAGATATGACTGCCGCACTCTCACACAGATGAGTGAAAACACTACTAAACACTCTCCAATCAGGTGCCCTGGTACCCTGCGGTTGGGAGACTCTGTCCGCATTATTCTCTACAAGCAACAGAAGCTCCGTTTCCATTACAAAATCCATACACAAAAATGTCATATGCTTAAACGATACAGTAACAAATGACAATCACAGCTGAAAAGAATTATTACGTGACGTGAAACACAGCTTTACAAAATGATCTTCAAAACGTACTACAACTTCCTACACCAGGGATGAACAGACTGCGGCCAGCGGGCCACATGCGGCGCCATTGATTTGATAATCGGAATACAAAGTTGTCTCACGTCACGTTATTTTTGAACTTGCTGCCTTACGTAGTCACAGTGAGGGATCTGCGGCCCGCGGTACGAGCAAAGCTGTATACCGCTGTCCTAAGCTATTTACTATCCCTCCTGAAACACCCTGCCTGTAGGACGTTGTTGTTGTTGTTGTTTCTGTTGTTGCGGTATTCAGTCCGAAGAATGGGTTGAAGCGGTTCTCCTTTTTAGTCTATCCTGTGCAATATTTGCATAACTATCGCAACCTAATTAAATGCACTTGTAACTGAGGCGCAAGCAAAAGTTAGTGGGACGTCTTCTATTCCCTTCTCGTACGTGAACAAAAATCTTCATGGATTTAATAACAAACTTACTCAGCTATATAACAAATATGCCACCCGAAAAACCGGAAAAGTAAGAAGGAAACCTGCACCTTGGCTAACTGAAGCTCATAAATCAAGACGTTGCACGCCTGAACATCATATTGCTTACAAGCAGAAGCGAAATAGTCAGTCAAGCTGTGAGAAATGCAGAACTCAGACATGCCCACACACTAACCGACAACATAAACAGACCACCTGCCCTATGGAAAAAATCTGTATGATCGTGGTGTGGGCGAAGTAAAGCTGAACCAGATCCAGTTGTCTTACCCGACGAACTGAAGCGGTATTTCGCTTTACCTACAACAACAGCTGAACCGCAAACGAAATAGAGCTCACTGACTACTCCATGGTGTAAACGATAGACTGTAGTTACGAATAATTCTTTCTAAAGCGTGTTACTTGCAATATCGTCAAAAAAGGCATCACGCGTATCAGACCAGCATCTACTCGACACGGTGGCATCACAGTCCAAATGATGCTTATTATTGACCCACTACTGTCCACTACGACACATCGTCTTCAACTACTCCTTAACCACAAGTGTTTTTCCTGAGGGCTAGAAACATGGACTACTTAAGCCACTACTTAAGCCACTACTTAAGCCACAGAACCCTCTGATTACTGACCCATTTACATTCTTCCTGCACTATACAACGCCTCAGAATCTACAAGATGTAACTGGTGTAAGTGAAGCGTACTGAACAACATTACATCAGTATTTACTTTATTTGCAGACTAATAATTATAGCTATTAGAAGTAGTGTGTTTTAAGGTTTGTTAGTACTTCCAAGTACTTGCGTCAAGAGCAAGCCATTAATGTTAATGGTGCAGTTACAACCCTGCAGAAAACATGAGGCCATAAAGTTTGTAACATTCCTGTGGGAAGACTGTTCAACCCAGAGAAAAATACAATCAACACATTAATGTGTGTCCATATTAAGGTAACACATATAAAAATATCTGATCTTATATTCGTTACAGCTTGTCCGAGATCGGCTAACTACTTCCAATTACAAAGAAAGTGCTACACGAATACCACTCGTGTTTCCGTAAATATCGCAGCACAACATCTTCCTTAATAAAGATAACAGATGACTTGTAGCTTGCCGTAGATAGCGGTAGTTCATCTTAGACTTCAGCAAAGCCTTTGATACTGTTTAATTCGACATTTTACTTGCAAAACTTAGCAGCTAAATTTCTCACCAAGTGTAGTGCAATGGTTCCACTTATACCTGACGTCTCGCCAGCAGTTCGTCGTATTCGGCAAAATAAACTCACAAAAGGCATCACGCATATCAGATCAGCGTCTACTCGACACGGTGGCATCACAGTCCAGATGATGCTTATTATTGACCCACTACTCTCCAATATGACATATATTCTTCAACTACTCTTTAACCACAGGGCTCGATTTTAGGTCATACACTCTTTACACTGTATGTCAAGATGTGTCATGTACATGTGGCATTTGCAGCAGTTTTGCACTACTGCAAATACCACATGTACGCTGATGACCTCCAATTTTATTTTAGCAAAAAACCAATAAACGTGAAGTCGGCAATCATGAATCGCAATACCGACCTGTTTGCAATGTCAAAATGGGCGCAGGATATACGTTAAAGCTCAACCCACCCAAAATCTAAGCGCCACTGGTTAGTCATTCTAAACTCATTAATCCGAAATACCGGGAATTCCTACCAGCTTTATCCTTAAATGGAACAAATGGCAACTTCCCCCCCCCCCCCCCCCAACCAGGGAAGAGTTTGCTAGGAGTAGTAACGTATGAAAATCTAAATTGGACTGAGAAAATAACTGCAATGTGCAAGGAGGCATCAGCATCTCTCCATGCCCTACAAAAATATAAAAAGTTCATCCCCATTGGCCTAAAACTGAATCTTGTACAAATACTTATACTTTCAGTTATTAATTACGGCGATGTTATCCTGCAACGTCTTTTTCAGGAAACTTCACGGCGGCGGTAACTGGTTATAAATTCGTGTTTTCGTTATTTCTGTGATGTTCAACTGATAGTATGCACCGCTATACTGGCTGCGTGCAGACAAGCGCAGAGGTTTCCGTACCCTTCGTCTTCTCTACTGTCTTATCAACGTAGACTATCCGTCATATCTCTCCTAGAACTTATGCTCTTGTCTGAATAGCATGACAGAAATATTCGTTCGTATCACAGCAAACTCGTTTCTGTCCCTCTCGTCGTTCAGTCACTCTCTCGAAGTCCTTCTCAGTTGCAGGAAACCGACTCTGGAATAACATACCGCATTAAATTACAGAACTGAATAACATCTCATGCTTCAGAAGACAGTTAATAACATATTTTCTAAAGCAACAGTAATGATTATCATTGTCCCTCTACGCACTCGTTACCCACGTACATCCTCCTTTCCTATCAGATCCTCATTTCCACGTATTTTTAACTGGTGTAGTCTCGTTAAAGTCCCTTTTCCCAAAACTCACTTTATCAGAAAACATCTATTTTGTACACCTATAAATTCTTTTTATATCTGCCACTTTTATTATTATTATTAGTGGCAGCAGCAGCAATAGTAGAACTACTAATGTTATTAACTTTATTAGTTCATAGTCAGTATTATTTACTCACATTGTCGCTATAGACTGTCAGATCATTTTAATATTAATTGTCATATTAAAATTATTCTTTCTTAGGTAAGTTTGATGTAAAGAAGATACTGTATGTGTGAAACACTGGTCCAATGTAAGATAGAGCTTGATGGCCTAATCAGATCAAGTTAAATAAATAACTAAGTAAAATAAAAATACATATAGCTTTACCTGCTTACAGTAATTAAGCCTTTCTCTCTGTCTACAAATTTTACCTCCCACACTTCCTTCCAATATCAAAATGACATTCCTTGTTTTTGATGCCTCTGGATGCGTCCTGTCTATGTGTCCCTCCTTTTAGTCAAGTTGTGCCATTAATTTCCTTTTTTCCCCAGTTCTGTTCAGTACCTCCTCGTTTATTATTCTATCTGTCCATCTAAACTTTAGCATTCTTCTGCTGCAACGTTTTAGAACTTCTCATCGGCCACGTTTCACTTCCATACAGAGTTACACACTCCAGACAAACATCTTCGAAAATTAGTCGTAACACTTCAGTTTATATTAAGTATAAACAAATTCCTTTTCCTCAGAAATGATTTTCTTGTTATATCCATTCTATTTTACATTCTCTCTACTTCTCACATCATCAGTTATTTTGCTGCACAAATAGCAGAACTCATCTAGTACTTCTAGTGTCTCATTTCCTAAACTAATTTCCTCAGCATCGCATGCTGTACTTCGACTTAATTCTATTGCCCTTGTTTCACTTTTCTTGATGTTCGTCTTATAACTTCTTTTCAAGACACTATCCATTATGTTCAACTGCTCCTCATTTTCAGTACGGTATCTAACAGAATTACATTGTCATCGGCAAACCTTAAAATGATCTTTTTTTCTCCCGGAATAATAATTCCCTTTACAAAGTTCGGGTTGGTTTCCTTCACAGCTTGCTCAACGCACGGATTTAATAACACTGGAGATTTGCTACAACCCTGTCTCTACCTTTTCAACTACGGCTTCCTTTTCATAGGTTTTCTCACACGGAAACAGATGAAAGTATACGATAACAGAAGCATAAACTTTCCCGTAAGCCCACTGCGATATAGTTGCGAATGTGTAGTTACGAGGCACCACTCACTCCCATATCAAATGTTGTGCTACCTACCACAAAATATTTAACATGTAAACTTATCGATTAGATCTTCATTTAATTGGGCTCAATATTCATTCACGATCTATGATGGAGAATGTAATATCTGCGTAATGAGCCACGGGCATATTCTGCTGCGGATGCAAGAACTCAGCCGTGGCAATATAATCCAAGATGGGTGTTCGAGCTGGGCCAGGCACATGACATGAGTTGTCTGGATTTTTCCGTGTGGAGGTGACTCAAAAGTGAAACGAATAGCAAATGGTTGGTAATACTGAAGAACTGGAGTAGTGAGTTGTACACACTTGTGAATATTTACTAGATGTTACCGAAGTCTGTGAAGTTACTACAAGTGGATGCAGTACTACATCGAATTTCCTATATATATGAGCTACGACCACTTGTTCAGAAGAAGAGATGTATTTCACGGTAGTGAAGACGAACAAGTGCTCATAGCTGTTAAGATACACCCTCTAGAGCCGATGTTTATTGGGATTTTGTTTCTCGTTTTGGTACATACTACCACCTCTCAAAATATGGAAAGGAAAGAGCTTGTTGTAGAAGAGATTTGATTCACAGAATCGAAGATGAAGCAGAGCTCATAGGTCTTAAGACATGAATTTTAGAGTCTATGTTTACTAAAGTTTTTTTTTCTTCGAATAATCGCTCCTTTCATATCCCTGAATACTGACCATTTCTCCCGGGACACACTGTATGTAGATGCTTTACCTTGTATCCATAGTGTTTCAGAGCCTTTACTGGCTCTCATGTTTATACACAGAAATTCTGAGAAAACTAGGGATAAGCTTCAGGGAAAAGACAAGTAACATATAACATGTACGAGAACCAAGATGGAAAAATAAGACTGGAAGACCAAGAAGGAAATGCTCGGATTAAAAAGGGTGTGAGACAGGAATCTAGTCCTTCGCCCTACAGTTCAATCTAAACACTAACAAAGCAACGACGGAAATAAAAGAAGTGCTCAAGAGCGAGATTTAAATTCAAAGTGCAAAAATATCAAAGATAAGATTTGCTGATGACACTGCTACCCTCAGTGAAAGTGAAGATGAATTAAATGATCTGTTGAATGGAGTGAACAATCTAATGAGTGCAATATTAAGATTGGAAGTAAATCGTAGAAAGACGAAAGCGATGAGAAGTAGCAGGAGTGAGAACAGCGAGAAACTTAACATCAGAATTGGTAATCACGAAGCAAACATGGTTAAGGAATTCTGTTACTACGGGAGCAAAACAACCCATGATGGACGGAGCAAGGAGGACATAAAAAACAGACTTGCACTGGCAAAGAGAGCATTCCTGACCAAGAGAAGTCTACCGGTATCGAACATAGGCCCTAATTTGAGGAAGAAATTTCTGAGAATGTAATTGGCGGACTCGTAGGGCAAGAAATGAGGTTCTGCAGAGAGTCGGCGAGGAAACTAATATATCGTAAACACTGACAAAAAGAAGGGTCACGGTGATAGGACGTATGTTAAGACATCAGGGAATGACTTCTGTGGTATTAGAGAGAGCTATAGAGAGTAAAAATGGTACGGGAAGACAGAGATTAGAATACGCCCAGCAAATAGTTAAGGAGACAGTTTGCAAGTGTTAATCAGATTAAAAGGTTGGCACGGGAGGGTAATTTGTGTCAGAAGACTGACTACTCAAACAAAAATTGACCAAAAAAGTAAAGAATAATAGCTACCGAAGACTGCTGACAATTATTTGAAAATCTTATTAAATCTTTCACTAACAATTGGTACAAGCTAATAACATAATTTCGCGGCAGTTGAGAAAATTAAGATTCGACTACCGAAATCAGTATGTTCCTGATGAATTTGAGCTCTAGCTTATGGTTATCTGTAAACTAGTCGTCTCATTTTTAAGTATCTTACAGAGTTAACTAAGATCATGGGCAGCTCATTTCAAACGCCCCGTCTTTTTCGGGCACGTCACAACACACCCGCACCCGAAACGACATGTGGCTGCCAACTTAAGATCGCAGACTCACTCCCCGCTGTCCCTGTAGAAAGATACAGGTTGCCATCTCCCACTATTCGGTTGCTGTATTGGGACTGGATCCCGGCATAGAGAAGGACTGACTGCTTATGTCACTCCTCCAGGACTTAATCTGATTTGACGAATCTGATTTGATTCACTTTCATTTTACGTCATTTGCTTCATTTTTAGCATTTAGTTTCATCTCATGTTAACTCAGCCTCGGGCCATGTACTTTCTGCGGACATAATGTCATGTTAGCGTAGTGTTGGACAGCAGTATGAGGAGTACATAGAAGCGATCGTAGGTACTAAATCAGAATATTCTGCCATTCACCTCACTCTTGGTCCACTGGACGCTGCTCTCGAGTTTGCACGCCAAGCTTTCACTACCACAGAATCTCGAGGAGGTAATATGACCCCCCCGGTTTTTGTGTGTGTTTGTGCGTCTGTGCAAACTTTAGGCAACGAATGAAAACTACTTCACCCCTATATCTGAAGTAAGCTTTTTTCGACACATTCAAGTGCTCCGCCTACATACTTATTATTCCACACTTCATCACTACTCAGTGTTGATGTCCACTGTAACGTAATTGGTAAATATTCAACTTAATTCACAAATAACCTACGGTAGCGAAGTGAGACGTAGTACCTGACCTGTTTTCTTCCAACACTTTATAAACTGGACAGAAATTAAACAATTGAATCAAAAGCAACAAATCGTTAGCTGTCATTATATGATGGTACTGGCGTGGTTTCCCCTGTCTATTGTATCCATATGTAACGTCGATTTTGCGGAAGCAAGTAACTTAAAGGCGCCAACAGCACGGTCTCCTGCTGATTCGGTTTGCAAAGGCATTGTACAAACCCCAGCGTTGATTGATAGGATCAAATTGATAACCCCCTATCTCTAGTATTAAAAATCAGTTCAAGTGGGTTCAAGCAAGTTCTCTCGCTCTCTCAAGAGAGGTATCCACAAAGCAGTACTGGTAATTACACAGAGTACAGACTTCTTTACAAATTTTCGGTTTGAAAATTGATGTCAATTTGTTTGTGCTAAAATACTCAATGCACTACGTAATAGGTTTGCCAATTACTACGATTTATCGAAGTTCTTTTTATCATAGATGAATGTAGGTTCAAGAATAACTGTTAGGTATATGTCTCCACAAATTTTTATTTACGTTGGAGCCGAATGGAGTAACCCACTGAGATAATGCAGTATTTAAAACACTCAATTCGCTTTCTGGAGTAGCAGGGTCTGAATCACCCTCCGGCCATTCAAATTTAGGGGTTGGGTGGTTTCCCCAATTCAACTAAGTCAAATGCCTGCATAGCTTCTTTGATTAGCCGATTTCCTTCCTTATCCTTATCCTGCCCGAGACACAGCTCCGTTTCGAATGATCTCGTTGTCATCGGTATGTTGAACCTTATTCTTCCTTTCTTCGTTTTTCGAATTGGCTTTCTCCATATGCGCTGTATCATTGTTGGCAAACAGTCTTTAAGCGCTAGGTACACTCCATACTCTGTTAAACCGTGAACAGAAGTTTGTCTGAATAAGATAATGATAATGTATTGTCTTCCAGACAAAGTTCTATTACCGGGCACGCATTAAATCAGTCACATGTTCTTCATTATTAGCTTTACTTACTCTGCTTCAGCGTGGAATTGTTTTTCAGAAACGACCCTACGTTATACGATGTCTGCAGAGGACACATAGAAGGTCGTCTGGCATTGACAACACTATAAGTACGTTCAATAACGACACACATAATGCATTACGACAAAATATTGTTCCATGCTTGGGGCGCAACGGCTAACAAATATTTGGACTGGCCTTCACAAATAGCAGGCGACAGATTGCAGAATTCTATTACTGAAACAAAGAACATTTGTTATATTTTCAGCAAACAAGCCATTAAACATGAACGACCGAGTCCCGATGTGAGTGTGAATTATTTGTTTGCAGCACTCTGAGTTTCAATGAAAACGACACGCACGACTGCATATCGCTGCGACAACAAGCTGTATGAATTATTCATTACAATTATCGATTGGTGCAGTGCATTAATATCTAAGCTACATTTGTCAGAAACCCAGCCGTATTGTCAGTTGCTAGAAAATACAGATGCTGTCGTGAAACAGCTGTTCAGAACCGTGTCCGTGAGAGGAATTTGTAGGGTGAGGCAACGAAATTAACGGGTCTCATATTTAGCAAACTATTATCTGTAGGGTCTCATTTTGCACTTCCACACACCACTGAGGTGAATTGTATTATAACACCCAGACTTACACGCTGGTACTCATATTTAAGTTAGACTTGAAATAAGAGTGGGGTTTACTCTGTTAATATCAAAATTTTGGGTAAAAAGAAATTTACGGGATAAACTCTCAAGTTGTGCCTTTTTATTAGTCATTCTCTGACTAAAATCTGTGGAAGTTCAATTATTTCCCCCACTAACAGAGCTAACAGACCTTATGTGGTTGTTGTTGTTGTTGTGGTCTTCAGTCCAGAGACTGGTTTGATGCAGCTCTCCATTCTACTCTATCCTGTGCAAGCTTGTTCATCTCCCAGTACTTACTGCAATCTACATCCTTCTGACTCTGCTTGGTGTAGTCACCTCTTGGTCTCCCTCTACGATTTTTACCCTCCTCGCTGCCCTACATTGCTAAATTTGTAATCCCTTGATGCCTCAGAACATGCCCTACCAACCGGTCCCTTCTTCTTGTCAAGTTGTGCCACAAACTCCTCTTCTCCCCAATTCTATTCAATACCTCCTAATTAGTTATGTGATATACCCATTTAATCTTCAGCATTCTTCTGTAGCACCACATTTCGAAAGCTTCTATTCTCTTCTTGCCCAAACCATTTATCGTCCATGTTTCACTTCCATAAATGGCTACACTCCATACAAATACTTTCAGAAACGACTTCCTGACACAAATCTATACTCGATGTTACCAAATTTCTCTTCTACAGAAACGCTTCCCTTGCCATTGCCAGTCTACATTTGATATCCTCCCTACTTCGACCATCATCAGTTATTTTGCTCCCCAAATAGCAAAACTCCTTTACTACTTTAAGTGCCTCATTTCCTAATCTAATTCCCTCAGCATCACCCGACTTAATTAGACTACATTCCATTATCCTTGTTTTGCTTTTGTTGATGTTCATTTTATATCCTCCTTTCAAGACACTGTCCATTCCATTCAACTGCTCTTCCAAGTCCTTTGCTGTCTCTGACAGAATTACAATGTCATCGGCGAACCTCAAAGTTTTTATTTCTTCTCCATGAATTTTAATACCTACTCCTAATTTTTCTTTTGTTTCCTTTACTGCTTGCTCAATATACAGATTGAACAACATCGGGGAGAGGCTACAACCCTGTCTTACTCCCTTCCCAACCACTGCTTCCCTTTCATGTCCCTCGACTCTTATAACTGCCATCTGGTTTCTGTACAAATTGTAAATAGCCTTTCGCTCCCTGTATTTTACCCCTCCCACCTTTAGAATTTGAAAGAGAGTATTCCAGTCAACATTGTCAAAAGCTTTCTCTAAGTCTACAAATGCTAGAAACGTAGGTTTGCCTTTCCTTAATCTTTCTTCTAAGATAAGTCGTAAGGTCAGTATTGCCTCACGTGTTCCAGTGTTTCTACGGAATCCAAACTGATCTTCCCCGAGGTTGGCTTCTACTAGTTTTTCCATTCGTCTGTAAAGAATTCGTGTTAGTATTTTGCAGCTGTGACTTATTAAGCTGATAGTTCGGTAATTTTCACATCTGTCAACACCTGCTTTCTTTGGGATTGGAATTATTATATTCTTCTTGAAGTCTGAGGGTATTTCGCCTGTTTCATACATTTTGCTCACCAGATGGTAGAGTTTTGTCAGGACTGGCTCTCCCACGGCCGTCAGTAGTTCCAATGGAATATTGTCTACTCCGGGGGCCTTGTTTCGACTCAGGTCTTTCAGTGCTCTGTCAAACTCTTCACGCAGTATCATATCTCCCATTTCATCTTCATCTACATCCTCTTCCATTTCCATAATATTGTCCTCAAGTACATCGCCCTTGTATAGACCCTCTATATACTCCTTCCACCTTTCTGCTTTCCCTTCTTTGCTTAGAACTGGGTTTCCATCTGAGCTCTTGATATTCATACAAGTCGTTCTCTTATCTCCAAAGGTCTCTTTAATTTTCCTGTAGGCGGTATCTATCTTACCCCTAGTGAGATAGGCCTCTACATCCTTACATTTGTCCTCTAGCCATCCCTGCTTAGCCATTTTGCACTTCCTGTCGATCTCATTTTTGAGACGTTTGTATTCCTTTTTGCCTGTTTCACTTACTGCATTTTTATATTTTCTCCTTTCATCAATTAAATTCAATATTTCTTCTGTTACCCAAGGATTTCTACTAGCCCTCGTCTTTTTACCTACCTGATCCTCTGCTGCCTTCACTACTTCATCCCTCAAAGCTACCCATTCTTCTTCTACTGTATTTATTTCCCCCATTCCTGTCAATTGCTCCCTTATGCTCTCCCTGAATCTCTGTACAACCTCTGGTTCTTTTAGTTTATCCAGGTCCCATCTCCTTAAATTCCCACCTTTTTGCAGTTTCTTCAGTTTTAATCTACAGGTCATAACCAATAGATTGTGGTCAGAGTCCACATCTGCCCCTGGAAATGTCTTACAATTTAAAACCTGGTTCCTAAATCTCTGTCTTACCATTATATAATCTATCTGATACCTTTTAGTATCTCCAGGGTTCTTCCATGTATACAACCTTCTTTCATGATTCTTAAACCAAGTGTTAGTTATGATTATGTTGTGCTCTGTGCAAAATTCTACCAGGCGGCTTCCTCTTTCATTTCTGTCCCCCAATCCATATTCACCTACTATGTTTCCTTCTCTCCCTTTTCCTACACTCGAATTCAGTCACCCATGACTATTAAATTTTCGTCTCCCTTCACAATCTGAATAATTTCTTTTATTTCATCATACATTTCTTCAATTTCTTCGTCATCTGCAGAGCTAGTTGGCATATAAACTTGTACTACTGTAGTAGGCTTGGGCTTCGTATCTATCTTGGCCACAATAATGCGTTCACTATGCTGTTTGTAGTAGCTTACCCGCATTCCTATTTTCCTATTCATTATTAAACCTACTCCTGCATTACCGCTATTTGATTTTGTGTTTATAACCCTGTAGTCACCTGACCAGAAGTCTTGTTCCTCCTGCCACCGAACTTCACTAATTCCCACTATATCTAACTTCAACCTATCCATTTCCCTTTTTAAATTTTCTAACCTACCTGCCCGATTAAGGGATCTGACATTCCACGCTCCGATCCGTAGAACGCCAGTTTTCTTTCTCCTGATAACGACATCCTCTTGAGTAGTCCCCGCCCGGAGATCCGAATGGGCGACTACTTTACCTCCGGAATATTTTACCCAAGAGGACGCCATCATCATGTAATCATACAGTAAAGCTGCATGCCCTCGGGAAAAATTACGGCTGTAGTTTCCCCTTGCTTTCAGCCGTTCGCAGTACCAGCGCAGCAAGGCCGTTTTGGTTAGTGTTACAAGGCCAGATCAGTCAATCATCCAGACTGTTGCCCTTGCAACTACTGAAAAGGCTGCTGCCCCTCTTCAGGAACCACACGTTTGTCTGGCCTCTCAACAGATACCTCTCCGTTGTGGTTACACCTACGGTACGGCTATCTGTATCGCTGAGGCACGCAAGCCTCCCCACCAACGGCAAGGTCCATGGTTCATGGTATCCCACTATTATAGAAATCTGCGAATTGCCGCTATAAAAGGTTCTCAGACTCAATAACGGATCACGGTGTCCCGGGTTCGATTCCCGACCGGATTGGGGGCCGGGGACTGGGTGTTTGTGTTGTCCTCATCAATTCATCATCAACATCATTCGTGATAGTGGAAAGATGGGATTGTGAAAAAATTTGTCTGTGTAAAAATTGGGAATTTGTACGGGCGCTGATGACAGCGCACTGAGCGCCCTGCAAAGCAAACATCATCATCGTCATCAGACTCAGTTACATCTTCTTCATCACTCGGGAAACGTTTTTCATGTAATGTCTTATTTTTCAGTCGATAACATGGAAATTTTTGTTGATTAATATGAAGTATAAATAAGATTTCGTAACTTAGGCTCGAAGTAAGCACTCGAATGTTTTATTGGACCTACTCCCCCAATCCCCCAACATGTCATAGAACCTCTAATTTTTACTTATATATATATATATATATATATATATATATATATATATATATATATATATATATATATATATGTGTGTGTGTGTGTGTGTGTGTGTGTGTGTGTGTGTATATATATATATATATATATATATATATATATAATCTTTGGTACTATATCGTCTCTACCGTTCAACTGACCATCACTTAGTTGAACTTAGTTGAATTTTACCGTTGTTAATCTGTTTCTAAAGCGTGTGTACTTTTTTTTTTTCGACTTGTGCCATACAAAAACTGCAACATCGTTCATTATTCTTTTAGCGAAGTCACAAACTTTTCTACTGTAAGTAACATCACAAAAATTCATTTATTGCTCAAACAGCGTTATTAATAGTATATCGATATTAGTTCTAGTATAATTGTTTTTATAACTATATTAAATTTCACAGTAGTTGTACAGCACCAGGGTTCCGCGAAATGTTATCAACAGCGGGCCGAAATGTTCAGCATTTCTATATTCACCATTGACGAATATGGAAGACCGTTTAATACGTTTAGTGCTTACCCATAAAAGTATCAGATTTAATGATTTATTTCGTTAAGTAAACGCAAAGAATAATGATTAAGGTTTAATGTCTCGTGAAATGGACAGGCTTAATATGAGGAAGACGTTTCTGAGAATCTGTGAGAAAACCGGAAAAGGTGAGAATCGAATCGTTTGAAATATAGTACTATAGAAGGTTGTTAAAAATTAGATGGGCTGAAAAGGAATGAGATGAAGTAGGAAGAAGGGACATTATGATAGGACATGTGTTAAGACGTCAGCGAATAACTAGAGGGAGCTGTAGATGATAAAAGGTGCAGAGGGAGACAGAGATTAGAATACATACAAACAAATAATTGAGAACGTAGGATAAAAGCGCTAGTGTGAGAAGAAGCTGTTGTCCGGTACAAGAGAGGACCTCGTGAAGGGCCGTATCAAACCAGTTAGTACAGAAATGGCGAAAAAAAAATTGATAAGAGGTCTAAAATGTGGTGTCACCGCCAGACACCACACTTGCTAGGTGGTAGCCTTTAAATCGGCCGCGGTCCATTAGTATACGTTGGACCCGCGTGTCGCCACTGTCAGTGATTGCAGACCGAGCGCCGCCACACGGCAGGTCTAGAGAGACTTACTAGCACTCGCCCCAGTTGTACAGCCGACTTTGCTAGCGATGCTACACTGGCAAATACGCTCTCATTTGCCGAGACGATAGTTAGCATAGCCTTCAGCTACGTCATTTGCTACGACCTAGCAAGGCACCATTACCAGTTTATATTGAGATTGTTATTGATGTGTCAACAAGAGCGATGTTCTCCAGTTATGGATTAAAGTTAAGTATTACATCAACTACGTACTTTATTTGCTACTATTAATTCCCTTAACTGTTCCAGACCTCACGCCAGTCTGCGTGAGCTAAACGCGTGCCTTTCGGCTATCCTCGCATAGTGACTTGGCTGTCTTGCCAAGTCACAACATAAAAAAATGGACAACATCGTTGTGTTATTAACACTACCAGTTAGGAGTAATTTTACAGGTAGGAAACGCACTCAGGACTACTCGAGCAGTTCGCCACGTAAAATCTTTCGCTCAGATCCATGATTGACTCTGGCTTATGTTTGGGTGTTTCTGCGCCTCTTAGGTAACATCAAAGTTACCATCTGACCAACGAAAGCTGGTTTTTTTCTCAGAGAAGACTGTCAGCTTGTGGAGTATCTGTCAGTTCCGTGTAATGTCACTGAAGGAATTAGTTTTCCTTTTTCAACGTGGTATACAGCCAAGTGATCTCTGAGCACAAGGACAGTATTATAATAAATTTGAGTCACCGATTTCCCTTTCAAACACAATGATTAATCACAGAAAGAACTCTTATTTATACGCAACTTCAATGCTACCATGGGATTAAAGTGGATCCTCATGCATAAAAAATGAACGGCGTCATTTCACTTTTATAACATGCAATTACGTTCGTATATTCATACTGACACTAGCCAATGATACGAACTTGACATCATCAGACAAAAAATCACATTACTTTCCTGATGTATGTAGAAAATTGATTTGCGTACATTTCGGGAAATAAAGAGTCGTATACATGAACCATGGACCTTGCCGTTGGTGGGGAGGCTTGCGTGCCTCAGCGATACAGATGGCCGTACCGTAGGTGCAACCACAACGGAGGGGTATCTGTTGAGAGGCCAGACAAACTTGTGGTTCCTGAAGAGGGGCAGCAGCCTTTTCAGTAGTTGCAGGGGCATCAGTCTGGATGATTGACTGATCTGGCCTTATAACACTAACCAAAACGGCCTTGCTGTGCTGGTACTGCGAACGGCTGAAAGCAAGGGGAAACTATAGCCGTAATTTTTCCCGAGGGCATGCAGCTATATTGTATGATTTAATGATGATGGCGTCCTCTTGGGTAAAATATTCTGGAGGTAAAATAGTCCTCCATTCGGATCTCCGGGCGGGGACTACTCAAGAGGACATCGTTATCAGAAGAAAGAAAACTGGCGCTCTACGGATCGGAGCGTGGAATGTCAGATCCCTTAATCGGGCAGGTAGGTTAGAAAATTTAAAAAGGGAAATGGATAGGTTAAAGTTAGATATAGTGGGAATTAGTGAAGTTCGGTGGCAAGAGGAACAAGACTTTTGGTCAGGTGAATACAGGGTTATAAATGCAAAATCAAATAGGGGTAATGCAGGAGTAGGTTTAATAATGAATAAAAAATAGGAGTGCGGGTAAGCTACTAAAAACAGAATAGTGAACGCATTATTGTGGCCAAGATAGACACTGTAATGTCTCTTGCAGCGGTCTCTCCGCGATATTTTCTGAAATTTTATAAATTATATAACTCAGTACATATCTCGAAATATCTCTTCTTATCTTACCGATTCCTAAACTTTAATATACGATGATTATAAATGCAAAGTAGTTTCAAGCCGTATTATTCCTTGGAGCGTCCATTTACTCCATGGAATAGCTTCTCTGCTATCTATGTTTTCTCTTATGAAAAGAATGAAGGAGATCTTGCCGATTAGCCGTGATAGAAGGAGGATGTATATGTATGTATTGTTGAGCTAGTCACCATCTTGATGAGATTCTGTATGAGAAGGAATTTAATACATGAACTAAACTAAAGGAAGCGTATCGCGTATTATTTAACTGATTATTATTGACAGTGTCTGCTTACTACGCTGTGTTGCACGGGATCAGTGGGGAACGTCTGATTTACGCTGGATGAACCTGCCGTTTTGTATGCTCAAGATATCCACTTTATGACTTTCAATAAATAGGCTAACATGGTCTTACCAGCAGATCTCCGGTCTTCCCCATGTGATCACCGAAAGTTAATAATTATTACGAATGTTTTCAGGAGATCGACTGACAATTTTTGTCACACCGAGATTTCGAAATTGCTTCACTGCCTTATGGAATTTAAATTAAGCTCAATTTAATCAGGATAGAACAGTATTGAACTGTGTGAATGTGATAAGCCTGCTTTGTGAATGAAAATTCCCTTAATATACGCATGCTTTTTTACTACCCTGATCAGTGAAGCTAAAGCAGGCCGGTGTGAGAGAGGCTTTTAAATTTCAGATCCCACCAAAAATATTAAAACACGAAGCCCATGCCTACTACAGTAGTACAAGTTTATATGCCAACTAGCTCTGCAGATGACGAAGAAATTGATGAAATGTATGATGAGATAGAAGAAATTATTCAGGTAGGGAAGGGAGAAGAAAATTTAATAGTCATGGGTGACTGGAATTCAAGAGTAGGAAAAGGGAGAGAAGGAAACATAGTAGATAAATATGGATCTGGAGTAAGAAATGAAAGAGGAAGCCGTCTGGTAGAATTTTGCACAGAGCATAACTTAATCATAGCTAACACTTGGTTCAAGAATCATGAAAGAAGATTGTATACATGGAAGAAGCCTGGAGATAGTAGAAGTTATCAGATAGATTATGTACTGGTAAGACAGAGATTTAGGAACCAGGTTTTAAATTGTAAGACATTTCCAGGGGCAGATGTGGACTCTGACCACAATCTATTGGTTATGAACTGCAGATTAAAACTGAAGAAACTGCAAAAAGGTGGGAACTTAAGGAGATGGGACCTGGATAAACTGACTAAACCAAAGGTTGTACAGAGTTTCAGGGAGAGCATAAGGGAACAATTGACAGGAATGGGGGAAAGAAATACAGTAGAAGAAGAATGGGTAGCTCTGAGGGGTGAAGTAGTGAAGGCAGCAGAGGATCAAGTAGGTAAAAAGATGAGGGCTAGTACAAATCTTTGGGTAACAGAAGAAATATTGATTTAACTGATGAAAGGAGAAAATATCAAAATGCAGTAAATGAAGCAGGCAAAAAGGAATACAAACGTCTCAAAAATGAGATCGACAGGAAGTGCAAAATGGCTAAGCAGGGATGGCTAGAGGACAAATGTAAGGATGTAGAGGCTTATCTCACTAGGGGTAAGATAGATACTGCCTACAGGAAAATTAAAGAGACCTTTGGAGAAAAGAAAGCCACTTGTATGAATATCAAGAGCTCAGATGGAAACCCAGTTCTAAGCAAAGAAGGGAAGGCAGAAAGGTGGAAGGAGTATATAGACGGTCTATACAAGGGCGATGTACTTGAGGACAATATTATGGAAATGGAAGAGGACTTAGATGAAGATGAAATGGGAGATACTATACTGCGTGAGGAGTATGACAGAGCACTGAAAGACCTGAAACAAGGCTCCGGGAGTAGACAACATAACATTAGAACTACGGACGGCCTTGGGAGAGCCAGTCCTGACAAAACTCTACCATCTGGTGAGGAAGATGTATGAGACAGACGAAATACCCTCAGACTTCAAGAAGAATATAATAATTTTAATCCCAAAGAAAGCAGTTGTTGACAGATGTGAAAATTACCGAACTATTAATTTAATAAATCACAGCTGCAAAATACTAACGCGAATTCTTTACAGACGAATGGAAAAACTGGTAGAAGCCACCTCTGGGAAGATCGGTTTGGATTCCGTAGAAATGTTGGAACACGTGAGGCAATACTGACCTTACGACTTATCTTAGAAGGAAGATTAAGGAAAGGCAAACCTACGTTTCTAGCATTTGTAGACTTAGAGAAAGCTTTTGACAATGTTTACTGGAATACTCTCTTTCAAATTTTAAAGATGGCAAGGGTAAAATACAGGGAGCGAAAGGCTATTTACAATTTTTACAGAACCCAGATGGCAGTTATAAGAGTCGAGGGGCGTGAAAGGGAAGCAGTGGTTGGGAAGGGAGTGAGACAGGGTTGTAACCTCTCCCCGGTGTTATTCAATCTGTATATTGAGCAAGCAGTAAAGGAAACAAATGAAAAATTCGGAGTAGGTATTAAAATCCATGGAGAAGAAATAAAAACTTTAAGGTCCCCCGATTATATTGTAATCCTGTCAGAGACGGCAAAGGACTTGGAAGAGCAGTTGAACGGAATGGACAGTGTCTTGAAAGGAGGATATAAGATGAACATCAACAAAAGCAAAACGAGGATAATGGAATGTAGTCGAATTAAGTCGAGTGATGGATAGGAAATTAGATTAGGAAATGAGACACTTAAAATAGTGAAGGAGTTTTGCTAATTGGGGAGGAAAATAACTGATGATGGTCGAAGTAGGGAGGATATCAAATGTAGACTGGCAATGGCAAGGAAAGCGTTTCTGTAGAAGAGAAATTTGGTAACATCGAGTATAGATTTGTGTCAGGAAGTCGTTTCTGAAAGTATTTGTATGGAGTGTAGCCATTTATGGAAGTGAAACATGGACGATAAATGGTTTGGGCAAGAAGAGAATAGAAGCTTTCGAAATGTGGTGCTACAGAAGAATGCTGAAGTTTAAATGGGTAGATCACATAACTAATGAAGAGGTATTGAATAGAATTGGGGAGAGGAGGAGTTTGTGGCACAACTTGACAAGAAGAAGGGACCGGTTGGTAGGGCATGTTCTGAGGCATCAAGGGATCACAAATTTAGCAATGTAGGGCAGCGAGGAGGGTAAAAATCGTAGAGGGAGACCAAGAGGTGAATACACCAAGCAGAGTCAGAAGGATGTAGATTGCAGTAAGTACTGGGAGATGAACAAGCTTGCACAGGATAGAGTAGAATGGAGAGCTGCATCAAACCAGTCTCTGGACTGAAGACTGAAGACCACAACAACAACAATACATACTTACCGCTGTCTCAGTTTGCAAACGATTAAATTACTTTTATCGTATTATGGTGTTGAGGAAAGAGGACAAAGCCGTTGACAGCGCTGTGAGAAGTAGATTTACAGCTAACAATATGTGGAAAAGTCCAGCAAATGAGTCAGGACCACGCAGTACAGATTACCATGTGATACTATAATGACACTATTATGACAGTCCACTAATTCCGTATTTGCGACAGTTAATTGCGTATTTGTGACTACAAAATGTTGTTGTCCGGTAAAAGACTGATTTGATCCTCACGTACTGCCAGCTGAGCTCACTCAACCTGAAGAATAATACATTTTATCCTCAGCCGAAAAACAGCCGTGTCCCTATTAACAGGATAGCATGTAACGCGTAAGGGCACCCACAAATAGATGATTAAGTTTTAAAAATTGTTGTAATCAGGGAATAGTCAAGGGGAGGTAATGTTACTTGTTAGTGTCTTTACGTCTCAAATTTAAGTAACATTGTGGACAAGGAGTTAAATAGTAAAAGTCCAATGTGGTTATGTCTCTCAGTTACTTCGAACACACTACTCCAGTGGACCCTGAGGATTTTTCTAAACACCATATTCATCTAGAGGTGACTTTCTCAATGAAGCTTAATTTCTGTGTGCCTATTTGCCTGAGCAATAATGTCTCGAACTGAACCTTATGCGAGGAACAATTTCATTAATAGTTATAACCAAATTAGCCTCTGGCTGGAAGACTAATTTATAATTACCTTAATGAATAATCAATTTCGGGATGAAAAACCCCATATTCAGATGCACCTAACATCTAACCGATGTTAGGTATTTCTTTCGGCATCGCAGCTGACTGTCATTACGTGTAGGACCCGCGTCCCCAACTTCACAGAAAATAACACCTCAGCGGAGAATTAGGAATTAAAAACCATCCTTTCAGCTGAAAGATAGTTTATTTATGGTTGCAAGTCATAATATGACTGCGTTCCCACCATCCTCTACGACGGAAAATCAAGAGAAACAGTTTCTTGTTGTCGACTATTTGTATCGTAGTTCAAATATTCTTTGAGAATTATGTCTTGGACAAGACACAATTTACTGTTATGCACTATTCCCGTATGTGCTTCAGTGATGTTACACCTTCATCAGTGCGAGTCTCTTCATTCTACTGTAAAACATAAGTAATGTAATGCAAGTTGGTTGAGATTATAGTTGTGAGATGTACAAAACTCTTTCTAGAAAAACATTTGGTTCTTCACGTTGTGGCTGCTTCCTGTAGAATAAGAAAATACTACCTTTACTGCAAAACATAGACGACAGCTGTTGGGGGAGTATTGTACTTAGAGGGTGGTTTACCTAGGAACACATGACGTTTATGCGTCGATACATCAGTCCGGTGACTGATTTTACAATCACCTGGAGCAGTACACACTAGAGACCGGCATAAACAATTTCCGCCATTTTCTACATTTTTGCTTTTTTTAGAAATGAGGATGGGTCTTGTGCAGCATTTGTAAATATTTCGCTTTCTACACATTTCAGTGCTGTATAATATATTCAAAATATTTCGAAGATATTGTTAGTTCTTCAGCTACAGAATTTTGTGGTGAGTAAAATGTTACATATTTTTAGAACTATTTATGTAACATGTGGATGGTTCAGTCATACTTTGCCGGTCGTGCATCATCGTGTACCTTCAAGCACAAGGGATTTTACCGTAGAACATACACTGGTGAACCAGAACATTATGACCACCAATCTAACAGCGGGTATGTCCACCTTTGATACATATAACAGTGGTAGGTCACTGGAGGGAGTTAGGACTACATCTGAAACACAAGTCACCTAATTCCTGTAAATTATGGGAAGGGGGTCGATAAACTCTGAACACCATTTTCAATCACATCCCGGATGTGCTCGATTGGGTTCAGACCTGGCGAACTGAGGGGCCAGCACTTCAATTGGAATTCGCCGCTGTGTTCCACCACTCCATTACATTCTGGTCTTGTGACATGGCGCATTATCTTGCTGAAAAATGCCACCAGTCAGGAAACGTGAACGTTATGAAGGGGTGTACGTAGCCTGCAACCAGCGTACAATACTCCTTGGCCGTCATGGTGTCTTGCACGAACTCCACTGGACCCATAGATACCCATGTGTATGTTCCCCAGAGCATAATAGAGCCGCCGCCAGCTTGTCTCCATCCTGCAGTACAGGTGTCAAGGAGCTGTTGTCCTGGAAGACGATGGATTCGCGCGCTCACATCGGCATGATGAAGACGGTATTGGGATTCATCAGTCTATGCCACCCTCTGCCACTGAGCCAACGTCCAATGCCGATGATAACGTGCCCATTTCAGACGTAGTTGCCAACGTCGTGGTGTTAACATTGGCACAAGCCTGGGTCACCCACTTTGGAGGCCCAACGTTAGGAGTGTTCGATGCGCTGTGCATTCGGACACACATGTACTTTTCCCAGCATTAACTCTTGATTTGAGTTCCGCCACAGTTCGTCGCCTGTCCTGTTTTACTAGCCTAGGACGTCCGACATCTATAATGAGGGGTGGCCACCAAATCCCACGACCTCTGGATGTGGTTTCACCATGGTTGCGATACGTGTTGAAGACACTCACCACAGCACTCCTCGAACACCTGACAAGTCATGCAGTTTCCGAAATGCTCCTTCCAAGATTCCAGACCATTAGTCAGCCCTAGGTCAAACTCAGATCGATTCCAAGCCTTCCTCAGTCTGAACACGGACAGCATGTCCACTGATACAACATGCACCGTGTGTGTGTCTGACTAGCAGTCATTCCTCGCCAGGTTACGCTATTATCGCCTTACTGTTTTATATTGATAGTAGATTAGTAATGTTCTGGCTGATCAGTGTATGATACTTGCAGATCAGCTGAGTTCCTTTAATGTCTTAATAATTTTGCTTGTTTGGAAATGGAAATTGGTTTTAGTTACCAAAAGCTTTTGTTTCGAAACATATTTAACTTGCGACTGGTTTTTGATAATGCTTCCGCTAACTTTGATTTCACTTACTAATTATTGGCCCACTGCAGGCGTCCCTCTGGGCTCCGTCCTTTCCCCCCTCCTTTATCTTCTGTACACTGCCAATATGCCCAAGCCACCCCCTCCTGTCCACATCCTCCCATATGCTGATGACACCGCCTTCCTGGCTCTCTGTCCTACAACTTCAATGGTCCCAGCTCACCCTCGAAACTCACCTTGGCCAGTTCACCACTTGGTGTAAGCAGTGCTTCCTTCACATCAACCCCTCTGAAACCCAGGCAATAATCATATGTCACACCACCCGCTCCTTCGTTGCCATGATTTCTACCTCACCATTTATGATTCTCCCATCCAGCTCACCCCCACCCTGAGATACTTTGGCCTCACCCTTGACCGTTACCTCACCTGGACCCCTCATCTCCTGACCATCCAGCAGAAAGCCCATTCCGGCCTCTGCCTCCTGAAACTGCTGCCTGGCTGAACATGGGGATGCATCCTTCCACCATCCTCCACATCTACAAATATCTGCCATATCCTCTGTTATGCCAGTGTTGCCTGGATCTCCACCCCCCTGCCCCCACTTTTATAAGGCTCTCCAAATCCTCAAATGCCATATGCTCTGCCTTGCCTTCTGTATCTGCCTTCCTTCCCCCACACACCTCCTGTATGACCTCATCCCCTTCCCCAACCTCTTCCTTTTCCTCCAACATCTCCGCATCCTATACACTGTCCACAGGCTTGATCCCCTCCACCTCCTGGTTTCCTCCTTCCTCTCCACCCCCTGTCCGTTGTCGCACCTCTATCACTGTATCCCTCCCTGTCTCCATCTCCACACCCTCCATCTCCTTCATCTGGGTCATTTGCAGCATCTCCGGATGTTGCACTTCGTCATGACATCTATCCTTCCTACCAACTATAGCCTGGTCTTGTTCCTCCCCCTCCCCGGACCCCCCCTTTCCTCTCCCTTCCTTCTCCCAGAGCAGACATTCCTCCTTCCCCCTGAGTCCCTGCACCCCCTCCTTGAGTGTTTTCCTCTCCTGTCCCTTCCCTCCCCAGCCCTCCTTCGGCACGCCCCCACCTCATTCCCTTTCTCTCCCCTCCTTCTCGCCTCCTTTTGCCTTCTCCCTGCCCCCTCCCCCTCCCGGGCTGATCCTCCCGGGTTTTTAGTCATTATCAAGTGTGCTGTGTTTGTGTTGTGTTTGCTGGTTATACAGTGTCATCAAGTGATGTGGTTTTAATTGTATGCCTGACCTGCATATAGTCCATGTTTGTTCATGTGCGTTATATACTGTGGCCGACTCTTAACTTGTTTTTGCCTCCAATGATTTTTAAGTGTGCTACATATTGCCAGCTGTGTTCTTTTTAACTTTATGTCAACTTTTTAAACTGTACCCCGGTGCATGTCCCCATATTAGTATGTGTTTTACCTCCCATCATCGCCATTTCCAGTACTTTTTATGTCCCCCTTTTTGTGTAACAAGCCCCCTTCCTGTATTTTATAAAGCCGTTTGGCTGAAGAGAGGTGGACTGTGCCGCTGCCAGTCCCCCCCTTCCTGTGTGGGCAGGAGAATGAAATTACAATAAAGAAAAAAAATACTAAGTATTGGTGTGCAGCAGAGGAATAACATAACAGATAGACGATTAATTACGATAATGCTGGCATGATTTTCTCGACTGCAACGCTTTTAAAACGGAATTATTTAAAACGGAATAAGGAAATATATTAAACTTCTATTACAAGACTGGAGAGATAGTTTTGTGATTGTAAATTTTGTATTTTCAATAAATGTGTAACATTGTCCACAGCTCGTGGTCGTGCGGTAGCGTTCTCGCTTCCCACGCCCGGGTTCCCGGGTTCGATTCCCAGCGGGCTCCGGGATTTTCTCTGCCTCGTGATGACTGGGTGTTGTGTGATGTCCTTAGGTTAGTTAGGCTTAAGTAGTTCTAAGTTCTAGAGGACTGATGACCATAGATGTTAAGTCTCATAGTGCTCAGCGCCATTTGAACCATTTTTTTGTAACATCACTGGAACACATTTGAGAGCTAGTGTACAACAACAAATTGTGTTGTTTTCAATGTGCAATTCTCAAAATAAAGTTTAAAACTGCAAAAGTCTGTATTTTGCGAATGGTGGTAGAAAAAGAAGTCCGATTCCGATTTGTTTCCCCTGCGAGTGTGTATAGTCAACTTCACTGATGAGCCGAAACATTATGACCACTGCCCACCAAGAGATGTAATGTCGCACGTTTGCGCTTCGGCCACGTGACGCGCTGAGAAAACGATATAAGCGGAGCAGAGAAGAATGCGGAAATACTCTAGGGACGATACGGGCCGAAAATAGATAAATCCACTGACATAAATGAGATTGACAAAGATCAGATTCTTGCGACTTGATGATAGGGAACGGCGAAGCTGCTCGGTTGTTCGTTGGCCAATGTTGTGAGCATCTATAGACCGTGGTTGAAGGACGGCGATACCACGAAAATATGTCCACGCCTCATCGCAGAATGTGGAGGTCGGAGATTTGCCTACTCTGTACAGGAAGACAAGCGGCGATCTGTTGTCTATCTGACGAAGGAATACAATTCCGGTGCAGGAACAAGTGTTCTGGAGCACACCGTTCAGTGCACTTTGCTGAACACGCGCCTCCGTAGCAGGCGACCCCTATGTGTTCGCATATTGACCAAACGACATCGTCAATTACGGTTGCAGGGGCACGGAAGGATCGGAACTGGACTGTGGATCAATAGGAATGTCGGATGAATCACGTTTCTTGTTATACCACGTCGATGGTCGTATTGGTGTACGTCATCTGGGGAAACGGATGTTCGAACATGCGCCGCGGCATGAGCAAAGTCCGGATGGTTTGCGGGGGGAGGGGGGGGGGGACATTCACCTGCTCTTTCTTCCACAGGACCTATCGTAGTAATCGCAGGTACCATGACAGCTGTGGACAATGTGAAGTCGATTGCGTACTACCTGCACGCTTTATGCTTGATGTCTGTCCCGGCGATGATGGGACATTCCGTCAGGATAACTGTTCATGTACGCGCCTATGATAGTGCTACAGTAGTTTGAGGGCTACAACAGTGAACTCATGGTGGTGTTCAACACGCTATAAGAAAGTGGTCGTAATGCTTTGTCTCATCAGTGTATATTTTCAAAACACAAGACGCTGATGATTATGCTGAGGAGGAGGAAAGGTAATAAAATAACATGAAGAATGAACATAGTGTCAGCTGCTACACTAAGATTCCTAGTAATCGTCCATCGCCAATTACAAATAAGTGAATTCGTCTTAGGGCGAATGGATGATTTCATCAATTTTTTTCTGATCTAACGCCCGCCAAACAAGATCATTACAGATTAACCATGAAGTGAACTGGATAAACCACTGACCAAAATATAATCTAGAGAATTACGCCAGCACGCAATAATGGAGGACAAGCGACGGGGCGTAGTGGTTAGCACACTGGACTCGCGTTCTGGAGGACGACGGTTGAAACCCGCGTCTGGCCTTCCAGATTCAGGTTTTCAACAATTTCCCTAAGCCGCTGAAAGCAAATGCTGGAATAGTTCGTTCGAAAGGGCACAGGTGATTTCCTTCTCCAGCCTTTAAATATTGCGAGGTTGTGTTCCGTCTTTGACATAGTAGTTGACGAGACGTTAACCCCGAACCTTCCTTCTTTCCACCAATAGAGGATCAACAAGTCATGGAAAATGTAAATTTTGCGAGTAATTTTGAAGGAGATTCCTCCCAAATCAAAACCATAGTTTATTATACTCCGTACGCCGAAAAAGAACCTTGAAAGCTGGCAGCGCTTTCGCCAGCACGAGGCTCGAAAGGTTACCATAAAGATTTGCTGGAAGTCTCAGTCGGTTAGCCGCGCGGGGTAGCAGCGCGGTCTGGGCGTCTTATCACGGTCCGCGCGGCTCCCGCCGTCGGAGGTTCGAGTCTTCCCTAGGGCATGGGTGTGTGTCTCGTCCTTAGAGTAAATTAGTTTGACTTAGATTAAATAATGGGTAAGCTTAGCGACCGGTCACCTTAGCAGTTTGGTACCATAAGACCTTACCACAAATTTCCAATTTCTTGTGAGTCTGTTAAAACTGTGGCAACACTGCCTTAGAAACGGAAACGAATCCTCGTTAGGTCATTGGTCGTCGTAGGCGTGTGACGCACTCTCGCCACCGACGTTAACTGTTACGGGTGTCTCCCCGTCGTACTACCTGTGGTGGGCCACGTGTTTTTTCAGCAGAAGTTCGATCTATCGAGTGAGCAAGCACCCTAGACCCGTATCCGGGAGGGCAGCTGACAATTCAGATTCAGATTTACTGTGTTTTCCCTAATTAGTGTAAGGCAAATGTCAGGTTGATTGCTTTCAAAAAGACACTTCCGAATCGTTTCGTCATCTCCTCCTGATTACGAGATTAGGCACCGATTCAAATGATGGAAAGCTAAAGACTAAACGTCCTCCTTTCGTCAGGAGCAACAGCCTGTCGTGACTGCTAGTAAGTTGGCCTGTTATAACCAGCAGTCGGGTTGCGACGTCACGGAATGTGCATGTAGTAATTACTTGAATATTCGAGATGGCGTCACGCAAGTGGAGTCACTCGCGAGCTGTTCACAGTACTTACGAAATGTTGTTGTTGTTGTGGTCTTCAGTGCAAAGACTGGTTTGATGCAGCTCTCCATGCTACTCTATCCTGTGCACACCCCTTCATCTCCGAATAACTACTGCAACCTACATCCTTCTGAATCCGTCTACTGTATTCATCTCTTGATCTCTTGGTCTTCCTCTACGATTTTTACCCCATCCCCCCCCCCCCCCCCCCCCGCCTTGCTCCGGTACCAAATTGGGATCCGCCCTTAATGCCTCAGAAAGTGTCTTACCAACCGAACCCTTCTTCTAGTCAGTAGTCAGGTTGTACCACAAATCTCTTCTCCCCAATTCTGTTCAGAACATTCTCATTAGTTACGTGATCTACCCATCTAATTTTCAACATTCTTCTGTAGCACCACATTTCGACAGCTTATATTCTCTTCCGGTCTAAACTGTTTATCTCCCATGTTTCACTTCCATACATGGCTACACTTCTTACAAATACTTTCAGAAAGGACTTCCTGACACTTAAATCTATAATGGGATTAACAAATTTCTCTTCTTCAGAAACGCTTTCCTTGCCATAGCCACTCTACATTTTATATCCTCTCTACTTCGACCTTCATCAGTTAATTTGCTCTCCAAACAGCATAACTCAGGTACTACTTTAAGTGTCTCACTTCCTAATCTAGTCCCTGATTTAATTAGACTACATTCCATTATCCTCATTTTGCTTTTGTTGACGTTCATCTTATATCATCCTTACAAGACACTGTCCATTCCCTTCAGTTTCTCTTCCAGGTCCTTTTGCAGTTTCTGACAGAACTACAATGTCGTCAGCAAACCTGAAAGTTATTATTTCTTCTCCTCGGATTTTAATTTCTACTCCAAATTTTCTTTTGTTTCCTTTACTGCTACAGTATACTGCTACAATATACAGATTGAATAACATCGACGATAGGCTACAACCCTGTCTCACTCCCTTCTCAACCATTGCTTCCCTTTCATGCCCCTCTAACTGCCATATGGCGTCTGTACAAATTGTAAATACTTTTTCGCTCCCTGTAGCTTTCAGAATTTGAAAGAGAGTTTTCTAGCCAACATTGTCAAAAGCTTTCTCTAAGTCTACAAATGCTAGAAACGTAGGTTTGCCTTTCCTTTACCTATCTTCCAAGATAAATCGTAGAATCAGTATTGCTTCGCTTGTTCCTTCATTTCTACGGAATCCAAACTGATCTTCCCCGAGGTCGGCTTCTACCAGTTTTTTCATTCGTCTGTAAAGGATTACGAAACAGCGGGTCTCTAATTCACGTCTGACCATCGAAATGTAGTTTTTCCGCGGTCACTCTAAATGATGTAGCCAGTTGCCGAGATGGTTCCTTCCAAAAAGTTTATGAGCAACTCAATCGCCCCATACTCGCCCAACATGAACATACGCACCTTTTGTAAATGTAGTATCAAAATCATATCCTAATATTTTCCTTCAATATTATTACAGTTTTTATTTTCTGTGATTAATCTTTGCAATTGAGCAGATGGTAAGACATCGCTGAGATATTTTCATGCTTCTTTTGGTTTTCAATACATTCGGATTTTTAACTTATCTCTGTGCTCTTCCTGGCTGTGGCATTAATTTGAGTAGGATGTATTACCGACTGCTCTGGCTAACTGCACGTATTACATGAATATTACTGCTTTGAGGCTCAGAAGTCGTGGTGTTCAACGAAACATTTCATGTAAAACTAGAAGGATACATTAAAAGAATGAGCTAAAGTCCAACGTTAGAGTTATTCATTTGTAACGTATAGCAAACTTATCTCATTGCTAAATGATGAGATCGTTCTGAAAGAGTTCGTTTTGTGTGTTAGCGACAGCTACATAAGTCCATTTTCTAAAATGAAGAAACCGCGCAACATTTGCTTAGTCAACAATGTTTGGTTGTATTTGTGGTGTCACCGCCAGACACCACACTTGCTAGGTGGTAGATTAAATCGGCCGCGGTCCATTTAGTACATGTCGGACCCGCGTGTCGCCACTGTGTGATCGCAGACCTAGCGCCACCGCAAGGCAGGTCTCGTGATACGAACAAGCACTCGGCCCAGTTGTACGAAGACATTGCTAGCGACAATACGGACGAAGCCTTCCTCTCATTTGCCGAGAGACAGTTAGAATAGCCTTCTGCTAAGTCCATGGCTACGACCTAGCAAGGCGCTAATTGTAACAGTGCATGTATCTTACGAGTCGCATTTGTATAGTCCAGAGAGATGTATCACAAGGATTATTAAAGTTAAGTATAAAGCAGCTACGTACTTTTCTTGCTACCATTCAATAGTTATCCTGTTCCAGAATTGACGCCAGTCGGCGTGTGTGTACGCATACCTTCCTTTCGGCTACCTCAAGTGGCGTAACAGTCTTGTTACGTCACTACAGATTGGCGACAGGTAGAAAGGTTTTTTCTGATTGCTCTGATTTATTTGTGTCATGGCTTCGCCACATTCTCCAGATGTACTGTCCGAATTTTATCGCTTGCAGAATCAGCAGACGCAGGCGTTATTGGATGCCCTTGGACAGCTCGTCCAGGGTCACCGTGCCATTCAAACCGATGCGGCCGCCGCCGCTTCACCGGTACCGCAGCCACAACCTGCTGTTGCACCACCGTTTCGCAGTTTTAATGAAACCCACGAGACTTGGCAGGAATGGTCCCGCCAGTTCGCCTTCCATCTCGCCGCCTACAGAATTCAAGGTAATGAGCGGCAGCCGTTTTTGCTTTCTTGTGTCGGTGTGTCCACCTACCGTGTGATAGTGAAATTGTTTCCCCGACGCGACGTAGCAACTCTGTCCTACGAGGAAATTTTGTCGGCAATGGATGCCTATTTCAAAGAAACAGTTAATGTGGTTGCAAAACGGTATACGTTTTTTCGTACAAAACGTACAGCCGGTCAAACTAATAGGGAGTGGGTAGCAACATTGCAAGGACTTACTAGAGACTGTGCCTTTGACTGTGCCTGTGGCCTTTCTTATTCAGATACGATGGTACGTGATGCTATTGCACAGAACGTTTCTGATGTTCGCATACGGGAGCACATTTTGAAACTAGTTAATCCCTCCCTTCAACAAGTGGTAGACATATTGGATAGACAAGACACACTTGACTGTGCTCAGGAATCTTTTGAAACTTCGCCAGCCGTGTGTAACATTAACCGGCCCGCCGGGCGAGCTGCGCAGCCCGGTCAACTGCCCTCGCGCAAACAAACGCAGCTGCCGCCGCGCTCTAAACCAGGTGTGCCGCGCCAGCCCACACATGCAGTGAAATCATGCCCGCGGTGTGCTACTAGACATTCGCGTGAACATTGCCCGTCACGCCAAGCTATTTGCTTTTTCTGTCATAGGAAAGGACATGTTCAAAGTGTTTGCCAGAAAAAGCTCCGATCAGACAATCACCATCATTCCAGGCCCTTTGCTTCGCGCCGGAATCGAACCAAGGACACTCAGGCTCGTGGACCTTCGCCCATGGACATTCATGTCGTTCATTCCGATTCGTCCAGTGACACTTTCTCTAACAGTGACTGTGTTCGTCCCACAAAAACTGTGCGTCGACGTCGCCGGAAATCACGTCAATTAGCAAGTGATTCTGTACATGTGTCTGTTCCACTTGCACAAAACAGTCGCTCTTGTCGTCAGCAGGACAATAAACTTTTTGTGGACTTAGACTTTGAAGGCAAAGTGATACCATTCCAGCTCGATACCGGAGCTGCAGTTTCATTGCTCAATCACGACACGTACAAACAACTGGGCGCACCTCCGTTGCGTGCCGCAAATGTTAAGCTAACCACATATTCAGGACAGAAAATTCCTGTGTTAGGACAGTGCAGCCTTCTTGCAACATACAAGGGACAAACAAAACTTGTGTCGTTTTACGTTCTTCGTTCTTCTACTGCAGTGAACTTGTTTGGTCCAGATTTATTTCAGTTGTTTAACATGTCTATTGTAAATCAGGTGCTATCAGTGAATCAAACTGTGCCTTCAGACAGTGTTTCTCGCTTATGTGACGAATTTGCAGACATTTTTGCACCGGGCTTAGGTTGCGCTAAAAACTATGCAGCACATTTGGAACTGAAAGTAAACGTGCAACCGAAATTTTTCAGAGCGCGCAATGTTCCCCACGCATTGCGTGATGAGGTCGCAAGAACATTGAACGATCTAGAATCACAGGGTGTCATTGAACGTGTGCAAGCTTCTCTCTGGGCCTCACCCTTAGTAATTTTGCCAAAACCTTCCGGAAAATTGAGACTTTGCGTGGACTTCAAGGCCACAGTGAATCCACAACTAGTGACTGCTACTTTTCCTTTGCCCCGCCCGGAAGATCTTTTTGCTAAACTGTGCCCGGGAAAATATTTTTCAAAGTTGGATCTCGCCGATGCGTACTTGCAAATACCGGTGGACGACGACTCCCAGCGCGTATTGGTGGTTAACACGCATCTTGGATTGTACAGGTTCAAAAGACTGCCGTTCGGGTGTGCATCCGCCCCTGCATTGTTTCAGCAATATTTACAAACTATTTGTGCGTCGGTCCCTACTGCAGCAAACTATCTGGACGATATAGTGATCTCCGGACAGACAGAAGAAGATCATCTTGCGAACCTACGAACATTATTTCAGGTCTTGCGACAAAATGGTCTTCGCTTGCGGAAGGACAAATGTGTGTTTTTTGCTCGTGACTTACCATACCTGGGACATGTCATTAATGCCCAAGGCATACATCCGAGTCCAGAGCACCTCCGTGCCATACAAGAATTGCCTTCCCCTCAAAATGTGAAACAGCTACAGAGTGTGTTGGGTAAAATTAACTATTACAATAAATATGTGCGCAATGCCTCTTCCATTTCAGCTCCGCTTCATCGCTTACGCCGTAAAGGTGTTCCGTTCGTCTGGACGACGGAATGTGCACGCGCCTTTCGCCAGTTGAAATCGGCGTTGCTTTCTAATACTTGCCTTACGCCATTCGATCCCCAGAAACCCCTTTTGTTGATGGTAGATGCATAGGATTTCGGGATCGGTGCTGTGCTTGCGCACAAAGTTGGCTCGCATGATCGCCCTATTGCCTTTGCGTCCAAATTGCTCTCGTCTGCGCAAAGAAATTACTCGCAGATAGAGACAGAAGCTTTGGCTCTCGTGTTTGGTGTTACTAAGTTCCATGATTTCTTGTATGGTCGTCACTTTACCATCATCACAGACCACAAACCTTTGACATCGCTTTTTCATCCGACCAAGCCTGTACCTCCACGTACAGCGCAGAAATTCATTCGCTGGTCTATTTTCCTCTCGCAGTACCGCTACGATATCTTGTATCGGTCCACTGCTCAGCACGGAAACGCCGATGCGTTGTCCCGTTTGCCTGTTGCTGAGGATAAAGCATTCGATTCTTCCGAACTTGCTTGCATGTTCATTGATTCGGAAACCGATGGAGTGGTCGAATCGTTTCCGATTGATTTTCGTCGTGTAGCTACAGCCACAGCTGCTGACCCTGTCCTTGCTACTGTTTTGCGTTTTGTTGCTACGCAATGGCCTTTGTCAAAGTCTCGGATCGAGGATCCGTTGGTTCGCGATTTTTTGCTCACAAGGAGAGACTTTTTGTTCGACGTGGTGTTTTGTTGTTGCGTTCTGATAATGATCAGTCCAGAGTTGTGGTCCCACGTTCGTTACAGTCCTCTGTTTTACGGCTTCTTCACCAAGGACATTGGGGTATAGTGCGAACGAAACAACTTGCTCGTCAGCACTGTACTTGGTTCGGCATAGATGCTGCGATTACGAATATGTGTTCTTCTTGCCCGGCGTGTGCCGAACCACAATCCGCACCGCCGCGGAAAGTCTTTGCATGGCCAAAAGCCACTTCCCCTTGGCAACGCTTGCACATTGATTTTCCTGGTCCATTCTGGAATGCTCGATGGTTGGTTCTGGTCGATGCCTTCAGTAATTTTCCTTTTGTTGTCCGGATGTCTTCCACGACGTCCTCCGCCACCATCCAAGCGTTGTCTGCTATCTTTTGCATTGAAGGTCTTCCGCAGACTATTGTTTCCGACAATGGCCCACAATTCATGTCCGCAGAATTTCAGTCATTCTGCCAGGACAATGGTATTCAACATCTGACATCCGCGCCGTTTGCGCCTCAGTCAAACGGTGCCGCTGAACGATTGGTCCGGACTTTCAAGTCACAGATGTTGAAATTGAAAGAGTCGCATTCTCGGGAGGACGCATTGTTGCTCTTTTTGTCTTCGTATCGCTCTCAGCCCCGAGATGGTCGCTCGCCGGCTGAGTTGCTCCATGGTCGTCCTCATCGCACCTTGATGTCTTTGCTGCATCCGCCGCATCAGGTTCCTGTGCAGCGGCAGACTCCTGCTTTTGCTCCAGGCGACGTTGTATTTTATCGCAACTATCGAGGTTCACGGCGTTGGCTCGCAGGGCGCATTCTTCGCTGCCTCGGCCGCGCGATGTATTTGGTTTTGGGGGCCTCTGGTGAGGTGCGTCGGCATCTCAATCAGCTGCGCCTCTGTCGTCGCACGGGTTCTGCCGCTCCCCGTCTGCTTTCAGCGACGGTGCCGTCCGGTCAGCGCCCTGGGGACCCATCTACTGGCTCGCCTCATCCCCAGGTGTTACCGACGATGCCTTCCATTTTGCCCCATGGCGACGCGCCGCCGCAGCAGCCGCCGCCGCCGCCGCCGCCTGTTCTCCCGTCGGCGCCGCCCGCATTCGATGCTTCGCTGCAGCCGCCACGCGCCTCCCTGGGTCACGCGCCGCCGATCGCTTCCCGTGACCAGCTGTCCTCCACCTTGGAATTCTTGCCCGCTCCGGACCACATGGCGTCTTCGCGCGTCGGGTACTCCGACGCAATGGAGGTCGACCCTTCGGCCCCTCCTGTCTCTTTACGGGCGCATACACCGCATGTTGACGTGCACCCTGGACTAGGTTTTCAGGCGTTTCCTAGCTCCCCTCGGACCGAATGGCCGGGTGCGGGTGGCAGAGCCTCGCCTGTTGTTAGGCTCCCCACCTCCTCGCATACGTCAACATGGGGTCCTCCCCACGGCGGGCGGAAGCCTTATCTCACGACCGTTCGCCGATTTGCGGGGGAGGAATGTGGTGTCACCGCCAGACACCACACTTGCTAGGTGGTAGATTAAATCGGCCGCGGTCCATTTAGTACATGTCGGACCCGCGTGTCGCCACTGTGTGATCGCAGACCTAGCGCCACCACAAGGCAGGTCTCGTGATACGAACAAGCACTCGGCCCAGTTGTACGAAGACATTGCTAGCGACAATACGGACGAAGCCTTCCTCTCATTTGCCGAGAGACAGTTAGAATAGCCTTCTGCTAAGTCCATGACTACGACCTAGCAAGGCGCTAATTGTAACAGTGCATGTATCTTACGAGTCGCATTTGTATAGTCCAGAGAGATGTATCACAAGGATTATTAAAGTTAAGTATAAAGCAGCTACGTACTTTTCTTGCTACCATTCAATAGTTATCCTGTTCCAGAATTGACGCCAGTCGGCGTGTGTGTACGCGTACCTTCCTTTCGGCTACCTCAAGTGGCGTAAGTCTTGTTACGTCACTACAGTATTCACGACCGGTTTCGGAAGACTTAAATTCCCATCATCTGGTGTCTAGATTGATAAAAGGGAAGATTCATTTACAGTTTGTGACGTTCGCCTGCTTTATTTCTTCGTTGATAGTCCTCTGTGTCGACGTACTGCATTGTTATACTGGCTGAAAAATAGGGGGAGGAAGTTCAACACTGACTATTGTAAATGATGTAGCCGACAGTTGCACAGTTGCATTTCAGTTCTTTACTTTCACTGTTCACAGCCTCTCAATATTACACAGTTATATGGTAAGTTCACTAATGGTAAATGATAAGCCTCATTAATACCTTGCAAGAAAACATCAGAATACTGCTACAATAGTTTGCTGTTGAACATCTATGAGCAGTAAATACCTAACCACGCAGTTCACAGTTCTTTCAGAATAATAAGGTACGTTTGACACAATTTTTCAAGTAAATTAAACAGACACTGTCATTGTTTTTACACACGACCAATTGGTGTTGCACTAATTCCACTGTTAAGTTAAGGCATTATTTTTACTCTAAATGATACAGACTTCCCGTCTGAAAATCAGCGGTAGATTGACTGTCTCGGGACTAATCGGCCCTTTATATATCCCAACAACAATAGGTACTGAAACTATATATTGTTCGATATTTAAGTTACAGAAATTACAATTAAAACATAACTCATTCAGTTAACTGAATACATCGAAAAAGTCCTTCTTCTTACAGTTTCTTCTACCACACAGGCTAGGCCGAATTATTTGTTTAAGTAACGAAATTAACATATATACTTATACAAACTCTACTTTTAACAAACCTTGTAATTATTTTGGAAATAATTAAGGGCTGACTTTGCTAGTATGTTTCCGAATAGAGCCAAATAAATGCTTTATGAATCATAGTAGGTCTTCTTCCAAATGTTTGTAATTAGTACAGATATTATATTTGTTTAGCCGGCCGAAGTGGCCGAGCGGTTCTAGGTGCTACAGTCTGGAACCGTGAGACCGCTACGGTCGCAGGTTCGAATCCTGCCTCGTGCATGGATGTGTGTGATGTCCTTAGGTTAGTTAGGTTTCAGTAGTTCTAAGTTCTAGGGGACTGATGACCACAGCAGTTAAGTCCCATAGTGCTCAGAGCCATTTGAACCATATTTGTTTATAAGTCAACAATAGAATCTAAGTAAAGAAACAATTAGCGATTTCATCCTATATCAAAAGTTATTAACTAGGAATGGTCAAAATAAATTAGGAAATTAATTAAATACACAAAACTAAGCACAAAATTAGACCTGGTACTACATTCCGTAAGGCTGAGAGCCAACCTTTCTCTTTTATGGAAATGCAGATTATACTCATCAATGTTAATGGTAATTAGGCAAAATGAAAATGAAATGAATTTAAGGAGGCAGACGGCAAAACATGAGAGGAAGTAAGAAAAATCCCAGCTTGCTTCGTCACAGGTTCTTAAGATTACCAACATCCCACTCGGTACCCACATGGCTACCTTTGACCTCAGCAATATACTTACTAACATATCTGCAGACGAAATATATGGCACCGTCTTTCAAAACCTCAGCAGATTTGGCGACAGGCCATAGGACGAAATGATGGAGGATTTTTTTTTTAACTTTTGCTAAACTTTAATATTTTAAATTTGGTGCCCAAGTGTACAGGCAGCAACAGTGTCATTTCGAGTATGATTTTTTTTTAAGAAATGTCAGGAGAAGGCCGCTAAGGTTTTACGCTGGAAGAGTTATGTTGAACATATTTTCATTCCATATGGAGGCAATAAATTCAAGCAGTAGGTTAAGAAACCATGAAGTTTTCAAAAGAGATCCTTTCTCCTATGCCGGAGTGTAACGTTCTGAGTGCGATACAAGCCTGTTGTGTAGGAGCAGATACATTAGTCAGGCAGAAAGGAATTTTTATATGAGATTTAAAGAACATAAAGACCCGACCAATTCCAGGTCAGCTATGGCTATGCATTTCATTGATAGCCAGTAGCCAGTATCAGATGCAGTAGGTAAGCGATAACTTAACTGTCACACACACTGCAGAGAAAGATCGGAAACTGAATATCCAGAAAAAAAATCGAAATCTTAAGTCTTCATTCCCATCCTCCCGATAAATTAATGAAAGCGCTGACCTGTGTTAGAGAAATATTTTAGTTAATTATGACCCTTATTCAGGCAGGTTATGGTGTGCCTATAGCGTACTATTTTTCCTGTTTTTTTTAATGTACAGAATCTCTTTCCTTTGATGGTACCGTCTCTTTTCTGCTGTACTTCCCGCGTTTCGAGTTCAAACAGCTCACCAATCGCGTATCTGTTTCACACCGCGCCTGCGCTATGGGTCTTATGTGGCCTCAGCACTCATGGCTAGTGTTTACTACTGCATAGTTTTCCTGTTTGTGTTTCCAGTCACGGAGAACGGCGGACGGCTTTTATGGAACTTATGGAAGTAATTCCACGCAATATGTGATTTCTCTTCCCCTTTTTATGGCGTTTTACGTGTTTCAATATTTTGCTGACTTTTGATGCCGGGTCGTGATGCTGTTTTTTTGTTTTACTTTTTATTGGTCCCTGTTATCCTTTTGACACGGAAATTTTAGTTCCGTGACAACAGCAGTTTGAGGAAGACCTCACATGGTTTAGCGATTTTATTTGTAAGGTAATTCCTGTTCTCTCTTTTAATTTGTATTAATTAATCTTAAAAAATGATCTGCATAGTTCCTTAACTGACATTTTAGGCTTGAGGATCCCCTACCAGTATCGTACAACACAATACTTTCGTTGTTACAGTTTACGCCAGATGATGGAACTTTAAGTATCCCGAAGCCGGTCGTGTGTGCAATAAAAGTTTGTTCACTAAGCAACTATTGTGCGGTTTCTTTATTTTACAGAATCAGTTCGTTCTGCACATGTTATTTCATTAAGTAGTGATGTGCAAACTAAATCACTACACAACTGTGAGAATAATCTGGTAACGTATACGGCTGGAAGTTTACTCACCCGCAGACTGCGTTGTTGGATACTTAAACGTGCCTGAAACATTACACCGTCTTTAATTATTCATTACTCTACTCTTCAACATAGGTGCTTTAAGTATACCTGGAGTAGACCGACCTCCTATAAACTGCTTAAAATTCAATATTTTTCTAAAGACGTTTAACAGCACTTCACAAAAACAGTTTTTGTAACTTCGCTATTTTTCTTTAATTGGGGATGCTACGTAATGGAACCTGAAACCGAACCAGTCTTTCTTCTTTTAACTGGAAGGGTCACTATTTCCACTGCAATGTAAACAGATCGACGTATTTCTGCACAGCCTTATAGCATCAAACATCCGTTCCATTTTCTTCCCTTCCCAATAATCAAGAAATTTTAATAGATGGCTGCATGAGACAAAATTTTCATAAAAACCAAACAGAGTTTTAAAACAATTTGTCAGAATATTTTGTGTGATCGCAGATTTATGTATTTAGTATGAGAATCGTTTTAGACACAGTGTTACTGCTGTAACACGAGGTGTATTATACACACATAAAAAAAAGTTTTGCATCACCCTAGTTGCCAGAACTCCTGAAGACAGACGTTGACTGTGGATATTGTATCACAGACACAGCCCCTTTGACTGTTCGGAGATGTCACTAAACGCGACCAAAGATACAAAAAACCATGCATGAGCAGCGCCTATTAGACGCAGGGAGTCCGACAGCGGATCAGTTCGTCATTCCACCAGGTAGGAGGTACACGGCTCGTGTTGTCTGTAGTTGAACCATGCCTAGACGGTCAATACCGAGGACCGATCGCGTCCACATTGCTACTTTGTGCCAGGAAGGGCTCTCAACAAGGGAAGTGTCCACGCATCTCGGAGTGAACCAAAGCGATGTTGTTCGAACATGGAGGAGATACTGAGAGACAGGTACTGTCGATAACACGCCTCGCTCAGGGCGCCCAAGGGCTACTACTGCAGTGGATGACCGCTACCTGTCAGCAACTCCACCATGTTGAATAATGCTTCTCGTGCAGCCACAGGACGTCGTGTTACGACTCAAACTGTGCTCACGTCCATCTTTGCAACCACGACACCATACAGCGCGGTACAGATGGGCCCAACAACATGCCGAATGGATTACTCAGGATTGGCATCATGATCTCTTCACTGATGAGTGTCGCATATGCCTTCAACCATACAATCGTCGGAGACATGTTTGGAGGCAACCCGGTCAGGTTGAACGACTTATACACACTGTCCAGCGAGTGCAGCGAGATGGAGATTTCCTGTTGTTTTGTGGTGACATTATGTGGAAGGCGCCGTAAGGGCTGTACGATACCTCAATGCTGTTCTCCGACCGATAGTGCAACCATATCGGCAGCATATTGGCGAGGCATGGACGACAATTCGCACCCCCATCGTGCACATCTTGTGAAGGACTTCGTTCAGGATAACGACATCGCTCGACTAGAGTGGCCAGCATGTTCTGCAGACATGAGCCCTATCGAACATACCGGGGATAGATTGATAAGGGCTGTTTATGGACGACGTGACCCACCAACCACTCTGAGGGATCCACGCCGAATCGCCGTTGAGGAGTGGGACGATCTGGACCGACAGTGCCTTGATGAACTTGTGGATGGTATGCCACGACTAATAGAGGCATGCGTCATTGCAAGAGGATGTGCTACTTTGTATTAGAGGTACCGGTGTGTACAGCAATCTGGACCACCACCTCTGAAGGTCTCGCTGTATGGTGGTACAACATGTAATGTGTGGTTTTCATGAACAATAAAAAGGGCGGAAATGATGTTTATGTTGATCCCTATTCCAATCTCCTGTGGAGGTTCCGGAACTCTCGGAACCGAGGTGATGCAAAACATTTTTTGATGTGGGTACATTCCAGGAACCTTGCAACAAAAACTATGTTTGCATCTCGCAGTATCTCATTAATGTTCTAAGCTGCTCGGAAAATAATTCTAATCCATTTCCTGAAGACGATGCTGCCTAATTTTCTAATTGTAGCTCACGTAAAGGGCCTTGTAAACACATCGCTTTGGAAAAGTTCCGCATACTTCAGTTGCTTGGAGAGAGTCGTCTTAATGTCTCTAGTGAATCGAAAAAATCATTTTCAGAATAATCAAAATTACTTTGACAATAATGCTCCTAGGCAGCTCCTTAATCGCAGAACATTGAATCGGATTTCACCTGAACTGCGCTATTTTTCTAACTGCGATAAGTTTAATATTTTGTTTTGAAAGCAGCACGTTGGGTGCATCATTAGGTTTATGCCGAAAGACTTTGTTACAAGTACGATGGGCATTCGAGAGTTAAAAGCCGTATGTTCACATTTAAATATTGGCAGCACACAATGAAAGGGCACGAAATTAGAGGCATGCATTGACTGATTGCGAAGTCATATAAGTCACTGTTTTGATTCGGTAGCTATTTGAGTGAGGATGAAAACAAACTACAATAGCTTCAAACCTCGTTGCTGCCACTAGTTGCGAATTTTGAGCTGCAACTCCTCAGGAGTTGTACCTAGTTTACAGTAATGAGTAAAAGAACGATATGACAGTGGTTCCGAGACTTCAAAAGTGAGCGTAGAAATGTGCGTAATAAAGAGAGGAGTGTCAGGCCCAGTACCCAGACCGACGAAACTATGCAACGCGTCGACCAAAACCTGCGAGCTGGTCTACGACTGACGATTGGTGTTCTGTCCGGTGAATTTCCTCACGGTGAATGTCATCCGCGTCGCCCGTCTGCATACTGTTGCCCGTACTGAAGATAAGATTCAGCATTTCCGTTGGGAAGCTTTCGACCGCCCATTCCAAAGACACAACTCCGCAGTAAACTACTATTGCGTCTTTTTGCATTTGGAACAATTGCTTGCTTGACAACGGTCTGAACATTTCGAACGTTACAAGAAATGCCGAGATATGAACGGCGATAATACGAAAAGTGAAACAGCTTGCTAGAAATATAGAACTGCCAAGAAAATCCTTTTCCAGTGATATACACCGTTGGACAAAAAAGTGAAGCCCCCAAAAGTAATGGTCGGTTGGCTATGTAGCTTCGTACATGACAACACCATCGGTATGTGTGTAAGTGAATAGATTTATAATTCTCTGCGACAGATAGAACGGCCACCAGAGTGCAATAGTCTTGTTCGTGTTAAGTGTTGTTAACAGGCGCGCATGGGTACAAACACTATGTGATCAAAAGTATCCGGAAACCCACAAAAACATACGTTATTCATATTAGGTGCATTGTGCTGCCATCTACTGCCAGGGAGTCCATATAAGCGACCTCAGTAGTCATTAGACTTCGTGAGAGAGCACAATGGGGCACTCTGCGGAACTCACAGACTTCTTACGTGGTCAGGCGATTGGGTGTCATACGTCTGTACGCGAGATTTCCTCATTCCTAAACATCCATAGTCCACTATTCCGATGCGATAGTCAAGTGGAAACGTCAAGGGACACATGCAGCACAAAAGCGTACAGGCCGACCTCGTCTGTTGACTGACAAGAGGCCGCCGACAGTTGAAGAGGGTCGTAAGGTGTAATAGACAGACATCTCCATCACACAGGAATTCCAAACTGTATCAGGATTCACTGCAAGTACTATGACAGTTAGGCGGGAGGTGAGAGAACTTTGATTTCATGGTCGAGCGGCTGCTTATAAGCCACACACCTCGCCGGTAAATGCCAAACGACACCTCATTTGGTTAAGGAACGTAAACATTGGACGACTGAACAGTGGAAAAAGTTGTGTGGAGTGACGAATCACGGTGCACAATGTGGCGATCCTATGGCAGGGTGTGGGTATGGAGAATGCCCGGTAAACGTCATCTGCCAGCGTGATTGGTACCAACAGTAAATTTCGGAGGTGGTGGTGTTATGGTGTGGTTGTATTTTTCATGTAGGGGGTTGTACTCCTTGTTGTTTGCGTGGCACTATCACAGCACAGGCCTACACTGGTGTTTTAAGCACTTTCTTGCTTCCCCTGTTGAAGAGCAATTCGGGGATGGTGACTGCAACTTTCAACATGATCGAGCACCTATTCATAATGCACGGCATGTGACGGAGTGGTTACCCAACAATAACATCCCTGTAATGGGCTGGTGTGCACAGCGTCCTGACCTGAATCCTATAGAACATCTCTGGGATGTCTTGGAGCGCCGACGTCGTGCCAGGCATCACCGACCGAGATCGATACCTCTCCTCGGTGCAGCACTCCATGAAGAATGGGCTGCCGTTCCCCAAGAAACCTTCCAGCACCTGATTGAACGTATGCCTGCGAGAATGGAAGCTGTCATCAAGGCTAAGGTTTGGCGAACACCATATTATTAACGATGGAGGGCGCCGCGAACTTGTAAGTCATTTTCAGGCGGGTGTCTGGATACTTTTGATCACATAGTTTAAGGAGCCTCAAATAGCGTCAAGTGTTGACTTGTCACTGTGAAGGACACATGTGAGTCAGCATTATCGATCGCCATGTGACTGATTGTGCAATGGGCCTCGTTATAGGTCTCCATTTGTGCGGTTCTTATAATCGTGCGCTCTGCAGATCTATTGGGCATTCTGATATGATACTGGTCCAATGTTGGACTGTGTTGAAACCAGAGGACAAGCATATTCGTTGTCCATGTTCCAGTCCCCCCCATGAACCATGGACCTTGCCGTTGGTGGGGAGGCTTGCGTGCCTCAACGATACAGATAGCCATACCGTAGGTGCAACCACAACGGTGGGGTATCTGTGGAGAGGCCAGACAAACGTGTGGTTCCTGAAGAGGGGCAGCAGACTTTTCAGTAGTTGCAGGGGCAACAGTCTGGATGACTGACTGATCTGGCCTTATAACACTAATCAAAACGGCATTGCTGTGCTGGTACTGCGAACGGCTGAAAGCAAGAGGAAACTACAGCCGTAATTTTTCCCGAGAGCATGCAGCTTTACTGTATGGTTAAATGATGATGGCGTTCTCTTGGGTAAAATATTCCGGAGGTAAAATAGTCCCCCATTCGGATCTCCGGGTGGGGACTACTCAGGAGGACGTCGTTATCAGGAGAAAGTAAACTGGCGTTCTACGGATCGGAGGGTGGAATGTCAGATCCCTTAATCGGGCAGGTACGTTAGAAAATTTAAAAAGGGAAATGGATAGGTTAAAGTTAGATATAGCGGGAATTAGTGAAGTTCGGTGGCAGGAGGAACAAGACTTCTGGTCAGGTGAATACAGGGTTATAAATACAAAATCAAATAGGGGTAATGCAGGAGTAGGTTTAATAATGAATAAAAAAATAGGAGTGCGGGTAAGCTACTACAAACAGCATAGTGAACGTATTATTGTGGCCAAGATAGACACGAAGCCCATGTCTAATACAGTAGTACAAGTTTATATGCCAACTAGCTCTGCAGATGACGATGAAATTGAAGACATGTATGATGAGATAAAATAAATTATTCAGGTAGTGAAGGGAGAGAAAAATTTAATAGTCATGGGTGACTGATATTCGAGCGTAGGAAAAGGGAGAGAAGGAAACATAGTAGGTGAATATGGATTGGGGGTAGAAAATGAAAGAGGAAGCCGTCTGGTAGAATTTTGCACAGAGGATAACTTAATCATAGCTAACACTTGGTTTAAGAATCATGAAAGAAGATTGTATACATGGAAGAAGCCTGGAGATACTAAAAGGTATCAGATAGATTATATAATAGTGAGACAGAGATTTAGGAACCAGGTTTTAAATTGTAAGACATTTCCAGGGGCAGATGTGGACTCTGACCACAATCTATTGGTTATGAACTGTAGATTAAAACTGAAGAAACTGCAAAAAGGTGGGAACTTAAGGAGATGGGACCTGGATAAACTGACGAAACCAGAGGTTGTACAGAGTTTCAGGGAGAGCATAAGTGAACAATTGACAGGAATGGGGGAAAGAAATACAGTTAGAAATCGTTGGGCAACAGAAGAAATATTGAATTTAATTGATGAAAGGAGAAAATATAAAAAATGCAGTAAATGAAGTAGGCAAAAAGGAATACAAACGTCTCAAAAATGAGATCGACAGGAAGTGCAAAATGGCTAAGCAGGCATGGATAGAGGACAAATGTAAGGATGTAGAGGCTTATCTCACTAGGGGTAAGATAGATACTGCCTACAGGAAAATTAAAGAGACCTTTGGAGAAAAGAGAGCCACTTGTATGAATATCAAGAGTTCAGATGGAAACCCAGTTCTAAGCAAAGAAGGGAAAGCAGAAAGGTGGAAGGAGTATATAGAGGGTCTATACAAGGGCGATGTACTTGAGGATAATATTATGGAAATGGAAGAGGATGTAGATGAAGATGAAATGGGAGATACGATACTGCGTGAAGAGTTTGAGAGAGTACTGAAAGACCTGAGTCGAAACAAGGCCCCGGGAGTAGATAACATTCCATTAGAACTATTGACGACCTTTGGAGAGCCAGGCCTGACAAAACTCTACCATCTGGTGAGCAAGATGTATGAGACAGAGGAAATTCCCCCAGACTTCAAGAAGAATATAGTAATTTCAATCCCAAAAAAAGCAGGTGTTGACAGATGTGAAAATTACCGAACTATCAGTTTAATAAGTCACAGCTGCAAAATACTAACGCGAATTCTTTACAGACGATTGGAAAAACTGGTAGAAGCCGATTTCGGGGAAGATCAGTTTGGATTCCGTAGAAATGTTGGAACATGTGAGGCAATACTGACCCTACGACTTATCTTAGCAAATAGGTTAAGGAAAGGCAAACCTACGTTTCTAACATTTGTAGACTTAGAGAAAGCTTTTGACAATATTGACTGGAATACTCTCTTCCAAATTCTAAAGGTGGCAGGGGTAAAGTACAGGGAGCGAAAGGCTATTTACAATTTGTACAGAAACCAGATGGCAGTTATAAGAGTTGAGGGGCATGAAAGGGAAGCAGTGGTTGGGAAGGGAGTGAGACAGGGTTGTAGCCTCTCCCCGATGTTATTCAATCTGTATATAGAGCAAGCAGTAAAGGAAACAAAAGAAAAATTTGGAGTAGGTATTAAAATCCAGGGAGAAGAAATAAAAACTTTGAGTTTCGCCGATGACATTGTAATTCTGTCAGAGACGGCAAAGGACTTGGAAGTGCAGTTGAACGGAATGGACAGTGTCTTGAAAGGAGGATATAAGATGAACATCAACAAAAGGAAAACGAGGATAATGGAATGTAGTCGAATTAAGTCGGGTGATGCTGAGGGAATTAGATTAGGAAATGAGACACTTAAAGTAGTAAAGGAGTTTTGCTATTTGGGGAGCAAAATAACTGATGATGGTCGAAGTAGAGAGGTTTTGAAATGTAGACTGGTAATGGCAAGGAAAGCGTTTCTGAAGAAGAGAAATTTGTTAACATCGAATATAGATGTAAGTGTCAGGAAGTCGTTTCTGAAAGTATTTGTATGGAGTGTAGCCATGTATGGAAGTGAAACATGGACGTTAAATAGTTTGGACAAGATGAGAATAGAAGCTTTTGAAATGTGGTGCTACAGAGGAATGTTGAAGATGAGGTGGGTAGATCGCGTAACTAATGAGGAGGTACTGAATAGGATTGGGGAGAAGAGAAGTTTGTGGCACAACGTGACTAGAAGAAGGGATCGGTTGGTAGGACATGTTCTGAGGCATCAAGGGATCACCAATTTAGCATTGGAGGGCAGCGTGGAGGGTAAAAATCGTAGAGGGAGACCAAGAGATGGATACACTAAGCAGATTCAGAAGGATGTAGGCTGCAGTATGTACTGGGAGATGAAAAAGCTTGCACAGGATAGAGTAGCATGGAGAGCTGCATCAAACCAGTCTCAGGACTGAAGACCACAACAACAACATGTTCCAGTCGATCACGTCTGACCATCACATGGGCGGATCACCGTATTGGCACTAAGTACGTCATAACACCCTCACATCTGCAGCTACATTGAAAAACAGGTTATGGACTCCTTGCCACCTTCTACGTCATACCGTACCATTGACCGAAGAACTAGGAGCAGCCGGAATAGGAAATTACTGTCCCAGGCGTAAGCTGCTGTTAACAGCACAACATAAATGCCCGCGTTTGAAGTGGTGCAGTGACCAAGAATCACAGCCTGCAAAAGAATGGCATCGCACTGAGTTCAGCTATGAATCACTATTCTGCACTACCCTTGATGGCTATCGCCAGCGAAAGTGGGGGTGATCTGAAAGAGGTCCCATCCCTCCAGTGTCTTGGACAGAACAGCAGCGCATGGTTCGCATGTGTTTCCTTTAATGCTACAGCATCGTTGTTTCATTTTCAACAAGATAATCCTCGTCAACACACTGCACGTGTCCCTACGAACATCGTGCGTGATTTTGAGGTATTGTATTGTATGTTAACCGGGGACCTAGAAACGACGGAGAGGCTCCGTCCCCGCCGCAGCCGCATTGGTCCACAACCCCACGACGACTACCGCAGTCCACTTCACCCATCCGCCGCCCCACACGAAACCCAGGGTTACTGTGCGGTTCGGCCCCCGGTGGACCCCCCGGGGAACGTCTCACACCAGCCGAGTGTAACCCCTATGTTTGCCTGGTAGAGTAATGATGGTGTACGCGTTCGTGGAGAACTTGTTTGCGCAGCAATCTCCGACATAGTGTAACTGAGGCGGAATAAGGGGAACCAGCCCGCATTCGCCGAGGCAGATGGAAAACCGCCTAAAAACCATCCACAGACTAGCCGGTTCACCGGACCTCGACACAAATCCGCCGGGCGGATTCGTGCCGGGACCAGGCGCTCCTTCCTGCCCGGAAAGCCGTGCGTTAGACCGCACGGCCAACCCGGCGGGCTGATTTTGTGGTACTCGAGTAGCCAGCAAATCCTCAGATCTTTCCCGAATACTACATATGTTGGACTAGCTCGGACGTCAAATTCATCGCAGTGCCAGTATCGAGGACCTTTGCAATGGTTGTGATCCAGCTTGCCTCAGTAGAGGATACAACGGCTTCCTTAACGAATCAGTGAATGGATGGAAGTAAGATGGCGAGATCACTTATCCTCTCAACAAAAGTTTCATTTCGCTTCTTCCTCCCTTCTGCGTCCCTCACTTCTTTTGCCTATCAGCGTAGTATATTTTTTACAAGCACAAAACTATTACATTCCGAATATGTGTCCTAAAATAAAAAAAATTCGTTTTTGTAGGTTTAAATTTACTCGTATGAGAGGAGTCACAACATTTTGCGGCAATGCCTCAGCTGGAGTATGCCGGGTGTGACGACCATTAGCCACTGCTGCGGGTGCATTCCTAGCAGAGGTAGGTACATGGTGCGCTGTTGTTACGCGCTGTTTCTTTTACGGGTAATGGCCCCCGGGCTGGCAGCTACTCGGCCCAGATTAAAGCCGTGCCTGCAGCGTGCCTCGCCTTGATGGGCCATCACAAAGCCCACCTGCACAGCCACTCACTCAGATTGCTCGCCACGGGCCGGAGAACTGCCACGTGGATTCATCAGCCTTCGTACATTGGGAAACGCGACACTATTGAAGGCGTCGTATGACCGTGCGTACTTTCGTAGAATTACTAGATTCGGAGGGGACTGATTCCGCAACTGAATGTTCAATTGATGAAAAAACGCTCCATCATTTGAAAGAGCACAACGTCCACTCGAAAATGGTCTAATGTGCAGACCTAAACAATCTCGTTAGCAAGTGGAGGACCAATTCGTTAAATGGCCTTTTCTAGAACAATATCCTGTCAGTCATGGATGAAGGACAACAGAAGGATTCTACATTACTACACCCATGTTGAGCAAAACAGATCACGTTGAACGACTAGAGACAGGACGTTCATATTCACCGTACGTGTACATTAGTATGTTCTGCAGAAGTGATTAGCATTTCAGTCACCTCGGTTCAGCATGTGTCCTGTTGCCTAGTAGGGGAAATACGCGCCGTGGGTCCTGATAACTTGTTCCATGCATGATGGCATCGACGCGTAAAAGACGCGAATGGCGTTCTATGCTGTAGTATAGCCATCCATACTAATTCGCCTGCTTCCAAAGTTCATCTATGGCGGTTGGCATTGGGTCACAGTGCTGCACCCGTCGTTTCACCATATCCCACACATTTTCGATTGGCTACAAGTCTGGTGATCTGGTGGGCCAGTACAAAAGGATGGCAGCCCGTGACACCTAGAAGGCACGTGTTGGTGCAGCAACATGTGGTCGTGCATTGTCTTGCGGAAAAATGGCGTCTGTAGTGTCCTGCAGAAAGGATATGGCTACGGGTCACAGGATGTCATTCACGTATGTCACACTGGTTACAGTTCCCCGAACACGCACCAACTGTGATTTGTGGTTGTGCCCAATGGCAACCCATACCATAAGGTAGCCGGCCGCGGTGGTCTCGCGGTTCTAGGCGCGTAGTCCGGAACCGTGCGGCTGCTACGGTCGCAGGTTCGAATCCTGCCTTGGGCATGGATGTGTGTGATGTCCTTAGGTTAGTTAGGTTTAAGTAGTTCTAAGTTCTAGGGGACTAATGACCACGGCAGTTGAGTCCCATAGTGCTCAGAGCCATTCCATACCATAAGGCCTTGAGCTGGCGCCGTATGTCTTGTGCGAAAGCAGTCACTGTGATGCCACCCCCTCTGTCTGCTGCGAACCAAAATGCGGCCTTCATTTTCAAACAAACAGCATCTGGTTCGTCCGAAAATACTATCTGATCACATTCCTGTTCCCATTGTCATCGTTCCATACACCATTGCCGTCTAGCATGTTTCTGCTCATTCGTCAAAGGTACGCGGAGAAGTGGACGCCGCGCACGTAACCCATGCCGTAATAAAAGGCGATGGGCTGTCACCGCTGACACTGTACGGTTTGTGTACACTATTGCGCCAGAACCGAGGAGGACACATATCTGTCCTGCAATGCCATTCGCATGAGGTTTCGATCTTCTCGGGAAGGTGGGGGGTGGGGTGGGGGGGGGGGGTGGGAGGGTGCGGGTGCGACCTTGCCCATCTCGTCGTGTTCTACGACCTTACGTGAAACATTCGACCAACACAGTTGTGCAGCCAACACGCTTCGTTCCACACGAGCAGCAATGTCCTGGATGGATGCATCACAGTCTCTCATCCCAATAATGCCCTCTCTTTCAGACTTCCTGATTTGACGGTACGGTTCGCGCTTACGTCTGCGAGACATCCTTCACGTCTGCTCAAGTCACACTGCTCCATTAACTTCGATTTTTAGCGATAACGAGACCCGCAGGCACGTATTACCGGTGGATGGTGTTGCGCCGCGATATCGATGTTGATCTTGAAACCGCTGGCCGACGTGGTTCAGAATGCTAATCATTTCTGCAGAACACAATAGTGTACACGTCCTGTGAATAGGAGTGTACGGAATGGGTTCCCAGATATGTGAATGGGTGGAAGACTTCGTAAGTAGCAGAACTGTCCTCGATGGCGAGTGTTCATCAGGGACAAGGGTATCGTCATGAGTGCCTCACACAAGTGTGATAGGACCGTTCTCATTTTCTATAAACGTCAATGATCTGACGGACAGCCAGCCGATGTGGCCGAGCGGTTCTAGGCGCTTCAGTCCGGAACGACGTTGCTGCTACGGTCGCAGGTTCAGAATCCTGCCTCAGGCATGGATGTGTATGATGTCCTTAGGTTAGTTAGGTTTAAGTACTTCTAAGTCTAGGGGACTGATGGCCTAAGATGTTAAGTCCCATAGTGCTCAGAGCCACTTGAACCATCTAACGGACATGTTGAGCAGCAGTCTGCGGGTTTGCTGATGACGCTGTGGTGTACGGGAAGGCTTAATCGTTTAGTGACTGTATGAGGATACAAAATGACGTAGACAAAATTTCTGCTTTGTGTTTGAATGGCAGCTACCTCTAATAGTTGAAAAATGTAAGTTAATGCAGATGAATAAGAAAAACAACTCCACAACGTTCGAATAAAACGTTAGTAGTGTAGTGCGTGACACGTCACGTCGATTAAATATCTAGACATAATGTTGCAAAGCAATATGAAATGGAACGAGCACGTAAGGCCGTAGTAGAGAAGGCGAATAGTAGTCTTCGGTTTATTGGGAGAATTTTAGCAAAGAATGGTTCACCTACCGAACGCACAAAACACTAGTGCGATCCATTCTTCACTACCGCTCGAATATTTGGGATCCCAACCAGGTCGGTTTAAAAGAAGACATCGAAGTAATTCAGAGGTGGGCTGCTAGATTTGTTATCGGTAGGTTCGAAGAAAGCTGCTTCGTGCAAAGATGCTTCGTGGGCTCAAATGGGAACCACTGGAGGGAGGGCTACATACTTTTCGCGAACCGAAACATTATTAAGAAGATTTTAAAGAACCAACATTTGAAGCTGACTGCAGAGCGATTCTATGCCATCAACGTACATTTTGCGGAAGGAATACATAGATAAGATAAGAAAAATTAAAGGTCGAACGGAGGCATATATATTTACGTTTTTCCCTCTCTCTATTTGCGAGTGGAACAAGACGTGACTAGTGGCGGTACGAGGTACTCTCGGCCATGCGCCGTATAATGGCTTGTGGATATGCATTTAGAGGTAGAATTGGACATTCACTGCTGGATAAAGTACACCTAGAAACTTTGACGACCTTACTGTAATGCACATACATGCTCTTTCTGTAATGATTCAAATGCCGTCTACACGTCTCCCATTATGTCATTTTTTCCGTCATCGTTATCTCTAGGAATCTGACAAAGAGTTTTCTCGGTCCATCAACCACTGTTTCATCGGCCTACACGTTCTGCGCACATCCATTTCATTTGCATTGCCTGTACACTGAATGGTCAAAGTCTGAAGATCGGCAGCTGAAGTCTGTGGAAGGTGTTGGTCTGCGTGTAGTTCTGAAGCCCGTCTTTCAAACCGGCGTCGTCCTGACTTCCAGTTGATGGTCGCTCGCCCCTTATGACTCTGTGAAGGCGACGTGACGTCTGTTGGTCAGACACTCGTGGTCGTACTTTGCGCCATCGACGGCGGGTGGCGGCAGAGTCTCTGTCGTACTGAAGATTCCCTCAGACAAAGTTGATTTCAGTAACCCGAACTCGTGCCTAATTTCCAGGTTTCTGCGATTTGCGTGTCTTACAGCGATTTTCATTTCACGTTTATAGTCGATTAACCTGTGACTTGTCTGTAACAGACTCCTGAGACATCTTATCAAAAATTGCCCCATACACTGCTTCTAGCTGCAGAAATGGACTTCAAACATGGCATACCTTTAAATTGAACAGCCCTTCCCGGAAATTTGAAGACCCGAGTGCTGACGGAGCTACCTACCTGTTTTCATGTAGCTCCAGACAAATTATCGTCATTCTGTACATGTAGACAGTCTAACAAATAAACCAAATCGCACTCGGATTTTGGAACTTTTTTTTGTATTTGTGGTACGTGAATTCCAGATCTTAAATATTAATCTACCAGAGTTTATCGATGCAAATCTCAAAATTTTTTGAGAAAATCAACTTCGAAGATCTCCGAGCGTAGTTAATACCTAAATGTTAGGCCGTCTTTTCATCAGGCAGCGTGGCTCTGTGGTAGAACTCTCGTGTGCAACGTGCAGGGCCAGGGATTACCCTGACTACTGCAAAATTTTTTAACAAATGAATTTTTAAGAAAATTTCCGAGAAGCGTTAAATACATAAAAATGAAAAAAAGATTTGTAATGTATTTTTTATCGAACCATCTTTATTAACAATCTTTTATAAAAGGCGGATAACTAAGAACTGAAGAGCTCGTAACAAAAATAAGCTTTGTCCGTTTTTTCTTTCCCGCGTTTTCAGCGCAGTCTTGTAGCCATAACTAAGGCTCACTATTCTTTCTAATCAGATATGGCAGAAACGACCCTTTTCCTGAGTTGTTGCAGCTAGAAAATGTGATCGTTCTAGAAAACCAGCCTTTGTCAAAATAATTTCTGTCAAAAGCAGCCTTTGTCATTTGACAAGGACTATTTCTGTATGAAAAAATACGATAATGCAACCTCAATGTTCACTGTAGCCTTTGTAGAACTTTTTGGATTATTTCAGTCTGCTCTTTGGCAAGTGACGGATCAGTGTCTGAGGTTCTGTAATAAATTCGGAAGACAGTGTTCAGGAGCCTAAAAGCCAGAAACGTCAAGAAAGAATAGAGAATGTAATCAAGAAGAAGAAGCCGTTGGGCGAGGAATACATGGACTATGTCGCCAAAAGTCTTTCTGCCAAACGGTATAACGAATTGACCTCTTTCTTGTTCCATTACTTGAAAAGTGGGCAACACATGAAGAGAGAATTAGTTTTGATTTCAGAGGGAAGCGCTCGTCAGAATAAATTTTTTTGTCATGCTGCGTTTTCTGTATATGCCTGAAAATGTTCAACAGAATAACTTACATCTTTTCCATGCAAGGTGGTTCTTTTTTGCCCAATGGTCAAGATTTCTCCCTAATTTCACGCAAGAAATAGTATCAGGTCAGTGAAGTAGGTAAGGTTATGGGACACAGTCATTACTTCTTCTCGAAAACATCCAACACCTCTCCGCATTTGCAAAGTAAACCAGTAAATGATATTCAACATGAAAGAACCTGCTGACCACTAACTCAAACCATCTGAAAGAAAATGTTAAGCTGAGAGAGCAAAGGATGTACAGAATTGAGACGCGCACGCGCTATATTTTTGTGCGGTACAGTTATACAGAACCTTGGGGTACGGTTGCACTTCGGAACAACGGAAAGTTCTACATGAGTTTACTTACCGTCAGATTTACAGTAACGTATTCAAGATTAAGAAGTCGAAAATTCAACACATGAAAGTGCTTCTTGCAAGTTTGACGAGTAACAGATAAAACTTTTTCAAAACACTGTTTGCCTGTGGAGAGGAAGAAGATGGATCGAAATTAGAAATGATTGAATCTGACGACAGTAGCGGTGAAGACCAGTGAACGTTTATTTGATCAATTCTGTGTATCTTTAATGTAACTTAACCTTTTGGTCTGTAAAAAATTACTATATTATGAGGTTTATGAAATGTAATTAGCGCACTTATCGAGTCATTTCTTCATACTCTCACCTACATTTTCTAGCAAAAACAGCTATGCCCGTGACAACTGTAATTTGAAAAAAAAAAAAAAAAAAACTTACTAGCTACATTGAAAGGTAAATTAGTACAGCTTCATAAAAATGATTTAGACATTCCCAAGGAGCCAATAAAAAAATATAATTGACGGTAATACGTTATACAACTATTTAGAACGTTTTCTAGCTCTCCTGCAAACTGTAAATTTTTGACAAACGTCGTTTTCGTTACGAAGTCTTCAATTTGTGTTTCCGACGAAAATTGGATTCTTGTGTGCGACATGTAATTATCCCCGAAATAGTTTACCCTCTTGGGGCGGGGTCTACTCAGGAGGACGTCGTTATCAGGAGAAACAAAATTGGCATTCTACTGATCGGAGGTGGAACGACAGATCCCTGAATCGGGCACGTATGTTAGAAAATTTAAAAACGGAATTGGATAGATTAAAGCTAGAAATAGTCGGAATTAGTGAGTTCTGTGGCAGGAGGAACAGGACTTCTGGCCAGGGGAATACGGGGTTGTACATTCCAAATCAAATGGAGGTAGTGAAGGATTAGGTCTAATACTGAATAAGAAAAGAGGAATGCGAGTTAGCTACTATGAACAGTACAGAGAACGCATTGTAGCCAAGATAGACACAAAGCAAACACCTACCGCACTAGTACAAGTTTGTGTGCCAACTAGCTCATTCAGATAGTTAATGGAGACGAAAATTTAATAGTCATGGGGGACTGGAATTCGGTAGTAGGAAAAGGAAGAGAAGGAAGAGTAGTAGATGACTATGGACTGGGATAAAGGAATGAAAGAGAACGCCGTCTGTTAGAATTTTACACAGAGCATAATTTAATCATAGCTAGCACTTGGTTTCAGAATCATGAAAGAAGCTTGTATGCGTCGAAGAGACAGGGAGACACCGAAAGGTTTCAGATTGATTATATTATGGCAAGACAGAGATTTCGGAACCAGATTCTAAACTGTAAGACACTTCCAGGGACAGATGTGGACTCTGATCGCAATTATTTCGGAACCAGATTCTAAACTGTAAGACATTTCCAGGAACAGATGTGGACTCTGATCACAATTTTTTGGTTATGAACTGCAGATCAAAATTGAAGACATTGCAAAAATGTGGAATTAAAGGAGATGAGACTTGGATAAACTGAAGAACCAGAGATTCTAGAGAGTTTCGTAGGGAGTATTAGGGATCGACTGACAAGAACAGGAGAAAGGAATATAGTAGAAGAAGATTGGAAGCTCTGAGAGATGAAATAGCGAAGGCAGCAGAGGATGAAGTAGATAAAAAGATGAGGGCAAGTAGAAACCCTTGGGTAACACAAGGGGTATTGAATTTAATCGAAGAAAGGAGAAAATATAAAAATGCAATAAATGAAACAGGCGAAAGGGAATACAAACGTCTAAAAAATGAAACCAACACGAAGTGCATAATGGCGAAGCAGGAATGGTTAGAGGACAAATGTAAGGATGTAGAAGCACATATCAATAGGGATAAGACAGATACTGCCTGCAGGAAAATTAAAGAGACCTATGGAGAAAAGAGAATTACCTATATGACTACCAAGAGCTCAGATGGAAAATGAGTCTAAGGAAAGAGGGCAAAGCGTAAGTGGAAGGAGTATGTTCAGTGTCTATACAAGGGCGATATACTTGAGGGCAATATTATGTAAACGGAAGAGGATGAGGATTAATAGGAGAAGGGAGATATAACAACGCGGAAGAATTTGACAAAGCACTGATAGACTTAAGTCAAAACAAGGCCCCGGGAGTAGACAACATTCCATTAGAGCTACTGATAGCCTTGGGTTACCCAGCCATGACAAAACTCTTCCACCTGGTGTACAAGCTGTATGACAGAGGCGAAATATCCTCACACTTTAAGAAGAATATAATAATCCCAATTCAAAAGAAAACAGGTGGTGAGAAGAGTGAAAATTACCGAGTTATCAGTTTAATAAGTCAGAGCTGCAAAAAATGGAAAAACTAATAGAAGCCGACCTCGGGGAAGATCAGCTTGAACTCCGGAGAAATATAGAAACACGCGAGGCAATACTGACCCTACGACTTCACAATGAACATAGGTTAAGGAAAGGCAAACCTAAGTTTATAGCACTTGCAGACTTAGAGAAAGCTTTTGACAGTGTGACTAAAAATTTTCTGCGGCCAGGAATCGAAATCCAGGACTCCACAAGGTAGGCACGCATTCTATCACACAGCCTTTTAAAAAACAGCCTTACATAAGGGTATTAAAGCATTTGGAATACTTCAAAGCACGCTTTTCCGAGAATTTTTGGTGGTTGCGTGGAATGGCTTAGAGTGTTAGATATTTCAGTTCTGATCGTCACGGACCAAAATAGAGGGTGTAACATAAATTTTCGGCACAAATTGCTGCACACATTCCTCTTTCGTAGACCAAGAAATTATATTATGTGAACATGAGCCAGGAAATGCTTTGTTTCCATGTTACATCTCATTTTCTCCAACTTATTAATCATACTTATTAATCATACAGGAACAGAACAATGGGTACCAAGTGGAACTCTTTCTCATATGATACACTCCTGGAAATTGAAATAAGAACACCGTGAATTCATTGTCCCAGGAAGGGGAAACTTTATTGACACATTCCTGGGGTCAGATACATCACATGATCACACTGACAGAACCACAGGCACATAGACACAGGCAACAGAGCATGCACAATGTCGGCACTAGTACAGTGTATATCCACCTTTCGCAGCAATGCAGGCTGCTATTCTCCCATGGAGACGATCGTAGAGATGCTGGATGTAGTCCTGTGGAACGGCTTGCCATGCCATTTCCACCTGGCGCCTCAGTTGGACCAGCGTTCGTGCTGGACGTGCAGACCGCGTGAGACGACGCTTCATCCAGTCCCAAACATGCTCAATGGGGGACAGATCCGGAGATCTCGCTGGCCAGGGTAGTTGACTTACACCTTCTAGAGCACGTTGGGTGGCACGGGATACATGCGGACGTGCATTGTCCTGTTGGAACAGCAAGTTCCCTTGCTGGTCTAGGAATGGTAGAACGATGGGTTCGATGACGATTTGGATGCACCGTGCACTATTCAGTGTCCCCTTGACGATCACCAGTGGTGTACGGCCAGTGTAGGAGATCGCTCCCCACACCATCATGCCGGGTGTTGGCCCTGTGTGCCTCGGTCGTATGCAGTCCTGATTGTGGCGCTCACCTGCACGGCGCCAAACACGCATACGACCATCATTGGCACCAAGGCAGAAGCGACTCTCATCGCTGAAGACGACACGTCTCCATTCGTCCCTCCATTCACGCCTGTCGCGACACCACTGGAGGCGGGCTGCACGATGTTGGGGCGTGAGCGGATACGGCCTAACGGTGTGCGGGACCGTAGCCCAGCTTCATGGAGACGGTTGCGAATGGTCCTCGCCGATGCCCCAGGAGCAACAGTGTCCCTAATTTGCTGGGAAGTGGCGGTGCGGTCCCCTACGGCACTGCGTAGGATCCTACGGTCTTGGCGTGCATCCGTGCGTCGCTGCGGTCCGGTCCCAGGTCGACGGGCACGTGCACCTTCCGCCGACCACTGGCGACAACATCGATGTACTGTGGAGACCTCACGCCCCACGTGTTGAGCAATTTGGCGGTACGTCCACCCGGCCTCCCGCATGCCCACTATACGCCCTCGCTCAAAGTCCGTCAACTGCACATACGGTTCACGTCCACGCTGTCGCGGCATGCTACCAGTGTTAGACTGCGATGGAGCTCCGTATGCCACGGCAAACTGGCTGACACTGACGGCGGCGGTGCACAAATGCTGCGCAGCTAGCGCCATTCGACGGTCTACACCGCGGTTCCTGGTGTGTCCGCTGTGCCGTGCGTGTGATCATTGCTTGTACAGCCCTCTCGCAGTGTCCGGAGCAAGTATGGTGGGTCTGACACACCGGTGTCAATGTGTTCTTTTTTCCATTTCCAGGAGTGTATATTCAGTGTTCTCTCCGAGGGATCGACACATGCATCACCCCGCAGTCGTAGTGAATCACGGATGCGCTGACGTAGTATCCCTGGAGTATTACATATGGTTTCGCAGCCTTCCGTAATACGGACACGGAGACTATGAACGTCTTGGACTGGGGTTCCATACAAAAGAGCTTTCAAATGTCCCCACAAATAAAATAGTCCTGTGGGTTTAGCTCTGGAGAGCATGGAGGCCAGGCAAGTGGTCCATGTCTATCTATCCATCTGTCACCGCATGTGTTATTTAGAAACCGATTAACATCAACACCAAGATGAGGAGGTGCTCCATTGTGGATGAAGTACAAGTTTTGTTGCGCAGCTAAAGGCACATCTGCTAACAGATCAAGTAGAACATTCTCTATGAAATTATGATAACTTTGTCTGTTGAGCCTGAACGGAAGAAAGTGAGACCCTACAACCAGTCACTAACGATGCCGGCCCAACGCTGCAGAAAATCTTTGTTGATGACTTGCTTCAATAGTTGTGTGAGGATTGACGTTTGTCCATACACGCAGATTGTGAAAATTCACAGTATTATCTCGCTGAAACGAAGCCTCATCTGTGAACAGCACCTTTTCACTAAAATTAGAGTTGACACTTTGTTGAATAAACCATTCACAGAAGTGTACCCGCACATCTAGATCTCCGGTACAAGCGTTGAGCGCGAACACCATTGCCGTCAGATAATCCATACATCAGACTGGCACCTGCCATCTCTGCATTTGTGCATTGCCATTGTACGAGCCATGTCTGTGATTAATTCAAGGTAGTAACCAGTGTGCTTTTAACGATCGTACTGAAAGCTGAAACATTTAATGTTACCCGTAAACGAGCAATGACATACGTCGCATGGCAACAGGGACATGTAAAACAAAACACTGGCAGTGCGCAACGTAACCAAAAGTCACCAAGAATGCATGTCCCCATGATGTGTTTCCCATGATTAATGAGTTGGAGAAAATGCGGTGTAACATAGGAACAAAACGTTTGCAGACCCGTGTTCATAACACAGTTTTTTCGTCTGCGTGTGAGGAATGCGACCTGCAGTTTGTGCCGTACATTTTTTTTTGCAGCCAGTGATATTTATAAAAAATATACCGTAAATTTTTGTTACACCCTGTAAAAAACCGATTGCTGTCTGGTCTCCTTATAAGATTAATTACGATTTTTTCTTCAAAATGTTGTATACTTCAAGTAAAGTTGATTCTGTCCTGCTTGTCGCATTGAAGTGTGTTAGATGGCTCTGCACATTCAGCCAAACGAGAGAAAGTTGTGTGTTTTGTCTTTAGTGCGGCGTAGACGAGAGATCGTCTGCAGTTATACTCGTAGAGGTACAAGAAAGAAAGAAAATGAAGCAGGACTTCGCAACCGGTATTCACATGGTAAAGCCTTCATTAAGGGAAAGACTGACTTTGAACACCGCAGTGCTGCACTAAACATGGTCCAACAGGGGGTTCTTGTGAAATTTGAACTGACTGAGCCAACCAAATATAATGGTACCTGCAACTTGAAGCCGACTGTAAAAAACTGTGCAACTGAACATTTTTCACACGTGAAAATCATTGACAAAGGTGAAAGAAACTGTAGGCTGCAGAGAAATTCCTTAGAGCGACTAAAAGATTGAACCCTTAATCTCTGGATTTTTTTTAGTCTCTTACCCACCGAGTTAACGAAATCTGGACCATATCGGTTAGGACTGCGCGTTTCTCGTGGATACAACATTTCAGGTTTAGCTGTCCCGTGTACAGCATGCCTTCTTGGCCTATCATGGTGCAGCGTGATGTCCCTTGCGTGCGACTCTGTCACCCTTGTTAGTCACACGCGCAGGATCTTGTCCGCGATCTCTTTGGATATTGACGCACTATACTTACTGAAGTTTGATGTTGCTCTCTCCAGATATGTTGAGAAATTCTGTCGCTACACCTTGGAATAGTAGAGAATCACGACGATCATCGCTGGTGGCTTACCTGAAACAAAAGGAAACATAATTTAGGTAAAGGAAATTTTGTTTGCCTACTAGTCACGAAATCCGCTTAGCACAATAAGTGAAGACAGGTGTTCTGTTCCCTACGAGACATTGTCTACTATTGTCCTTTAAACCTGCAACATGTAAGGTTTCTAGCTTACTTTTGGAATTCAATGAAAGTGATCGGAGCTCTCTTTTTATTCAGTCATACTTCATGTCTGTAGACTGGATGTTTTTCAAAGAAAAGTCTTCAATAGGCGATAGGTTATGCCACAAAGGTTATGACTACAAGCAATGTGATCTCTGGTTATCAGTACGCAGCAAGCATTGTAAGCACGCTAATGAGAGAGTCGGGTGATGACATGCTACTGAGCGGATGGAAGCAACTAGCATAACAGGAAGACGAAAATGCAGAGTATGTTGCATTTTGGAAATATGATTTTGCAAAGGCTGCGGTGAGAAGCGTGAAGATATTCAGGTAATGTTGTCATACATTGCTTTCCATGTGTAATTTATCATGAGTTCGAGAAAGGTAAATGTTTAGCACTATTTTTTCTTTTCTTCTTTTTACACATAGGAATGACTGTTCGGCACATTGCAACCGGTTGGCTGTATGATTCCTGTGTTAAAACTTTTATACAGTTGCTGAGAAACAGCCATGTTTGAAATTGCACTATTTTTTCTTTATTGATTCGGGTTGGTTAGTTCAACTGTAGAGACGTGATTAAACAAAGTTATCTGCTCACATAGCTTAGACTCAGAGTTACAGATTTGCCATTTCATTAACTAATTTAATTTAATGGTAGTCATATTTTTTATAATAACTGATTTTTGTTTAGATGGTTATAATTGTTACGGGTCGAGTTTCGGAATGTATTTTTTGAATTCCGGTCTCTTTTGAGTCATTCAGTAAGTTGTAAGTAGGCTGTTTATGTTTTCTCCATGTAAGTAGGCTGTTTAGGTTTTTTATTGGTAACGCCACCTCTGTATGAAAGTCACTGGCTGTGCTGTGTGCAGTCTGTGGCTGCTTTGCATTGTTGTAATACTCGCCATTGTAGTGTTAGGCAGCTGGCTGTGAACAGCGCGTAGCGTTGCGCAGTTGGAGGTGAGCCGCCAGCAGTGGTGGATGTGGGGAGAGAGATGGCGGAGTTTTGTAATTTTTCATGAACTGCTATATTTATATATGATGATATCAAGGTAAATACATTGTTTGTTCTCTATTAATATCTTTCATTTGCTAACTATCCCTATCAGTAGTTAGTGTCTTCCATAGTTTGAATCTTTTATTTAGCTGGCAGTAGTGGCGCTCGCTGTATTGCAGTAGCTTGAGCAGCGAAGATTTTTGTGAGGTAAGTGATTGGTGAAAGGTATAGTTTAATGTTAGTCAGGGCCATTCTTTTGTAGGGAATTTTGAAAGTCAGATTGCGTTGCGCTAACAAAATATTGTGTGTCAGTTTAAGCACAGTCATGTAGAATTATTCAAAGGGGACGTTTCATATGTCGACCCTTGGCCTAGGATACCTCACTGGAGTCTTCTGATTTTTTCTTGTAGTTTGTGTAATTAGTGTAGCCTTTGTTTATTGCTAGCGCGTAATTGTAGAGAGAATCTCCTTTGTAGTTGCAGTCTTTTATTGTGGTAGAGTAAAACAGTTGTAGCATGCATGCAGTTTTACACCAAGTATTTCTCAGCAGCGCGTGCAATTAACTAGATATTTTTTCAGTGTTATGTTAATGTGTTCTCTTATTTTTGCTCTTCAAATTGTGCTTTTCTGTGTTGTCGTGTGAAATATTGTGACAATAATGGCGTGTGAAAAACGTAATACTAGGCTCCAAAGTAAACTGAGAAATGACAATGAAGACGAAAGCAGTGTGTTAGCGCTGCAGAGTAATGAATTAACTAATGTTCAAAGCAGTAATTTGGTAATTGCGCATAGGGAAATGGAGCGGGCGGCAAACAATGGTGTAGACAGTGAAACAGGTAGTGAACAGGGAAGCGTTATCGATCGATTGGTCGGCAACAGCTCGCCTCAGGAATCGGGAATGACAGAACACAATATTGCAAATACTGCAGACTCAGGTTTTGGGTTCCCACCGTTTTCTCAAATGAGTCAAGACACATTTTCCACTTGTCAAAATGTGAATGTTGCCGGTGCAACTTCACTGCCGAAAAGCACTGAGGAACATGTTTCAGACACCAGTGCATTGTTATTACAATTAATGGAACAAATGGGACAAAATCTTAAAAAGGTAGACACAGTGGAACAAAATCTTAAAAAGTTAGACACAATGGAACAACATCAGAGACAAACACAGCAACAGTTAGACACAGTGGAACAAAATCTTAAAAAGTTAGACACAATGGAACAACACCAGAGACAAACACAGCAACAGTTAGACACAATGGAACAAAATCTTCAAAAGTTAGACACCACACTTGAACAAACACGTGAAGATTTAACTACTGAGTTACATAAAATTGAATTGAAATGTCAAAAAGTCTGTAATGACGTAAAAACACAAATTTGTGAGCATTTTCAACCTATTTTTTCGCGGCATGAAAATGCATTACAGAATCACGAAGCAGCCATAAAAGAACTGCAAACCATTGTTCATGAAAATCATGAGACCTTGTGGGCTAAAATTGACTCAGTTGCATCTACCGATTCGGTTACGCAACTTGCAATAAAAACTTAAAGGAAAACTTAAAGGACACAGTAGATTCGATTTCAACACAAATGGACACTCTGAAACTTGGTTCAGAAAAACACACTGAGGAAATGTGTACACTATCGGAGAAAGTAGCCGAACTTTCGGATCAGGTCACTAACTTATCAACAAAGGTAGATGATGATCTGAATAACACAAGACCTGTAGCCTTCACTGACACAGAAGAGTATGAACAAATTAGAAAATTCAAACAGAATCAAAATCAAATCAATACACAGTACAAAAGAGAAATCCGGGAAGTACAAGAATTACGTATTTCAGAGGATACTCGCGCCCCAATGCGGGAAGAGGGACACAGAAATACGGAACAGCCACAAAATAATAACACAGGGCATTTCGGAAGTTATGAAAGAAATTGGCAATGTGCACCGAATTTTGATATGGAACGGCCGACACGACCTAACAATGACCGATATGCTACTCGCCGACACGATGATTTTGACTATAAGCTGTTCATTACTACATGTAAATTCAAAACATTTAAGAATTCTGGCAACGACATTCATCCACAAGCATGGCTCCATCAATTCTCTCATTGTTTTCCTCCCAACTGGTCATTAGAGCACAGATTAGAATTTATGTGTGGCTACTTAGAGAATGAACCAGCTGTAAGAATGCGATCGGTCATTCATGATTGCCACAATGAAGGAGAATTTTACCATGCCTTCCTCTCAGCATATTGGTCTCAGGCCACACAAGACCGAGTAAAACATGGTATAATAATGATGAAACATTTCGAACAATCTGAATTTTCCAGTCTTGTCAAATATTTTGAAGACATGTTGCATAAGAATCAATATCTTTCAAACCCATACAGCCCCTCAGAACTCATCCGCATTTGCTTAATCAAACTGCCTGAACATTTACGACATATTATTTTGGCAGGACGTTGCAAAGACGACATTGAAGCATTTCAGGGACTCTTACAAGAATTAGAAATTGACACTGACAATCGCGGAACGCGAAACCAGGAACACAACAATTACAGGTCACATCCATCACAATTCCGTGACGACAGAAGCAATAACTATACACGACAAGCCTATTCTTACAACGTAAATCGTGACCAAAACAGACACCACCCGTATTACAACCACTGGCAGAGTAATAGTTACAGAGAAAGATCGCATTTCCGTAGTAATGAATATGACAGAGATAACCATAGAAACAGACAATATGGGAACCAAAATAATTATTATCAAGGGAGACAGAATAACTTCAGACGCAACAGTTCAGCGCACAGTTACGATTCAGGGAGAAATTCTCCACCACGTGACGGACAAGGAAGAAACTACGGAACCCACCGACATGACGACAGACGATATATTCGTAACGACAGACCTGAATTGCATCAGAACTGGCGGGATTCAAACAGGGCAGGGCCTTCTCGTCAGAGTGAATTTGTAGAAGTTAGGTCTCCTAATCCCAATAACGACGCGCGCCAACAAAGAGACAGACAATGACTCGCACAGCAGGCAGCTGCGTGCGGCCGCTGGCTCAGGGAAAAATAACAAAGACGCTAGCCTTGAGAAAAGATTTAGCATTCTTTACCGATGTAAACAACATGATAATTGCTTTGAAGTTGAAAGTCTGCGTACTAGGAAGAGTAAAGGATTGCACCACACTTCACATGTAAAACCGCTTACTGAGAGATAATCTGCTTTTTAACTTTGTCTTTGCCATAAAACTTTTCACTTTACATTACTAGTATGCTTTGAAAGACTTAAGAAACTGTTAACATGCAACAATGTTTGAAGTTAAATATCCAGTCTAGAACCAAGAGAACTTATTTCAATAGAAATTACGAATGCATTGTTATAGTGAACAGACTACACAGCGTTGCATTTGTACATTCTTGCTTGTTAGTTGCACGATTACATAACGACTATCAGGCTTACATACTTAGGACACATACTGGTATTGCTAATGAGATTTTAATGCAACATTTTGGTTTACTTGAAAATACATTCTGGGTTTAATGTACTTTCTGTGAGATACCAGACGACACAGTGGTTAGTTTAAGTGACAACTACACGGTTTTATCACGACGCTTCTAATGAGTGACAATTTACAATGTTGCTTTTGTAGTGTTTCTGTTTTATTTCTGCACAGTTTTTCTGTTTTATTCTGCAAAGTAAAACATGTTTTAGTAGTAACTTTTGTGGTATAGCTACAATGAGATTGCCTTTTCCGTAGCACAACAATACGTTACAGCACAGTACTTTCTTCATCATGGCAATAAGCGTAATAACTAAGATATCTATACATAAAGCATTTCACTTTTGTTTATCATGAGGTAAGTACATTGACTTCTGCAGAACTTAGCTTTCGGAGGACGATAAGTACGACACTTCCACAGAATTATCTTACAGCAAGACGCACATTTAGTGCTACAGGACACGCATTTGAGTGATTAATTTTGTACTTAAAACATTTATTTTTAAAGATATTTGAAGTACAATGATACAAAGGTTTTCAGTGATACATTTCATTTCATTGCTGTAATCTGTAACACCTGAGGGTATAATTACATTAATTCTCAGGGGGTTACACACTTACTTTGTGTACCATGTGTGTGGCAACCACAAGGAACCCTAGCTAATATGGTATTTGCTTATACAACTTTACACATCGGTACCATATTGCTCTAACACACAAATTACACAGCTATCTGATCATTTAACTGAGAGATAAACATTTTTTTTACTACATCAGTGACAGATGTTTACGTAATTACACAGTTGGATAACTTCACACTTACGAAATTGTATTTTGTCTGTACTTTGAGAAACGCTCATATTTTTTCGGAACCATTATGATACTATGAGAGCTTTGAATGATGTATTTGGTATGGGATCATGATTTTTAAAGTACGTTTGAGGTAGATGACATTATTGAAATGAGCAGAGAATTTTTTTAGGCTTAGAAATTATTGGAGGAAGTTACGACGATTTTGAGATTTGACTGAGGTGTTAATGATGTTATTTTTACGACGACGATGTATATTATGCTGCTGAGGTATGTTTATCATTAATAGGCTGAAGCTATATGAGTTATTTGATTATGCTTCATATTTATAATGACGAAATATTGACGAGTGTCGATGGATACGTATATGTGTAATAAGGTAAGGAGTAATGAATAGTGATTAGGGACTCTGACTTATGGAAAAGGATGTTGGAAACCAAGAATCATACTTTAGAATTATGAAATGTGTGTACATGTGTGAATCATGTGTGAATGTATCACAATGCCAGTGAAAATTTTTTTGGACACTGTTATATTCATAGGATTTTGTTTCTACACATTTGTTACGCAAATTTTCGACCTGTGAAATGTTTATATGAGACTGTCACTGTAGCGGAAACTGCTGTCATAAATATGTCGGTAAGAAAGGTAAGTGACCGTGACGTAATGCATTGCGAGCGGCCAGGTGTGCCAGTTGCCTGGAGGAAAAGCCATTATTGCGAGCCCTTTTCAGCGGCACAGGTAGAAAAAAAAGGGGACGCCATTAACCTCGCTTCTGACATTCCTTTGTAGAAAGCATCGCAAAAACGACACGGTCGAACTTGAAAACATATGATTACACTAACTCTTAATTTACGATATTTACTGAAATGCCTAATGAAATGACGAGAAATATTTTTACATCTGCACATCTGATTATGACAAGCGTCTTTCTACGAGAGTTGAGAGAGTTTCTACTAACTTATGAAATGTCACATGACTACTGAATGATATTTTTATACTTTGCTTTTCGTAGTTGCTTATTTCATTTGATATCTGGTTTCCAGCTGTGTTGCAGCATTGCTTTTATAAAATGAAATGCATTTGCTAATGTGAACACTTTCTGTCAACAGATCTATTAAATAATTATTTTATGATCCACATTCTTTAAAAAAGGAGCACTTGGAAAGGAAAGAACAATAAGAAGGAACTAGTAACAGTAACACATAATTTTCTTTTCAAGTACATGGTAATATTTCTTTTTACAATCAGTTGTTGTGGTGCACCACTTTAATTACATAGACATTAAGATTTGATTATGCATTTCCCTTATCTGCATTGTTGTCTTTACTGTAATATTTTTCTGCTTGAGCTATGTCATGTTTAGATATAAGCTGCTGTTTGCCAGGCATAGTGCTACTGAACTTTAACTTGTGTTACTCTGCTAAGCCAGATTTATTTTTTGTTTGCTGCATTGCCTCATATTAGTTGTAATGTTGAATTGCTTGGTAATTTAGATTTACTGTAGCTTGCTTTGCGATTTTCCATTTTTTTTATTGCTGTTTATATTAATTGTTTTATGTGCTGCTGCATTGCCTCGTTCCTTAGTTTAGCATCTGAGCTCAGTAGATTTTAGTTAGCTTAAGAGGAGGTAGACTATATAAGAAACTGACTATGGACAATATGAAAAAGATTTGGGCCAAAATGAGTATTGTACACTGAGAAATAATTATATTGAAAGAAATAGGAATAGAATACAGAAAGCAGGTATAGATAGGACTTTTTGGGAATAATGATGAATGAAGGAAGATCTCCAAGAACTAAAGAAAGTTTTGTTTGCAAAATACTGCAGTACAACAAACCCTGTCCTTTCCTTTTGTGTTATCCCACTATATGTTTGTGTACCCTTGTGTATTTGTTTTCTTCCTGTCTCTGTGTAGTTTCATAGAATTTTTTCTTCTTTTAATATTAAGCTACATTCACTATGATGAGGAATACTGTTATCCTCAAATATAATTTGCATTAATAATATGTTATTTACCTTGTAAATATGCTTAGACATTATTTATTCTGGTTTGTTGCTCACATGTGAAGGTGATGTTTCAAAAGTTCTTGTGATCTTTATGTATTTACTTATGTCATAATTCCTGTAACACTGATGTATATGTCTATTTCTATTCTTTTGTAAAGCCTGTACTACAAATGTTATCTGTATTATTATGTTCTTTAATGATGTATTTTGTACCTTTGTAATTGTATTTTCATGTTGTAAATTTATAAAATTGTAATTGACACCAGTTCATCTTATTATTAACTTGTAAGTTACATTTCACGGCACACGTTTCTGTTGGTCATAGTATATGGACAATATGTGAGAAGTAGGGACTGATAGTGTTTGCATGTGTGTTAATGATTCAGCAAGGGACTGGATAACAGCATTGCTCGTTCTAAGGACAATTCCAAAAAACTTTGTGAGTGCACAAGTGGTGGTTTATGGACTTGCTATATTCTCCGCAAGACTCTTCGATGGTGAATGTGCACCTGCACAATCGCAACAGATGGCTGCTGGCCATCTCTACAAGGACTACAGTGGGTCTGCACCTCTGGTGGCCCACCAATACCATCATCTCTACAAGGACTACAGTGGGTCTGCACCTCTGGTGGCCCACCAATACCATTATCTCTGCAAGGACTACAGTGGGTCTACATCTTTGATGATCCATCAATACCATTATTTCTACAAGGACTGCAGTGGGTCTGCACCTCTGGTGGCCCACCAATACCGTAATCTCTACCAGGACTACAGTGGGTCTGCTCTGTGATGACCTACCCACCAATATTCTTCAAAACTTCGACTGACTCCGCTGTGGGTTTGCTCTGTTGTGGCCCATTACCTGTCTGCATGTCAAGAGTCAGCACTGTCTTTCCATTGGAAGGACAACACTACTTCTTCAAGACGGCATGGAAATCCACTACTTCCGTGTGCATTGTCTTTTACTGCTCAGACTTTGAGAAAAGAAACGGCAGTTTCACTGTGATGAATGAACAATGTGGACTGTCTTTATGGACTGTGAGAAATTTTTAGCTTTTGACCAACATTGTCTCAATAAGTGTGTGCATTTGATTTCTTTGTTATTGTAATTATGAAAAATTTTTTCAAATCTGTATTGGCCACTGCCCAATCCAATTTGTAAAAATTTTTGTGGGGAGCATGGGGGCTATGTAAGTAGGCTGTTTATGTTTTCTCCATGTAAGTAGGCTGTTTAGGTTTTTTATTGGTAACGCCACCTCTGTATGAAAGTCACTGGCTGTGCTGTGTGCAGTCTGTGGCTGCTTTGCATTGTTGTAATACTCGCCATTGTAGTGTTAGGCAGCTGGCTGTGAACAGCGCGTAGCGTTGCGCAGTTGGAGGTGAGCCGCCAGCAGTGGTGGATGTGGGGAGAGAGATGGCGGAGTTTTGTAAGTTTCATGAACTGCTATATTTATATATGATGATATCAAGGTAAATACATTGTTTGTTCTCTATTAATATCTTTCATTTGCTAACTATCCCTATCAGTAGTTAGTGCCTTCCATAGTTTGAATCTTTTATTTAGCTGGCAGTAGTGGCGCTCGCTGTATTGCAGTAGCTTGAGCTGCGAAGATTTTTGTGAGGTAAGTGATTTGTGAAAGGTATAGTTTAATGTTAGTCAGGGCCATTCTTTTGTAGGGAATTTTGAAAGTCAGATTGCGTTGCGCTAACAAAATATTGTGTGTCAGTTTAAGCACAGTCATGTATAATTGTTCAAAGGGGACGATTCAAAGTCTAGCAACTTCCATAGTCTACTCGCGAAAATTTTATCTTGTAACTGTGCGCCGCCGAATTGCACTCAAAGTAAAGCATGAAGTGCTCGGTATTGCTGGTTTGCTGCGACGCTGTATTTCAGTATTCACCACTGTCAAGCAGCAATGAGTTTCGTTTCCACAAGGTAAGTCATGAAAATTTGTTAGGGCCAGTTTAACATCAATTAGAACACAATAAAATGGTTTGCAGTCAAGCTTTCCATTTCAAAATTACAGTCAGGTTCATTCCAGCAAAATGTAGTTAAGATCTCATTTACTTTGTCAATCAATCCTATTCTTTCAGTGCAGAGTTGCTCATGTATGTGTATGTGTTATTTGGTGTTCGGGAGTTAACTTAGTCAGTCTGCGTACATAAAATTACATAGGATTTTGATAAAAACATTTTGGGCATTTATTCTTTCGAAACTGAATTTATAATTTTATGTAGAATTTTTATTCTCTTAGTGTTGTGTTTTGGAACTGCAGGTCACGTAATGTGACGTCTACCTTCGTAGTACTGTGTATTGCATTGCACGATACATAATTTTACCGAGCAGCTTCTTTAATATACAGATCTATTTTCGGTAAAAATAAATTGCATTTCAGTGAACTCCTTTCATGAGATAGCGTTTACGTAAGCACACTTTTTGCATTGTTGGGATTCACATTACAAGAGAGACATACACGAAAATTAATAACAAAACCAGGTCTCTCACACACACACACACACACACACACACACACACACACACACACTCACACACACAAAGCACGAAGGTTAGAAAAGAATAAAATTTTAGTAACTGGGCGAATAGCTTACGGCACAAGTGGACTCATTAGAATTTTTCCCATAGTTAGTTCCCAGTGCCGCTCCAAGATTGTCGTACAAGTGGCCTTTGTTGCAGATTGGACAAAAGATTAGTCTGGAAAGCATCGTTGCACTCCCAGGAATACATATTAAATTTCTAAGTGATGTGAAGGGAACTGGTACGAAATTTAGCACATATAACTACCACCACTGGTTGCAAGAACGGTTCTAGTACAGCTGGACATCTAAATCTACATCTACATAACGTCTAGGGGACCTCGAAACCAAGCGCAGAGCCAGCCTTAACAAATGAAAAAATGTAAAGGATCCTGTAAACAAGCAAACGCCCTCATCTAGCAACGGATTTGTCAAACTAGCCCATACACTTACAAACAAAATTTGACAAATTAACCTCACTACTTTGAAGCAGACGATGTTCATGTTCGTGAGTATTTTGACGATGGTGAGAATGATAAAAAATGCACACAAAGTATTTCTGGCATTGGATTTGACGTGGAAACATATAGCCCACATCGTCTGTGGAAGAACCGGAGAACTTCGATGGTTTTTTATTTAATCGCGCTCCCGTTTGTATAATAAGCGTAGAATATTAATCGTTTTTCATAACCGCACCCCTCTTAATACATGACTGGGAGAGATATGACACCTCTACCGTTTTGGTAACTGCCAGTGCTACTTTGTTTTTGTAGTTGATTTTAAGAGGGCTGCCCAGAAAGTAATGCACTGCATTTTTTTTTCAACAATTCGTTATTGAACGTAATGAGAATTACACACACGAAAGAATGGTGTTTTATCTACACATCTTATTTTTCCATGTAATCTCCATCCCATTTTAAGGCCTTCCTCCAGCATGAAACAAGGTCATGTACGCCCTGCCGGTACCAAACCTTGTCCTGGTGACAGAGCCAGTGCTTCACTGTTTGGATCACTTCCTCATTGTCCTCAAAATGTCTTCCACGAACGGCATCCTTTAGTGGCCTAAACATCAGTTCGCTGCAACGTGTCAGGTGCGACAGCCGTGGATGGTCTCCCCGACCGCTGAAAAACGTTGAGCTCCGCCGAACCGCCTTCTGATGACCTCACCCTCCTTGCCCAAAAACTAACTGTACTTCTGTCGACAGCAGATCCTCCACAGACTTTGCACAAGCGTTTGTGAATATTCCCCACCGTTTCTTTCTCTGCAGCGAGAAATTCATTGACGACATGTTGCCTGTAAAGTGCATCATGTATAGACGCCATTTTGAAACTGTCCTGCAGCAACGCTATCTGGGGGAAGTGAGGGAAACTTGGCGCGTTCACTCAGGAGACTTCAGATAATACATACGTAACATTTCGATTTGTAGCATTGTTACTGGCTGTGAAAAAAAAAAACGCGGTGCATTACTTTCTGGGCAACCCTCGTATTTTCCACATATGTGGAAACTCACAATACAGTGAGATAAATTGTAATAATACGATCTTTTACTAAACACATGCGGCGAAACATCGAAAGAAACGAGTCCCGCCATCTTGTCAAACGTTCTATCAATCAAAATTTCTAACAAACACGTCAGACACGATCTACGCTTGATAAACACGTCGAACAGCACCGAGCATGGTCGAATGTTTGGCAAATATAGTAAAGTTTAACAAATTGTTTGATCGTGTACGCGGGCTTTAAGACTTGTCAAACTTCTGGCTACGGAAGCCAGAGGTATTCTGTACGTAACTCCACCCCGTACCTCCATGTCAAGACCTGCGCCCATATGGAGATGACTAACGCAACCTGGCAACATTCGTTCTCCTCAGACCCTCCACACAAGGATAATAGTATTTGCAGTGTCTGTATTATACGATGTACTGTTCAATGAGCTTGAAACACAGTGACATAGGGAAATTTTGGTCGGTCCTGGAGGCGTGCTCGGGTAGTCTAAGCGATTAAGGTGACTGCTCGGGATGAGTGAGAAATCCGTGTTAAGAGTCCCGGTGCAGCACAAATTTTCATTGTCATTAATCCTTTGTGCAGCTGAAGTCTAATCGTATTAGTTGTAGCTGTTTAGCAATTAAGTCCATCGTGATACTATATGCAGAAGTAGGACTTGTCTGAAAGGAAGCCGAGTTGCCACTCCTGTGTCCAATGTTGTTATTGCAGCCACCACCGTGGGCCCACCTCCCGCTGCTTCCATCACAAAGAAGCTGCAACAGTGGCCGCCATGCTGACAGTCCCTGGTGCTCCACACATTGTTGCACTGTGTGTGTGTGTGTGTGTGTGTGAGTGTGTGTGTGTGTGTGTGTGTGGTTACCTGTCTTGCTGCAAACTCGCTAATTTCAAGATTCGAAATAGGATAAGTGGCTGTACGATCCGGCAAGACCGAGCGAATAGTATGTCTGTCGTTTCTGGCGCTGGTGGCAGGAGATCGCCAAATTTCTGCACAGTTTTAAATACGGCTCACCTGAAGCCATCGAGCCTTATTTCACGTGACAGTCGTTAGATCATGACCAACGCGAGCAGCGATATTGCGGTTCGATAGTCCATGATCCTGCCATGTGGAATATCGACACACTCTGATACATCAGTTTTTTACACAAGGTATAACACAGTCCTTTGCACCAGACGGCCGAACAACCTCAGTTGGGACTCTCTAGATTATAGTCACACACAAAACAGATTATTGTTAGAAATTCTTAGAAACATAAAAGAACTTTTAACATTTGTGGGTGATTTAGATTACTGAAGAAAAAAGCAGTCTTGGTTGCAGTGTGCACATTACAACCAAGACTAGTTGTTTCTTCATATCACATATACTGGTTGCTGTACCAACCTCTTCATAAATGATTTATATTAGTTGTAAAACAGTATAGAGGTAGCAGAAAATAGGAAAACATTACAAAAGGACGGACCAAAAATCATCAAAAGAGGCAAAAAGACAGAGATATTGACAAACAACAAAAGCGTATATTCCAAAATTCAGCAGAAAAAAATTTAAAAACAACAGATCAAATTAAAGTACCTAGGAGAAATAATCGTGTCTATTGGAGGGAAAAGGAACCTATGAGGTCAAGATTACGAAGGACGAACTTCATACTACACAAAATATGTTTACAGTTACAGAAATAACTTCTACAAACGAAAAAATTCATCATCACAAAAATTTATTATGGTCAGAATGCAGGTGTGCACCATAAACTCTAATTTTAGGATCAATAATAGAACCTGAAGAAATTAGGAACTGGGAAAGGAATATTGTTTGGAATATATCACATAACAAAGAGGGAAGATAACAAAAAGTAACATAGAAGTATACAAACTTATAAAAGAGGCTACGATGTAAACAAGGAAAGAAGATATGTACTATGGGAACATATAGAGAATGAGTCCCAGCAGACTGATAAGAAACTTGTGCTACATTTTCCAAATTAAAAGGGAAACCCAGTTGGCTTAGGAAAACACATGATGGGGGTTAAGAACAAACTTACTTAAGGAAACAGAAATCTGGACAGAACAACATACAAAAAGAAAATTAACAGATGAGGAGGTTTCCAAGATATAAGAAGGGAAGAAAATGAACAGCAGAAGGAAGAAAGGAAATCTGAACTGCTGAATCGTTGGAGGAAGCATAAAGCCGACTTATCGACTTAACATGGACTGTATGTGGCCTGAAACGAAACGAGAAAAACAACACTAACAGCATAATTAATAATTTGTCAGAATTATGAGAAATAATAATAAATATAGCGAGGTGTAGGATTTTCTTGACTAAGAAATCACCGTAGTATGCACAAAATAATATGCCCTTGTAACGGAAAATTTACGAAAATGTTCACAATAAAAAAAATGTGACCTAACAAGATTAAAATTGAAGAGAAATTTTTGTTGCAGAATAAATTGAAAAGAAGTTTACGGTAATAAACAATTTATTTAAGACTAAAATGAAGATGAGAAGCAAGCTAAACTATGGAATTTGGTCTCGTAGAATGCTTTTTATTAACATTATCAGAATGTATCTGATCTATGATTTTTTTGTTTTACATCTTCATTTTTACTTCAATTTATGACCTCTGAGTTGCATTATGCAATTCATACCTTGTGTAAATTTCCAAATTTAGGGATTTCCTACTTTAAGCCAACAATGTCTTTTACATCAAAGAATTTCTTTCTTCTTCAACTGACACAAGCGGAGTGCATTTAAAATGGGCAATATCTCTTGAATCTCAATCTAAATGATCACGAGGGAACTTTTCACACAGCAAAATCATTGAAATGGGACACATTGTGTGATACCCTTCTTTTATTTCTAACTCCTTTTCCATTTTCTTTGACAGTTCTTTTCCCAGTTTACCGCAAACAGTTTCTCATTCTTTCACATTTTTTCTTTTGTTTTATCGGCTTCACAAGTGGCATTTCCGAATGCTCTAAAGCAGTTATGATATTAAAAATGAATCCAAAATTTGGTTTTATGTATGAGAAAAGATGTAATTTCAGCACTAAACATTAATTATTGGGTTACTCCAATTAATGCCGGTTCACTGCTATCGAATAGATCAATGATCCTTTTGACAACGTTGAAGTTTTGGCACTAATAATTGCAGGCATAAACACAGGGCTCCCATCTTGTTAAAATGGGATACGGTGATGAGCAAATGTCTGGAGCTAACAACTTAAATACCTCGAAATGTGAAGGACCTTTCAAAAATTTGTCAACATCAGTGAATTTACAACGAATCTCTTCTGCAGCTCTGTGTAACACACGAACCGAACAAATCACAGGCACTATTTTACAGTTTAATTTTTGTAGTGAATTGGCATGTAAGTTGCAGCATCGGTTACGAAGAGTATTACTCTATCACGCTTGACGCCTTCAGGCATATGGCACCCTTAGTTTTATTGAACAATTAACTAATGGCGGAAATATACTTCCTATTAGAAACTTTATGCCAGAATCATCTTCTTCCAGTGATCCCACAATAACATTTGCAATATATCCTCCCACTGAGTCAGCTGTTTCATGAATTGATACCCATATATTTTTTTTTTTTATTTGCAACCTCTTGTCTGATTTATTGCGTTGTTTCTTCGTAGCTTCATCTGACGTAGTCCTTACTTAATGTGAAGGATCAGGCAGATATTTGCTTGGGTAATTTTATATAAATTCGAGCAATTTTGGATGGCTCAATTTGCTTAAGGGAATGTCAGCACGAAGGAAATCTGTGGGCTCCTGCAGTATGGGTGACCATACAAAGTATATAAGCACGCGTAAAAGTTTCAAACTTGGTTTTCTCGGAAACGGTTAAGAGTTGCGTCTTCCTTTTTACACGTGTGTTGCACACCTTATCAATATGAATTAAATAGGTGAGGGGAAGTTCCTATAGTACCCTTGTAAGCTGTAGTGAGACCAATTTAATAGTTTTTACTTCTGTTTTGACTACTTGTTTACATGTTTTAAGTTGTTATATTCGTAGAGAATAAGGTTTTGGGAGCACTGGGACTGAGAGAAAGAATCGTATCCTCCGAAACTGCCCACTTCCAAAGAAGACAAAAGAAAAATTGTCTCTAGATGTGAAAATGGCATGAAACCTCCGTTGTTTCTGCAGCATCAAATGCAACTGGTGTAAACCTAGTAACTAATGTTTAAAGACATTCTCGCCGGCCGCGGTGGCCTTGCGGTTCTAGGCACTGCAGTCCGGCACCGCGAGACTGCTACGGTCTCAGGTTCGAATCCTGCCTCGGGCATGGATGTGTGTGATGTCCTTAGGTTAGATAGGTTTAAGTAGTTCTAAGTTCTAGGGTACTGATGACCTCAGATGTTAAGTCCCATAGTGCTCAGAGCCATTTGAACCATTAAAAGACATTTCAGTGGTCGAGGAAACACATCGAGGGCCCTCGGCCTTCTCTTCTGATAGAATACAACACTCACGTACATGACACTGGTCGAATGGTTCAAAATGTGAATCAGGAAAGGATAAATATCCATAACAGGTGCTGGTACTGGGCTCCTTTCGGTTGGTTATTGGATATCACTGTTCTCAAAACCTGGATACTCTGCCACAAAAGTGTAAATGCAGTCTTTCAAGCAAATATTGAAAGAGAAAATGTGCAGATGATCTTGAGGACGTATGACACCATTGAACGGACATGGACGAACCCTGCACTCCAATACTGCAGCAGATGAGCTCCATATTGAAGGAATGAACCATCTGATTGTGAAAATGCAGCATCTCTAACAAAGATGATGTGTTGGAATAAACTATATGATTTCAGTGCAAGAAATTTAGTGTGGGGTTGTGTGTTAAATGTTTTGCTGCTTATCATACCAAGTAATTTTTTTATTTTTGTTTATGATTTGTAATTTGTACTCGTGTTTAATACACATCATTCAATACATAAATGTGCAGCTTTTTCATGGAAATCTATGTTTCGCTCTCATTAGATCTTAGCTTACATGTATCGTACGATACATATTAAATCTAGAAAAGTAAAAATCTCTTTTTCGTTTTCAGTGCTTCTTTTTCGGTGTAAGGAACCTGTACTAGTAATAACAGTAAAGAAAATTAACAATAGATTAATTCAGGCACTAATGATCCAAATTAAGAGGCCCTCCAGTTAGTGACTTAAAATTAAATGGAAGACAAAAAGGCTGCTAATAGCGCCACGGACGGCTTTTGCCAGCCGGAGTTCCTCTGCTCGCTAATTGCTTCCGAGGACAAAGGTTTTGCGGTATTACAGCAAGAGGTTGCCGACCCAAGTTCGCCAGAGAAACACGTCTTCTCTCGGCAGAGTGACGCCAGGCGCTAGTACAAAGCGCAGCGACAAAGTCTCCCGGAGGCGACTGGATCGAAGAGTAATAGGCCAGTAACTCGAGGAGCAAACAAAGGCGGCACCGCGACGGCGACGGCTGCAGAGAGGCGACTGGCAATATCGATTGTTGCAAGATGAGAAGCGCGGGAGCAAAGACGTCCGGTGTGCTGTTGACGGTTGAGGCGCGCATGCGTGTAAGCGCTCGCCTCCTTTGACGTCACAGGGCGGGCGCGTTCCATTACGCGCGCAAACACAAACAAGGCGGACAGTACCCGCGTCAGGATTACGCCGCCAGCGGAACTGCCTGGCCGTCTTTTGTGACGCCGGAAGTGCTTGGCGCAGGACGCGGCTTTCCGGACACAGCTTGCTGTCTCCCCGAGATTTTTCTTGGAATGCCTCCTTGCTTCTTAGAACCGTCTTTGTCCTCCACCTCCGTACGGTCTTTGTGCCATCCCTCTCACAGAACTACGTCGCACCACGTTTTGCGTGCTGAGCACTAATCTTGATAAAAGCAGAAACGTAAATTTTCGGAATTATGCATAACCTAGCTAGCGAGTTTGTGAAAATTAATTTCATACCAAGAAACGACAATCTAAGTTAAATGATGATTTATAAGTTACAGTATGAATACATGTATAAGGTGGTTATAATTAAAATACAGCTACTGACTGAGGTCCATTGTGGGTTGTAACTATCATATGGCAGATAAATTTGGTTGATATGCTAAAGCGTTGATGCGGAACCGATTTTGTATGGAAATAATTAGTTCCAGTTTAGGCCACTAGGTGCAAATCTGGCGCTGTGCAGCATCTCGTTGACTTCTCCGGAGCTCACATTGACCAAACAGTGTAGAGTCACGCAGGACGTGGTGGCCAATGCGCAGTGATCAATTTTCGTCCAAGGCGGTGGCCGAGTTCTTTCGTTTGTTCAAAAGCTAAGGCCGATAGTGTCTGCAATCTCTCGGCCAGTCGGCGACGACAGAATCGAGGAGCACACGTTGCCACCTTTCTCAAACGATTTTATAGAAACATATTTCATAAACGATTTGAGATATCGAAATGAGATTTTGTGAAATGATAGTACTTAAAGAGAAGAGTATTTTGGCATCTGTTTATTATGCAAAACTTCATTGCCGTGTTCTTCCACTAACTGCAGACTTTTTGATGAAAGAATGATAGTGAGGTGACATTTTGTAAACTCCGCTTTGTTTTTTGCGCTACTAATAGCTTTATATGTCAGCTTCACGATGACGTGCCCGTTATTCCGTTAATGGTCATAGTTATTGTGATATTTATGTGGAAGTAAGACACTGCGCAAAATTCGAGTTTGCAATAAAAAATAGGGGTCGCTATGATTTTGCGTTTGGTGCATAGGCCTATTACGTAATATGTTGCTACATATGAAATTTAGCGAATATATCGAATTTTTCTTTAGACTTCAGTAAAGATCTCCATCTGTCACCAATCTCGAGAAAATTGACCTGATGTAGTACACTCATTTCCGATCGCGCCGCACCAGCGATGAAACTAGAATGAAATAACTTCAACGTTCCTCATATTTCATAAACGATTTGAGATATCGAAATGAGATTTTGTGAAATGATAGCACTTAAAGAGGAGAGTATTTTGTCACCAGTTTATTATGCAAAAATTCATTAACTACTGTATTCTTCCACTAACTACAGACTTTTAGATGAAAGAATGTTAGTCTTATGTAAACTCCGCTGTGTTTTGACAAAAGAAACGAATTTTAACATGGCAACAAGAGAACTCTGTGGGTTTTACGCAAAATTCTCCTCTCATGACGCTTTTCTGTAAGTTACAAATAATTAACGAGCCAGGCAAAAATAAATTGCTGTATTTTCGGCGGAGCTCTTTTTAGATGCTAACCAAAGCATAGGTGACATGTCTTTTTGAATGGCCACCATGCAAGTGTGGGTGTGGATGGTCTCCAATTAATATTTACAAAAAATGTGAGCTTTAGTTTAGAATGACACTTTTCCTCCAGCACTTGGCATTTCCTCTACAGCACCTGCCTAAACCACCACCGAAACCACTCTCCCCGTGCATGCCCTGCCAACTGCACATCTACTAGCCATGGTATTTTGGGCGCACTCTCAGCAGTGGTGAATAATAAAATCACTTTCTCAGTTGTCTGTCCTTTTCTGCCCAAGTCCCATTCATGTCATATTTGCAGCTGGTAGCCAAAATTGGAACTAATATTTTTTCAGTGTAAATGTGTTGTGCATTAACACTTTGGAATACGTACCAAGTTTCACTAGCATACGATAATTACAGCCCACACTGGACCTTTGTGAGTAGCTGCACTTCGGTAATGACTACCTGGTAGTTCTGATAACAGTGGATTATAATAATATTAAAGTGCAATGTGTTAGTTTGTTCCACTCGTCAGACATACGAGTATAGCATACAGAGCTATTACTATAGATGTGAATGATGTCTTCCACAATTTACTTCTCTGTTTGCTTCGTCGTCCACCATTCTAACTGATTTACTTAAACCCTATAACGCAGTACATATCTGTTCTGCTCAGTTAATTTCTAATATATTCTGATGTTGTTTAGCTTCGTCTGACTTTGTACATGAGCAGTAAACATGGCTGACTGCCAGGCAGAGGACCCAGGTTCGATTCCCGGTACTTCCAGGGACCTTTTGGTTGGTAGGAGGACTGGAATGGGGTGCACTCAGCCTCGCGATCTGATTGAGGAGCTGCTTCACCGAATAGTAGCAGTTACAGGCTACAAAAACTGACATTGACCAGGAGAGCGTTGTGGTGATTCCATGCTCTCCATGAGGTATCAGATGACGCCATTGGCAGGGGATAACACGGCGGAGGGTAGGTACCGATGGACCTGTTTAACTTTGCTCATTAAGCAAATAGCGGATGAGTCATAGATGTGAAAAATGTTCCAAGGACTGCATGCTTCTATGAGCAAGTAAAAAAAAAAAACGCTGTGTTTATATCCCTCCTGTACTTAACATCACGGACTCAAGGAGAAAAGTTAGCATTCAGTGAGCCGCTGAAGGACTTGAGGATCTTGACATTTTATTCTTTCAGATGTATAATAGATAACACATTGAAGTTCTAATTTACAATAGACTCATCTCGCCGTAGAGTCATGGTGATTGCACAAGACCTTGACAAACACTCATTGTTGACAGACGTAGGCCATACAATCTCATGGCACGTGATGTTTGTGCAGTGAACAGGAACATCATCCAATGGCTATGGCAAGAATGCTGTTTACTAAGCGGGCAAGTTTTGCAGTCATGCTTGCTAACACAAAGGAAAGATTACCCACTTACTGGATGCCAGCAGGCTACGGCTCAATGTTGGGCGAAAAATATCCACAGTAGTATAGATGAAAAAGTACTGCATTAAGTAGTTTAAATGAAGTAGATATAGTTTTAAATAGTTTTATAATAAGGTTATTTGTGTGTTTAAATTGCTGTAATCCACAAGATCGGTTTCTCCTGGGGTTAGGGAAATGCCCCTAGATGGGGAAAAGCCCGTTAGCGGAAGTGCCAGAGGTAGAAGGTGCTGGAGTTAGAATATTGAAGCATTTGTTTGCACATTGACAGGCATAGAAACCGACCACCATATAGTGCACACAGATTAAGATGGTCAGTAGATGCACAGTCTGTAGAGCATGCATGGGGAGAGCAGTAGTGGAGGGGTTTGTGGACAAGCGCTATAAGGGAAGTGCCGAGCACTGGAGGGGAAGTACCAGTCTAAACTGAAGCCTATGCTGAGATTTTTTTATAACGAAGGGAGCACATTCCCGCCCACACTTGACTGGTGACCATTCAAAACGATCTACTATCTCTGTTTTGGTTAATATCTAAAAAGAATTACGCTGAAAATGCAACAAAAGCAGCGATTTATTTTCGCCTGCCTTGTTAACCAATTGTAACTTTCAGAAAAGCGTCTTGAATGGCGAATTTCGAGTAAAACCTACATTTCTCTTGTTGCCACGTTAAGATTTGCTTCATTTGCCAAAACAAGGAGGAGTTTACACAATGTCAACTGACTAACATGAAGCGCAGATGCAATTGCGAGAAAAGTCTGAAACCATGCATTATTAACTTTGTTAAGTGAGGAACTGAGGAAAAGTAAGGTCAACAGGTTAGGCAAAAGCACAATCTCAGTACAAGAATAAACGTGTAATGCCTTCACTTCTGCTGATCTCTTCTTCAGCAGGTATCGATGGCCCTGTAGCTGATGGAACAACCCAACAAAGTTTTCCATAATAACCGTTCGGCAAAATACTGACTACTTTACGTGCTGTCGTTTGTCAAAGTCTCATTTCGATATCTCAGACAGATTATGAAACATGAGGAATATTGTGGATATTTCATTCTGGCTTTATCACTTTCTGCGATCGCAAATGAGTGTGTGGCATTAGATCAATTTTCTCCAGTTATGTGACAGATAGACATATCCATCCAAGTCTTAAGAAAATTCAGGATCTTAGCTAGATTTCATACACAGCAACATTTTGTACAATTTGCGGCCCCCATTTATCATTGCAACCTTTTTCGACTTTAGCGTAGTGTCTTACTTACATCACAGTAACTATGACCATTAGCGAATGATGGGCATGTCATCATGAAGCTGACATGAAAATCTATCAGCAATTCAAAAAGGAATTTTTTTACTGTATAGTTTCCGTATAATCTTTTCAGAAAGTCCACCCCCCAGTAGCTGAATGATCAGCGCAATAGAATGTCAATCCTAAGGGCCCGGGTTCGATTCCCGGCTGGGGCGGGGATTTTCTCCGCTCAGGGACTGGGAGTTGTGTTGTCGTAATCATCATCATTTCATCCCGCAAGTCGCCGAAGTGGTGTCAAATCGAAAGACTTGCACCCGGCGAACGGTCTACCCGACGGGAGGCCCTTGTCACACGACATTTTAGTTTCAGAAATACTGCAGGGCGTGCGACTCGATTCTGTCACCGGAGAGCATCGCTGACTGGCCAAAAGCAGGCACAATCAATGTTGGTTTCCCCTTCTGAACAAACGAATGAAGTCGCCCTGTGCTTGGGACAATAATAAATGGTCGCTGCGCATCAGCTACTATATTTCTGCGTGAACTCTAAGTCACTGCAGCAATTCAGCCTTGTGACAATGTATGCAATCCCGTATGAATCAGTATTTATGGAAAAATAGAAGCTTGATGTAAATATTGCAAGCCTATCATTATGCACTGGCGTTGCGACTGCACCACCATCTCAATGAATCTCAAGGTTATCCATAATCTATTTAACACATGGTTACGTCACAATCTATGACAAGAAAGAAACAGGGGCATTCACAGATAGAGGTTGAAAGGTGTAGTGCTGAGCTACACCTTCCACATCAGTGAGCACGATGTGGTCCGTAGAAGTATCTATATTCTGCTGAAGACCAATAAGTTAAAAGACCTGCTGTGAAACGTAAGAAAGAGTTTACTTGCAAACCTATACACGCAGAAGCAACCATTCTGGGCCCACGGTACAAGGGAGGAAAGTCAAGCAATGGACTAAGTAGCAACACTAAGTATTCTGCATAATCTAAATTTCGGAATTGTTGCAGCAAATCTAATGGCGAGGACTGGCCACTAAGCAACCCAAATGTGTGCTTTGACACCTAGGATTTAAAATGTACCACCAACAATGAAGAACAGTGTCGCTAAGAGTATACGTTTGGCGCATATTAGGCTGTGCATTTCTGAGTACGAAACATCGAATTATTCCTAAACTTAGGAGATTTTTATGTATCTACAATATCGAGGGACTTGACTGTACATAGTGCTCTTACTTCCGCTCGCCCATGGAAACAATACAGTGAGAGCGAACTGTTCATAATATCTACCACATCTCACAGACTGTTCAGGACAATAAAACGAGCTTTTGCAGATGATGACATGCAAACAGGAGAAACACGCAAAACTTTCTTATCTACCGCGATATAATGCAACAATGTAATGTTTTATGGACCATCAATAGCTTGTCAACTGAGAATTTGTGTGGGATGGCCACAACGTGAGTGAAAAAATTACACATTTATTTCATAGAGAATGACAATGAACGTTTTCATAACTAACCTTCCTGTTTGTACTCAGGTGCTTGTTTAATAATACAGTTTGCTTCCGTGTTTCGTTGTAATTGCAGCTGTATCGTTTCATCATGATATAGGTATGAGTGCACATCACACAGAAAATAAAAATGTTAATAAATGAATTCGTGTAATTTTGTTAGTGATCGGGACGCAGTCATTTACCTGACTGATTATTTATTTGACTAGGGTACTGTACGGTTTCCTGTAACCTTCTGGGAATAATATCTTCGTCGATATGTAATCTAAGAACAGCGAATGTCTTAACGACACTGAAGAGCCAAAGAAACTTGTACATCTGCCTAATATCGCGTACGGCACCAGTGAGCACGCAGAAGTGCCGCAACATACGTGGCACGGACTCGACTAATGTCGGAGGTCGTGCTGAAGGGAACTGACACCACCAGTTCTGCAGAGCTGTCCATAAATCTAGGCGCTGGAGATCGCTTCTGAACAGCACGCTGCAAGGAATCCCAGATGTGCTCAATAATGTTCATGTCGAGGGAGTTTGGTAGCCATCGGAAGTGTTTAAACTCACAAGAGTGATCCTGGAGCCACTCTGTAGGAATTATGGACGTGTGGGTTGTCGCATTGTCCTGCTGGAATTGCCCAATGCTGTCGGAATGCACAATGGACATGAATAGATGCCGGTGATCAGACAGGATGCTTATGTACGTATCTAGACCTATCAGGGATTCCATATCACTCCAACTGCACACGCCCCACACTGTTACAGAACCTCCACCAGCTTGAACAGTCTCCTGCTGGCATACACGGTTCATGGATTCATGCCCGTACACGTCCATCTGCTCAATAATATTTGAAACGAGACTCGTCCGGCCAGGCAACATGTTTCCAGTCATCAATATTCCAATGTCAGTGTTGACGGGCCCAGGCGAGGCGTAAAGCTTTTTTATCGTGCTGTAATCAAGAGTACACGAGTGGGCCTTTGGCTCCGAAAGCCCATATCGATGATGTCTTGTTGAATGGTTCTCACTCTGACAGTTGCTGATGGCCCAGCATTGAAATCTGCAGCAATTTGCGGAAGGGTTGTATTTTTGTCACGTTGAAAGAACCTCTTCAATCGTTGTTGGTCCCGTTCTTGCAGGATCTTTTTCCGCCCCAGGTATGTCGGAGATTTGATTTTTTACCGGATTCCTGATATTCACGGTACACTCGTGAAATGATCGTGCCTGAAAATCCTCACTTCATCGCTACCTCGGAGATGCTCTATCCCATCGCTCGTGTGCCGACTACAACACCACATTCAAACTCACTTAACTCTTGATAACCTGCCTTTATAGCAGCAGTAACCGATCTAAGAACTTCGCCAGACACTTGTTGTTTTGTATAGGCGTTGCCTATCGTAGCGCCATCTTGTGACTGTTTACAAATCTCTGTATTTGAATACGCATGACTATACCAGTTGCTTTGGCGCTTCAGTGTACAATGTTCATTAAAAATGGACATGGCCATTACGACTGAACTTTTAATTCAGTAATCGAGGTATGAAATAGTAATGGGACTTTTTACGAACGATAATCTCACGAAAAATGTTTTGTACTTTTAGAGTTCCACTAATGATAACAGCAAATTATCATACTTTTAAATATTGTGGTACAGACACGTTCATTATTAGTGTAACATGGCAATAATAAGTAAATTGTTATATATACATGGTAACTCAGCAGCCCCTATTGATGTCGCTTTATGCAATCCCTTCAAAAATTAAGCGCACGATTTCCATATTCTCTCGCTCGCTGATCGCGAACTATTAGTCATACAGAAAAAATGACCGGACCTATCTACAGGAAATTTAATATAGTTAAACTTTTTAATGTGATACGTTTTCGCTAGAGGCTGTAGCTTTCGAATTATTCAAGAAAAACCTACAAATAACTGACCTTTAAATACACCCCCAATCCTACACTCAGCCCTCACCACTCAGGATTTCTGGTACATTGTTCACGGCACTCTCTCCTACCAGTGTATAAAGGTTTATAACTGCACGAATTATTTCCCACATTCGAGCTTCTTTGATCTTGATTGACTGGCCTTATCATGCCACTGGTATTAGTCGAGCGCCTGCAAATTGTAACAGTGACGTTTGTGCAAATTTTACCTAACAAATTTGTGAAACTTAACATCATAAAATAAACAATGATATTGTTGTATTCATTAGGCATAAAGACTACGAAACTACTGTGCTTGTAAGAGTTACGTTTAGACCGAATTGTCAACGTAACTAGTTTTAGGGTAACATTTACAAAAGTTGTTTTTCTTTCAGCACAGTTACAGGCTCGTTTAAATTAATGTTAACGAAATAATCGACTATGCTAGTGGCGTAATAGCCCAGCCAATAAAGGCCAAAAAAGGTCGAACATCGGGAATTGTTCTTGCAGTCGGAAATTTGTGCAAAGTAGTAGGAGGGAGAGTTACGAACAACATACTAAAAAACCAGATTAGTGAAAGATGAGTGTGCGGTGGAGGTCAGTTTGAAGGTCACTTGTGAACGTTGTTTTTGAATAACTCGAAAACCTTGGCCTCCAGCGAAAACGTGTCACAAACAAAATTTAACTGCATAAAATTTCCTACAAACAGGTTTTGTTCACTTTTCCTGTAGGACTAGCAATTAGCGTGTAGTGAGCGAGAGAACACGATAATTTCGCACCTGATTTTTGAGGACCAGATATGGAATTGAGGACTGGATAAAACTACATCGGTAGGGACAGGTGTATAAATTTTGCCATTGTCAGTAAAAGAATTATGTCATACCTTCTTCATACCTAACGTTTATAGCACGTCATCCTGACTGCTTAAATGTATATAAAATATTAAGTTGTACACCGACGTGACGAAATTAATGGGGTAGCGATATGCACATGCAGGACAACAATTATCGAACAAAAATCAACTACTCAATGGTTTGCGTTAGGGCATTCAAAGTGCACGGTTGGCCGCGGGGCATGATGGGAATTAGCATGCACATGCGGACGCCCCTTGTTGCTGTCGGTCATTTCCACGTGGAAATATCACGGTACAGCGTGCCTGAGCGTATAAAACTTGTGAAGGTCTACTACTGTATGCGAGCAATAACAGCCCAACTGAGGATCAAAGAAAGTTTGCGACCGCGTTCAAGCTGAAGACAACCGGTCCAAGTGTGCTAACAATCAAGAATTTGATTCGCAAGATTGAGAGAATTGGTAATGTTCGTGATGACAGTGTTGACAATGGTGGTCGTCCAAAGAGAGTGAAAACGCCTGAAAACATCAAGAAGACGCGCGCTGCATTTCAAACCAACCCCAGGAAATCGATCAGACGAGTTGCACAACCGGAGGGAATCACCCGGGAGACACTGCGACAAATTGTTGTTGAAGACCTTCATCTCTTTCCATATGAAATTCAAACCTATGAGCCATTAAGCCCCAGGGCCATGGAACGGTTGTGTTTCGCCAGCACCATTGTCCACACAATTGACGAACAGAAATTTTATGTGAATGTAGTTTGGCTTAGCGACAAAGCCTACTTTCATTGGGGTGGGTTCGTCAATAAGCAAATCCGGCGCATTGGGGAGACTGAGAATCCGCATTTCGAGATCGAGAAGTCCATCCTCAACGGGTGACTGTGTGCTGTGCAATGCCCAGTCAGGGAATAATCGATGCGATATTCGTTGATGGCACAATGACTACCGAACGGTTTGTGAAGATGTTGGAAGATGATTTCATCGCCATTATCCAAAGTGACCCTGATTTAGACAAGATGTGGTTCATGCAAGACGGAGCTCGACCCCATCAAAGCAGTAGAGTGATTGATGCTTTGGAGGAGCACTTTGGGGACCGCATTCGAGCTAGCTCTGGGGCACACAGAGGCCACTGACATGAGCCTCGACTGACCGCCATACTCTCCGGATCTGAACACATGTGACTCCTTTTTATGGGACTGTACTCGATGTTCCGACAGTTCAGCGGGTCATGCAGAATTTCGCTATTCATCTGCGCCACATCATCGCCAAGGATGGCAGGCATATCGGTCGTGTCATAACCTAAACCCGACGTTTACGTGTTGAACACGCCTTAGTTTGTAACTAATTTAAGTTTTTTTCATATAGTTCAATAATTGTCGCCCTGTATGAAGGTGGCGGTTGTACCGTGTACAAAAGGTTAAAAGGGCAGTGCATTGGCAAAGCTGTCATTTGTACTTCTGGTGATTCATGTGAAAGGGTTTCCAAAATGATTATGGCCACAAGACGGGAATTAACAGACTTTGAACGCTAGACGCATGAGACATTCCATTACGGAAATCGTTAGTGAATTCAATATTCCGAGAGCCACAGTGTTAATATTATGCCGAGAATACCAAACTTTAGGCATTACTTCTCACCATGGACAACGCAGTGGTCAATGGCTTTCACTTAACGACCGAGAGCAGCGGCGTTTGTGTAGAGATGTCAGTGCTAACAGACAAGCAAAACGGTGTGTAGTAATAGCAGAAACCAATGTGGGACGTACGACGAGGGTATCCGTCAGGAAATTGCTAACAAATTTGACATTAATGGGCTGTGGTAGCAGACAACTAATGTGAGTGCCTTTCCTAACAGCACGACACCGCTTGAATGCCTCTCCTAGGACGTGACCATATTGTTTGGATCCTAAGCAACTGGAAAACCGTTTCTTTCTCAGATGAGCCCAGATTTCAGTTGATAAGATCTGATGGTAGGGTTCGAGTGTGGCGCAGACCCCACGAAGGCGTGGACCCTAGTTGTTACCAAGGCACTGTGCAAGCTGGTGGTGGGTTGGGTTCATTTGGGGGAAGAGACCAAACTGCGAGGTCATCGGTCTCATCGGATTAGGGAAGGATCGAGAAGGAAGTCGGCCGTGCCCAGTCAAAGGAACCATCCCGGCATTTGCCTGAAGCGATTTAGGGAAATCACGGCTGGTGGTGGCTCCATAATAGTGTCGGCCGTTTTTGTATGGATTTGACTGGGTCCTCTGGTTCAGCTGAACTGATCATTAACTGGAAGTGGTTATGTTTGGCTGCTTGGAGACCATTTGTACCCGTTCATGGACTTGATGTTCCCAAATAATCATGGAATTTCTACGAATGACAATACGCCATGTCACTGCGCTACAAATGTTCACGATTGGTTTGAAGGACATTTTGGAGAATTCGAGCGAATGATTTGGCCACACAGATTGCTCGATATGTATCCCGTCGAACATTTATGGGACATAATCGAGAAGTGAGTTAATGCACAGAATCCTGCAGTGGCAACACTTCCGCAATTATGGACTGTTACAGAGGCAACATGGCCCAATATTTCTGCAGAGGACTTCCAATGACTTGCTGAGTCCATCCCACGTCGAGTTGCCGCACTACGCCGGGCAAAACAATGTTCAAATGTGTGTGAAATCATATGGGACTTAACTGCTAAGGTCACCAGTCCCTAAGCTTACACACTACTTAACCGAAATTATCCTAAGGACAAACACACACACTCATGCCCGAAGGAGGACTCGAACCTCCACCGGGATCAGCTGCATAGTCCATGACTGCAGCGCCCAAGACCGCTCGGCTAATCCCGCGCGGCACGCCGGGCAAAAGGAGATGCGATACGATCTTAGGAGGTATCTCAAGACTTCTGTCACCTCTGGATATAATCTTGATTGAAAAAAATCTATGATCACTGGAGATGCTAACACTTATATTTCTGTTCATCCACACAACCTAAGATCTCCACAGCGCTTTGAGACTCGTACTAAATCAGTATTTTAATTTGTTATATTTTGTTTGGACTCAGTAAATTCTAGATGCCATCTATGCTTTTTTCAATGTGAACAACCCGTGAGGGCGTGTGTGTTGTAACACGACAGGAAAAGCAACCTGTTACCATTGGACGTATTTTTACTTTTATAATTGTGTTTTCTTTCATCCTTTCAGTCTCAATCAGATGCCTCTACAAAAGTACGAGCCACGTACTAAAATTGTGTTTTCTGCATCTACATCTATGTGATTACTCTGCTATTCACAATAAAGTGCCTGGCAGAGGGTTCAATGATCTATGCTTTCTTCAATGTGAACAACCCGTGAGGGCGTGTGTGTTGTAACACGACAGGAAAAGCAACCTGTTACCATTGGACGTATTTTTACTTTTATAATTGTGTTTTCTTTCATCCTTTCAGTCTCAATCAGATGCCTCTACAAAAGTACGAGCCACGTACTAAAATTGTGTTTTCTGCATCTACATCTATGTGATTACTCTGCTATTCACAATAAAGTGCCTGGCAGAGGGTTCAATGAACCACCTTCAAGCTGTCTCGCTACCGTTCCACTCTCGATCGGCACGCGGGAAAATCGAGAACTTAAATTTTTCTGTGCGAGCCCTGATTTCTCTTATTTTATCACGATGATCATTTCTCCCTATGTAGGTGGGTGCCAACAGAATTTTTCAGCAATCGGAGGAGAAAACTGGTATTGAAATTTCATGAGAAGATCCCGTCGCAACGAAAAACGCCTTTGCTTTAATGATTGCCAAACCAATTCACGTAGCATGTATGTGAGACTATCCCCCCTATTTCGTGATAATACAAAACGAGCTGCTCTTCTTTGTACTTTTTAGATGTCATCCGTCAGTCCCACCTGATGCGGATCCCACACCGCACAGTAATACTCCAGAATAGGGCGGACAAGCGTGTTGTAACAGTCTCTTTAGTACACCTTTTGCACATTCTAAGTGTTCTGCCAATGAGTCGCAGTCTTTGGCTTATTATCTATGTGATCGTTCCAATTTAGGTTATTTGTAATTGTAATCCCTAAGTATTTAGTTGAATTTACAGCCTTCAGATTTGTGTGTCTTATCGCGTAATCGAAATTTAGCTGATTTCTTTTTAGTACTCATGTCAATAACTTCACACTTTTCTTTATTCAGGATCAATTGCCACTTTTCGCACCGAACAGATATGTTATCTAAATCATTTTGCAATTCGTTTTGATCATCTGATGACTTTACTAGACGGTCAGTTACAGCATCATCTGCAAACTAAGACGGCTACTCAGATTGTTTCCTATGTCGTTAATGTAGATCAGGAACAATAGAGGGCCTATAAGAGTTGCTTGGGGAACACCGGATATCACTTCTGTTTTACTCGATGACTTTTCTTCTATTACTACGAACTGTGACCTTTCTAACAGGAAATCACGAATCCAGTCGCACAACTGAGGCGATACTCCGTAGGTACACAGTTTGGTTAGAAGACGTTTGTGAGGAACGGTGTCGAAAGCCTTCTGGAAATATAAAAATATGGAATCAATATGACATCCCTTGTCGAGAGCACTTATTACTTCATGAATATAAAGAGCTCGTTGTGTTTCACAAGAACGATATTTTCTGAAACCGTGCTATGTGTCAATAAATCGTTTTCTTCGAGGTACTTCATAATGTTCGAATACAGTATATGTTCCAAAACCCTACTGCAAATCAACGTTAGTGATATAGGCCTATAATTCAGCGGATTATTCCTACTTCTCTTTTCGGGTATTGGTGTGACTTGAGCAATTTTCCAGTCTTTAGGTACGGATCTTTCTGTGAGCGAGTGGTTGTATGTAATTTCTAGATAGGGAGCTATTTTATCAGCATACTCTGAGAGGAACCAGACTGGTATTCAATCTGGACCGGAGGCCTTACCTTTATTTACTGATTTAGGCAGCTTCGTTACTCTGAAGGTATCTACTTCCATGTTTCTCATCTTGGCAGTTGATCTTGATTGGAATTCAGGAATATTTACTTCGTCTTCTTTGGTGAAGGAGTTTCGGAAAACCGTGTTTAATAACTCTGCTTTAGCGGCACTGTCATCAGTGACTTCACCTTTGTTATCGCGCAGCTTTGTTTTTGTCGTCTTCTACTAAACATTGCGACATGTTGCTCCAGAGTAGTAACACAACACAAATACTTCATATTAATTCACATAAATTCACTTGAAGATGGAGGTTAAAACTCTAAAAAGCGTCGTGGAAATAAATACGTTCAAAAAGAAATTACTCTTCCAGGAAAAGCGCATGGTCGAGTCAACCGAAGCGGTCCTCTTGTGAAAAGAAACGGCACCTCAGACAATGATTCCCGGTTATCCGGATGTGTGGCAGGCAATAGTCCAGTTGGCATCCCACTGCTGTCCAGGGGGCCTCCAAACACGTCTTCGCCGGTCATCAGGGCTCCGTTCGAAGCTGGACTCACCACTGAAGACATTTCTCCTCCAGTCAATATTTCAGGCCGAAGACGTGTCTGGAGATGCCCCTGACGTCGATGGGACACCAGCCTGACTGTTGCTCCAACAGCCAGAAATAATGGTCTGGTATGCCATTTCATTTCATAGGAGGACGTTATACGTGGCTGTTATACATGGCACCCTTACAGCACATCGGTACGTCGACGATATTCTACGCCCTGTTTTGTTGCCCGTCATTCTGGGCTTACATTTCAGCGAGATAATGCTCGCCCGCATACGGCGAGAGTTTCTACTGCTGGTCTTCGTGGTTCCCAAACCCTACCTTGGGCAGCAAGGTCGCCGCATCACTCCCCAACCGAGAACGGGATTTTGACGATCTAACGCGCCAGTTGGTCAGAATTTAGCACGATATCCCTCAAAGCACAAGCAACTCCATGAATCAATGCGAATGCGAATAACTGCTTGCATAAAGGCCAGAGGTGGACCAACGCGTTACTGGCTTGCTCGGTTTGTAAAGTCCTTCCTCTCGAATAAATCATCCAACTTCTCTGACATTGTAATCATTTGTTTGTTTGTAGATGTACATCACTTCTACCAATTTCCCTCCCATTGGCATAATTCCTTTGCGGTGCGCCGTTTTTATTTTTTATCTTCGAGTTTAAATTGTGACTGGTAACAGTAATCTCATTGTTTCAAACGAATGGTTTCACGTCTATATACTTGCGTGCTGATCTAAATATAATCTTAATCCACTGTAGTTGGTAATGGAATAGTGAATTTTGCGATGATTGACGGCTGAACGAAAATTCTGAAGATACGAATTGTTAAGCAAAGCTGGGAGGCATGTAGGACAGGAACAGTTCTGCAGGTCCGCGCTGGAACGACCCACTAGTTCAGCAGAAAAATGTCGAGGACGGGGTAGTTCGGAGTTCGAAGAGCAAATAAATTAACCAGAAATCCAGAAATTTGCCCTGGCTGAATCTAGAGCTAAGAAAATAGGATTTTCAGTCTATCATAAATATAAATGGCTGGATTTTACAGTCTAACTTTGTATGAGGGAAGGAGGTGACGAACAGAAGCTGCACAGCGGAACTTGATAGACGGAGGAATCTCGGTCACGCTCGTGGCCGTCGCCTCTGTCGCATTAAGTCCTCCGGCCCAGTCGTCGCCCTGTGTGTGTGTGTGTGTGTGTGTGTGTGTGTGTGTGTGTGTGTGTGTGCGCGCCTGTGCGCTGTTGTTAGCGCTGATCGCGTTACGGGGCTCAACTTTTCCCATGAATACTGAGTGGCCCCGTGCATCTCTGCCACCCCGGGGGACGCCGGGCTGTCAACACGTCCGCCGGCGATCACGTCACGGCTCGCTGGCGGCGCCTCGCATCCCGAGACAGTCTCTGCTGTCTCCTGTCCCTCTCCCTCTCCTCCCTCGTTCTATCAAACCCCTAAACTACTCCTCCATACCCCTACTACCACCCCTAGTGCTCTCAGTTCCCTTTCTCCATTTTAGTAGATGTTAAAAAAGTTTTTTTAATAAAATGTCAAATGTTTTTGAAATGATTTATCTAAAAGAAAGAAAACAGATTAGAGAAACATTGGACGTACCTTTGATCGATGCTCGAAATCATGTTCAGAATTTGAGGTGCATCAAATCTTTGTCTAAACTGTTTCGTTTATTAGTTTTAGACAAGTCATGTCACAAAGAGTTGGAACATATTTTTTATTTTTGGGTTTTGTTCTGAGTACTGGTAATACTGGGTGATCAAAAAGTCAGTATAAATTTGAAAACTTATTAAACTACGCAATAATGTAGATATAGAAGTAAAAATTGACACACATGCTTGGAATGACATGGGGTTTTATTAGAACAAAAAAGAAAAAAACAAAGTTCACAAAATGTCAGACAGATGGCGCTGGACAGCAAAACATCCGTGACTGCGCATGACAGTCGTGTATAAAAGAAGTTGTAATAAGAGAGAGAATCAGATGCGCCAGCAGTCGCAGCATGTTGACGTTACCTGAAAAGGCGCATTCAGTGAAGCTGTATTATCAGAATGGGGAATGTGCTAGTTCAGCGTTACGATCCTATCGCCATAGGAAGGGGATTCGAACGGGTATAGGTCCGTTGACAAATGCAGCTGTGGCGAGAATGATTTCGAAGTTCGAAGCCACGGGTTGTTTAGACGATAGACCCCGTAGTGGCCGACCGAGTACAAGGCGTAATGCTGCTGAGACAGTTCAGGAAGAAATGGAGACTGTAGCGGGTTCGTCTATGCACGGGGAAGTCAGTCCTTGTGTAGTCGCACGTCGCACCGGCATTCCATACACTACTGTTTGGTTGGCACTGAAGCGTACCCTACGATGCTATCCGTACAAAGTCCATCGGCATCATGAACTGTTACCTGGCGATTTAGTGAAGCGGAGGGCATTTGCGGTGTGGGCTTTTCAAAAGATGGCAGAAGATGACGATTGATTGAGTAACGTGTTGTGGAAGCTCATTTCACGCTCCGAGGGTCTGTCAGCGCCCACAACTGCAGAATTTGGGCTACCGAAAATCCTAGAACTGTCGTGGATACTCCATTGCAAGACGAGAAAGTCACGGTATGGGTTGGATTTACCAAATCTACCGTTATCGGGCCTTTTTTCTTCGAGGAAATGTGCGATTCTGGTTTTGTAACTGCTACCGTGACGTGTGAGAGGTACGCCGATATGTTACAGAATCGCATCATCCCCAGCCTGACTGATAAACACCTGCTGGAACGTACGATGTTTATGCAGGATGGCGCTCCACCCCATATTGCTAGACGCGTGAAAGAGCTCCTGCGCGCGTCGTTTGGTGATGATAGTGTGCTCAGCCGCCACTTTCGTCATGCTTGGCCTCCCAGGTCCCCAGACCTCAGTCCGTGCGATTATTGGCTTTGGGGCTAACTGAAGTCGCAAGTGTATCGTGATCGACCGACATCTCTAGGGATGCTGAAAGACAACATCCGACGCCAATGTCTTACCATAACTCCGGACATGCTTTACAGTGCTGTTCACAACATTATTCGTCGGCTACAGCTATTGTTGAGGAATGATGGTGGACATATTGAGCATTTCCTGTAAAGAACATCATCTTTGCTTCGTCTTACTTTGTTATGCTAATTATTGCTATTCTGATCAGATGAAGCGCCATCCGTCGGACATTCTTTGAACTTTTGTATTTTTTTTTTGGTTCTAATAAATCCCCATGTCATTCCAAGCATGTGTGTCAATTTGTACCTCTCTATCTACATTATTCCGTGATTTATTCAGTTTTCAAATTTATACTGACTTGTTGATCACTCGGTATAATACACCGAAGCGACAAAGAAACGGGTATAGGCATGCGTATTCAAATACAGAGATTTGTAAATAGGTAGAATACGACGCTGCGATCGGCAACGCCTACACAAGACAAGTGTCTGGCGCAGTTGTTTCGTCCGTTACAGCTGCTACAATGGCAGGTTATCAAGATTTAAGTGAGTTTGAACGTGTTGTTATAGTCAGCGCAAGAGCAATTGGACACAGCATCTCTGAGGTAACGATGAAGTGGGGATTTTCCCGTACGACCATTTTACGAGAGTACCGTGAATATCAGGAATCAAATGTCCGACACCACCACGGTCGGATAAAGATCCTGCAAGAACAGGACCAACAACGACTGAAGACAATCGTTCACCATGACAGAAGTGCAATTCTGCCGTGAATTGCTGCAGATTTCAATGCTGGGCCATAAAGAAGTGTCGCCGGCCGCGGTGGTCTCGCGGTTCTAGGCGCGCAGTCCGGAACCGTGCGACTGCTACGGTCGCAGGTTCGAATCCTGCCTCGGGCATGGATGTGTGTGATGTCGTTAGGTTAGTTAGGTTTAAGTCGTTCTAAGTTCTAGGGGACTAATGACCACAGCAGTTGAGTCCCATAGTGCTCAGAGCCATTTGAACCATAAAGAAGTGTCAGCGAGCGAACCATTCAACGTAACATCATCGATATGGGCTTTCGGAGCCGAAGGCCCACTCGTGTACCCTTGATGACTGCATGACACAAAACTTTACGCTTCACCTGTGCCCGCAACATCGACATTGGACTATTGATGACTGGAAACATGTTACCCGGTAGAACGAGTCTCGTTACAAATTGTATCCAGCGGATGGACGTGTAAGGGTATGGAAACAACCTCATTGAGTCAGGAACCCTGCATGTCAGCAGGAAACTCTTAAAGCTGGTGGAGGTTCTCTAATGTTGTGGAGATTGTGCAGTTCGAGTAATGTGGGACCCTGATACGTCTAGATACGACTCTGACAGGTAACACGTATGTGAACATCCTGTCTGATCACCTGCATCCATTCATATCCATTGTGCATTCAGACGGACTTGGGCATTTCCAGCAGGACAATGCGAAGCCCCACATGTTCAGAATTGCTATAGTGTGGCTCCAGGAACACTCTTCTAATTTCAAACACTTCCGTTGGCCACCAAACTCCCTCGACATGAACATCTGGGATGCCTTGCAACGTGCTGTTCAGAAACGGTCTCCCCCGCTTCGTACTCTTACAGATTTATGGATAGCCTTAGAGGATTGATGGTGTCAATTCCCTCGAACACTATTTCAGACATTAGTCGAGTCCATGTCACGTCGTGTTCTGGTACTTCTGCGTACTCGCGGGGCCCTACACGATATTAGGCAGGTGTTCGAGTTTCCTTGGCTCTTCAGTGTATTTTAGCGGAAAACCGCGGCGTTGCCCAGGTATTTATTTCTACATCTACATCTACATCCATACTCCGCAAGCCACCTGACGGTGTGTGGCGGAGGGTACCTTGAGTACCTCTATCGGTTCTCCCTTCTATTCCATTCTCGTATTGTTCGTGGAAAGAAGGATTGTCGGTATGCCTCTGTGTGGGCTCTAATCTCTCTGATTTTATCCTCATGGTCTCTTCGCGAGATATACGTAGGTGGGAGCAATATACTGCTTGACTCTTCGGTGAAGGTATGTTCTCGAAACTTTGACAAAAGCCCGTACCGAGCTACTGAGCGTCTCTCCTGCAGAGTCTTCCACTGGAGTTTATCTATCATCTCCGTAACGCTTTCGCGATTACTAAATGATCCTGTAACGAAGCTCGCTGCTCTCCGTTGGATCTTCTCTATATCTTCTATCAACCCTATCTGGTACGGATCCCACACTGCTGAGCAGTATTCAAGCAGTGGGCGAACAAGCGTACTGTAACCTACTTCCTTTGTTTTCAGATTGCATTTCCTTAGGATTCTTCCAATGAATCTCAGTCTGGCATCTGCTTTACCGACGATCAACATTATATGATCGTTCCATTTTAAATCACTCCTAATGCGTACTCCCAGATAATTTATGGTATTAACTGCTTCCAGTTGCTGACCTGCTATTTTGTAGCTAAATGATAAAGGATCTATCTTTCTGTGTATTCGCAGCACATTACACTTGTCTACATTGAGATTCAATTGCCATTCCCTGCACCATGCGTCAATTCGCTGCAGATCCTCCTGCATTTCAGTACAATTTTCCATTGTTACAACCTCTCGATACACCACAGCATCATCCGCAAAAAGCCTCAGTGAACTTCCGATGTCATCCACAAGATCATTTATATATATTGTGAATAGCAACGGTCCTATGACACTCCCCTGCGGCACACCTGAAATCACTCTTACTTCGGAAGACTTCTCTCCATTGAGAATGACATGCTGCGTCCTGTTATCTAGGAACTCCTCAATCCAATCACACAATTGGTCTGATAGTCCATATGCTCTTACTTTGTTCATTAAACGACTGTGGGGAACTGTATCGAACGCCTTGCGGAAGTCAAGAAACACGGCATCTACCTGTGAACCCGTATCTATGGCCCTCTGAGTCTCGTGGACGAATAGCGCGAGCTGGGTTTCACATGACCGTCTTTTTCGAAACCCATGCTAATTCCTACAGAGTAGATTTCTAGTCTCCAGAAAAGTCATTATACTCCAACACAATACGTGTTCCAAAATTCTACAACTGATCGACGTTAGAGATATAGGTCTATAGTTCTGCACATCTGCTCGACGTCCCTTCTTGAAATAGCTATGCGTCCACGACCGTACCACAAAGCGTCTGACCTAGTGCTTAATGTTTGTGACGTCATACCGTTTAAACTGTGTGTCGTAAATTGACGTAATTTTGTAGGTATATTAAGCGGCATGTGTTGATACCGTCTAAAAAGTGTGTTGGGCGCGTAGAACCCCAGTGGTTTCTGCGCCCTAAATCAAAACAAAACAAAAAAAAGTGTGTTGCGAATGGAGATCGTAGCAACAAAGTAACAAATTTAAACGTCGTGCAGGATGCGGGAGTTTTTCAAGCATCTTACTTTTTATGACATCATATCTCCTGAATTGTCAGTCGTACAATAATGTAAGAGCTGTAGGTACATTCAGCGGCGTATGTGGATACCATCTGCGAAATGTGTTGCGAATAGAATTAGTAGCAAAGAAGTAATGAATTAAAAAGTCACGCATCATTCGGCAGTTTTTCAAGCATCTCATTGCTTGTGACATTACATCTCCTGAACTACGTGTCGTACAATGATATAATTTTGCAGTTGTATTCAACGCTATATGTGCATACTGTCTTCAAAATGTTTGGCGAATACAGTTAACAGTAAAGAAGCGGTAAATCACAACGTTATGCCTCGTGCGGTACTTTTAAAGCATGAACAGCGGAACAATACTATTTTTCGGGGTTGTGAACAAGAATAAATTTCGTAAAGGTTTGGAATCAAATACTGGGTGAATACAGTCTAGGATAACACAGCGTGGGCTACGCTTGTTTCTCATCCCCACTCCCACCTCTTTGATACGTAGGTATTTCTCACCTGCACAGCAATTCTTGTCTGGAAGTAAGATGTATGTGCACCAAGTTTGACTGATATAGGCCCATTGGTTTAGGAGGAGGTGTGGAACGTACATACATACATATACACATACATCCATTTTATAATGTGTAAGGATTTAAATGCCGGTCGGTATTCTACTGTGTTATTATTAAGAGTATACAGCCAGGTATACAATGCGTCGCAGGAGAAATGGTCAAAATTAAGGGTTATGACAGGAAGTGTAAGTTGAAGTAAAAAAATTTCATATGGACTTATGCTCTATTCGGAATGAGTTCTGAGGTAGAGCACGTTTAATGTAGATTGCTATTTATTTTCCGTATTATTCGATACACTGTCACGTTTATATACGTATGTATGTACAACTGTTAGTAAACATTACAACATGCGTTTTACGAAGTAACAATTAAAAAGTAAGTATTTTAACACATTCAGGTCTTAGGATTGTACGCGTCATATTACACCTTTGTACAGTTCACACTAAAGATTCCAAAATCCCGCCATTAACGTCAGTGCATTTGTGTACCCTTGGAAGGACATGTTGTGTTGCCTGGCTGAGTGCCTCTGAATTTTCCGCGATGGGATGAAGCAGTTCATCTCGCGTATTCACCTGTCGTTTGCACGCCCCAACCGCATAAAGGAAAATGTAATGGCGTAAGGTCTGGGGATATTGGTGATCAGTTGACTGTACTACCATGACCAGTCCAGCGATTAGGATGAATTTGGTTGAGGTGTTCCCGCGCACGTCTGGTAAAATACGGAGGGACTCCATCATACTTGAGGTATGGTGCAGTCCGAGTGGTCAAGGGAACGTCCTCATGGCGTTCAAAAAACGAATTTTCCAAAACATGCAAGAAATTCTATCCCGTTGTTCTACACCAACGTAACTTTTTATACAGAAAACAGCTAAGCCTTTAAAAGATGAACTTTTCGTCACTTTTTTTACCTGTTCGTGAAGTATTTCAATTTTCTATCAAAATCCTAATTAAGTTTTTCTTAATTACCCTGATTACTTTCAAGCATTAAAGGTTTTTAGCACAATTACACTTCACGTTGGTCAATTTGAGACGCCGTTTTCCCATTCTTCGTTGGAATATGAAATTTCGGAACATAAATCCATTGCATGTTTTTCCTTTTAATGACTAGATATTTGACGAAATCTTCTCAGGTGATCAGCCGAGTGGTGGCATCGTCTTGTCGCATCGTTTCGGTGAATTTCGTAGCCATCATCTTCAAGTGAAGTCTCAGGGTTCTGACACTTCGCATGAAGATGATGGGTACGGAACTGATCGAAACGTTACGACAAGAGGACCCCACCATTCACTTGATCAGTCGAGAAGATTTCATCATTGGAATACGCTGAGAAAGCCCTGCAATCACATTTATCACTTGGTATTTGTTAAATACCCTGATTACTTTCAAGCAGTTAATTATTTTTTGCATAGCTAGACCTCACGCTGGTCAGTTTCATACCCCATCAGTCCATTTCCCACTCTCCGTTTGGCAATGAAAATCCAGTCAAAAATCCAGTGTGTAATCCGTACAGAGCCTTGTTTTCGCTCCGCTCATACATTACACCAAATCTTAAATTGCCCGGAAACAGGATCCTCTCCGAACGCGGGAACGTCTGCGACTAATTGTATAAGTTGTTTAAGGAGGAATAGTAGATATTTTAGGAAGTGGTAGTACTGACTAATTCGAGTAAATCATTGCGTATAACGTGTGTGTAATTTTTTACTGGTTGCAGAGATACAACTGTCAGAACGTAACCTAAACAAAAACTGATAGAAGGTGTTAAGGAGAGGGAAATTATTAAGTTCGAAGTTGATTTGCATAAATTGCATCTCCGGCTTAAATAAATTTTTCGAATTCTCATAATAACACCACGTGCAACTCTTCTGAAGCCGTCTTGGAGTTGTTTTATGTGGGTTGCGCTATCTGTAATTCGAACAATCTGATCGCCTCGTACGTTTATTGTTTCTTTGTAGATTTTGCCTTTCAACCATCCCCACAGGCAAAAATCTAGGGGAGATAAGCCCCAGGAACTATGATGACCAAGAAACTGACAGTGTCTGTCGATCCGTCTTCCGGGGAAATTTGTTGATAGATGGAGTGTCACCCAACGACCAGAATGTGAAGGTGCCCTGTCGTTCAGTAAGAACATAGCGATTATTGCAGCAAAACGAACCTTTACCAATACTGTTGGAGTGTCGTTTTCAAGAGCGTGGAGTGTGCGGCACTAGCTACCTAGGTTGCCACTAGCCACCTAGGTTTGCCATACTTCCTCCCAACTGTGTTCGCGACCTTTCTGGCTCCCAAAGTGAAACGAGCACATGGCTATCGCTGGCCGTCGGGTATTGTCCATCGCGATGAATTGGCAGTCTGTTTTCATATAGTGCCCGTGCGAAGAGAAGGTTAGCTGCCGTACGCCGCATGGTGATAGATAGACGAGAAAATTGTGGGTGAAAATACTATATTGCACGCGATATACCGGTTGGGTTTAAATAAACTTTCCCTATTTAACACGTTATTGCGATCACCGAAGTTAGGCGCTGTCGGGTACTTGGATGGGTGACTATCCAGGCCACCATGCGCTGTTGCCATTTTTCGTGATACAAGTTGAGGAGCTACTCGACCGAATAGTAGCGGCTTTGGTCAGAATACCATCATAACGACGGGGAGAGCGGTGTGCTGACCCCACGCCCCTCCTATCCGCATCCTCCACTGAGGATGACACGGCGGTCAGATGGTCCCGGTAGGCCACTCGTGGCCTGAAGACGGAGTGCTTTATTTAACATGTTATAACACGGAAACCAATTACCGTACGAGTACCAAACTTGGTAGCGTTAATGTCCAGAGTATGGGATGCATGGTTTCCATGCGTCACAGGACCACCGTCTAGTTCAAACTATGGCCATCAGGTGCCGTGATCAGTCGTCGTGATTCATAGTCTCACACACCTGACCAGTCGCAGTGCACTTGTTGACCTGTGGACATGAGCTTAGACAAAAGGAGCACGGCATTATTGGTGAAGCTCTGTTATCAAAACAACAGTAATGCTGCAGCTGCACTTCGAGAATATCGTCGGCTGAAAGGATTACGGAAATGTCCTCTTTCTCCACCTACTGTGCGGAGCATGATGAAGAAGTTCGAATCACCTGGAGAACTGGGCGTCGCTCCGGAAGGAGGCCAACGACCGGTTGCACCACAGCTTGCTATTGCAGACAACGCAGCCCCCAGTTCCCGATCGTCAGGCAGTGCGCGTGCTGTGTGACAACAGTCGAACTTCCCGTGGTCCACTGTACGGTAGGTGCTTCGAACCATTCCCAAACGGTATCCGCACAAGATCCACATCGAACAGCAGCTTGCACCACAGGACGGCCTACGGCGTGTTGACTTCGCTCTCCACTTTCTCGTAAGGATTAAAGTTGACGAGGGCTGGCCCTAAAAATGTTGTTCAAATGGCTCTGAGCACTATGGGACTTAACATCTGAGGTCATCAGTCCCTAGAACTTAGAACTACTTTAACCTAACTAACCTAAGGACATCACACACATCCATGCCCGAGTCAGGATTCGTACCTGCGACCATAGCGGTAGCGCGGCTCCAGACTGTAGCGTCTAGAACCGCTCGGCCACCCCGGCCGACAGGACTGGCCCTGGACAATCCTATGTACAGACGAACTTCATTTTTTTATGAGGTGTGAGGTGAACACACAGATATACCGTCATCGTATGGTGTGGCATTACGGCTACTTTCATAATTGGTCCATCCTATTTTGATCAGTTTGGCGCTCAACGACCAAGGACGTGCAAATGTGGCTGGCCAGCGTTACTGCGATATGCTTCGCCAGCAAGTCATAGCGCCCTGCAAGAGAGAGAGGCATTGAACTCAACAGTTTTCGTGCAAGATGACGCCCCATCGCACATCGCTCGGAATTTCACCTGATTTTCCGAAACACATTTGAAAACTATCGAATTATCAGCCGATCGTTTCCAAATGATTCGCCGGCACGATCGCCTGATCTCACTCTCCGTGATTTCTGGTTGTGGAGCTACCTGAAGGGCAGGGGTTACCAGGGAAACATTCACACATGTGCTGATTTGAAGCGCGGTATATCGAGAGAGGTAGCTAGCATACCTACGGACATACTTCGTTCTGCTGGGCAGAATGCAATGCTGCGCTTTCAGACTCTTCTGGACACTGATGGGCGCCATATTGAGCCCCTTTTGTAGCAGTAATGGTATGATGTACTGTAGCAGCGCATTAAAAGTGTTTCAATTCAATTAATTGTGCATTATTTCTCTTCCCCACGTCCTTGACATTAATGCTGCCAAGTTTGGTACTCGTACAGTAATTAGTTTCCGTGTTATAACGCAATAAATAGGGAAAGTTTAATTACAATCACCCGATATCCCGCCGGACAGAATATCCGGCGTCGTTATTGCATCTGGATTGTGCAGTGTTATTTAGGTGCTGTGAACGGGTGCCGACGTTGCCACGATTGCTGTCTGTCGTTCACCTACAGTGCGGCGCTAATTGATGACTGTTTTGTGCTTTCATATAATACAAATTCGGCGTGTTTACACTGGTTCTGTGGCCTTAGTTCGAAGACAGAGTGTGCTCCTTTGATTAATATGATCCTGGCTTGTTAACCTCTCTATTATGGTGATGCTGCATTTTGAAGCCGTGCTGACTAACTTAGTTTTGAGGGTCGTTATTTGTTCTTGGAAGGGCCTGTTCCAGCATGTTGTGTTTTGCTTGTGTCCTAACACTGGCCTCTTTTGGGTGCGGTCTGAGATGTTGTTATATTCTGTATTTTGAAGGGACCTCTAGGGTGAATGCCAAAAGACTGGATGTGAAGGCGCGCCGCCTGGAATACAAATTGACTGACAAATAAGGGAAGCAACCACTTCTTATAGCCTCTGATATTTGTTGATATGTGCTGGAGTATTGGTTGTGGCCTCCTTATTCAAAATTGCCTGTTGATCATTGTCTGAATAAGTGTTAGTCTAAAACTGCAGGTCAGGATTAATCGCTTTACACATCGTACTGCTCTAGTTAAAAGTAATAATTGCCACGTTTGCTTTTAAGAAAAGGTTGAAAGTTTTCTGGATATCACGCGCTATCTTTCTCCTAAAAATCTATGTCATTGCGCTGAGAGATAGAGAGAGAGAGAGAGAGAGAGAATGTTTAGAGTTAGGTTATTTATTTTTTTGAAATTTGATAAAACTGCCGACTGGCCAATATTAAGTCTTCTAACTGAAGCGGATTTGAGAATTGTCAAGATTAAATAACTTGAAGGTAAGACCTCGCTCATGGTGTAGCTTGTCTTTCTTTTTGACTTATCAGTTTTCTTAAAGTTAATCTCAGTGGTCACTCATTTTTGTATTGTTTAAGATATTTCCAAGTATAGTACCCACTTCTTACGTCAGCCCAATGCGTGAGATTAGAGTCACGTGTTTCTTAAATTGAAATTTGTTTGGCTGTTGGGCTGATTTGTGCTGTCGGTCATTGTTTTCTGCAAAATGATTGGTTTGCTATCTGTATGATCATGTTTCGAAACGTGTTGTTGTGTGAACCATGTTGTTATATGAAATGGCGTGTATTAAAACTGAAGTGTCTAAATGTTGCTGAACTCAATCAACCACTCCACCCTTATCTACCCTATCGTCGTGTACGAAGAGTCTTGATGACGGGACCTGTAAGGCTATGTGGTAACACAGCAGCCCCAATCAACTGATTGTCTACCATACCACACTACACATTTACTGAGAAGCGTTCTAGAGCGTGTGGTAGACACTGGAGTACCGGGAAGATACAGTCAGTCGACAATGAAACTACTTACGGAAACACTCGTGGAACCCATCCTAGAATATTGATCAACTGTTTATGCCCAAACCAAATACATCTAAAGAGAAAATTGAATGCGTACAAAGAAGGTCACCACGAAGTGTCACTGGCTTTTTAGATTCACGAAAGACCGTCACTGAAATACCAAAATCCCAAACAGGCTGACGCTTTAACGTAGACATCGACTAGCCCGCTAAAGCCTACTTGCAAAGTTCTAAGGACCAATATTATATGATAAGCTAGGCACGTTCTGCTTCTTCCTACGTATCACATCCGTAGGAGCTGTGTGGAAAACATTAAATTAATTACAGCGCGCTCAGAGACATTTAAGCCGTTATTCTTCCCGAGCTCAATCCGTGAACCGGAAGAAATCGTAAAATGTAGGATAATGTGCCATGTACTTCAGATATTTGTGAAGTGAGGATATGCATGAATCACCTTCGACATTTCATAATCTCACTCAAGACTAATTTTCGTTTGTTTTCTATAGATAACATGACCAGCAATACTTTCTTTAATACAGAACAACAATTGTAAAGTTTTCGTATGTTTTCTGCTATTGTAAATAATTCAACTTTACTACACTGCGACAAACAGGAATGACCGTAGTGCGCGAGTAGTGAATAAAATCCTTGACTCTGTATGTTTAGTTTTATCTGTTGTTTACTTGCTAGTCAATTGTGCAGCGTTGGGACATTCTCATTTGAGACATAGTAGCGAGCAGTCGAGTTCTTAGAAAAGGAGATTTGATATAAGTGAAGCTGGAAGAAATTATCTGGAATACTCTGTTATAGAGATGAATACATATCTGTACACATATATGATTGTTTCTTTCGATCGAGAAGACAAGGTAAATAATGTATGCGCATGAATGAAAAGTTTGTTTGACAGAACTATTAATTGAAGGGAATCTTTGTCCCTTAGATAGGCTAACTAGTAACATTTAGGTTTAGTGTTAATTTGAGCTCTTTCTTCTCGTTAAGTCACAAATAACCATCTGGTTGAAATGTGTGTAAATTTCATGCTGAGAGAATTTTGTAATTGTTATAGTACTCTTGTTCAGTCTCTTTGTCAATAATCAGAATCTAATTTCTCAAGAACGATTTTCTTTAAAGTAATACCCACCTCCACGATTCACAATAAAGTTTTGAGTGTTTCGTCGTGTGTGAATTGCACCACATGAAGTCACAGATTGTTTCTAACCAGCAAAAAGGAAGAAATTAGTTATGAGTGGTTTATTTTCCTTTAGCTGCTGCATCTGCTGATTTGCATTTGCTTTTCAGAACGTCAGTACTCCGTACACAAAAATAGTAAAATAGCATACTGAGCAAGAGCTAAGTCACTTTTATGTCAAGGCAGATTTCACCTTGCATTCCTTAAAAAAAAAAAAAAAAATTAAAAACCCAGTGCGTAGTCGAGATTGTCAGGCGTCGTGCTAGCAAGTATATTAGCTTCCAGTAAACAACGCTGGTAATTTCAAACAACAATTTTCTTCCGAGTAGGTCAGTAATTTGTTTTTGTGGATATTCCGAGTCAAACATTGCACTTCATATTTCGCAACGTTCATACTGTACTTCGGTTCTGAGTTTTAGTTATACAATTTTCATTGAGCACACAATTACTCTCTTTTGGAACTTAATCGAATTTATTTTCTTTATTTCAAATTTTACATTCCAAGACGTTTAAAGTATTATTTCACGACACTGTTCACATACGCAGCACAAGGCCAACCAATAGTTAATTTTGCTCATCAATTCAACACGATATCTAAAGTACCCGTTACATAAGGGGAAAGTTTTTGATGTAGATGTATTCAGTTTCCTCGCATACAATCAATTTTTACAGAAGGCTCACACGGTTTCCCTCCTCCACCCTTGCCCAGCAGAGCCAGTGGCCTGTCCCTAATAACCTCAATGTCAGGTCACTGAACTATGGCCGCCTTTCACCCGAAATGAACGATCCAACGGTTCCCCCCTTTGCTGGCAAAATAAAAATGTCGAAAACTTTTTTCATTATCGGCTTTCTTACTCCATATTTCAGTATCGAGTGCCCGAGGATTTAGCGACCTCATCCACGGAGACAGGTAACTGCCCTAGGATACGATAAAAGAAGAATTATTGGCTTTTATGCTGCGGAAATTTTCAAGCCTGTCCCGACACACCCCTTTACTCTCGCCGTAAATCCTATATTATGAGGCTTGGAGTAGTTGACTGCCATATTGCTTTTATAGCAGCTAAGCAAAGATGTTTAAGTTTTTTGTGATAGTTTCATACAACAGTGCAACACTGTCACCATTTCTTCTTTAGTAAATCAAACTGTTTTCAACCTTCTCATCGTTTTTTAACGAAGTAAATAAATTTTACCTATCAGTCTGCGATAATATTTGTACTCTTTATTCCATTTTCCGTTCAGATCCCACTTTTATGTAACTCCAGTTACAGTACAACTTCCGGCATACAACCATCATCAGACACAAGTTGAAAACAATGTTTAAGGCGTGGTTTCAGGGCAAGACAGTATTACCCGTCTCACAATCTACTTATCCGCTTCCATGTCAGAATAATTTATAAAACGGGTAATACCCAAAATCGGGCTACATCTGCGATACTTGGTTGTTCACTTACGACACAGTAAAAAGTGTTTTGGATCGATCTTGGTTACTCTGCCGTGTAGCATCGTCCAGACTTCACATTTCGAACATTGTGGCAAGCTGACTTGTTGTCATCGTCAGGTTGGGGAAAAACACAAATAGTTTGCTGAAATGTCTCAAATGTTGTAAAATCTAGACAGTGCAAATCCGCAGAACACCAGAGAACTGTTCAAAATCATTATCTACATTTATATCTGTTCTCTACGAGTCACTGTGAAGTTCGTGGGAAGCCGGCCGAAGTGGCCGCGCGGTTCTGGCGCTGCAGTCTGGAACCGCGAGACCGCTACGGTCGCAGGTTCGAATCCTGCCTCGGGCATGGATGTGTGTGATGTCCTTAGGTTAGTTAGGTTTAACTAGTTCTAAGTTCTAGGGGACTAATGACCTCAGCAGTTGAGTCCCATAGTGCTCAGAGCCATTTGAACCATTTTTGAAGTTCGTGGGAGAGGGAAATTTCTATTATACGATATATGAAAGTTTCTTTCCATTCTGTTCAGAGATGGATGGTTAGAAGAATATTTGTTCGCCTCTGTACGACCTGGTATTTGTGAAATGTTATATGCACGATGTCTACGGTATTCATACATAAGTGTATGGAGGATGTTCATGGTTACTATCGTGAAAGCTCTGAATTTACAATGTTTTGTGTGGAATCTCCATTGCAGACAAACTGCAGTATTACAGTGTCCGGCAATTACCAATATTTGCGTATTTATATAGAATTAACAAGATTAGGAAATGAACTTGCAACTGTGGCTCGATAGAAACACTTGAACATGCTTTATTGGAATGTAATCAATATACTGAATTTAGACGGGTAGTGGACCAAAGATTAGTCAGTGCATAGGGCACAGTTCATAATGAAAACAGCTGCTGTTTGATATTCTAGCGAATAAGACAGTCAAAGTTAAGCTACGTGAATTCTAAAATACAAATTGACTCGAGAAAGAACGTGAAGTCACTAGCAGTCAAAACAGATGATATAGTAATTATAGACCAGCAGGCCCTAACGATCACTATAGATGGAGAAACATCAGTAGCAGTTAAGATAAGAAACAGTTCATGGCGTAGCCTCCCCAAATATACAAATAGTCAAGGGTGTACAGGAGTTCAGTAACAACTATGAATAGGAGACAATTTTGGGGGTGAGGCAGAGCTTCCGTTACCGTGTTCTCCCGGGAAATCCCAGAAGAAATGGCTCCTGATTAGTGGGTGTGAGGCGTTGGATGTTGGTACAGTGCCACTGTGACACTGTGACACTAGGAAAACCTTTCTGATGGCACAGCGGCCATCTCACGCTCAGAGAAAGAACACAATCTTGAGTCAGATAGGCTTCCATCGGGAGCGTATAGAGCCACCAATGTGATACTAGGAAATCTTCCTGGTGACACCATGATCGTCTCACACCCAGCGAAAGAGAATAACTTCAAATCAGAAAGATTACTAGTGGACTCGATAATGTAACAGTGGACAGAGTAATCCATTAGCTATCGGACTTCACTAATTTAGTAAGCAGTTGTAGACAGCAGTTATACTTTGTTTCTCTTGGGTGGTTAAGCACAGATTCTGAATGCCAGAGCGCAAGTTAGTCCAGGAATACCAGGTCATGATTCGTACCTAAAATGACACATCTACTCAAGTGACGTAATCTTTATATTTAGTTTTAAGTGGTTGGGTTCTTAGAACGGTTATTATAACTGCAGCATGTCTATTCAATATCGAATAATGTCAATATGAATGCATGCTTTCATTTTGTACAATCATACTTTGGTTTATACTACCAGCATTAGGTAATAATATCGCAGGATCAGTTCGTTAGGAGCACTAAATAAAAGCCGCGCGGGATTAGCCCCCCCAAACGCCGCTTTTGTATTGCATCATGGCAGTCTTTCTTTGGCAGGGTGTTTAGGACCCCCTGCAATTTCACGTGAGTCTCCTCCACTGTAGCAAATCTTCGACCATTAAACTTGGTTTTTCATCTTTCAGAAGAAGAAGAAGTCACACAGAGCAAATTATGCTGAGTACTAGGAATTGTTACAACTGCCATTTTGTTTTTAGTTAAAAAGTTCTTGAATAATTATAGCCACAGGCTGTCGCGCATAAACAGGGAGTGCCCAGTCTTATGTACGCTACTTACCTGGACGTTTTATGCTCATGTCCTCCCTCAGAAAATGTCTCAGAATATCGCAGTAAACTCCTTATCGACCGCCCAACCAGGGATGAGAACTCATTGTCTCTAGTCGTCGTATTCAAGGCGAGAGAATTCTGCAAATGTGTTATAAAAGGATATAAAGCTTTTTTTCTCCGTTTCAGTTACGCCTATTTTACGGCATGATTAATCTACACCATACAAAATGCGCAGCAACCACGGAAAATGAATGACAATTTTTTTTAAAGTCGAGCTCTTTATATTTTGAATCAAGAATTTTCTTTGGTTGATGTGAAAAATGGGTCTTCCATTTGGACGATTGGTACTTAGTTTCAGGGCCATAGCCGTAACAACAGCAATCGTCAACAGTGACAACACAGCAGATGTTTAAATTTGTTGCAGACTTCCACACGATGTTGCTGTGGTTGTCGTGAAGCCGTCGTGGCACAAACTTCAACGCAACTCTTGCTATGATCAATTCTGCTAACAGAAGACGTGCGCGTGTACCATAACGTATTCCCAAAGTTTTGCAGAGGTCTTGGAGTTCTACGTAAAATCTTGCAAAATCAGGTCCCTCACTCTCTGAACATTATCTAGCATGATGCCAGCCGACTACCGAACGCCACGGTCATCATCAATCGACATTCGAACATTTTTGTGGCGTCTATACTAGACGTCAGTCTGTGGCCGACCAAAAGCGTGGACTCCAAAACCTTTCTTCAACATTTATTACTTCTAAACTGAAGTGTAATATTGGCAATGATCAATCTGGGGCACTTTCCACACACCTAGCATCCAAGGTGCTTGCTAAGTGTCACAACGTCAATTCATCGTTTAAAATGTCTACAAAATACGACAGCAATGCAAGAAAGTCCAATATTTAAGTCAAGTATCGCGATATTATTTTCCACATTCGAGTACACAAACACATCCGACAAATTACTACCTAAATTTTTGCTGTGGAGTCTCAAGTGTCTCGATGCTGTTTTCGCGCATAAACACATGTTGCTTAATGATAACATGCTAAGCAGACGGTTGATATTACAAGTTAGGCGTAAACGACTGATGTCACAGAACTAACCAGACCAGACTTATGGCTACAGAAAATATTTGTTGGGTAAAATACTAGGCAAATACATAATACATTTTGAATTACTGGAAGAATGCAGTTAAGTAGATCTACTATGTATGTAAGTTACAATACACTCTCAGATTACATCTGAATTGTTGTATGACGGTTGTCAAGCGTCGCATTGCGATCTCCATGTCTGAAATATGTAAAGGGTATTGTCATTTCAATGTGAGGACATGTTACAGAATGTAATGTCATCATTCTATGTTTTTCACATACGTTTAATGAAAATATAATCGATGGTACTGATAGGCAATTATTGTTTTTTTTACTACAAATGGTTGGGCCCAGTCGAGGTTAAGTACAAAATGTATTGCTGTAGTCTTCACCAATAAGAAGTATATTACAAAGGCTCTCTAAAACGTTTACAGACTGTATTTTCTAAAATCAACTATTGAATAATACCAACATCTAATAAAAATATCACACCCACACGCACAAGTACTATTTTGGAAACGAGGGAAGGAAGAGGATGTCTTTACTATGATGTGGCACATAAACTGCACAACTTCTCTTATGATTACACACAGTACGATCAAAGACTGTGACAGGGATATAACAGCTCCAAGAAGATGATACAGCAGAACTTTTCGTAAAGATATTTATCACCAAGAAACTCATGTATGTTGATTTTCGTAATACACAATCATACTTACAAATCTCGAAGATTCAAACATTGCAACAAACTAAAATTGTAAGATTTAGAACGCAAAACGCACTTTGTATACACTACAGAACTTCGAATTAAATATTTTCACATCTAAGTTGTATCTATTACTTATTAAAATACATGCAAGATTTTCTGTACAACATATTAAAATACACAGAGCTCACTTTTTGAAACTACTTAAATAAGTTACAGATTGGTAGAAGGGCATAGTTAAATCACTGTACCATGCATTCTGTTCATATAAATATGTAAAAATCGATTGCAACACATACACGCTGGCGCTTCTACGGGCCTAACGTACAGCCTAAAGTGCAATGTGAACTAGCAAAGTAAACAATGACAACTTTTTAGGGTGGAAAAAAGCAGTTCATCCATAAATCTTGGAATGACAGCAGTAAGATCAGAAGGCGAACGCTATTTGTTGATATGTAAAACTATTGTTCAAAAGAACCTCTGGAAATGTGGACCTGTTGAAACAAATTTCTTCCCCTAGTATCTTTATTATCTTATCCAGTCTCGGTTCAGTTCGGGAGGACCCAGATCAATGGAGCAAGTTCGTTATTATTTATCTAGGTAAGACTAATGTTCCCATATGCCACTTATCATTGATTTTTTCGCTTCTGTTACCAGGAAGAGCTACAGAACTGTAATGTGACTCGTATAGTTATTCTTTTGGAACCAACTAATGTGATAACAATGACCAACACCTAACGGTTATTCTAATAGTGGAATAGAATGTGGACCATGTATGAAAGAAGAAATTTCAGTTACACAGTCTGAGAGGTGAATGCTGTAAGCTCCAATAGGCCCTTAGTATGTGCATTGTCACCACATGGTTTCGATACAAAAATGATATAATTACTGGAGCCAGCGTACTTAAGTATCACATTTTCATCGAGCATGGAGGAGAAGGTGGAATACACTGGTTTAACATGTTTGTTCCAGTAGACATTGAAGGCTATGAGATGCTGTTGGAAATTATACCTTCTCAGTTCCTACTAAAAGTTCTCAATCAGTGGTGTGAAAATTACTTTTAGAAACACGCTGTATAATAGAGCTTCGTTTATTCTTTAAACCTAAACCAATTTTTTTCCAAGCGAAATAACGAATGTTTCCAAACGTATGGGATACACTACATTACTAATGCAAATGGACTTGATAATATCTTTATAGTTAAGCTCATTTAATTTCGAACAAATACCGTGCCGAAATTTTTTCGTAGTATCCAATCTTTATTTGTCTCTATTATATTTCTTCACAAATAAAGATTGGATACTACAAAAAAATTTCTGGACGGTATGTGTTCGAAATTAAATAAGCTTAACTATAAAGATATTATCAAGTCTATTTGCATTAGTAATGTAGTGTATCCCATATGTTTGGAAACATTCGTTATTTATTTATTCGTTATTTATTTATTTATTCTTTATTTGTCTCTATTATATTTCTTCACCAGCCCCCATGAACCAAGGACCTTGCCGTTCGTGGGGAGGTTTACGTGCCTCAGCGATACAGATGGCCGTACCGTAGGTGCAACCACAACGGAGGGGTATCTGTTGAGAGGCCAGACAAACGTGTGGTTCCTGAAGAGGGGCAGCAGCCTTTTCAGTAGTTGCAGGGGCAACAGTCTGGATGATTGACTGATCTGGCCTTGTAACACTAACCAAAACGGCCTTGCTGTGCTGGTACTGCGAACGGCTGAAAGCAAGGGGAAACTACAGCCGTAATTTTTCCCGAGGGCATGCAGCTTTACTGTATGGTTAAATGATGATGGCGTCCTCTTGGGTAAAATATTCCGGAGGTAAAATAGTCCCCCATTCGGATCTCCGGGCGGGGTCTACTCAAGAGGACGTCGTTATCAGGAGAAAGAAAACTGGCGTTCTACGGATCGGAGCGTGGAATGTCAGATCCCTTAATCGGGCAGGTAGGTTAGAAAATTTAAAAAGGGAAATGGATAGGTTGAAGTTAGATATAGTGGGAATTAGTGAAGTTCGGTGGCAGGAGGAACAAGACTTTTGGTCAGGTGAATACAGGGCTATAAATACAAAATGAAATAGGGGTAATGCAGGAGTAGGTTTAATAATGACTAAAAAAAAATAGGAGTGCGGGTAAGCTACTACCAACAGCATAGTGAACGCATTATTGTGGCCAAGATAGAAACGAAGCCCATGCCTACTACAGTAGTACGAGTTTATATGCCAACTAGTTCTGCAGATGAAGAAATTGATGAAATGTATGAAGAGATAAAAGAAATTATTCAGATAGTGAAGGGAGACGAAAATTTAATAGTCATGGGTGACTGGAATTCAAGAGTAGGACAAGGGAGAGAAGGAAACATAGTGGGTGAATATGGATTGGGGGAGAGAAATGAAAGAGGAAGCCGTCTGGTAGAATTTTGCACAGAGCATTAACTTAATCATAGCTAACACTTGGTTCAAGAATCATAAAAGAAGGTTGTATACATGGAAGAATCCTGGAGATACTAGAAGGTATCAGATAGATTATATAATGGTAAAACAGAGATTTAGGAACCAGATTTTAAATTGTAAGACATTTCCAGGGGCAGATGTGGACTGTGACCACAATCTATTGGTTATGAACTGTAGATTAAAACTGAAGAAACTGCAAAAAGGTGGGAATTTAAGGAGATGGGACCTGGATAAACTGACTAAACCAGAGGATGTACAGAGTTTCAGAGAGAGCATCAGGCAACAATTGACAGGAATGGGGGAAAGAAATACAGTAGAAGAGGAATGGGTAGCTCTGAGGGATGAAGTAGTGAAGGCAGCAGAGCATCAAGTAGGAAAAAAGACGAGGGCTAGTAGAAATCCTTGGGTAACAGAAGAAATATTGAATTTAATTGATGAAAGGAGAAAATATAAAAATTCAGTAAATGAAGCAGGCAAAAAGGAATACAAACGTCTCAAAAATGAGATCGACAGGAAGTGCAAAATGGCTAAGCCGGGATGGCTGGAGGACAAATGTAAGGATGTACAGGCTTATCTCACTAGTGGTAAGATAGATATTGCCTACAGGAAAATTAAAGAGACCTTTGGAGAAAAGAGAACCACTTGTATGAATACCAAGAGCATTGATGGAAACCCAGTTCTAAGCAAAGAAGGGAAAGCAGAAAGGTGGAAGGAGTATATGGAGGGTCTATACAAGGGCGATGCACTTGAGGACCATATTATGGAAATGGAAGAGGATTTAGATGAATATGAAATGGGAGATACGATACTGCGTGAAGACTTTGACAGAGCACTGAAAGACCTGAATCGAAACAAGGCCCCAGGAGTAGACAACATTCCATTGGAACTACTGACGGCCTTGGAAGAGCCAGTCCTGACAAAACTCTACCATCTGGTGAGCAAGCTGTATGAGACAGAGGAAATTCCCTCAGACTTCAAGAAGAATATAATAATTCCAATCTCAAAAAAAGCAGGTGTTGACAGATGTGAAAATTACCGAACTATCAGTTTAATAAGTCACAGCTGCAAAATACTAACGCGAATTCTTTACAGACGAATGGAAAAACTGGTAGAAGCCGACCTCGGGGAAGATCAGTTTAGATTCCGTAGAAATGTTGGAACACGTGAGGCAATACTGACCCTACGACTTATCTTAGCAAATAGATTAAGGAAAGGCAAACCTACGTTTCTAACATTTGTAGACTTAGAGAAAGCTTTTGACAATATTGACTGGAATACTCTCTTCCAAATTCTAAAGGTGGCAGGGGTAAAATACAGGGAGCGAAAGGTTATTTAAAATTTGTACAGAAACCAGATGGCAGTTATAAGAGTCGAGGGGCATGAAAGGGAAACAGCGGTTGGGAAGGGAGTGAGACAGGGTTGTAGCCTGTACCCGATGTTATTCAATCTGTATATTGAACAAGCAGTAAAGGAATTAAAAGAAAAATTCAGAGTAGGTATTAAAGTACATGGAGAAGAAATAAAAACTTTGGGGTTCGCCGATGACATTGTAATTCTGTCAGAGACAGCAAAGGACTTGGAAGGGCAGCTGAACGGAATGGACAGTGTCTTGAAAGGAGGATATAAGATGAACATCAACAAAAGCAAAACGAGGATAATGGAAAGTAGCCGAATTAAGTCGGGTGATGCTGAGGAAATTAGATTAGGAAATGAGACACTTAAAGCAGTAAAGGAGTTTTGCTACTTGGGGAGCAAAATAACTGATGATGGTCGAAGTAGAGAGAGGATATAAAATGTAGACTGGCAATGGCAAGGAAAGCGTTTCTGAAGAAGAGAAATTTGTTGACATCGAGTATATTTTTAAGTGTCAGGAAGTCGTTTCTGAAAGTATTTGTATGGAGTGTAAGTGGAAGTGAAACATGGACGATAAATAGTTTGGACAAGAAGAGAATAGAAGCTTTCGAAATGTGGTGCTACAGAAGAATGCTGAAGATTAGATGGGTAGATCACATAGCTAATGAGGAGTTATTGAATAGAATTGGGGAGAAGAGGAGTATGTGGCACAACTTGACAAGAAGAAGGGACCGGTTGGTTGGACATGTTCTGAGGCATCAAGGGACCACCAATTTAGTACTGGAGTGCAGCGTGGAGGGAAAAAATCGTAGAGGGAGACCAAGAGATGAATACACTAAGCAGATTCAGAAGGATGTAGGCTGCAGAAGGTATTGGGAGATGAAGAAGCTAGCACACGATAGAGCAGCATGGAGAGCTGCAACAAACCAGTCTCAGGACTGAAGACAACATCAACAACAACAACATATTTCTTCACAGGTCTTGGCGCTTCTCTGAAAAATAACTTTACTGGAAAACACTAACGAAAATCGCATTATGAACACCCTGTGTAACAGCGCTTTGTTTATTGTTTGAAAGCACAACTGAGAGATAGTAAATGAAAGTATTGTCCAAAGACTTCAATTTCTTTTTGTGAATTTCAGTTTGAAACTGTGGTATTAATTTTAAAGTGTTCCCCACAGAGAGAACATATCGGATTGCCAAAACTTTAGTTTTGTTAATATGCTTTTATCAAGCTAGATAATGTTCAACAACCATATTTAAAAAGTTTTATGTGGTGGCGGTAGTCGTAATGTATTGATTTGGGTGCACGATAGCACGGAATTCAATGCCCTTATTGAAGTTTTATGGCACGAGTATGAATAAAAATCGTAGGATAATAATACTTTAATAACAACTATATCATAAAAGTTCCCTAAAACACACATCCACACATAGGCACACAGACAGACAGACAGACAGGCATAGACACACAAACAAACAAACACACACACACAAACACAAACACACAAAAACAAACAAACACACACACAAACACCACAAGCTACATGTAATGTACTGTTATTTATTTCTGTCACATTTCATAACTAGTGAAGCCGGAAATTGTGTGGGAGGAGGAGTCCGTCTTAGTGTAATTCATTAAATATATATATTTTTTAATTTTTAAATTTAAAAACTTCGATGCCTAGACAATTCTTTTCGGAATACAATAAAGGACGATGATTAATTTCGGTTGCCTTTTACAACCATCTTCAGTTCATGATCTCGCAAGACGACGGTAATAAAGAAGGAAAACTTCTTTTATTGGTCTATAAGAAATATAAGCAATCGTAGACTTAACAACGTGGTATTGTAAGTAGTGCCCCCTGCAGGCGGTGAGTACCTTACTTTTATCTATTACCATCAATGTATAATGAACTATCGGTGTCATATAGTCTTTAAGAAGGAACAGATTTCTACTGGCGTTATTCGAAAACTGGTCCACTGATCATCTGGAAGAAAAATTGTTGTAGGCTACTTCTATGCCTCTGGCTGGAATTCAGCCGCGACGTCCCATGCGTTACTGTCATGTCTTTCAATATTCTGTAATTCTGTGAAACTGTACTAGAAATAATGATGACATTTTTACTAAACATTCTGATGCACATAACTGGCGGTAAGCTACCAATTGGCAATGGGCACCCGCAAAATATCTATTACTATGTAGAATCTCGTTGGGAACAACATAATGTCTTGGGCTAATTACTGAAACGAAACGTAACAGCTACAAATTGCTCACTTTATCCAAAAATAGAAAACTAAGAATCTTTGGAATTAGTTAAAAGTGAACTTATTTTGGGATACTAGGAGGTTGTTAGAAATCACTGCAGAGCTGCGCGAGCAATTGTTGGACGACATCAATACACAGTTATTTGAAGCAGTGCAGTCTGTATTGTGTACATCAAACGATGCTGTTTATGACTAATTTAAGTGATGTGTCTGGATGTAGATAACTATAGACCTTCGTCAGCATGCAAAGTGATCATTGTTTCCATTTGCGTCAGAATGTTACGCAAGCCCTGCATTGTTCCGTATCAATTTCACATTCCCAAGCTACGCGACACTGGAGGACACACAGACGGACTAGAAGAGAATTTTTTATTAGATAGTCAATAGTTAAGTAAAGGACATTCTGTTTTCAGTAAAAATCGAATATTGGCGGTCCCTAAGCTGCAACTGGTAGCGGATTCCAGGTTTCGTGTTCTGGGTTCCGCATCACCATCTATACTCCACAAGGTAACGTACACTGCATGGCAGCTGATATTTCGTAGCAATATTAAGGAATTCCTGTCCTATTCCATTTGCTATGTAGCGTGGGAAAATAACTTTCTGCTTACTTAGGTACGTGCATAATCCAACTTTTTTATTTCCATTATTCTTACATTCGATACATCATGGGTACAGTATAATTGTTTCGTAGTCTTGCCTCAGTGTCTGTATCCTGAATTTAGTCAGCAAGGTTTCACAAGAACTTAGACTTCTCCTTCTAAAAACTTTGTTTTCTCAGCTCTTTTGTTAAAGTGAGAGATATGCTGTAGTGACCTGTTACGTTCTTTTCAATGCGCCTGTGCTATCTACTTGACAGGAGCACATCGTCAGCCACTATAGTGTTTTATATGCTGTATCCATTTCAGATGCTCCACATGCTCCCACCAAATCTGTATCCATTTCAGATGCCCCAGAGCCTCCGAACAAAACTAAGTATGAACACTTAATATAGTGACGGAAAAAATTGCAACTCTAAAATATAATTAATCTAGAGCAGTGAAATTTTGATAATATATTCGTATATGTAAGATTTGTATAGGTAAGATCACAGGTTAATGTAAATGCAAGATAAGCCATCGCAAATGTGATATGACAGTACCTTAATAACCGGTGTAAACGCCAGAATGTTGAATGCGAGCGTGGAAACGTGCGTGCGTTGTACTGTACAGGTGCCGGATGACAATTTGTGGGATGGAACTGCATGCCTGTTGCACTTGGTTGGTCAGTACATTGACGTTTAATGCTGTTTGTGGATGACGCTGGAGTTGTCGTTCGATGATGTCCTATTTGTGGTTGATTGGAGACAGACCTGGTGATCGATCAGACATCTGTAGAGCATGTTGGGTTACAACAGCGGTATGTGGGCGAGCGCTATCCTATTGGAATACACACCCTGGAATGCTGTTCATGAATGGCAGCACAACAGGTTGAATCACCAGACTGACGTACAATTTTGTAGTCAGGGTGTGGGATACTGTCGTACGAAATCGCACCCCAGACTATAACTCCAGGTGTAGGTCCAGTTTCTCTAGCACGCAGACAGGTTGGGTGCAGGTCCTCAACCGCCCTCCTTCTAACGAACGCACGGCTATCACTGGCACCGAGGCAGAATCAGCTTTCATCAGACTCCCTGCCCTCCAATGAGCTCTGGCTTGACATCAGTGAAGTCACAGATGGTGGTGGTTTGTGATCAGTGGAATGCATCGCATATTATCATGAATACCGCTGCTAGTAGTGAGGTACAGTTGCTACATCCCTGCCATTTTCCTGCAATATCACAGAAGGAACATCCAGCGTCGCGTAGCTCTACTACACGACCTCAGCGAGGTGTTGATAATGACGTCTTTGTCTCCTTAAAGACATTCTTAGCAAACCTCAACTCACCGCGTCCGATCTCAAAGGTAACTAACGCTCACGACCGTTACAGCGTGTATTTAAAGCAAACCTGATTTTCATCCTCATAGTGGTGCTACTAGCGCCACTCTTGTGTGACTGGTGCGAAATATGAACAGACATTATCTTTCAGCTGTAGAAAGAGCCCTACCAACTTCGTTTATGTCGTACCACTCTTTAACAGGCGATATCAAAATGAGAAACGTGTAACTAACAATTTTCCGTTATATAATACAATGAAAAGGTTAATTTATGACTCGTCACGTTAAGTTCTAAAGTAGTTTTATAAACAAAAATTGTACAATGGATCTAAAAAGTCTTCGTATATTTTATCAGTTATTATGCGACGTTTTGGCAATGTTTTTTTTTTTTTTTATCTGGAGAGCGAATAGGCCATGAACATTGTTCTGTCATGTGGGGCTGCATAAAACGACATCGGTAGGGGTAGCTGAATCATCCCATATAAAAGGCTGCTTACATGAGCTAGTCTTTCTTCGAACGAGTAGGTGCAACGATAATGTGCAGGATTCTGGATCGCTGCTATTGGGTTCGAATCCCTCTGCCTTCAGCTGGAAATCACTGATATCCACATGGCAAATCATAGTAATTTTTGCCCGCTTTAGCATGGGTACAACTCCCTGTGCAAATCTCGAACAAGCTGCTGAAAGATAGTACGATGATAAATGGCGCGGCAACTGGGAACGTACTCTGAAGTACACTCCTGGAAATTGAAATAAGAACACCGTGAATTCATTGTCCCAGGAAGGGGAAACTTTATTGACACATTCCTGGGGTCAGATACATCACATGATCACACTGACAGAACCACAGGCACATAGACACAGGCAACAGAGCATGCACAATGTCGGCACTAGTACAGTGTATATCCACCTTTCGCAGCAATGCAGGCTGCTATTCTCCCATGGAGACGATCGTAGAGATGCTGGATGTAGTCCTGTGGAACGGCTTGCCATGCCATTCCCACCTGGCGCCTCAGTTGGACCAGCGTTCGTGCTGGACGTGCAGACCGCGTGAGACGACGCTTCATCCAGTCCCAAACATGCTCAATGGGGGACAGATCCGGAGATCTTGCTGGCCAGGGTAGTTGACTTACACCTTCTAGAGCACGTTGGGTGGCACGGGATACATGCGGACGTGTATTGTCCTGTTGGAACAGCAAGTTGCCTTGCCGGTCTAGGAATGGTAGAACGATGGGTTCGATGACGGTTTGGATGTACCGTGCACTATTCAGTGTCCCCTCGACGATCACCAGTGGTGTACGGCCAGTGTAGGAGATCACTCCCCACACCATGATGCCGGGTGTTGGCCCTGTGTGCCTCGGTCGTATGCAGTCCTGATTGTGGCGCTCACCTGCACGGCGCCAAACACGCATACGACCATCATTGGCACCAAGGCAGAAGCGACTCTCATCGCTGAAGACGACACGTCTCCATTCGTCCCTCCATTCACGCCTGTCGCGACACCACTGGAGGCGGGCTGCACGATGTTGGGGCGTGAGCGGAAGACGGCCTAACGGTGTGCGGGACCGTAGCCCAGCTTCATGGAGACGGTTGCGAATGGTCCTCGCCGATACCCCAGGAGCAACAGTGTCCCTAATTTGCTGGGAAGTGGCGGTGCGGTCCCCTACGGCACTGCGTAGGATCCTACGGTCTTGGCGTGCATCCGTGCGTCGCTGCGGTCCGGTCCCAGGTCGACGGGCACGTGCACCTTCCGCCGACCACTGGCGACAACATCGATGTACTGTGGAGACCTCACGCCCCACGTGTTGACCAATTCGGCGGTACGTCCACCCGGCCTCCCGCATGCCCACTATACGCCCTCGCTCAAAGTCCGTCAACTGCACATACGGTTCACGTCCACGCTGTCGCGGCATGCTACCAGTGTTAAAGACTGCGATGGAGCTCCGTATGCCACGGCAAACTGGCTGACACTGACGGCGGCGGTGCACAAATGCTGCGCAGCTAGCGCCATTCGACGGCCAACACCGCGGTTCCTGGTGTGTCCGCTGTGCCGTGCGTGTGATCATTGCTTGTACAGCCCTCTCGCAGTGTCCGGAGCAAGTATGGTGGGTCTGACACACTGGTGTCAATGTGTTCTTTTTTCCATTTCCAGGAGTGTATTTTGTGTGCATTGGCATTCTGGTGTATTATTCGTTCGGTCCAAACATACAACGTCTTACAAGGTTAAAAAAACACTTCCAGCACGTAGTGAATGATACAAGAAATCGAGCATACAACGTCTTATACACACACATACAAACACATACACACACACACACATATATATATATATATATATATATATATATATATATATATATATATATATATACCAAACCAAAACTTAACAGTTACAAATTATCTCCAACTTCTAAAAAATGCAGCTAATAATTCGCAAATACCTAAATTCTTCATAAAGAAGATAATTAACAAATGAGAACGAAATGGTTGATGAATACTGACCATTTCCATAATCAACCAGTCGTATTCCCTTCTGTATGTCCTTGGTTGCATTTCGACCTGAAAAGATACAAACTTTCTCTCTTTCCGTATACCAGGTAAGTTGCAATCAGAGTCCCTTTGAAGAATACCAGTGGGCCTTCGACACATGCGGGTGGAGTCACCTATACCAGCACGTCAATACAATGCTTGTGTGGCAAAACACCTAAATTGCACAAAGAATCACCGCTAAATTCTGATGTATATGGACCAAATGCAATGTTCCCTCCAGCCGTAGTGAAACGGTACTAACAATACGACCAGATCTCAGATCGATTCCATATTCCTATATTTCCAAAAGGCTTTCGATACTGTTCCTCACAAGCGACTATTATTCGAATTGCTTGCATGTCGAGTATCATCTCAGTTGTGTGACTGAATTCGCGAGTTCCTCTCAGAGAGATCACAGTTCGTAGTGATACAGTAGAACAGAAGTGGTATATGGCGTTCTGCAAGATAGTTTCTATATGGTGCGAGAAGTGGCAATTGGCACTAAACAAACAAAAGTGTGAGGTCATCCACATGGGTACTAAAAGAAATCCGATAAATTTTGTGCATACGATAAATCGCACGAATCTAAGGGCTGTCCATTCGACAAAATACCTAGGAATTACAATTACGAGCAACTTAAATTGGAAATACCACATACATAATACTGTGGGGAAGGCGAAACAAAGACTGCGCTTTGTTGTCAGAACACTTAGAAGATGCGACAAACCCACTAAAGAGAGAGCCTACATTACACTTGTCCGTCCTCTGCTGGAATATTGCTGCACGGTGTGGGATCCTTACCAGGTAGGATTGACGGAGGACATCGAAAAAGTGCAAAGAAGGGCAGCCCATTTCGTGTCATCACGCAAAATGGGTGTGAGTGTCAGTGATATGATACGAGAGTTGCGGTGGCAGTCACTGAAACTAAGGCGATTTTCTTTGCGGCGAGATCTATTTACGAAATTTCGATCACCAAATTTCTCTTCCGAATGCGAAAATACACTCCTGGAAATTGAAATAAGAACACCGTGAATTCATTGTCCCAGGAAGGGGAAACTTTATTGACACATTCCTGGGGTCAGATACATCACATGATCACACTGACAGAACCACAGGCACATAGACACAGGCAACAGAGCATGCACAATGTCGGCACTAGTACAGTGTATATCCACCTTTCGCAGCAATGCAGGCTGCTATTCTCCCATGGAGACGATTGTAGAGATGCTGGATGTAGTCCTGTGGAACGGCTTGCCATGCCATTTCCACCTGGCGCCTCAGTTGGACCAGCGTTCGTGCTGGACGTGCAGACCGCGTGAGACGACGCTTCATCCAGTCCCAAACATGCTCAATGGGGGACAGATCCGGAGATCTTGCTGGCCAGGGTAGTTGACTTACACCTTCTAGAGCACGTTGGGTGGCACGGGATACATGCGGACGTGCATTGTCCTGTTGGAACAGCAAGTTCCCTTGCCGGTCTAGGAATGGTAGAACGATGGGTTCGATGACGGTTTGGATGTACCATGCACTATTCAGTGTCCCCTCGACGATCACCAGTGGTGTACGGCCAGTGTAGGAGATCGCTCCCCACACCATGATGCCGGGTGTTGGCCCTGTGTGCCTCGGTCGTATGCAGTCCTGATTGTGGCGCTCACCTGCACGGCGCCAAACACGCATACGACCATCATTGGCACCAAGGCAGAAGCGACTCTCATCGCTGAAGACGACACGTCTCCATTCGTCCCTCCATTCACGCCTCTCGCGACACCACTAGAGGCGGGCTGCACGATGTTGGGGCGTGAGCGGAAGACGGCCTAACGGTGTGCGGGACCGTAGCCCAGCTTCATGGAGACGGTTGCGAATGGTCCTCGCCGATACCCCAGGAGCAACAGTGTCCCTAATTTGCTGGGAAGTGGCGGTGCGGTCCCCTACGGCACTGCGTAGGATCCTACGGTCTTGGCGTGCATCCGTGCGTCGCTGCGGTCCGGTCCCAGGTCGACGGGCACGTGCACCTTCCGCCGACCACTGGCGACAACATCGATGTACTGTGGAGACCTCACGCCCCACGTGTTGACCAATTCGGCGGTACGTCCACCCGGCCTCCCGCATGCCCACTATACGCCCTCGCTCAAAGTCCGTCAACTGCACATACGGTTCACGTCCACGCTGTCGCGGCATGCTACCAGTGTTAAAGACTGCGATGGAGCTCCGTATGCCACGGCAAACTGGCTGACACTGATGGTGGCGGTGCACAAATGCTGCGCAGCTAGCGCCATTCGACGGCCAACACTGCGGTTCCTGGTGTGTCCGCTGTGCCGTGCGTGTGATCATTGCTTGTACAGCCCTCTCGCAGTGTCCGGAGCAAGTATGGTGGGTCTGACACACCGGTGTCAATGTGTTCTTTTTTCCATTTCCAGGAGTGTATTTTGTTGGCACTTACCTACGTAGGAAGAAATCATCATCATAATAAAATAAGAGAAATCAGAGCTCGAACGAAAGGATTTAGGTGTTTCTTTTTCTCGCGTGCCATTCGAGAGTGAAATGGTAGGGAAGTTGGTATGTCTGCGTAAGCAGAAAAAACTAACGATCAAGTCCGAAAACAATTTATTGGTCTGTTCAATTAACCAAAACAAATTCTTCAAGAATAACACCAACACAAAACAGTGATCCGTCTTCGAATTACAACTACATACAAGAATAATATAGCAAACAACTGAAATAATTTCCTGCTAGTCTCTGGCAGAGACTTCTCCGATATACCAAGCCTAATCCGGAGATAGGCGGGAAGATCCAAGCCGGGCTGCCGCCCCGGCAGCTATCCACGTCTGCTGGCGGTCGATGAACTTGCCGATTTGCGGTTTTTTTTTTCCTTTATTGTAATTTTAAACACCTATACAGGCGGGCTGTCAGCAGCATAGTACGCTGCTCTTCAGCCTTAAGTGGAACAATAAACAGGACAGAGAGGTGATATATACAATACAAAAAACGGCGGGCAAAAAATGGAGATACAAAAAAAAACAATAACAAGAAACCGTTCACGTTGGAGGAAAAAAAACACTAACACTTGGAGACACGGCGCACAAAACACGGAGAACGGCGACGGCACATGTGAGCAGTTGAGTTGTAACTGCACGAAACACAAAACGATGCACACACACTAAACACTGATGGCGATGATCTCCGGCGCGCGAATGTTCACTGAGCGTGTACGAGTCCGGGGACCTGCCAAGAGAGGAGGTGGAGGAGGAGGAAGGGGAAATGGGAGAGGGGAGAGCAGAGATGCCATGGGCAAAGGAGAGAGGGGGAGGGAGGAAGGGGGAGGGGAAGCCCGGGGGAGAGGGTAGGAGGGAGGGGGGAAAGGAAAGAGAAGGGAAGGGAAAGGGGGGAGGGAGGGTGCCTAAAGGAAATGACACAGGAGGTGGGGGGGGGAGGATCAAAGTTGATAGGACGGGTAGATGCAGGGGAGGAGGACATCATCAGGGAGGGGGAGCTGGCAGAAGCCACCTTGGGAGAGGGTAAGGAGGCCGATTTGCGGCCGATCGCCGGCCTTTATAGCGCTTCGGCGGATGAGTACGTCGGAACTATTTTCCATCACGTGGTTTGACGTGTGAAAATAGTTCCAGGATCTGCAGCGGCCTCTTCCTTATGTTTATGTGGACCGGTAGTGGCCCCTGATGGCCGCTGGTGTCTTTGCTGTGTTGTTGTTGTTGTTGTTGTGGCCGTTCATCAATATTGCCTGTCGGTTGTGTAGTGCTTCGGTGTGCCTGCGAAGTGGGCAACCCGCGGCTGCAGGCTGTCAGTTTGGTTACTGATACTCTAGGCGCCGTGATGTCTGGTGGAGAAGGCCACAGCAGAAGTAGTATTAAAATGTTTCACTGAACCCTCTGCCAGGCACTTAAGTGTGAATTGCATAGAGTAACCATGTAGATGTAGATGTCGCAAAGACGTGGATGATGGATGGTAATGGAGAAGAAAGACTATCGACATCGACCACAGAGGGCTGTGTCCGGAAACGTGGAAGAGCATCTGGAGGGAAAGAGATTTTCCAACGATGAAAACGTTCACCGACCGTTACTCGAATGGTTCCGTAACCAAAATGCTAATGATCGAACCACTGATTTACTGTGTCCAGACTAAGCGCCTGCAACTCTCGCTTCCCGCGAAGCAGACCGGTACAGCGGGCCCCGGACCGAGTAGGGGTCAGCCTGGCCGGTCGTCCCGTAAACACAGACGCTTCCCAGAGACCACCAGGAGGCGTCCACGGCGCCACAAGAGGTCGCTACAGCCGCGCACCCCTTTCCTTCCGCTCGACACGTGACTGCAAATAGAGCCAGCCATATCCATGCGCCAAGCACTATTTAGGCTGGCGCATTTGCCTGGAGAGGCTCCACACCTATAAATCCCTCATCCGCCCTATCCTTTGTTACGCCCATCCGGCCTGGTTCCCCGCCCCCCCCCCCCCATACCTTTTATAAATCCCTTCAAATCCTTGAACGCCATGCTCTCCGCCTCGCCTATCACATCCGTCTCCCCTCCCCCACGCAGATCCTGTATGATCTCATTCCGTTCCCCCACCTCCTCCTTTTCCTTAAAAGGATACGGATCCTGTACACCTCCCACAAACTCGATCCTCCTCACTCGCTTGTCTCGCCCATCCTCTCCCACCCCCGCCCGCTGCCGCACCTGTATTCCCACGTCCCACCCGGTCTCCATCTCTCCACCCTCCTTACCCTCTCCCAAGGTGGCTTCCGCCAGCTCCCCCTCCCTGATGATGTCCTCCTCCCCTCCATCTACCCCTCCTATCAACTTTGATCCTGCCCCCCCCCCCCCACTTCCTGTGTCCTTTCCATTAGGCACCCTCCCTCCCTTCGCTCTCCTTTTCCCCCATCCCTCTTCCTCCATCCCTCTTCCCCTGGGCTTCCCCTCCCCCTTCCTCCTTTCCCCCTATCTCCTCTGCCCATGGCATCTCTGTTCTCCCCTCTCCCTCCCCCCCCCCTCCTCCTCTCTTGGCAGGTCCCCGGACTCGCACACGCTACGTGGACTTTCGCGCGCTGGAGATCATCGCCAACAGTGTCTCGTGTGTGCTGTCGTGTTTAGTGTTCAGTGTTCACCGTCGCACTCCATCGTTCACCTGTGCCATCGACATCTTCAGTGTTTGTGCGTCTTGTCAACAGTTTGTAGTGTGGATTATCGTCGAGTGTGAACGGCTCCGTGTTTGTCTTTATGTGTCTACTGTTTTATTGGCCACCGTTCTGTAACTTATGTGTATTCTTACTGTCTTTTCTCATTGTGTATTCTATGGCTGAAGAGCAGCGCAGAATGCTGCTGACAGCCTGCCTGTTGTACAGGTTTTAAAATAACAATAAAGTAAAAAAAAAAAAAAAAAAACCTGGAGAGGCGGTTCACGCCGAGCGAGCCCACTGGTGTCATCGTAGCTGCCACGTCATCGTCCACCGCCGCCGGCGTACCGGAGCCATCCTCGTAGGGCCTCTACTCGTCCTCGACTCAGGTGACGGCAACGTGGACTCCGCGCCGCTCTTCACGAGACGCCCGGGGCTTGGTTTGGTGAAGTTGAATGGTTAGTACAGACAGTTTATGTTTAGAAGAATCTCTGATTTAGTTATTGGTAGGCTTGGAGCATCAGTCCTACCTCATGAATATTGTTTTGTAAATTTTGAAGAAAGACTTTAGTTTAAATAAAAAACGCTATAACTCACACTCTGAGGTTTTCCTATCCGCGAACGGCGGATATATTATGATTAAACATTCCGACTGTTGTTCACAGAGACACAGTGACTAAGTTCAAAAAAAGTGTCGGTCATCTGTGTATCTTTGAAATTCCGTGTAGCATAATGTATTTAGTGTGCACTGTTTGGTGACACGACAGCGGCTGGTACGTCAGTAAACCGAGAATAGCGTCGATGTGCCGTGCAATTAATATTGCATTACTTCCAGCAACTGTGTGATGTAACGTCAGTGTTATAGGTAGCGAAGGCTTGCCGGAGATTAAACGGGCGAGTACGTCGGAAGGGTAAGAAATGGGCTGTCGTGTCGGCCGCAGAACAAGGGAGGTTTTGCTGTGGAGCTCCGGTCCCCAGCGTCGGTCGGCGGCTGGCCGCGGTGATTGAGCTGTCCGGCGCGCCGAGTGTCGGTCGACAGGCCATTAGGGCCCGGTGCCTGTGGGTGGCGGCCGCGACGCGCGTCACCGCCAGTAACGACGCGGCCGGACCGCGGCGCTCCGTCCGCCCTGCCGGCCGCTGGGCGTCGGAGTTACAGCTACTCCACACCCTGAAGCACTCAAACAGTTTGACAAACTTCACTAGTCTGTCAAATTATTTGATACTGCACACCTTTGCTTTGAGGTTTTTGTCAATCATAGACTATGTTTAACGTGTTTGAGAAATTTTGACTGACCACCGTTTTGATAAGGGGTCGTACGTTTTTTATGTTGGTTTCGCTGCACTTGTTTAGCGAGAAAGCGCTTTTATTACAATTTATCTGTATCGTGAGTTTAACTGAAAGCGAAACAGTGTAAGGATAAACACAAAAGCGCCCTGGCCAGTACCAAAATGGTAGACGCGACGCATTTTCCCAGGCATCTATTATTAAGTGTCTCCCAAAATCTGTACCCTCTACTTCTACATCTACATGGTTACTCTGCAATTCACACTTAAGTGCTTGGCAGAGGGTTCATCGAACGATTTTCATACTACTTCTCTACCATTCCACTCTCGAATGGCACGTGGAAAAAAGGAACATCTAAATCTTTCCGTTCGAGCTCTGATTTCTCTTATTTTATTATGACGATCATTTCTCCCTACGTAGATGAGTGTCAACAAAATATTTTCGCATTCGGAAGGGAAAGTTGGTGATTGAAATTTCGTACATAGATCACCCCGCAAAGAAAACCGTCTTGGTTTCAGTGACTGCCAGCCTAACTCCCGTATCATATCAGTCAAACTCTCACCCCTATTGCGCGATAACACGAAATCCTACCTGGTAAGGATCCCACACCGCTCATCAATATTCCAGCAGAGGAAGGACAAGTGTAATGTGGGCTGTCTCTTTAGTGGGTTTGTCGCATGTTCTAAGTGTTCTGCCAACAAAACGCATTCTTTGTTTCGCCTCCCCACAATATTATCTACGTCGTCTTTCCAATTTAAGTTGCTCGTAATTGCAGTTTCTTAGGTATTTAGTCGAATTGACAGCCCTTAGATTTGTGCGATTTATCGTATACCCAAAATTTATCGGATTTCTTTTAGTACCCATGTGGATGACCTCGCACTTTTTTTTGTTTAGTGCCAATTGCCACTTTTCGCACCAAACAGAAATTCTCCCTAGATCATTTTGCAATTGCAATTGATCGTCTGATGATTTTACTAGACGGTAAATTACATCGTCATCTGCAAACAATCTAACGGGGCTGTTCAAAATGGCTCTGAGCACTATGGGACTTAACTTCTGAGGTCATCAGTCCCCTCGAACTTAGAACTACTTAAACCTAACTAATCTAAGGACATCACACACATCCATGCCCGAGGCAGGATTCGAACCTGCGACAGTAGCGGTAGCGCGGTTCCAGGCTGTAGCTCCTAGAACCGCTCGGCCACACGGCCGGCCGGGGCTGTTCAGATTATCACCTAGATCATTTATGTAAATCGGGAACAGCAGAGGGCCTATGACACTACCTTGCAGAACGCCGGATTTCACTTCTGTTCTACTCGATGATTCACTGTCTATCACTACGAACTGTGACCTCTCTGAGAGGAAATCACGAATCGAATCACACTACTGAGACGATACTCCATATGCAAGAAATTTGATTAATAGTCGCTTGTGAGGAATGGTATCAAAAGCGTTCTGGAAATCTAGGAATATGGAATCGATGTGAGATCCGTTGTCGACAGCACTCAATATTTCATGGGAATAAAGAGCTAGCTGTGTTGCACAATAACGATATTTTCTGAATCCGTGTTGGTTATGTATCAGTAAGTGATTTTCTTCAAGGTGATTCATAATGTTCGAGAACAGTATATGCTCCAGAATGATACTGCAAATTGAGGTTAGTGATATGGGTCTGTAATACAATGGGTTAATCCTATTTCCTTTCTTGAATATTGGTGTGACCTGTGCTACTTTCCAGTTTACTTTCGCGTGAAATGAGCAACGTCATCGAAGTAGGACAGTACCTGCGGAGGTGAAGTCTAGCGGAGTCTTCGTGGATCAGAAGACGATGTAGTTCTCCCATAAACCCGTTGGTTAAATTTGGAAAACAGCAGTTCAGAGAAGACTGTGCTGTCGTTATGCTGACATCACCATGTTATCTCATGTAAGTATCGTGACAGTAAGGCGAGTAGACTAGTGCACTTACAGAGGCATACTTCCCTCTCTCAGTATGCGGAATAAAATAGATAATGCTGGTACAAATTACTCTCCAACAGGTATTTTACAGTGGCTTGAGGGTTACGTAAGTAGATGTAGAGGTTTTTGTGCTGGCCTAAGCTGTCGCCAGCACACTGGTCGGCAAAGATGAAGTGTGAAGGTCGATAGTAGGTACTGCATTGAGTGCGCCTATCACGAGAGAGGCCAGAGACACACCAACAAGCAACAAGCCGCCAACACTCTCTCGACGGCGTGTATTTAGGCCGCCGATGCTGATGGAGGGTCCCACTGACTCACTCTTTCAGTTGGCGTCTTTCAGTCCACTCGCAGAGCAGGTATACAGCTTATCACTGTACATAGTGACCAGTTTAGTGCCTATCACGGGACTAGCAGTGAGGCCTAAGTAAGATTGTCAGAACAAGGTTATCGATATTGTCTGCAAGAGGACTAGTATCGATGAACTTGTACCACCATCATGGACTCTATTCAAGTTAAGTAGCAGCTTCATGCAAATAAAAAACAGTATTAATCAACATGTGCGCTTGTGTTGTAGAAAGAAGACACCGGCTACCCATAACGACATCCTCTCCCTTACTTCCTTGCGGTACAAGACCCTACAGTGGAGACGAAGATACTACAGTTTTTGCCTAGTTTTATCTTTATTTGCGCATTGTATAAGTTGGACACGGTACTCCCTTGGAGTTTGGACTGTGTGCAGCTGGTTCAAATGGCTCTAAGCACTATGGAACTTAACATCGGAGATCATCAGTCCCCTACTTAAACCTAACTAACCTAGGTACATCATTCACATCCATGCCCGAGGCAGGATTCGAACCTGCGACCGTAGCAGCAGCTCGGTTGCGGACTGAAGCACCTAGAACCGATCGGCAACAGCGGCCGACTGTGTGCAGATCAGCCTTTCAGAAATTACTATCGCAAAAAATAAAAATTCAATAATTTTTGACAGCTGCAAGCGGAAATGGTCATGTTTAATTTTATATTACAGTGTTGGATCCACCATTTGATCACGACCAAACTAGGTTTTTGTGAGCACGGGAGATTATTTTAAACAATTATTTCCTTTCCGGTATTTTTCTTTAAAATATAACGGCGCGTTGACAGCAGATCATTAGAGCCGGACCCACTGCGGGCGATAAAGGTGTGAGGTATGGACGCTGCGTGTTGATGGGACGAGTTCTGGCGTCGCACTTGCCTGCAAGTCGCGTGTTCTCCACCTTCTTTTTTTCTCGTTGCACTGTAGCTCTGAAAATATTTCGGCCTTGGAGTTGGTACGGAAAGGAAACACGCGATAGAACGCTACAGCTGCGATGGGTCAGAGCTGTTTATTCTCCAGACCAGTTCTACAGACACGTTTTTCACTTGGTATGTAAATACTTGGGCGATAGGACGTCCCAGACAACTGAAAAAATTCGCAGGGTATATGAGACTTAACAAACAAAGATAGGATAAATAAATGCGAGAAATGCCGCACAATCTGTTTTAACAGCTCAAGTATCCAAATTTCAGACCAGAACAATATACAGAAGGTTGTGATCTCTCAGGCTTTCTCGGCGCGATTGATTAGCTCCGGATGTTCTGCCGAGTTACTGTTTCCACGTTATGTACAATCTATCGAAAACCAACACAGCCATCTTCTTCAGATGCTGCGAGTTTTGCTGTTATGTGTACTCTCAGCACCTGAAGAAGACTGCAGCATTGGTCGGCGAAATATTGTGCGTAAAATGGAAACAACAATTCGGCAGAACATCCGGAAGCTCACTGTTAATACGGAAGACTGGTAAAGAAAATTGAGGATCAGTTCGATGTCACCTGGTGACGATAGGGGTACGTGACACGATTAGGAAACTACTAACTGCAAGACAGTTCCAAAGGAACAGAGACATAGTTGGACAGGAGTAATCACAGGCAGTAATGGACGACATGAAATGCAGTACGTATGTAACAGAGGCGGAGAGATACACTTATAACAAAAAATGGTACATAGTGGGAAACCAGGATAACCGACAGAAATAACGTTCATGTTTGATACAGATCAGGCGCCCAACATAAAGGTCGATATCGGACTCTCAGTAAAGAATATTCCTTCCTCGGTCACTAATGCATATTCAGCAGCTGTTATTCACGCTGTCTACGAAACTGCTGAGGAGCCCTTGAAGGATATTGTCCCACTCCTCTCTGAAGGCAGTTGGCGCTTCTTGCACGGTTCAGGGACGGGGTCTTCGTCGACAAACACGTATGCCAAGACCGTCCAAGATATGGTGTGTAGGGTTTAAGTCCGGGGAGGACGCATGCCATTCCATGCGTTCAGTATCTTCACCTACCATTGTGTCCAACACCTCTTCTCTGCGAGGGCATTGTCGTCCATAAAGAGGAACTCCTGCCCTAAGGCAACCAGAACAGACAGAAATGGTCCAGAATGACCTCACTGCAATACCGCTGTGCTGTAACGGTACCTCGTGCCAAGATATGCAGCGGTGTTTGGCCATTACCTGCCCACGCCGTAATGCCTAGGCCCTACCGATGATGTTCATGAACATTCTGTAGTGTGTAAAGCGTTCTTCTCTCCCTCTACATTAACTGGTGGCCAGAATCACCACATTCAAGCACGATTCGTCGGAGAACATCACTTTGGACCTTTGTTACTGACCTCATACATTCTTGAGTGATGTGATACGTACGAACGGCAAGGAGAAACGAGTGTATGATGGTGCTAAAACGTTAATAATCCTTTTCTTGGATTATGTGGTAAGTTTACATTGTTCATCATTTCCACTATTTCGCACATATATTCCGCGTTTGACTTACGAAATTTATAACCTACCATCAAACCTTTTCATGACAGGAATATGCATTTCACCTCATTTAAGAGAAAAATAAAGCATGTATTAAGACAATTTATACCTGATGATGGACCAAAAGGATCCGAAATGCGTCATGTACTTAATAAAACACGAAACGTTGTGACTGAAGAAGGCGTTTTTTAAATTCATACTTCCAGCCCAATGAACTCTTTCTCCACGATGGTGTGGTTGAAGTGGAATACATTTAACAGGCTTCCGAGCATACAAACCAGCCTGATTTAATCATCAACAAATGGTTCTGCCTGAGACACATGTACCGGTAGCGATTACGAGATCTGCCTAGGGTGAGAAGTCTGTTCACTTTACGCTACTACGGCTACATATCGATGTGGTGGTCCACCTACGACTACGGGAAAGCTTTCGCGTAGCATTTGCACATTTAGCGGCCTTCCTTAACCGCGAGATAACACGTTTGGACACACTTACTAGTTACCCACAGTGGCGACACTTTGTCCGGCTTCGGAGCATCCAGCTGTTCGTCTACGATCGGAAGCACTCAAGTGATGTCTTGCAGACATGTTGTCGTATCACATTGAACATCGCCCTGAACTGTTCCACAACACTCTTCGTCAAATACCGTACTGCATGAAGAGTCGAATGCACACAACGTTTGTACACATGCTTCGATGCTGGTAACACGTGTAGCTACCTACATTTCCTTTTATCGTCGTTCGTCGGGTGTTCCGTAGCAATTGCCGGTTTCGTAGCAACTGGCAGTTGCTCCTTCGCAAGTGTCAGTTGTTCGTGAACAATTCTTAAGCAGTGTATTAACAAATGTAAGTACACCTACCACTCAATCTAAAGCAAAATATCTTTTTTACTACACCCGTAGTCGAGCGGGATAGCTGCGCTGTGTGAGTCGCCTTGCCACGGTTCGCGAGGATTCCCCCGTGGGAGGTTCGAGTCCTCCCTCTCTCGGCATGAATGTGTGTGTCCTTAGCGTAAGTTAGTTTAAGTTAGATTAAGTAGTGTGTAAGCCTAGGGACCGATGACTTCAGCAATTTGGTCCCATAGGAACTTACCACTACCACAACCAGAGCAGAGACAAATGAACATATTGTGTAGAAAACACGGACGGCAAATAGCGAAATCCACTGACATAAGCGACTTCGACAAATGGCCAGATTGTTACGATCCCGCGCCTGTGAACGAGCGTCTCGGAAACGGCCGAGCAGGTTGGCTGTTCGCGTACTGCTGTCGTGGACATTAAAATTATGAAAGCGACTGAAGGACGGCGAAGCTGTGAACAGGCGACAAGATACTGGAAGTCGACGCCTCATCACAGAATGTGAAGGTCGGTGACTTGCCCAGTCTGTAAAGCAGGATAGGCGGCTGTAGAGGGTAAGAGAAATTAGGGAATTAGGGCTCGTACTGAGGCATATAGACAATTGTTTTTCCCTCGCCTTATTTGCGAATGGATCGGCAAAGGAAATGAGTAAAAACGATATAAGGTAACCTCCTCCGCGAACCATACGATGGGTTGCGGAGTATGTATGTACGAAGGTTGCCCAGAAAGTAATGCACCGCATTTTTTTCTTCAGCAGTCCTTTATTGAACATAAAGAGAATTACACACACGAAAGAATGGTGTTTTATATTCAAGCCCTACTTTTCCACATACTCTCCATCCCGTTCTATGGCCTTCCTCCAGCGCGAAACAAGGGCGTGCATGCCCAGTCGGTAGCAATCCTTGTCCTGGGAGCCAGTGCTTCATTGTGTGAACCTCCTTTGCTGATTGACAGATGCAGCTCCAACTGCCGAGTCGTAATGCGCCTGTCCTCGCGAATGACATCAGCTCGCTGCAATATGTCAGGTGTGACAGCCGTGGATGGTCTGCCCGACCGCTGCAAATCGTGGAGCTCCGCCGAACCTGAAACCTTCCCGTCTCCTCTATCTCTCTTTTGTTATGCAACCTTCCATTCTACAATAACCTATGAAACCTTCCCTTAGGATTTCTATCTCTTGCTTAATAATAACAAATGAAATCTTCCCTCTGAAATTAATTCTCTTTCTCAATAATAATAAGTGCAATCTTCGCATACAAATTTAAATGCTGCTTATTAAAAGTGATTTGCTGATTATTTCGATAAAACATAGGCTGTGTCGTCGTTGTGGCCCTCAGTCGTTACCTGCAATAACCCAAAACTGTTCCTTACCTTTTTTACTGTTACTGGATCGCCCTCTGACTGCTACATCAAACTGCGACATGAATATACTTACTCTGTTTTACTATACTCTATTAGCTGCTGGTGGGCTGTCATAATAAGTGGCTGTATTTATTACCAAAGCCGACGTTATTCTTTAATAGCAAGGCTGACGTTATTCTTTAATTAATTTGACTGAAGTTACGTAATTCATAGTTAAACTTTCTCTTGACAACAATAAAATTTTGCAAAGTTTTACGTTGATGGTTTTTGGGATGGATTATAATCAGTAATGCAATATTGCTGGCAAAAATTAATTATATTCTGAAAACGGTTCTTCAAATATTTACTGTTGGTAATGAAATGATTTTACAAACGTACAAACGGGACTTACTTTTTACAATAATCTTACAACTAGCATTGCGCAAACATACCGTCAATAGTCTTGAGTTTCTAAAAAAAATCAATAATATTAATACTCTTATGATAATAGTTAGCTGATGTCTCTGTACATCCGTTTATAATCTCTTGTAAATCATAGCTAGTGGCTGGCAGGCACACCGTTCCTCTCAACCTCTCGCTTCAGACCTGCTACCGACTCGCTTCACTTCTCGCTTGCTACTAACTTCCTACGAACGCTAAAGTTCGGTCTCTCCTGCCAACAATGCTTTCTGGTGCAGACAATCCCTGCTACCATTACAAAATATATCAATGCGCGGTCTCTCCCGCTCTTTTCTTAAAATGTATCCATACGCTGTCTCTCCCGCCCTTTTTAAAATTATATCAATGTGCAGTCTCTCCCGCTAAGAATACTTTGGTGCAGACATTCCCTGCTACCACAATTATTTCCAAAATGACAAATATTAATTATTCCTACTTAATCCTATTAATAAAATATAAACATCTTTCATAAATTGGGTTTGACAATAGACAATAGAAATATACACGTCTTACAAACCGCCTTCTGATTACCTCAGCGCTTTGTGCCCAGCGATTAACTGTACTTCTGTCGACAGCAGATGCTCAATAGACTTGGCACAAGCGTTTTTGATTCCTCACAGTTTCTTCCTGTGCAGTGAGAAATTCAACGACTGCATGTTGGTCGTAACGTACATCATCTATAGACGCCATTTTGAAACTGTCCTGCAGCTACGCTATCTGGGGGAAGTGAGGGAAACTTGGCGCGTTCACTCAGGAGACTTCAAATAATACATATGCAACGTCTTACATTCGTAGCATTGTTTACGGCTGAGAAAAAAAATGCTGTGCATTACTGTCTGGGAAACCCTCGTTGATATGTGAATATAAATGTAGATGTAGATATGTGGTACGTCTGACGACAGAGTACAGAAGTGGAGCAGACAATAACGTTTCCCAGCACACTGTTCGGCACATGTGGTTGAAAATGGGGCTCCTAAGCAGATGACCTCAAAGTGTCCTCAAGTTGACCCAATGACATCAACAATTAAGATACCAATGGGCACTGGATCATTGAGATGGTCCGTGCCTCAATGGAAATGTGTCGCCTGTTCCGATGAATCATTCTTCTTGTTACCCCGTGTCGATGGCCACGTCCGGATATCCTATCACCCAGGCTAACGGCTGGCCGGAGCATGCAGTGCGCCACTGACACAGGCTATGCGGACAGGGTGTGGCAGACATTCACCGCAGCTTCCTTGATACCTGTGGCAGGAGTCAATGGCACCATGACAGCCGTGGACTATGTGAACATTATTGTGGACCACGTGCATCCATTCATGCTTGATGTCTTCCCAGATGGGCATGGAATCTTTCAACGGGATAACTGCTCGCGTCACAAAGTCCATGCTACAATGGCTTGAGGAGCATTATAGTGAATTCATGTTGAAAGAGCGCAAGGCAGAGACATTCTCTTTCTTTCATATGACTCTCAGCTCTATGGGACTTAACATCTGAAGTCATCTGTCCCCTCCTCTTTATTTCCTACTGTTCACTCTGTACATCTATGACAGTGACAAAAATAAAATAACCTTCCAGGAGTGGTACCAACATTCAAGGTGAAAGGACATCAGTGGTGAGAACCGCTGATGGCATTGCTATCACCTGTGAAAGTGAGGAATTATAACATGATCTGCTGAATTCAATCAACAGTCTAATGGAATGAATGTGAAACAAACAAAGATGAAATCCATGAGGCACCGCAGCAATGAAATTCAGGACACAAGATTAAAATTGGGGCCAGTGTAGTGGGTGAAGTGAAGAAATTCTGTTACCGTGGAAGCGAGGTAACGCGTGACGGACGGAACAAGGATAATCTAAGAAGCAGGCTAGCACAGGAGAAAAGTCAGCATACATGCATCAAACATAGGCTTTAACTTGAGACGGAAATTTCTTGGAGTGCAAGTCTGGAGTAGAGCACTGACCTTGGTTTCATTCACGGGACGCAGAACCCTGTAAACAGAAGCGAAGAAGTGTTTTTCTTGCTTATCTCTTCACGCTCTTACCTAATAAACAAAATATAGCTGACAGTTATATGACTGAGGTGTAAACACCTGATCAACAGAACTCAGTACCTCATTCTGAACGGGGAGTCACCGACACAAGTAACGTTGATCGTGGTAGAACCGTTACCTTTTAATATACATAAATTGCCTGATGGATAACATCATTAACTTTTTGATACTGACTGCGAACAATTTAGTTCTCTACAAAGAGGACGCATAATTCGAAAATTTATATAAAGCTCTTGAAGGCCTGTACATGCTTAATGCTTGATACAAAACCTGCGAAATAACCTTCAGCGAAAAGATTAATGTCATTCACATAAACGTAGAAAAAGACCCAACTTCGCTTCATTTCATTAACACAAAGCAATCACTAGAATCAGTCAGAGCTATCAAATATCTGGGCTACTCATATGGAAAGGTGTTTGGCGAACTATCACAAAAACATAGTTCTGGAGTGAGCGGTTGTCAAACCTACACACTTGGAAGAGACTTTACAAAGAGTGGTTCATAGTACGAACTATATACGCGAAGGAGGTCGCATTACAAAACACTTGTTAGATCGATTATTTAGTGCTGTTCTTCCATTATCAAGTTATATTAGTGGATGAGGAAGAGAAGACTTCAAACAAAAGCAGTGCGATATGTCACGTGCTTAGTTAGTAAGAGCGACTGCATCACGTAAGCGTTAATCAGCTTTAGTGGGACATGCAGCACGAAAGATATAGCGCATCACGTAATAACTCAATATTAAAATTAACAGAGTGTAATAGTATAAGACCAGACTATGAATACGTTAGTGTTTGAAGATTACAAGCACGTAAGAATCGTTAGGGTAGAATGAAAGAAATTTGGGATTATTTGTACCCGCCAATCTTCCTACTCACTATATTGATCCTACACTATGAACCCTCTCATTAACCATACGTTGCATTGTGAAGTACTAATACCGTTTCCGCAGTGAGTGTGTGCAACTGTCTACGTATGACCAAAATAGGCGTAACGAAAGATTGAGCCTTGCTCACAATAAAACAGTATGACAAGAGTGCGAAGAAGGTAAATCAATTATTTTAAATTTCGCTTTGTACATTTTGTTAGAAATCCAGACCAATACGACAGAAATAATGCCACGGTAATGCGAGTATATGTCACGAGTATATGTCTCCAAACTTGTCCGGATTCTGAGAAGGGATGTTAACGAAGGAAGACTGGGGAATAAAAAAGTCAAATGAGCTCTGACAGATGGGCGCAATGACGGTGCTCGAAAGGAATGGAAAAATTATTTTGTGAGTGTACATAGGAGAGGGTAGGGTGGGTGGGGGGGGGGGGGGAGAAGACAGTGAAAGTTGGACTGGATTACGCAATAATTGTACTCTTAGACAAGTATGTACATTTAAGAATATCAAAGAGATAAGGGTCACTGCAAATAGTTCAGGAAATGATGGTCATTCAATCTTAGGAATGCCGTCGGTGAAAGACTCATACCGCCCAACACGACAAAGCGGTGGTCAAAAAGAAGGAGCCAGTAGTTCTCGCGTTATGAAGGGAACGACTGTGGTGGAACTAAGAAAGTAGAGAATCTTGAAGATGGGTCCCGTTTAAAGTTAAAGGTTCTTTGACAAACTTGGGGTGCAGGAAATGAAAACAGTACCAACCGGTAGATACGAAAATAAATCTTTAGCAGTCCAGGAAACAAACTGGTAATGGCGGAACCGATGTTCACATTTCTTGAATAAGTCCTTCGATTTATCATGCAGAGAATCCAAAGGCCCCGTGGATGATCAAGCAGTTTGTCGCAATTAACATGGGCTAATTGGTTTGACGTGTTTGAGAGAAATTTTGATTGATGGGTAATTTGAGAAACAAGTTTGGCCGTCTAGGCATGCATCTGTCAATCAATAACCCGTGGCTTGCGGGACTATTATATGTAACTTTGAGGTATCTGGCAACTCGAGCAGATTTCAGTGATCCTGCAGCGCACCTCGTGTATTACCCACTTCGTATCACGATGCGCACAACGTGTAAGCTGCTTCAAACCTGGGGCTAAATTTGAAGAAGTGCCATGATGATCTCTCCATTGGCAAAAGATTCCGGAATAGTCCCCCATTCGTATCTCCGGGAGGGGACTGCCAAGGGGGAGGTTACCATGAGAAAAAGATTGAATAATCAACGAAAGGATAACGTTCTACGAGTCGGGGCGTGGAATGTCAGAAGCTTGAACGTGGTAGGGAAACTACAAAATCTGAAAAGGGAAATGCAAAGACTCAATCTAGATATAGTAGGGGTCAGTGAAGTGAAGTGGAAGGAAGACAAGGATTTCTGGTCAGATGAGTATCGGGTAATATCAACAGCAGCAGAAAATGGTATAACAGGTGTAGGATTCGTTATGAATAGGAAGGTAGGGCAGAGGGTGTGTTACTGTGAACAGCTCAGTGATCGGGTTGTTCTAATCAGAATCGACAGCAGACCAACACCGACAACGATAGTTCAGGTATACATGCCGACGTCGCAAGCTGAAGATGAACAGATAGAGAAAGTGTATGAGAATATTGAAAGGGTAATGCAGTGTGTAAAGGGGGACGAAAGTCTAATAGTCATGGGCGACTGGAATGCAGTTGTAGGGGAAGGAGTAGAAGAAAAGGTTACAGGAGAATATGGGCTTGGGACAAGGAATGAAAGAGGAGAAAGACTAATTGAGTTCTGTAACAAGTTTCAGCTAGTAATAGCGAATACCCTGTTCAAGAATCACAAGAGGAGGAGGTATACTTGGAAAAGGCCGGGAGATACGGGAAGATTTCAATTAGATTACATCATGGTCAGACAGAGATTCCGAAATCAGATACTGGATTGTAAGGCGTACCCAGGAGCAGATATAGACTCAGATCACAATATAGTAGTGATGAAGAGTAGGTTGAAGTTCAAGACATTATTCAGGAAGAATCAATACGCAAAGAAGCGGGATACGGAAGTACTAAGGAATGACGAGATACGTTTGAAGTTCTCTAACGCTATAGATACAGCAATAAGGAATAGCGTAGTAGGCAGTACAGTTGAAGAGTAATGGACATCTCTAAAAGGGGCCATCACAGAAGTTGGGAAGGAAAATATAGGTACAAAGAAGGTAGCTGGGAAGAAACCATGGGTAACAGAAGAAATACTTCAGTTGATTGATGAAAGGAGGAAGTCCAAACATGTTCCGGGAAAATCAGGAATACAGAAATACAAGTCGCTGAGGAATGAAATAAATAGGAAGTGCAGGGAAGCTAAGACGAAATGGCTGCAGGAAAAATGTGAAGACACCGAAAAAGATATGATTGTCGGAAGGACAGACTCAGCATACAGGAAAGTCAAAACAACCTTTGGTGACATTAAAAGCAACGGTGGTAACATCAAGAGTGCAACGGGAATTCCACTGTTAAATGCAGAGGAGAGAGCAGACAGGTGGAAAGAATACATTGAAAGCCTCTATGAGGGTGAAGATTTGTCTGATGTGATAGAAGAAGAAACAGGAGTCGATTTAGAAGAGATAGGGGATCCAGTATTAGAATCGGAATTTAAAAGAGCTTTGGAGGACTTACGGTCAAATAAGGCAGAAGGGATAGATAACATTCCATCAGAATTTCTAAAATCATTGGGGGAAGTGGCAACAAAACGACTATTCACGTTGGTGTGTAGAATATATGAGTCTGGCGATATACCATCTGACTTTCGGAAAAGCATCATCCACACAATTCCGAAGACGGCAAGAGCTGACAAGTGCGAGAATTATCGCACAATCAGCTTAACAGCTCATGCATCGAAGCTGCTTAAAAGAATAATATACAGAAGAATGGAAAAGAAAATTGAGAATGCGCTAGGTGACGATGAGTTTGGCTTTAGGAAAAGTAAAGGGACGAGAGAGGCAATTCTGACGTGACTGCTAATTATGGAAGCAAGGCCAAAGAAAAATCAAGACACTTTCATAGGATTTGTCGACCTGGAAAAAGCGTTCGACAATATAAAATGGTGCAAGCTGTTCGAGATTCTGAAAAAAGTAGGGGTAAGCTATAGGGAGAGACGGGTCATATACAATATGTACAACAACCAAGAGGGAATAATAAGAGTGGACGATCAAGAACGAAGTGCTCGTATTAAGAAGGGTGTAAGACAAGGCTGTAGCCTTTCGCCCCTACTCTTCAATCTGTACATCGAGGAAGCAATGATGGAAATAAAAGAAAGGTTCAGGAGTGGAATTAAAATACAAGGTGAAAGGATATCAATGATACGATTCGCTGATGGCATTGCTATCCTGAGTGAAAGTGAAGAAGAATTAAATGATCTGCTGAACGGAATGAACAGTCTAATGAGTACACAGTATGGTTTGAGAGTAAATCGGAGAAAGACGAAGGTAATGAGAAGTAGCAGAAATGAGAACAGCGAGAAACTTAACATCAGGATTGATGGTCACGAAGTCAATGAAGTTAAGGAATTCTGCTACCTAGGCAGTAAAATAACCAATGACGGACGTAGCAAGGAGGACATCAAAAGCAGACTCGCTATGGAAAAAAAGGCATTTCTGGCCAAGAGAAGTCTACTAATATCAAATACCGGCCTTAATTTGAGGAAGAAATTTCTGAGGATGTACGTCTGGAGTACAGCATTGTATAGTAGTGAAACATGGACTGTGGGAAAACCGGAACAGAAGAGAATCGAAGCATTTGAGATATGGTGCTATAGACGAATGTTGAAAATTAGGTGGACTGATAAGGTAAGGAATGAGGAGGTTCTACGCAGAATCGGAGAAGAAAGGAATATGTGGAAAACGCTGATAAGGAGAAGGGACAGGTTGATAGGACATCAGCTAAGACATGAGGGAATGACTTCCATGGTACTAGAGGGCGCTGTAGAGGGCAAAAACTGTAGAGGAAGACAGAGATTGGAATACGTCAAGCAAATAATTGAGGACGTAGGTTGCAAGTGCTACTCTGAGATGAAGAGGTTAGCACAGGAAAGGAATTCGTGGCGGGCCGCATCAAACCAGTCAGTAGACTGATGACCAAAAAATAAAAAAAAAAAGGGCACAGATAATTTTGATCAGGTAATGTAGGTCTAAATACTGGATTAACGTAACTTAGAAATACCCAACATGTAATCGGCTGGAGATAAATACAGTAGACGGAAACTAGGAGCAGAACTGGTGATTAGAAACAGACATGACTCTAGTGAGACCCGCGTTATTTGCCCGTGTTGCTTAGCTCTCGTCTCCGCGCCTGAGGTTCCCTACTGCTGTGATTGGAAGTGTTCTCCGGATCGCTGATTGGTGCCGCCTGGGATCCATTCCGGACGTCTGCCGTCCAAACGGCACGAGATGAATCGCGTTTCATTGTTTCACAGCGGAGTGGGTGGGGGACGGATGGGCCGAAACAAAACGATGCGACGGGCGGAGGGGCAGAATTGCTCCTGGGTACCCCTTCAACCTGGGGCGCGCGATCCGCAGGCATCGCTGACGCCGGCGTAATTATTCAATAACGGGAAGCGGAAGCGATAGCGGCGCAGAGGGGCGCGCCAAATTGCTGCCCCCAGGCCCCTGCCCCCCACCACCATCCGTGCCTCTCGGGACAGACACACCGCATTACGCTGCGCGGCCCCTACGGGGATGCGCTGCTCCGCTAACAGCGCCGCCAATATCCGCCGCTGTACCTGCGCGGCTAGGATTGTGTATACGGGGCGTTGGAGCGCCGCATCCCAGAGACCTGCTGAATTAGTTTGCCACGGCAGCGGTGTCGAATCGTCACCGGTGTCAAGTTTATACAGTCACCCTAGTCACTGTTTGCCCACGCTAAGGTGTGAACGTTTACATCCACAATCACTATGTTACCAAAACTATCCGGCCACCTGGCTGAAAATGACTTACAAGTTCGTGGCGCCCTCCATTGGTAATTCAATATGATGTTGGCCCACCCTTAGCCTTGATGACAGCTCCCACTCTCGCAGGTGTACGTTCAATCAGGTGCTGAAAGTTTCTTGGGGAATGGCAGCCTATTCTTCACGGAATGCTGCACTGAGGAGAGGTATCGATGTCGGTCTGTCAGGCCTGGCACGAAGCCGGCGTTCCAAAACATCCCAACTATGTTATACAGAATTCAGGTCAGGACTCTGTGCACGCCAGTCCATTACAGGGATGTTATTGTCATGTCGTGTCGTGTAACCACTCCGCCACAGGCCGTGCATTATGAACAGGTGCTCGATCGAATTCAAAGAAGCAATCGCCTTCCCCCAGTTGCTCTTCAACAGCGGGAAGCAAGAAGGTGCTTAAAACATTAATGTAGGCCTGTGCTGTGATAGTGCCATGCAAAACAACAATGGGTGCAAGCCCCCTCCAAGAAAAAGACGACCACACCATAACACCATCGCCTCTGAATTTTACTATTGGCACTATACACGCTGGCAGATGACGTTCACCGAGCATTCGCCACACCCACACCCTGCCATCGCGTACCGTGATTCGTCACTCCACACAACGTTTTTCCACCCTTCAATTGTCCAATGTTTACGCTCCTTACATCAAACAAGGCGTCGGTTGGCATTTACGGAGTGATGTGTGGCTTATGAGTAGCCGCTCCAGCATGAAATCCAAGTTTTATCACCTCCCACCTAACTGTCATAGTACTTGCAGTGGATCTTGATGCAGTTTCGAATTTCTGTGTGATGGTCTGGATAGATGTCTGCCTATTACACATTACGACCCTCTTCAACTGTCGGCGGTCTCTGTCAGTCAACAGACGAGGACGGCCTGTACGCTTTTGTGCTGTACGTGTCCCTTCACGTTTCCACTTCATTATCACATCGGAAACAGTAGACCTAGGGATATTTAGGAGTGTGGAAATCTCGCGTACAGCCGTATGACACAAGTGACACCCAGTCACCTGACCACGTTCGAAGTCCGTGAGTTCCGGGGAGCGGCCCATTCTGTTCTCTCACAATGTCTAATGACTACTGAGGTCGCTGATACGGAGCACCTGGCAGTGGGTGACAACACAATGCACCTAATATGAAAAACGTATGTTTCTGGAGGTGTCCGGATACTTTTGATCAGATAGTGTATGTTTTCCACATGCCACTTCAAGGTGTGTGGTGGATGGTACTCCGTTTTCCTCGTCTCTGTGTCTCACGAATGGCGAGTGCGAAGTTAACCTCCTTATGAACTCTACCCTGGAAGAATTTATCATCTACTATAAAGAAAATCATCTGAATCCGAATCCTGGGCCGGCCGGGGTGGCCGAGCGGTTCTAGGCGCTACAGTCTGGAACCGCGCGACCACTACGGTCGCAGGTTCGAATCCTGCCTCGGGCATGGGTGTGTGTGATGTCCTTAGGTTAGTTAGGTTTAAGTAGTTCCAAGTTCTAGGGGACTGATGACCTCAGAAGTTAAGTCCCATAGTGCTCAGAGCCATTTGAACCATCCGAATCCTGCCAGAACTCAGATCTGTGCATTCCGCCTCAGGAGCAAACAACCCTTCAAATCATCTGGGAAGGAATTTCTCTTGAACACAGTCCGACTCCGAAATATCTGGGAGTGACTTTGAACCGTACACTTACAAATAAATGCAACTGGTAAATTCCACATTACTAAATTTCCCAAAAGCATGGGACACGGTGGCCCACTACAGACGTATTAACGAAGGTACGAGCGTATGGAATAGGTTCCAATATGCGTGAATGGCTTGAAGACGTAATAGAATTCATTATGTTGTCCAGGACGGCGAGTGCTCTTTAGAGACAAGAGCATCGTCCGAAGTGCCTCGGGGAAGTATGATAGGACCCCTATTGTTTTCTATATACATAAATGATCTGGCCGCCAGTTGCTTGCTGATGACGTTGTGGTTTACGGTAATATGTCGAAGTTGAGTGACTGTAGTTTCTACTTGGTGTGATGAAAGGTAGCTAGCGCTAAATACAAAAAACGTAAGTTAATGAAGATGAGCAGGAAAAAGCAACCTGTAATGTCCGAATACAGCGCTTGTAGTGTCCTGCCTCACACAGTCACGTCGCTTAAACATCTGGGCGTCACGCTGCAAAGCGATGTGGAATGGAACGAGCATGTAAGGATTGTGGTAGGCAAGGCGAATGATCGACTTCCGGTTATTGGGAGAATTTTTGGGAAATGTGGTTCATCTATAAATAAGACGGCTTGCAGGACGCTAATACGACCTATCCTTCATTACTGCTCGAGCGTGTGTGATCCGTACCAGGTCGGAGTAAAGGAAGGCATCGAAATAATTCATAGACGAGCTGCTAGATTTAGTTACCTGTAGGTACGAACAACCTGCAAGTGTTACAGTGATGCTTTGGGAACTCAAATGGGAATCCCTGGAGGGAAAGTGACATTCTTTTCGAGGAGCACTATTGACAAAATTTAGAGAACCGACATCTGAAGCTGACTGCTGTTCCTGTTTTAAAGGTTTTGTTAAAGGAAGGTTCACATCCATTATTATTTGAAAGTAAGTTTTGAAATTTGTAGTGTACATTATTGGATATTGCGTATTCACGTTATCCAGGGGAATTTGGGTATTGGTAATCCATCAGTTCTAAGTTATTAATGTTAAAACTGTTAATATTGTATTAAAAATGCTTGTAAATTTTTTTTACGGAAAGTAACTTGTTACTTGGCATAATTTAACTGTTTGTTACAGCGTATTTCTCACCTTATATTAAATTTTATGCCACATTTTCTGCAATTTTTAACGAAGACTGGTTCATAAATTATGTGTATGTATTAAACCAATGAATGAAGCATCTGAAATTGCTTAGGCCCAGTCCTTCCGTAAAATATTGTGGCCGCTTAAGAGGTCGACATTTCCCATTACAGAACTTGCAGAAATCGAGCCTTTCTGTGGAGTTCGTTTTTGCAAGTGTGGTGCTGTACAGAGTAATAACCATCTACTACATTGTTCTTCATCTCCAATCACACGCAGCATGAGAGATCTGATGAGGGTGACAGAGAATGCACTCGACGTTGTCAGTTTCTGGTCAGCCAATGTGTAAATTCATGTCAACTATCGATTTCCTTTTGCTGATTATATAATTTATACTTCTTACAAGATAATAAATAAATAAAACTCTAATTTCTCCAACATCCTCGTTGTGGTCATTTCACGAGACCCATATGGGAGGAGTAACATACTGCTGTTTGTGAAAACTGCAACCCCCACAGGGATTGGTCGGAATCACTCCATAGTCATAGGATGTGTAGAACAGTGGAATCATAATTAGTGATTAAGGCTGCAGAGAGATGGGGTGCACAGAGCCCCATCAGCGCCCTCTTATTTGTATCCGGGAAGGTCAGTGTTACGCCATACTCAGTCAGTGCAGAATTGTCAAGCGAAGCAGAAACTTGCAAGCAAGTGCTGGTGCGGCTCGTCGACATCGAAGGATGCAATGCGCGGTCTCTCCCGTCGGAGGTTCGAGTGCTCCCTTGGGCATGGGTGTGTGTGTTGTTCGTACCATAAATTAGTTTAAGTAGTGTGTAAGTCTATGGACCGATGACCTCAGCAGTTTGGTTCCTTAGAAGTTCACACACTTTTTAACATTTTTGAAGGATGCAATATCAGAAGACGGCAGTGTTGTGTCATGGCACTTAGCCTATCAGCATGACACGGCTTGACTACACCCAATAGCGCAGGGGCCACGACAACGCAAGCACGAAAGTGTGTACATAAGGCAATCACAATAACAAGCCCAGTTATGGAAAAATATTCCAGATGCCATCACTGCGACTCTGTGCGTTTACCTCTCCGGCAGACGGTTGCGGCATTGCTCCTAGGAAGCTAACATGGATCTATTTGTTTCTGCTACGTCACTAGCCAGTGTCAATGTTTCTTTATTTTAAAAGTTGTACAACAAAGTCTTACTAAATGTCAGCTGGATCCAGTGGTACTTGTGTTTTATTTTTAAAGTTTTATGACAAAGCCATACTAAATGTCAGCTGTATCCAATGGCACTTAATGTTTTATCTGAAAAGTATTATAATAAATCCGTACTAAATGCCAGCTGGATTCAACAGCACTTGTGTTTCATTTCAAAAGTTTTACGTCAAAGTCATCAAAATGGTTCAAATGGCTCTGAGTACTATGGAACTTAACATCTGAGGTCCTGTGTCCCCTAGACTTAGAACTACTTGAACCTAACTAACCTAAGGACAGCACACACATCCACACCCGAGGCAGGATTCGAACCTGTGACCGTAGCAGCAGCGCGGTTCCGGACTGAAGCGCCTAGAACCGCTCGGCCACAACGGCCGGCGACAAAGCCATCCTGTATGCCAGTGGATCCAATGGCACTTGTGTTTTATTTGAAAACTTTTACGACAAACTCATACTAAATGTCAGCTAGATCCAATGGTATTTTGTTTTATTTTGTAAGTTTTACGACAAAGCCATACTAAATATGAGTTGGATCCAATGGCACTTGTGTTTTATTTGACAAATTTTATGATGAAGCCGTGCAGCATTGGGCTCCTAACTTCAATATTGCATTTTAACTGTTGATATTTCTGCTTTATATGCACACTGAAGTAGACAAGTGCCTTTTGGATGCAGCATCCGTTTTTGTCAATATATGATTCTCCGAGTCCATTTCCCTTCTGAAGAAGACAAATTTATATGTGTCGAAGCCATGGTAAAGGGTTAATAAACCTATAATTCTGCAACTGGTTGGCTGCTATTTTCCAATCCTATCAATTTACATTTTCATCGCTACAGCAGTTGTAAACGTGAATGGGATGAAACGGCTCCCGCACGTCTTTCAATCCCAGACAGAAGGCTGTCAGTCATTTATGCTTTTTTGAGAATATCTCTCATTTTTGTTAAAATTGTTTAAAGAATAAAGGTCGACTTCGTGTCTGTTTGAGATATAATCCGGTTGTACAAATTGCTTGAAAAATGTCGTGATGTTTGCTGGATATCGTAGATAACACTATTTAAATACTTGGCATCCTACACGGTGTTTTCTGGAGCACTTCTAAGTCCCGGACTGGGCCCACACAAAGCACAATGAAACCGATAATTCACTATCCTGGCAAGAACGCCATTCTTCCTACCAGACGCCAGGCTGTCTCTGACATGATAAATTAATGTTGCCCGGCGCACAATATGTAATGAAATGTATACGGATCTCGTTTTGTTGTTCTCGTATATCACAGGAGTTTGCACGTATTTCGCAAGACAGCAGAGTTCAAAAAAGGATCTTTAAACTTGAGTATTATATCAAGACCTCGTTTTTAACAGATAGGACGTTTTACTTCCCATTGACACGTCTCAGGTCGAGAAGTGAGCAAGCTTGTGTTTAACATAAAAGCTGCTTCACCATTAAGGGAACAGGAACAAAAGACAAACTCCATTCTAAAACATTGTTGATAACAGACCTGAAATTAGCGCAAATATCACCTGCTTGTATGTAACTGTCTCACTACGAGCAGCTTACAAATAACACTTTTAACTGAAGACTATGTACAGTTTTAGAATCTACAGTAAACTGCAAGTGGGCAAATAAGTAGAAGATGTGACGTGTCATACAGAGTCCTGCAGTACACACAGCTAACTGTCCCTTCCATCTCACGTGATGTCCCCCTGTTCGCCCCCTACGCGCCCTTTCCGCCCACTCCCCCCCCCCCCCCCCCATTCGCTCGTTTTTTTATGCTCATGCCACATTCGCACTGATCGTTCCTGCAGTGGCCGTCGGTACAGGTAAATTGGATAAGTTATAAAAATAATGTTTTATTTCCGTGTTGATCCAGTCTGAACAGTCTGATATTACTGAAAGAAAAAAATCACAACATCAAAAAGGAGTTGTGTGGCATAAACGAAAGATGGCAGGCGTGTTTCTACATCTGAAAGCTGAAAGCTACACTACTGGCCATTAAAATTGCTACACCACGAAGATGACGTGCTACAGAAATTTAGCCGACAGGAAGAAGATGCTGTGATATGCAAATGATTAGCTTCTCAGAGCATTCACACAAGCTTGGCGCCGGTGGCGACACCTACAATGTGCTGACATGAGGAAAGTTCCCAACCGATTTCTCAAACACAAACAGCAGTTGACCGGCGTTGTCTGCTGAAACGTTGCTGTGATTCCTCGTGTAAGAAGGAGAAATGCGTACCATCACGTTTCCGACTTTGATAAAGATTATATTGTAGCCAATCGCGATTGCGGTTTATCGTATCGCGACATTGCTGCTCGCGTTGGTCGACATCCAACGACTGTTAGCAGAATATGGAATCCATGGGTTCAGGAGGGTAATACGGAACGCCGTGCTGGATCCCAACGGCCTCATATCACTAGCAGTCGAGATGACAGGCATCTTATCCGCATGGCTGTAACGGATCGTGCAGCCACGTCTCCATCCCTGAGTCAAGAGATGGGGACGTTTGCAAGACAACAACCGTCTGCACGAACAGTTCGACGACGTTTGCAGCAGGACGGACTATCAGCGCGGTGAACATGGCTGCGGTTACCCTTGACGCTGCATCACAGACAGGAGCGCCTGCGATGGTGTACTCAACGACGAACCTGGGTGCACGAATGGCAAAACGTCATTTTTTCGGATGAATCTAGGTTCTGTTCACAGCATCATGTTGGTCGCATCCGTATTTGGCGACATAGCGGTGAACGCACTTTGGAAGCGCGTATTCATCATCGCCATAATGGCGTATCACCTGGCGTGATGGTATGGGGTGCCATTGGTTACACGTCTCGGTCACCTCTTGTTCGCATTGACGGCACTTTTAACAGCGGACGTTACAGTTCAGATGTGTTACGACCCGTGGCTCTACCCTTCATTCGATCCCTGCGAAACCCTACATTTCAGCAGGATAATGCACGACCGCATGTTGCAGGTCCTGTACGGGCCTTTCTGGATACAGAAAATGTTCGACTGCTGCCCTGGCGAGAACATTCTCCAGATCTCTCACCAATTGAAAACGTCTGGTCAGTGGTTGCCGAGCTACTGGCTCGTCACAATGCGCCAGTCACTACTCTTGATGGACTGTGGTATCGTGTTGAAGCTGCATGGGCAGCTGTACCTGTACACGCCATCCAAGCTCTGTTTGACTCAATGCCCAGGCGTATCAAGGCCGTTATTACGGCCAGAGGTGGTTGTTCTGGGTCCTGATTTCTCAGGATCAATGCACCCAAATTGCGTGAAAATGTAATCACATGTTAGTTCTAGTATAATATATATGTTCAATAGACGTTCATCATCTGCATTTCTTCTTGGTGCAGCAATTCTAATGGCCAGTAGTGTATTAAAACTTCGCACCCGTCGCGTAAGGACGGAAATCAGGTTCGCTGCGCTGTAACGATCGTGAGCGTTAGTTACCTTTGAGATCTGACGTGGTCAGTTGATGCAGTCAAGAAAGCCTTCAACGCCACAAAGAATTCATTACCAGCGTCTCGTAGAGTTTGAACGAGGTCGTGTAATAGGACTACTAAAAGATGGATGTTCCTTCTGTAATATTGCAGATAGACTTGTCAGGAATGTAGTGATTAGACATGATTGTTGGCCTCGGCGGCCACTAGAATGTACGGTCGCAAGATGACTGGCCTCCGATACGCCACGTGGCGCTAAAGAGAGGAGAGACCATTGTGTTCGGCATATGGCTCTGGTGCATCGCACTGCATCAGCAGCAGCAGTTTGAGCAGTAGTTGGCATGGCAGTAACAGAACGAACTATTACAAATCGGTTATTTCACGGACAGTTCAGAGCCAGACGCCCTGCAACATGCATGCCACTGATCCCAAACCACCGCTATTTGCGAGAACTTACTGGAGGACAGGGTGGAGGCCTGTTGTGTTTTCTGGTGAAAGCTGGTTCTGCCTCGGTGCCACTGATGGCTAGAAGGAGGCCAGTTAAGGGCCTGCAACCAACCTGTCTGAGTGCTAGACACACTGGGCCTACACCTGGAGTAATGGTCTGGGGAGCGATTTCGTATGACAGCAAGAGCGCAATCGTGGTCAGTCTGATGATTTGACCTGTTATGCTGCCATTCATGAACAGCGTTCTAGGGGGTATTTTCCAACAGGGTAATGCTCCCCTACATACCGCCGTTGCAACCAAACATGCTGTACAGGGCGTCGACCTGTTGCCTTGGCCTGCTCGATCACAAGATCTGTCTCCAATCGGGCTCATGTCCGAGATCATTCGACGACAACTTCAGCGTCATCCACAAATAGCATTAACCGTCCCTGTGCTAACTGATCAAGTGCAATAGGTATGGAACTGCGCTCCACAAACTGACACCCGGCATCGGTGCGACACAATACATGCACGTTTACATGCTTGCAATCAACATTCTGGCAGCTACACCGGTTTTAATGTACCAAAATTTCACATTTACAATAGCTTATCTCGCGCTTACATTTACCTATGCTCTTGCAATATTAATCACTTAAATATGTTACCTAGACAATTATATTTCTGAAATTTCACTACTCTATATTAATTATTTTTTGATGTTGTGATTTTTTCGTCAGTGTATTTTCAACTCCATGTACTTCATTATTCGCAGTTAATTTTTACGCCTGTGAAATAAGTCCGTGTTTGAATATTTTCGAGTAAACCCAGAGAATCTGCGATTATTTCCCAGATATCGGCTAACTAACGATTTATTTGAGGCCTGGATTGCAGTACACAGAGACTCCGCACTGCTATGAGTTTTTGCACTCACAGACCATATATGCATGTATATTCTTAATCATTTGTGCTTTGTCATGTACCAAATTTACAGTACAAGGATAAATGGCTGCGCAATTTTCAGAAACGTTAATGTAATTAACTAGTCACTTTACTCCTTTGTTGAAGTTTAGCAGCAACCCTAGTATTGTACAAAATTTTATTACTACCATTTGCCTGATGAGAGACGAAGACGAATTGTTATAGAATAATCATCTGATTCTGCTCTAAAACTTCTCTGCAGAGCTTCAGGAAGTCATTGCACCGTATGCGAACATTAAACTTATCTATCCCTTTGATGATGCTGTTCAAGAGGAATATACTATATTCCAGCACGTTCTCTCACCCTCTTCTTTCTTTTCACTATCATCATAACAAGATGGAACCCATCGATATAGTGAATAGATCAAAAGAGACTACCATAAAAAGTGAACAAATTCAGCCCGAAAGTGAAATGATAACCTGGTACAGTAATTAAGAACCGGGGTCTTAACGGACATGAAATGGCCACATTGAAAAGCAATTCCCACAACATATACAAAACAGTACAACGCACAAGTGTTCATCACAGTCATTCAAAGAAGACAGGTTGATAGTTGACACACATTACATTCGTTTCTCAGTATTTTAGTATGTTGCACGATATTCTTGACGAAGGGTCGAGTTCGAACTGTAACACAAGCAGGCGTTTGTGATGCGCCTTTAACTTGCTAGCCAAGTCTCCCACCATTACGGAAATCAACTCTAGATACACCTCGTAAATTCACTATCAACAGATAAAATATATTAATCTAAACACCCAAACTGTCTTCAGAGCGTATTACGATTCAAAGAAAGAGACAAATGTTTTCGATTGTGCTTTTTGATTTTGTTTGTTGATATACCAATGGGGAAAAAATATTCATCCCTAAACACTTTCCGATTCAAGCAGATTACTGTTTATACTACAAAATGAAAAAGCTTTTTCCCCTGTTTAATTGTAAGTTTCTGGGAACAACCAATAATTACGAATTCGCTACAAGCAGTAAGCCGGTAAAAAGAGTACCATGTGATGACAGATCAAAAGAATTTACTTCATTCTACCGTGGAAATCAATGAAAGCTGCTGGAAACATTGATTCACGTCATTTCAAAACGTGCTCGTATTTATATATATAGGATGATGTTACAAACTTTCAGGGAGGATGGAGAAGTGTAAATGTAGCAATCTGAGGTACCAAACCCTGTTCCGGAAACGACAGAATCGAAAATTATAAGCGAAAAGGGTTGTGATAACCTGACAGTGGTGTATCTGTAGTGGTACTGTTGTTGATAAGACTGTAGGGTAGGTAACATTCAGAGGTGATAGTGTGGACGAAAACAAGGGAAAAAGTCAGAAAAACATGGACTCTAAATTGTATACCTAAAGAGCACTTGTTCATCTTCCTTACTGTGAAACACATATCTTGTACTGAACAAGTGCCCATAGCTTTTAAAGTATGCATTTTAGAGACCTTATGTACCTGACTTTTTTTCTCGGTTTGGTCTACACGACCACTTCTGAAAGTTGCTTACCCTACAATCATAGCAACAACAACACCAGTACGTGTGTTCCACTGTCAGAGGTGTCAGGATTTTCGCTTACAACTTTCGACTAGGCCGTTTATGGACCAGCGTCCTTTACCACATTTTGATACATTTACATTACTCCATCTTTCCTGAAAGTTTTTAACGTAATCACAGGTTCACCCTGTGTACTAGAAATTAACGATCGCACGCCGGTGCCGGTTTCAGAGTCAGCATTTTTATTTTCTTAAAAACTCGAATGAAGAGGCGAGTTCTGTAAAGGTATCTTTTTTTTATTTTGTAAAATGGAACCCATGAGTAGCTGCTATAAAATTTATAAAAAGAATTAAAATTTATAGCGTTGTGTTTGCAGATTTTAGGTTTTCTGTGTGTTTTATATTGAGGACATCTGTCAATATGAACAAGTTTCCAATATACACGTTGTTTAACGGGAGTTACTATTGCATGTAATTATCTCAAGAACCAGCTCCATGCAAGAGAAATGAAAGCAGAAAGGAAGGCTAGAGTTTAAGTTTCCATCGCTGTCGAAGTCATGCCCAAAATCGATCATTTCTTGTTTAAGAAATCATCATGGTTTGTGTCTCAAATAATTTAAGGAAACCAATGAAAATCTGAATATGGATGATATGGTGGGGATTTGAAATCCACCCCTCAGGAAAGAGAATTAAGTGTCTCAACCACTGCAGTACTTTGCCTGGCGCTTCTTAGCACAACCAGGAAACAGATTTAGCTGGAGTTTCCACTTAATACAGTTACAATTTAGACGAATTATGAGAAAGTGTGCAAAATAAATCTCTTCTCTTGATGTGTTAAGTCCGGTGTGACGTTACGAATAATGCAATAGTCGGCGATGAGAACTGAATTACAGTTTCTGTCGTCAGTCAACATCCCGCTGAGTTGGTTAACGTTACTAATGTGAACGCACTTGTCAGAAACAACCTTTCCGTTCTCCTTGCCTGAGTCACATTACGGTCATAATGAGGTTACTTCGCTAATCAAACTCAACGAAATGGTTGATCTTCACTAACTATGAAAATACCACTCCACTGAAATAAACATAAATAAATTCCATAAACAAAATTTTATAATTTGTAGATCAGCCATATTTTTGTTAGTAATGCACCATCTCCCTTCACAATTCTGTGTTTTATTGTTCAAATCCAACTCAGAAGTTACAACTCCATTTTCAAGAACTACGCTGACGTAACGTTACATTATTTGAAATGTGTACGTATTACTAACAAAAATATTCCTGATCTAGAAGGTAGAACGGCTGAGCAGATACCTGTAGTATTGTTTGTGATTTGTGCTGCGCGCATAATATTTAGTGACGGTCGTATATATGTAAAGGGAAGACGTTATTTGACTTTTGATGCCCTGGTAACGGCTTGGGAGTACAGTGTATGACATACGAGTGCGTCCATCTCGTTAGTACCCTTACTGTTGTCCAGAAATAAAAGTCCACGTGTGCTTCTCCTGTAGACAAAGGCGCCATGCCCGTACAGAAGAGTCACCAGATGTCGCCAGTTACGTTCCCAGGCTAGCATATAGACAATTTTGTTACGCTGCGTCCACTTACGTCGGACATGTTCTGCCCTTTGTAGAAGAACAACTAGAGAACATTTTCTTGTGTGTGTGTGTGTGTGTGTGTGTGTGTGTGTGTTTGTGATGAAGTTAGAGAGAGACCTCGTAGCAAGATCACTTCAAAAGACCAATTGTCAAAAATTACGTGAAAGCTGCAACGATGGTAAGAGAAAGAGATCATCCAATATGAGAATTAATAAGGGAGTAACTCTTAGCCGGCTGCAGTGGCCGAGCGGTTCTAGGCGCTTCAATCTGGATCCGCTTGACCGCTACGGTCGCAGGTTCAAATCTTGCCTCGGGCACGGATGTGTGTGATGTCCTTAGGTTAGTTAGGTTTAAGTAGTTCTAAGTTCTAGGGGACTGATGACCTCAGGTAGGTCCCATAGTGCTCAGAGCGATTTGAACCATTTGAAGTAACTGTTACTTTAAGTACGAGGAAAAAATATGGTATAAGGAATACGTAATGGAGCAGTAAGGAGAAAAGGGGGGCTATGTTCACATAACGAGAGCTGATGTTATAAAGAAAATGCCGCTCTGGAGAACTACACTGCCCTCTGCGGTAATTATTGATGTAGCAGCTCGAGAATGAATGGAACTGATTGGAATCTAAGAAGGTAGCTGGAGATCGGCCCACAGCTTGTAACTCTAAATTAATCAGAATAGTAGAGTACCGCGTGAGGGTAGGAACAATAAAATAAAAAGGAGGCTAACCAGATGATTCTGGATGAAAGAGATAACGCTCTGAATTTAGGAAGCAGGAAAGCGTGGTTCTGATGGCTGGCATCTAGTGACTGATACGTGCCATCCAAAGCCCCCTCAATATGACCAGGTACCCTCTTTCACAATCGGTGCTTCCAATATTATTGAAGACTTTTACCATGGTGGATAGTTACAGTCAAAAATATGAGGCAATAGCTAGAGACCCGGCACAATTCACCTCAACAGATATGGGGTGGAGGAAATAAAAGTGGCCCGGACTAGTGGATACTATTGGACGTTAATGTATACATATAACCACACCAATTTACGTCCAACAAGATGGAGCAACTGCCCATACAACCGGCCGAACCTTGGATCACGTTTACACAAAATTCACGCCTGACAGAGCTGTTAGTAGAGACCAGTCTGGTCGCGGCCCCAGCTGGCGACCCAGGTCATCTGATCTGTCAGTGTGCGATTACTTTGGGTGGGGAGCCCTCAAGTCTATGGAGTATCGCAACAATTCTCAGTCTTCAAGAACTGTAGCAAAATATTTCGGATGAGAGTGCAGCAGTTCCAACAGTCCATCTTCGATCCGCCTCCAGCAACTAGCTAACCAGAGCCCAAAATTGCCAAATAATGAATGGCAGTCAGTTTAGTACTGTATTTCCGTTCCTCTACTGTATATCTCTGTACCGTGGTATTCTGTTCTTGAGGCAACTTCTCTTTGCCCTACCCTGTAGTATCCAGGTACGTTGCTGTATTTATCTGGGTGCCAGAAATGTGAGCCCGTGGTTGGCATGCATAAATAACTGATCAAGCGATACAAAACAGTGTACCAAGCAAACCAGTGGGTTTCAATCATCAGTACTTTCAGATACTTAAGAGCAAAAAATGAAGCATTATCTATCAAAATTAAATTTACATTAACTTTTGCAAATGCAGTAAACCAATCAAATGTTCTTAGCGATAAAACGGTACAACGTTATCTCAATTAGTATTTCACATTTACATTGGGGGGCATCAATGCTTTACGCAATTGAATAAGTATGCCTGTGACATACTGATAATCAAAGATGAAAAGATGCAGAGCTGCTAGAGGTAGCGGATGCACCTGTAGGTGACGTGTTGGATCCGCACAATATGACCAATGCACCTCTGGAGGTTCATGGCGAGCAGTCCTTCAACTAGCATTATCTCAATAGAAGTCAGACGTCGGGAACAGATGGGTCACATGTGTATGCACCGCTGTGTAGTATATGTGCCGTAAGGACTACTCCAGCTTGTTATTATTTTGCATGATACCAAACTTCAGATGTATTTGGAAGTAACTATTTGTATTGTTGACCATTACAGGCTGAGAAGGGGGGCTAAGTGTTTGTAACTTCATGTATCTCCATTTAGGGGAAGTGTCTTTGTATTTGTGTTTTGTATTGTTCGAAGTAGCCTGCTTTGGAGCCATGTCCAAGCAGTTCCTGCCTGAAGTCAATCAACAGCAGGATGTGTCATCACATAGCGACAAAAAGAAAAGTATTTCTTTCTCCTCACGTATTCATGAATTCTAAAATGTTCAGAAAGAACAGCTGTAATGCTTACTGAACAAGTATCATGAGGAAATAACTGACCAATGAATGGTGAGATATTTACAGCATAAATAAAACTTTATAAATGTACCACTCTAGACAGATAACTAAGGAGTGGCCAGTTCTCTGGCCCGAATGTTGATATGACTGAAACGCTTTTCGGTTTTATCTGTCAGGACATCTAAAATAATTAGGTTATCCATCGACCAATCCAGATGCAAAACCACCACATGAATATTTAGTAAAAACTGTGAAAAACACTGACTTACTATGAGATTCTTTGAAGTAGAGTGGCAGTTAATGTTCCGACTAGTTGATGTATGTGGATAACGACGTTTTATGTACGTTATAGTGAGCTGATGACATTGCAAACAATTCCTATGAGCTGACCGTTGTGTAGCGAATGATTTGTTTGGGAATAGTGTTTGACTGGGTTCTGCAAGCTTGGGATTTTAATCAAGCTTAGGCTTATTAAGTACCAGTTTACAACACCAGAGCACTAGCATAAATAATCACGGCAAACCTTTGCGCTTTACCTCTTAAGATAATTTACATCAGATAAACAATGATACCATATATCAAAATAGTTACTCGCCCCAAAGTAATAAAATAACCAGAAGTTAAATAGAAACTTATCGTAAAATATTTATTTACTTGATAAAAATCAACATTAGTTCTGCCCACGATTTAGCATTACTGAAAGGGCACGGAAATGATATAACAACAAGCACACTAGCTCACTAAACCTATCTACTGCCAACTACCACCAACAACTGAACTACATCCCAGACGGACCACATGTATAAACAACACCACTACACGAGCACCCAAGCTACTGGGCGATCTGTAAAAAATGTGCATAAACTAGGAGTAGAATTACAAGACTTCTCATCAATACACAGTGATATCACAATGGTCTCGCAGGGTTTTCGAATTAGAGAGCAACTGAGGACCGGTTTCACAAAAGTCAATATCTACAAGAAAGAACATTTTCAGGAACACATTTTATTCAATTACTTGAACAGTATACATTGCCGATGTCACACAAAATTGCATTTCACAAATAAGCTATACATGTTGTTGTTGTTGTGGTCTTCAGTCCCGAGACTGGTCTGATGCAGCTCTCCATGCTACTCTATCCTGTGCAAGCTTTTTCATCTCCCAGTACCTACTGCAACCTACATCCTTCTGAATCTGCTTAGTGTATTCATCTCTTGGTCTCCCTCTACGATTTTTACCCTCCACGCTGCCCTCCAATACTAAATTGGTGATCCCTTGATGCCTCAGAACATGTCCTTCCAACCGATCCCTTCTTCTGGTCAAGTTGTGCCACAAACTTCTCTTCTCCCCAATCCTATTCAATACTTCCTCATTAGTTATGTGATCTACCCATCTAATCTTCAGCATTCTTCTGTAGCACCACATTTCGAAAGCTTCTATTCTCTTCTTGTCCAAACTATTTATCGTCCATGTTTCACTTCCATACATGGCTACACTCCATACGAATACTTTCAGAAATGACTTCCTGACACTTAAATCAATACTGGATGTTAACAAATTTCTCTTCTTCAGAAACGCTTTCCTTGCCATTGCCAGTCTACATTTTATATCCTCTCTACTTCGACCATCATCAGTTATTTTGCTCCCCAAATAGCAAAACTCCTTTACTACTTTAAGTGCCTCATTTCCTAATCCAATTCCCTCAGCATCACCCGACTTAATTAGACTACATTCCATTATCCTTGTTTTGCTTTTGTTGATGTTCATCTTATATCCTCCTTTCAAGACACTGTCCATTCCGTTCAACTGCTCTTCCAAGTCCTTTGCTGTCTCTGACAGAATTACAATGTCATCGGCGAACCTCAAAGTTTTTATTTCTTCTCCATGAATTTTAATACCTACTCCGAATTTTTCTTTTGTTTCCTTTACTGCTTGCTCAATATACAGATTGAACAACATCGGGGAGAGGCTACAACCCTGTCTTACTCCCTTCCCAACCACTGCTTCCCTTTCATGTCCCTCGACTCTTATAACTGCCATCTGGTTTCTGTACAAATTGTAAATAGCCTTTCGCTCCCTATACATACATAACACAATGGTGGAAAAACATTTGTATAAGCTTTCAGACGCAAATAAAAAAATATGTAAAAATCATAATTTTTTCCAAAACTGAACATCTACAGATCAATTCCTTTGGAGTAGTAATGTTCTAATTTAATAAAACTTGTTCATTAAGGTACTGCACATTTTAATTGTCATGTTCATCGCAACACTCTGGGGTCCTCCCATACAACTCTCAAGTTTCTTCTGGTGATATATCAGAAAATCTCTTTAGTTCCTTTACATCACCATTTTTGTTGGTAGTCACATGGATTTATTACAGGGGCGGTTCATTATCCTTTAAACTATGTTAGTTTCCTTCACTTCAGTAAACATAAGAGGGAAAAATTATGTTGTCTCAACTTCGCAGAAGGCAATACCTTGGTTTGTATATACATAATCTTAAACATGGCGTATATATACAAGAACTCTGGCTTCACACATTTTTGAATGGTAGTTTGCTTTATTAAACTGTTAGCAGTGGTCCTGAAATCGTACAGATGCCAGTCATTGCTCAGATCCATACAGGTACCATGGTTGCTTGGAATCTCATGATAGTGTGAGGGTAAGGTTATCGTTTCAAGTTCTCTGAGTTCCTTTTTTTATTCATAAAATACCCTATTAGAAGAAATATAACTGTGACCTCTGATTGGGAAGTACGGTAGTGAACTACTTTGTCGAAAGCTAATAATAAATATCTACTCCAAGCAGTAGAAGTTCACATTTGGCAAAACTCGTTTTTTTTTTGACTCCGTCTATGGAAAAATTTCACAGTTTTGTGTGCAAGATCAAGAATGTAAAAATAAAGTTTTCATATAATCCGTGTACTGTAATGGATTCGTCTCATTTAGAAGTATACGAAAACGTATATAATTCATTTTCACAAATTTTGTAGTTGTTTAGTCTTATAAAAACGGTTCACAAATATGAAACAACCAGATCGCAGCCAGCCGGAGTGGCCGAGCGGTTCTAGGCGCTAAAGTCTGGAACCGCGCGACCGCTACGGTCGCAGGTTCGAACCTGCCTCGGGCGTGGATGTGTGTGATGTCCTTAGGTTAGTTAGGTTTTAAGTAGTTCTAAGTTCTAGGGGACTGATGACCTCAGAAGTTAAGTCCCATAGTGCTCATAGCCATTTTTGATCTATTGAGTTTTGTTAATTTGTATGCAATTTTCGCCTTATTGGGCCATCTTCAGGATACAACTGACTAGCGTCGGCAAGGGACACTAGTTATTAGGTAACCAAACATTATGAGCACAGATGCAGTCCACTTGCAGAGCATGTTGTGCACCAAACTTGTTTTTAACGTTGTAAATTACACTTTATCCAATGGACAATATTAAACGCAAAAAATAGTCAATAATTCGATTATTGGTTTTAATATTGGGTCAAGTTTAATTTACAACGTTAAAAGACAACTTCTTATACACAACAATCTGTGCAAGCTGCTTATAATCTTTGGTGAGCCAAGAAGAAGCGTCCCCTGCAGACGCCGAAAACTAGTCAGAAATCATTAGAACAAAAACATTTTCTATATTATTCAACCTTAAATATGGAATTTTTCTTCCAAGAAGTGACGGAAGAACAACAACAACAAAAAAATGTTCAAATGTGTGTGAAATCTTATGGGGCTTAACTGCTAAGGACATCAGTCCCTAAGCTTACACACTACTTAACTTAAATTTTCCAAAGGACAAACACATACACCCATGCCCGAGGGAAGACTCGAACCTCCGCCGGGACCAGCCGCACAGTCCATGACTGCAGCGCCCTTGACCGCTCGGCTAATCCCGCGCGACACGGAAGAATGCATGAATAAGATAACATAAGACCTATTTCCAGACATGGAGTCACACGTCATATTTCCTTTGTTTTCTATGTGAATCTGATCCCAAAGTCGTTGCATCTATTTCTGATACGCTTCGTACAGTGGGCTACTTCTCAGGTGTATTTGTGTGCTGGCATGCCTACAAGTCATTAACGTTGTGTGGAGACCAAGTAGGACACCTAGCGGCAAAGACTTCACTTCATTCCGAGTTCTGGTTGATAGTTTGCAATTTAGATGCTACTCATGTACCGTGGTTGGCATGGTTCCAGAGCGTGACGTATGTGGTAATACTTCCACCGACTGTATTTTACGAGATCGCTGCCGGAAAGAGTGTTTGTCTGTGGGCCAAGAAGAAGGAAGTGGACTGTGACAGTACGGAGCGGGAGGAGGAAGCGGACAATTGCGACGGCTTTCTTCTCTTTCAGACGCCCGCAGCTGGTTTGGTGTGTGCCCTTAAGTTTATGCTCTGAGAGATCGTATATCGGACGTCTGTATCCTCCTGTGCCTGTATGATGGAAGAATGTGTATCTGAGGTGCTTCCAGCGAGAAGCCGGCCGGTGTGGCCGTGCGGTTCTAGGCGCTTCAGTCTGGAACCACGGGACCGCTACGGTCGCAGGTTCGAATCCTGCCTCGGGCATGCAGATGGGGTTTAAGTTTGGAGGACGGGCAGACCAGCCCATTCGCCGAATGTCCTGCCCTTCCGAGACCTCCTCCACTTGCGCTCTTCGATGCGATCGCACGCTGTCATTCGTACAAATAAAATCAAGGCCGAATGCAACCCTGAAAAGACGCGCATGGGGAAGGACTGTTGTGTCGTAATAACGCTGACCAGCGAGTGTGCAGTGTTCAGACATTTGGAGATCTGTATACATCTCGCCTTCATATACCATAACAATGCTGGACATTCTCCCCTGCGGCGAGAGGAAGGAACACGTATTGCACCTAGGAACATTGTCGAATAATACCCCGTCTTGTTATTTAAATTTCCTTATGCTTGTGTTTGATTTCTCATACACAATTATGGAAATACGGTTCTGCTTTGAGAGAGCACAAATTCTTGTTTAACACCAAAAAAAGTTTTGGTGAAGTTTCATCATCGTGAGTGGTTTCATTTATATTTGTCATCTGCAATTGATAAGCATTTGGCCGCGCGGGATTAGCCGAGCAGTCTCAGGCGCTGCAGTCACGGACTGCGCGCCTGGTCCCGGCGGAGATTCGAGTCCTCCCTTGGGCATTGGGTGTGTGTTTGCCCTAAGGATAATTTAGGTTAAGCAGTGTGTAAGCTTAGGGACTGATGACCGTAGCAGTTAAGTCCCATGAGATTTCACACACATTTGAACATTTGATAAGCATTTTTCAGCATTTTATTATGTAAATTTAAGAAAATATTGGACCGAAAATGAAACTATTGCTTTTTTCCGGTTTGATACTGTTAAATTATAGTGTTATCATCATATTACATTCTCTAACTACACTGAGTTGTTGTTTTATTCTTTAATTATTGTTTGTTGTGTTATAAAAATAGCTTCAGTAAGCGTTGTGGTGTCTGTTGATTATGAATGAGCTTTGTAAATTGGTGAACGTAAGGGGGGCTGTGTATGTAACTTAAGTGTACTTTTTGTTTATTCCGCTTTCTTATGCCTCTACATGGTATGCAAACTGCGCTGTGTAACACGCACTGTCACACTGTTTATTATATATTCCATATTCCGACTCCTTGTTTTAGTTGTTCTAGGCGGGAATTCCGTAATGACAGCAGGTTTGTGTGTGTGTGTGTGTGTGTGTGTGTCGCGCGCATTATGCGCCTTGTTCTTTTGATAGTTCTCTTTGAGCTAAGAACACATTTCCACTGCAGAGTGCTGTGCATTCATTTATTGTTTCTTTTCCTTATATTATAACGTTCTGTACAAAACAACTTTCTTCTTTAAATTTCTGTGGATACTATTTTTGCATTTAAGAATTTTTAGGTCTGTGTTTATGTCTGATTTGTGCTTCATGTCCATAAGCTGATCTGCAAATGTAGGACGACTGCTTTTATTCTTAAGTGTCCTTATGAGTTCAGTGTATATAATGCTGAAATTTACATCTGTTTCTCCCATATGTACTGGCATGTGAACTCATGGATCCCAGATTTGTTGTGTTTGTCAGTGTTAGTGTTGGTTGCCCTCAGTTCCTTTTGTGTAAGGTGCCTGTTGTGGAAGCTGTTTTCCTTTTTTGAGTATGTTGCCAATCATGGGAGTTGCTTTCTTGTTGTATGTGACTGTGTGCATTTGTATGTTGTTGTGGATTTTATTTAGATGTGTTGTGCGCGTCTGAATTCTGTGTGTCTGAGTTCTGCATATCTGTGTTTCTATATTGGTGTTAATCTATTTTCTTTTAGCAGTCCTTATTGAAGTTCTATTCAACATGTGTAGCAGGTATCAGAAACTGGCTTGTTTGTGTGTTATAGGCAGGTTTGAATTTTTGCGTATGGTAGCGCTGGTGGTGGTAGATTCGTTGTATATGGAAAATTGATGGGAGGTATTGGATCTGTTTATTGTGATGTATAAGAAATATAACTTTTTGTCATTTATGTGGTGAATTTTATCTGTATTAATGCCATTGTGGAGTTCATATATGCAAATGGTTGTTTGATCTAGAAGAGATTTGATGTTATGTACATAACGATGCCTGTACATTATTATGCTTCGTTTTTGTTTCAGTATGGTTTCAAATATTTTGTTCGCAAAGTGAGGTGTTTCAAACAACAAACTTATTTTAACTTACGGCTGTAATGTACTACAAGTTTAATTTATATTTTTCTGGCATATGAACGAACTTAGGATGTTTAATGGAAAATAAACAATTCAACTATTTTGCTTCCACATCCACGACAAACTAGCATTTGACACGTTTGGTGCGAAAGCTAGCTCTTCACCGAAAATATCTGACGGTTTTTTCCATGTTCAGCCGACTGTCGTGAGATATGGAACGGCACAACCTAACAAGAAGAAAAGGCTTTTCGATTGCTCTATTTTCGTGTCGGCTGCATTATAGCAGGGGCGTGTTAAGTGGAGGAGATAGAGAGCTGTTAGGCGTAGCTCACCGAGCTGCCGGCCACACGCCAGCAGAGATGGACAGATGCGCACGAAGCCGCAGATTTCCGCACGGCCGAGCAATCTGCAGAGCTAATCCATTAAGACAGATCCCATCAGCAGCGGCGCGCTCCGGCTCACGTGCTGACAGCTTCTGCCCTCACTCAACGAACTACTTCTGGCATAACAGCTACTTTTCGCGTCGCATAATCGTTTTCCCTAAGTTACAGCCAGCAGCAAAGAAAAGTAGCAGCGCGGAGTGGCCGCGCGGTTTGAGGCACCATGTCGCGGATTACTCGTCCCCTGCCGCCGGAGTTTCGAGTCCTCCCTCGGATATGGGTGTGTGTGTTGTTCTTAGCATAAGTTAGTTTAAGTAGTGTGAAACTTTAGGGACCAATGGCGTCAGCAGTTTGGTCCCTTAGGAATTCACACTTTTTTAAAGGAAGGTAAGATCTGGACTCCCGACTATTATGCTTTCAGCTGTTCAGTTTTTAGAAACATTCGTAAAATATCCAAAATTTCTCTACGGTCTTTTGTCGAATATTACGAGCCATACTCTACCTAAATACCTGAAGCTTTTGGAGTATGGTAGTATGAAAATTGAATCATCAATTTATCATTTCCTCAGGAAAGAGTATGGTGATATATTTTTATGACTAAGATTTTTATGAGAGCTTTTCGTACTACAGAAGGCGAAACAAGATGTCGCAGTCCCAGACGAAGTGGAGAGTCGTGAGATAATTCGTTTTCTCCGTTTGAAGGGGAACAACACTGCAACAATCCAGGATGAGTTAGTGCAAATGTACGGCACGTGAGGTAACGTAACAATGTGCAGCGTGGTAACGGATCCATGTAGTATTGTACCTGGGAGGGAGGGGGGGGGGGGGGAGGGTGGTACCCAAAATGAATCGGAATAACTTTGCCGCGTGGGCGGAGCTTCTGTAGTGGGCATTTCTGCCGCTATGCGTGTATAGCGAAACAAATCCCAGTTGAGTGCCGCCTGTGTTGTCAACCTGCCTTGTTCTGCTCATCTGCAGTGATTGTTTTTTGCTAGCGCTCGTTTCGCTCTTGTTTCATTTTTTATGGTGGCAGGTTTAAGTGAACAACGTGTAGCTGCTGAAATTTTGTTTTCTGAAACTCTTTTAATGTTGAAAAACTCAAATGTACGAGTGATTTGCTCCATTTAAAAATGGAGACATGTCGATTGATGACAAACCTCGCTCTCGACGTCCATCAGCTCTCCGAATAGGCGAAAATATTGAAAAAATTCGAGGGCCTGGGCTCACAGGTCGCTGACAGACAATTCATCAATTGTCAGAGATTAGAGGGTTTTCTTGGAGCTCGGTTCAGTGAATTGGTGGCAGACAGAAGTACTTTGGCCAAAAAAACTTTACAACCAGAAGGGAATATAACATATTCGCTCTTCCTATGAAAATTACTGCAGTTCCTCATTCGTCTATCTTTGCTCAATGCAAACAGTTACAAAAGAAAACACAACTAGCCGGCCGCGGTGGCTGAGTGGTTCTAGGCGCTTCAGTCCGGAACCGTGCTACTGCTACCGTCGCAGGTTCGAATCCTGCCTCGGGCACGGATGTGTGTGGTGTCCTTAGGTCAGTTAGGTTTAAGTAGTTCTAAGTTCTAGGGGACTGATGACCTCAGATGTTAAGTCCCATAGTGCTCAGAGACATTTGAACCATTTGAAAACACAACTATCAGAATTTGTGTCTGGAAGATACACGAAAATAACCATCTGAATACAGTACATATGAGTAGCATGACAAGTTTCCGGACTCCCCTTCCCGCAGAGTTCTCTTAGTTAAATATACGCCACAGCTGGGCCACGTAGAACACGCTGGTATTCGGTCCCCTGGGCGATGACCGTTCCAAGTACCACAGCTCACTATAACTCAAAAAGGTTAATGATCGTTTCTTTCCACGATGTCATCGATACCGACCAAATGCATCTTTTGCCCGGAACACGTCGTGTAGCAGGTTGATGCAATCCCGGGCTGCGGCTGCGCTGTGCCGTCTCCCTCCCTGGTTGCAACCGTTCTCCAGGTAGCTGGCTCCGGCTATCCCTCATGACAGTCGGCAGAGGTCGACACCTGAGTGACACACTCTAGTACCGTCGCAGGAAGTTTGCACGTGACATTCAGAGGCTTCGGACATGTGGCGATGATACCATCGACACAAGGAGACTGGTAATTCCACCACGACAACGCACATGCACACACAGCCATCTCTGATAGTCAGTTTTTGGCTAAAAATGGCATGGTTCCGCTCCCCCACGCACCTTACTCTCCTGACCTGGCTGTGTGCGACTGTTCTTATTTCCACGCATGAAAAGGGGCATGAGAGGGCACCGATTTGACAATATTGAAGAAGTCAAGAAGAAACAGGAGGGATGAGCTATCAGCCATTTCTAAAGATAACTACAAATATGTTTCGAGCTGTGGGAGCACTGGTGGAACAAATGTGAGCCATGGTTGGCTCGTGTTATGCTTTGCATTAAACCTTGGTTGCTATTCTATGATTAGTCTCCCGCAGTTATCGCGATTATTCTGTTATCCTCTCTCTCTGCAAGTCGCAGCAGCAGCGTGTATCGATATTCGCACCCTTGTACTATCTTTGTCCTCGCGCTTATAGTTTCCGGCTGTGCCGTGTGCAGGCAGTTCGTTGGTTGGTGTGGAGCAGCGAGAAGCCTCCGTGGCGCGTGTCTGGACGGCCCGCTGGCGGCGCCGGAGTGTGAGGGGCTGTTCCCATTGCTACGAGGTCCGTGGCTCACCGACCCCGGACACGAAAGCTGAGTCTACTTAATCTACCAGCCAGCCCCAACTGTTCACATTGCGTAGTTTGAATTTCGTTGTGGGCTGTTGGGACATTCCCGCAAGCAACAACGTGTGTTTTCAAGTTGGCGAAATTCTAGCCGCCCTCCCGTGGAGTTTAACTTAACTTGATTATTTTGAATTGAAGTGCACCAGCGGAATCTTTTGCCTTGTAGCCGTTAACGTTCCGGTTACCTGCTCTGGCCGTTGACGTAAATTCAGACAGTCTATTTTCCTCGTCGTGTTGTGGGTGTCCAGCACGGCGTGTAGTTTGACAGCTGAATGTGTAATCAGTTGTGGGCGCCGATACCTTCTGCGTTGTTCCATTGAACTCCCTGTTGTGTGCTGGGTGGGTGGAGTGGAAGTTACCCCGTCTCTTGGTCCATTGACTGTCTGTCGGTTGGGTTGCTGTCGGATTGAGAATTTGTTGGGCCGATTGCCTGTCTCACCAAACCGAGTGTTAGTGTTTGAATTCCAGGCTGACCCTTGGAAATATCTGAGCGCCGTTTGATGTGCTACCTTTTCTTATTTGTCCTTATTGTTTGTTTATGTGTGGCTTCTAGCAGATTTTAGATTAAAATTGTTTTGCCCTTAAAGCGTGAGTTTGTTTGGGCCTTCAGCCTAAGTTTGAGAAATGTTTTAAGATGAGGCCTTCTGCCTTTTAAAGTTCAAATTCTTGTTTTTGAGTCTTAAGTTATTGGCCTTCAGCAAGTTTTAAATTAAAGTTGTTTTGGCCTTGAGGGGTGAGATTGAATGGCGCATTTAGCTGGGAATTAAGTTCTAAAATTAATGTTTGGCTTGCTCTGTTTTTAATGTTTTCTTTACTCTTACAACGTTTGTCAAATGAATAAAGTGGTATGTTAGAGTACAACTAACAGCCACTCATTTTGGCCCCTTTCCACAAATTCAACTATCTGTCCTGTCCTGCGGGTATAGCAGAGTATCTCAAAATATATTAGTTGTAATGGAGAGTATTTTGAAGGGGATTAGGTTGTTTTGTAAACAATTGGAAAATATATATAGCTTTTAAAAAATTATTCCTGTTTTTTCGGGTACTCCCTCGTAGATATACACAGCAACAGCTTAAGAACTCGCTCCTGCGTGGTTAACACGGAGTTTGCGTCGGTCATCTGTTGCACGGTTGTACATTTAACAGTTAACTTGTTACTGGTCTGACAGGAACATTGGTGTCAGATTTGAGGACGTGCCCCAGTCATAATCGGTTGTTAAGAAACTTTTTATTTATTCTTTACGTATCACCAGAAAATTCCAAGGGTGTGAAGCTGAAGTAAAGGACAGAGAGAGATCTGAAGTATGAAGGGGATGGCTATATTAGGTACTGGGAAAGGACACTCCGCTTCAGGAGTCGGTGACTGAGTTATTATCAAATTGTATTTATTTGACACACTTTTTATGATAGGATTATAAGAGATTTCGGCGCATGGTCCGAAACCAGTAGTGATTGGTCAAAACAAGTGTGTAAAAAAAAAATAATTTATATGATTAGGTCCTGCTTGAAAGTCATTGTCCACATTCGGAAACTGGACTAACATCTATTAGCAAGTAATATAGTATATAAAAATGCTATCAAAGCCACCGATCATTTGCGTAAATTATTAATTGCTTTGGAGAAGCTTTATCGGCGCTATGTTACATTAATGAATAAATTCTAGTGCAGTTCTATCATCAAAACGTGAAAACCTATGTAGAAAGTATGCGAATGTTTCGTCACTATACCAGAAATTTGTCAGAGTGGGCAAAGGGGTTTAAAACTAAAATTGATAACGTTAACAAAAATTGTGTTTGTTTCCTACTTGCCTCAAATATACGCTTGAAATAGTCTATCATTTAATAATTTGTTTAAAGGTTTGCTTTTCACATTTTTCAATGTTGTTAATAATTCTTTATTTGGTTGTATAGAGTTTGTTGGTCTCTTTTCAGCTTGAATTATACTTCTACAGGGTGAACATTTTTAAAACTGACGAACTGCAGGGCGGATTCCTGACTGGAAATGGAGGAAGAGAAGGTTCTATGAAGATGTGTCCGGAAATGGACGGTGTGCTCGCAACGACAACAAATCGTCCCAGAACACAGTACGGAGCAGCATCGCGTCCACGTCACAAGTGTTCAAAGTGGCCTCCACGGGACTGCAGGTGATAGGGATAGTTGCGGGTGTCATGCAGAGCAAACATATTAATACTTTGGCTTACACCGTGTTGGCCGGCCACTTGCCTGGAGCTTGTAACAGACTTCGTCTCAATGTCTTGCGGAACGCGGTCCTCCAAATCTGGTGTACGCACAGTCTGCCTCGTCCCCGCACCTTCGTCTGTCTGAAAGGACCCATGATATCATAATCGCCGTAAAATAGCTTGAAATGTTATGTGGTTGGTGTCTATAAGGGTATTTTTCTTCTGTATAGCCATGCTGCCTCTGACCATTTCCATCTGCATGGCCGCACACAAACACCATCTCGGCTTGTTCCCGACATGAATACCGCACCATTTTGCTGCTTACAGTACGTTTTTTCACTCTCACAGCCTGCAACGCACAAGGAACACACGGCACGTGGTCAGAGGAACTGTCATTCGCCAGCGCCATCAACCGTGGCAACGATGCATGTCGTAGGACCTTTTCTCTTCAATTTCCAGTCAGGAATCCGTTCCTGCAGTTCGTCGATTTTATTAATTTTCACCTTATTCAAGGTGGTCCATTGATAGTGATCGGGCCAAATCTCTCACGAAATAAGCATAAAACGAAAAAACTACAAAGTACGAAACTCGTCTAGTTTGAAAGGGGAAACCAGATGACGCTATGGATGGCCCACTAGATGGCGCTGCCATAGGTCAAACAGATATCAACTGCGTTTTTTAAAAATACGAACCCCCAATTTTTATTAAATATTCGTGTAGTACATAAAGAAATATGAATGTTTTAGTTGGACCACTTTTTTCACTTTCTGATAGATGGCGCTGTAATAGTCACAAACGTATAAGTACGTGGTATCACGTAACATTTCGCCAGTGTGGACGGTGTTTGCTTCGTGTTAAAATGGACCGTTTACCAATTGCGGAAAAGGTCGATATCGTGTTGATGTATGCTATTGTGATCAAAATGCCCAACGGGCGTGACCTATGTATGCTGCTCGGTATCCTGGACGACATCATCCAAGTGTCCGGACCGTTCGCCGGATAGTTACTTTAGTTAAGGAAACAGGAAGTATTCAGCCACATGTGAAACGTCAACCGCGACCTGCAACAAATGGTGATGCCCAAATAGGTGTTTTAGCTGCTGTCGCGGCTAATCCGCACATCAGTAGCAGACAAATTGCTTGAGAATCGGGAATTTCAAAAACGTCGGTGTTGAGAATGCTAAATCAACATCGATTGCACCCGTACCGCATTTCTATGCATGGCGACGACTTTTAACGTCGTTTACAGTTCTGCCACTGGGCACAAGAGAAATTACGGGACGATGACAGATTTTTTGCACGCATTCTATTTAGCGACGAAGCGTCAATTACCAATAGCGGTAACGTAAACCGGCATAATATGCATTATTGGGCAACGGAAAATCCACGATGGCAGCGACAAGTGGAACATCAGCGACCTTGGCGGCTTAATGTATGGTGCGGCATTATGCGAAGAAGGATAATTGGCCCCCATTTTTATCGATGGCAATCTAAATGTTGCAATGTATGCTGATTTCCTATGTAATGTTCTACCGATGTTGCTACAAGATGTTTCACTGCATGACAGAATGGCGATGTACTTCCAACATGATGGATGTCCGGCACATAGCTCGCGTGCGGTTGAAGCGGTATTGAATAGCATATTCCATGACAGGTAGTTTGGTCGTCGAAGCACCAAACCATGGGCCGCACGTTCACCGGATTTGACGTTCCCGGATTTCTTTCTGTGGGGAATGTTGAAGGATATTTGCTATCGTGATCTACCGATAACACCTGACAACATGAGTCAGCGCATTTTCAATGCATGTGCGAACATTACGGAAGGCGAACTACTCACTGTTTACAGTAATGTCGTTACACGTATTGCCCAATGCATTGAGGTTGACGGACTTCATTTTGAGCATTTATTGCACTAATGTGGCATTTACAGGTAATCACGATGTAAAAACATGCGTTCTCAGAAATGATAAGTTCACAAAGGTACATGTATCACATTGTAACAACCGAAATAAAATGTTCGAACGTACCTACGTTCTGTATTTTAATTTAAAAAACCTACCTGTTACCGACTGTTCGTCTAAACTTGTGACTATTACAGCGCCATCTATCACAAAGCGAAAAAAGTGGTTCAACTAAAACATTCATATTTCTTTACGTACTACCCGAATATGTAATAAAATTGGGAATTCCTATTTTTTAAAAAACGCATTTGACCCATGGCAGCGCCATCTAGCGGGCCAACCATAGCGCCAACTGGTTTCCCTCTTCAACTTAGAGAAGTTTCGTTCTTTGTAGTTTTTTTTCTTTTGACACTTATTTCGTGTGTTATTTGGCTCGGTCAGGATCAATGGACCACCCTGTATATGTTCCTGATGGGCTCTCATGTACCACATTAGATGGTTCTTTTTAACACGAAAAAGCCAAATTGTTCAAATATTAGTTCATGATTTCTAGTTTGCAAACAAGTAGAAGCGTTATTAAGCCTCAGAATACGTCTGAAACAGCAGTATATGCATCCACGCAGTCTTCGTGTTGTATATATAAAACAAAAGAGAAACCTAGTTTCTCAGAATGAATTTTTTGAATAGCATTTTCATTCAAGATTCTTAAGTAGCATAGCTTTAATAATTATATTTAACACTCCAGAATGTGGTTCCATTTTACACATTAAAACACAATTTTAGTTCACCGAATTCAATCACAGCAATATTCTAGATTTCAATTGGGGAAAACTGCTTCCACTCGAGTAGTATATCGTTTTTATACAACTGTTAGTCTGTAAAATGCACGTCACTATCACGGAATTATGATAAATGATTAAGGAATAAGAATATACAATTGTAGAAATTCTAAGTTTCGTGCTGATAAAAATCTAAATCTGCACATATTTAAGACTTTTATCACTGTTTGTTACACAGTGCGGCAGAAACAATGATCTGTTTTAAATTGGGCGTCATTGTTGAACAAACCAATATCCGACAAATGTGGTGAGCCCAGATCTCCGGCAAACACTGCTGTCCGCATATCTCCGTGTCCACATTTCGTTTCTGTATGGTGTGTAGCTGATAACCTTGCCGTTGAGCGCCCATAGGCTCCTCAGTATGGTATTCGAGGAGGACCGGTTTCCAGCGGCTGGGTGAAGGGAGTTTTGTTCGGCCTGGAGAGGATGGGCTAGATTTTCTCCAACCCTTCTAAACGGTTGGTTTAAGGGGCTCCGGAACGCCCTATACTTGCAATGTTAAAATAACGCTTATAAATTACATCTTTCCTCAAAAAGTATTTGAGGTAGGAAGTTGACCTTTTTACAGATTATTTATTGGAATATGGGCTACAACTTAACACAGGGATTTTACAAAATTTTAGTTCAGTTATTAAAGATGATTTTTTTTTTCAATTGTAATGAAAATTCACGACATTTGTTGCAATTTTTTATTTATATATTCAAAAATATACAGTTTTTTGGAAAAAGGCTGTGTTAAATTATGCAGAAGGTACTGTGTAACATTTACTGAAAGTTTGAAACAAATATGTCTGGAAGATCCTTAGAAAACATGTAATTAGTATGAGAAAATAAAAGTTTTGGGAATCGAGCGACAAAGATTGGATTAACTTCATCCTCTGCAAACTCCTCCTCCAGTTTCCTCTTGTTCCTCCTCCTGTTTACTCTTGCTTGTATTTCTAGACCCTTTACAGCCCTGTCTGCAGCCCGAAGGCGTTCCTTGTCTAAAGCAAGCATCGCTCGTACCATGTTAGAACCTATCTTCATTCCCATATTTCTAAATACCTTGCACCTTACAATGTTGCCATCATTGAAAGCCGCAACAGCATCATACACACCAAAGTGAAGTGTTTCTATTCCAACAAATACAGTCTTGGGGATTCTCGGCCATATAACACTATTTACACTTTCATTGGGGTTTTGAGTTTTTCCGTGAATACACTTTTTCAACAGTTCAGGCGCTGCTAAGTCTCTGAAAATAGGTTTTATCACCTCCATTATTGCATGAGGCAGACTATGCTTATGAGTGTACACTTCACCAGTTAGCAATCCTTTGTTATATTTACACCAACTGCCTTCTTCTTTGGGACACAAGCTATGTTGGGGATTTTCATCGGTTGAAGAAGTATGAAAAAAAAGAGCCCAAACAGCCTTCTTCATTTCGTCGACACTTTGTGTATTTTGCCTAATAGCCATTCCATAATAGTTCTGTATTTTGTCAATTACACTGTCAGTTAACCTTCCCTTCCCATCCAACCCTTTACCATCACTGAGTTTTTGTTTTTTGTACGAAGCTTTCAGTCGCCGAAGTCTTGTTCCCATTCGCTTCTGTACGTGTCCAATACACTCAAATTTCTGCACTACAACATCATCACCATAGGGATTCAGTCCTTGAACATGTTTGAAACTTTTAGAATCACCGTCACCAAGGTAATTAACATATCGCACTTTATCACACGCCTCAGAACGCTGAAATATACTGGCAACACCAGCCACTTCCATTCCTCCACTACTGCCACTATAGTTAGCTTTGCAATTATTTTCATGTGTACCTTTATATTTTCGTGGACATCTACAATACTTTGATATTACTGCTACATCTAAAGCTTTCCCTGTATACATACTGGTGGCAGATACTACACCATGAAGATATGTGTGTCCCCGTTTATGCCAGGTACCATCGAACGCTGCAGTCAAATCTCTGTTACCATTATTTTCCATTACGGCCTCTTCCACAGCGTTCTTCATAGATTCCATACAGACATCTTCTACTTTAGACCCTATTAATTTATTATAGGTCGTAAACTTGGTTGGGGGATTTGGAAGATTCATGATGCCACAGAAAATTGCATCTGCAGTAGCACCCTTACCAACTGAACGCAAGGAATAAACAAATCTAATGTTGTGTTCGTAGATTTTGCTACCATTTTCTTCAGTTGCAGTTACTGCAACACTGTTCCAAAAGGTGGTCGTGTATGAACACTTATCACATTTCAGTTGTATTTCACTAGCAAGTCCTACGTGCTTTATTATGGAGAGTTCCAGACCAACTTCACTACAATGAATACATCTTACACAGTTTGAAAAAATTCCTTTGAGAACCGACATATCAAATATTTCATTCACATCCGATTCGCCCATAAAACATTCATAGTTTTCACTCATTGAACCAAGCTTCTTCTGTGAAGTATTTTCTTTCCCACTTTGACTGCTATGGGCAGGTGTACTTGAGAGGTTAGGTTCACTCACTTGGTTATCGTCTTTATTGTTTAGAGTAATAACACATACCTTTGGCTTTCCAACATTTCTCCTTTTCTTCAAAGCCTTCAGAGGATTTCTAATAACTTTACTTTTACTCATTATTATACTTAAACAAAACAGAGACTCAAGAAACAGAATTAATTACGAATATTTTCGAGATAACGACAGAGTAAATAAACGTGAAACAGTCGACAATCACACCAGCGATATATATTGAACCATTACAGGTTAGCCACAACACATACTTTATCTCACATCACTAAAATGTACCTGATGAACACGGACGTTAATAATAACACCATTTGACAGCAGTTTAACAGTGCCACAGTGGGTCAGGCCCATGTACAACACATTTCAAAAAAAATTTAAAAATAGTTGTAGTCTTCGGAATTGAATAAATTATATATCTATTAAAAGGTAATAGTCTGCAGATTCAGAAAACGCAAAAAAGTAAAAATTGAACTTTTCATGATTTTGAGCCTTTCCGGAGCCCCTTGAGAGAGAGAGAGAGAGAGAGAGAGAGAGAGAGAGAGAGAGAGAGAGAGCGAGAGAGAGAAAGAAAGAAAGAAATTTTACCATGACGTCCGTTAAAGAAAGGGAGACGCAAACAGGAAGCTTGCAATCATATTATATTATTGGAACAGTAGTGCAAGTTGTACGTGACTTATTCAGCATTTGTATAGTACAGTTCCATTTACAGAAAGAGTTCTAAACATCCTTTTTCAGGTGACAGAATCTTTCAAGATCGCTGTTAACACGAGTAGGGTAATGGCTAATGACAATGCTTAATTTTTGCTCGTGTTTTCTGATTATCGGAAAAGCCTACATTTTAAACAGTTTGTAATAGCGGTGGGGAGCTCACGAAATCAATGTAGTCAGCCGTCTGCCCTTTTGGAATTGAGGTGGAAAGTCGTGGGCCCTCTGGGCAGAATTTGTATTCCAATGTAGTTATCATTTCGAAGCTGTGAAGTGAGTCATGATCAACGGAGTTACGTTTCCGGCAGGGAAAGCCGACAAAGTATTCAAAAGTGCGTTCCTGAGTGCATTTTTCTGTTCTTTGAGGGTATTGCGGAATAGTGACAGTTGACTTTTTCGATGAGTTGAGAGGTCAGAGGAAACGCGGATCTAGCAGCTAGCTGGGCAGTAAGATCTTTGTGAACTAGACGAACTTGGCTAGGCTTAATTCTGGCAAATAAATTTCATAGTTTTCTGTACAAATCTGAGAGTGACGCTTTTTATGTCGCCTTTTCTCTGTTGATACTGAATTGTGTTCCCGTTTGGTTGTTGGGGTAATTATCAATAACAACTGCTGCTAGAAAGTTGAAAGTGATTTATTGAACTGTTAGACGAAGATCTTTCCAATCTAGTGGTTGGATCTAGGAACCTTACCTGAAGGCATTCACGTAGCAACAGGGCTTTTAATTATTGACTGTGAAGATGACAGAAGAATAATCCTGTCTTGCATGACAAAGTGAGGCTGGCGACTTTTATTTAATCTTATTGGATGGTGTGGCACAATAAACAGTCAACCTGTGTCTTTCAAAAAATGTTGTGACGACGTTGGTATGTGACAGGACGCTAAGCAATAATGTGTATAACCATTTTATGTTGTATTCTCGTAAACATTCTGAATGGAAAAGCAGGGTCTGTGAATTCTATTAGCTCGTGGTTTCCTCAATTCGTGGAATGTGGCGAGACGTGATACCGCGTATCTTTGGCAGTTGGTTGACAACAGCGAAAGCCCGATAAGTTTCCCAGGAGAAGTTCTCATGGGCAGCGAAAGTGCGAGTAAGCTGTTTTGAGCGTCTTAAATTAATTTTCAATTAATTATGCAGCGTGGAACTGCAGTATTTTCTCTTATTTAAACCCCCCTGTTCGTTAACGTGAAGTTTAAGTATTCTGCGTAACTTTGTTTCCGCGCCGTTAGATGGCCCCACGTTGCGAAACACAACGTTACCTTCGATAATTGATATATTTGTTAATTTTCGTGTAACATTTCTTATAACAGATACCATTGCCTATTCCAAATACCACGTATTCCATTTCTGCTGCTGCTTGAAGAGACGCTGCATTTGTTCCTAACGATGTGTCTATGTTCAGAGTTTCATATCTAGCTGTTGTGATCTCCTTTGCATCGCAGCTGACTGGAATCACCCTCGATCGCCACCTTTCCTGGACCCCCGATCTACCGACAGTCCAAGCCAAGCCATGTACCCGATTCCCCCTCCTTAAGCTCCTGTCTGGTCGTACTTGGGGTCTGAACCCCTCCACCACCCTCCACACTTACAAATCCCTCATCTGCCCCGTCCTTTGATATGTCCACCCCATCTGGATTTAAGCCCCTCCCACCTACTAAATGTCCCTCCAAATCCTGGAACGCCATGCGCTCCACCTCGCCTATCGCATCTGTCTCCCATCCCCCACGCGGTTCCTATATGACTTGATTCCCTTCCTGCACCTCCTTGAACAGATATGAATCCTTTACACCTCCTGCAAGCTTGATCCTCCCCCCCCCCCGTCTTGTCTCCCCAGTCCTCTCCCACCCCACCCCACTGCTGCACCTGTACCATTGTATCCCACCTGCTCTCCATCTTCACACTCTCCATACCCTTGCCCAATGTGGCTTCCGCCAACTCCCCTTCCTACCAGATCTAATCCTCCCCTTCCTCTCCCCCTCCCCCCTCTCCCCCAGGGCTCCCTCTCTCTTCTTTCTCACCATCATGTCTTCCTCTCCCCTCCCCTCTCCCATTTTTTCCACTTCCTACCCCGCCCTCTCCTGGGCTTCCACACCTAACCCTACCCTGTCGCCTCCCCTCTCCCTTCTTTACTCCCACTGGCTTCTTCCCCCTTCCTTACCCCACCCCATCTGTCCACTACACCCAGTGGCAGCCCCCCCCCCCCTCATCAAGTGTGTTCAGTGTTTTCTGTGCCAACGATTGTCACCAGTTTTTAGTGCAATGGTGTTTTCTTCATTTCTGTGCGTCAGTGTTATCTTCGGTATGCTCCTTCGTTCAAGTGTAAAACTGATTACCTTCGTTTTTGTGCACTGTGGACCTTGTTTATAAAACTAGTGCCTTCTGACAAACGCCTTCATTACTATTCTTGTGTGTGTCTTCTGTTTTTAACATTCATATATTAGTGTTTCTGTCTCCATGTTCGCTATATGTTTTTTCTGTTGGCCAAAGAGCGGCATCTGTACGCTGCTGCTGGCCCACTTTCTTATAAAGGGAAAAATACAATAAATAAAAACAAACTGGAAATCGGGTTTCTAATAAACATTAACTACAATGACTGGCAATAAAAGTGAAGCAACCAGAACACATAGCCGGATGTCATTGTAAGTTCTTCGGCTGATAAGTAAATGTTTACAGATTTGCAATTCTCTGTGACAGGAAAAACGCATTAGTGTTGTTCTTACCTGGCCTGGTAAGGTATATAAGGTGAATCAACAGCGTCAGATGTTGAGTGATCATTCTGAAGGACACTGACATACGGCGGACTCATGTGAGATAGCGTTATCTGCACCTAACACAATGTGAAATGGGACCTCGTTGTAGGTTTTCATGTGGCCGCCTAGTCGAATTGTGCAGTTTCAGATTTTTGGGGCACTTGGCTATGGCAATGCCCCAATGTTGGATTGAATGGGAATGTGAGGACAAGCATATTCATCGTCAAGGATCTGGTAGAGCACATCTGACCACAACAAAGGAGGAACGCCACATTGTCCACCAGATGCATCCTAACCCATTCATCTCAACGCTTGCCATCCATGAACACACTACAGCATTCTGCGTCATCCAGCATCATTGGTCGGAGACTAGTAGATGCCGGATAAGGGGAGTTTTTGTCCCAAACGTACGCAGCCGTTAACACTACAATATAAATAGCTGTATTTTGAGTGGTATCGTGATCAGAAAGTATGGGCTGCTGATAACTGGCGTTGCATTGTGTTCAGGCTTAAAATGTTGTTCTGCACTACCCCAGATGACCATCGTAAGCGACTGTGGAGGTAAAATGGTAAGTGGTCCAAATCTTCCATTGTCTTAGAGAGACATACCGCTGTTAGCACTGGCATTATAGTGTGAGGACCCATTGGGTATGAAGTCAGGACACGTCTGGTGGTGGCGAGGGAACTCGGACGGCACAACGGTACGTCACGGACATTCTGCGCCCTCGTGTGTTACTTTTCATACGACAGTATCGAGCTGCCATTTTTCAACAGAACTATGCTCAACCACACAAGCACGTATCTCTATGAACTGTCTGCCTGATGCTGAGGTACTTCTGTGGCCAGTACGTTTCCTACACCTCTACCTGGTAGAACATGTATGGGATCAGCTCGGACGTCAACTATGTGACAGTACGGGTATCCAGTCTATCAAGGGCCAGTTACGATGGTTGTGGATCAGATTGTCTCGAAAGGTAACGCAATTGTTATGATACCTTTCCCAATCTGCCTCTGCCGAATCACACTAATAAGCGGTCTTATTATGCCAAGTTCTTTGTAAATCTGATTCGATTTTGGAATCACAAACTTTCTCATCCTCTGAAACTTCATTTCATTCCCTCCTCCTCTTCAGAATGCTTCACTTTCGTTTGTCGAGCAGGAATATTAGAGATGAATTTTGGTTTACTTGTGTTCCACTTGTCGATTTGACTATTAGATTGGTAATTGCCTGGCTAATTATAAGGCATAGTTTCTTCAAAATCAGCACATGTTGCGTTTCACTAACACTAGTAAACGAAATTTCAAAAAGAGCAGATACTTTTCAAATTTCACAGTGTAATGAAATTTTACCTTATACAAGTAACTGCAACAGAAATGAGTTTCAGTTTGTAAATACGTTTCTTTGCAAGTTCCTGGTATTCTTCACACAGCAGCAGATGCGATTCATTAAATTCAATTATCAGAACGCAGAGGAACTGCGTGATTGCGCGTTCTTTAGTTGTTAATGAATGCATGAAAGGACTTAATGAATTCAATTAATCTGGACAGTTTTAGAGTAAATATAGGAACACCATGTTGGATAGTGAGCTGTCTCTTACATTTTTATAAAAAACATCGAAAGGTAGGAATATTGACGTAGAAATGGTTACATTGTCGTTTGGGAACGTGAAGCCATGAATGGCTGAAAATGGTCTGCAAATATGCGAACATAACCATTTGTAGTGAAAGATCGGTTCAGTTGGACTATATGACTTAGTCCATTCCATGCAAGCACAGCCCACACCACAGTGGAGCCACCACTAGCTTGCACAGTGCCTTGTTGACAACTTGAGTCCCTAGCCTCGTGTGGTCTGCGCCACACTGGAGCCCTACCATCAGCTCTTACCAACTGAAGCAGGGGACTCGTCTGACCAGGCCACGGTTTCCCAGTAGTGTCCAATCGATATGGTCACTAGCCCAGGAGAGGCGCTGCAGGCGATGTCACGCTGTTAGCAAAGGTACACGTGTTCTTCGTCTGCTGCCATAGCCCATTAATGCCAAATTTCACCACACTGTCCCAACGGACACGTTCATCGTACGTCCCACATTGATTTTTGCGGTTATTTCGCGTTGTGTTGCTTGTCTGTTAGCACTGACAACTCTACGCAAACTCCGCTGCTCTCTGTCGTTAAATGAAGTCCGTCGGCCAGTGCGTTGTCTGCGGTGAGAGGTGGTGCCCGAAATTTGGTATTCTTGGCACAGACTTGACATTGTGGACCATGTCCTGAATTCCCTAACGATTTCCGAAAACGAATGTCCCATACTTCTATCTTCAACTGCCATTTCCCGTTCAGTCTGTCAATTCCTGTCGTGTGGCCATAATCACGTCGGAAACCTTTTCTCATGAATCACCTAAACACAAAGGACAAATCCGTTAATGCACTGCCCTGTTGTGTACAAGATACTGCCGCCATTTGTATATGTGAATATCGCTATATCATGACTTTCGTTACTTCAATGTACTAGGTAATCGCGTTAAGCACTGTTATCCGGACATAGTGTTTATCTTAAATGTACGGACTTTCTTGGCACGCTCCCCAGCCGACTCACATTCCCACGTAGCACCACCTATCCTCAGTCCTCTTCCATGTTCTCCATACTCGTTAATTTTTTATGACCGCTGAAGGTCGAACGTAAATGTGCATTCATACTGAGGGTTGTGGATTCATTGGCCATCGAGGCGAATCAGTTACATGAACGCGTGGTCTCTGTTCTTTCGGACATTTCCGAAAAAACAGACAGCACGCATTCATATAAGAGTATACAGAGCTCATTTCTGATCTCTAGCTGATACACGCACACAGCGACACTTGGCGGATGCTCTCTGTGCGGATGGTGCGACACTGACTGTGGAGCCGTGTGTCTGCTTAATCTGCGGTTGGTGGCCGAATGTTTTTTGAGAAACGATTTGTATTACGCAATGCGGAAGGATGACGGGGCCAATGACGGGGCCTCGCAACTATCTTGTGGCGTCACAATGGTTGGCTTGTCCGCCATAAGTCGCGAATGATCGGCTCCGTCCAGGGCCAATGGGAAATCAGGATGTCAGTGAGAATGTACTCACTAAACGTCTTCTTCATTTGTTATCGAAAGCTTGCATGTATTTAAACGCACAACGCTTGTGGATTTATGGACAGCCCTGCTGGATTTATGGTGTCACTTCCCTCCAACACTACTTAGGACATTAGTCGAGTCCATGCCACGTCGCGTTGCGACACTTCTATGTGCTCGCGGGAGCCCTAAACGACATTAGGCAGATGTACCAGTTTCTTTGGCTCTTCAGTGTATGATGTGTTTGCGTGTATGTACATTTATAAAGTGTGCCTCCTAAAAGTCGTCAGGCACATTTTCTCTAGTGTTTCAGCAGGGATTTGCAGTTTCGTTTTTGCCTTGTGTAGCTGGAGTTAGCCCAAACAAATATTGGTCATCACATCTTAGCTGCGACGTCCAGTATCTGCGGAAAGCTTTGGTTTGTTTCACGTTACAAACAAAATGATTTTTAAAGCGGAATTTTACTTCCCCATTCGATAGAGTGGTCCAAAATTAGACTATTGCGATTTTCGGAAATAGTATCACGCTTCCCCTGGAGACGGTCGCTGGAATGCGTAAGACTTTCAGTGTCAGGTGCTGTGACGCACGCCACAGGGCTCGTATAAATCGTTGGCCCAGGAACATTATATAGTCCGTGTTTTGTGCACCATCTATGGCATCTCACAATAACTATGTTTATCCACATTGGAGACCCTGCCCTGTGTTTGGCTATGTACCGTTTCTTCCGGCGGACGCAACAGAAAACTGTCACGTCAGTTTTCCATTTCTTTCACAACATTTCTTCTTTAAAGCCTCTTTGTAAACAAGCTACTCACCTAGCTTCCGAGCTGCCAGTCTGTCAACAATAACAAACGACAGATTTTACCATAAAACTACAGTAATGTCAGTAGTACCACCTACTGGTAGCGCATAAAAATTTTAATTTAGAGGTAGAACATATCTCATGGGAGCAAAGTCTGCTGGTTTAGGTAACTGCAAACTACGGTGGATGCACTTCGTACCTGCCCCAACTTCGCGTTTCCACATCTCCACTATCAATATTAACACGCCGGCGTAGCCGAGTTGGAGTAACTCATGAGACGTTCCTGCTGTTTGCTTACCTCATTACCGGCGCAACACGAATTCAGTAGTGGCTTCGTACTACGTGATTCTGTGGCATGTCTACCATATTCAGTGTCACAGACGCGTACTCTGCCAAAATTACCTGTATCAACAGATGTTTTATTCTCTGTTTGCGCAAAACTGAGATCTGCTTATGCTCTCTACTGGAAGCAACTGACAGTTCAGTGAAGTAACTGAGCTTTAGAGAAGCGAATGCATGCTCCCCGGTTGAGTCAAATAGAAAATTTTTGAGAAATTATCGTAAAATTTTGTACCATGAAGTAACTTTTTTGAATCGACAACGAGGCTATGATCGTGCCTCTACGGTAGGCGATTCTGGCCATCTGAAGAATTACGTGCGACTCCCACCGGATCTTTCAATCCGAATCTTCTCGCAGAATTTTGTTGAATACGTGAAGTTATTAAAATTGTGTTTAACCGATTTCGTGGTGAGTTTAGATGTTTATGTCTACATGTTTCGGTATTTATATTCTGTTAATAAATAAACCAGAACGCATTTAGAATAATTCTTCACTGATGGATACAGCGCATTTGTTTAATTTCCAGAACGTTCGTGCATTTTAGTAAAAGTTTTTCTACGACCTAAGTTACAGACTTAGCACGCTTTCAGACAATTCATTACTAAGATTTATTCGAATTAAGGAAATGAGATTCTTTTGTGCATTTTGGGTCCATAGCCACAATGAAAGTTTTTAATGCAACGACATATCCTGGGTATTTTAAAAGCAGATAAACTTTCTTTCGAAAAATACAATTTGATAAATTAATTTCATTCAGTTTCAGATTTTGGGATTTAATGCATCTACAGATTTTGATACCATCTCAAAAATTATCAAAAAACCAAAATACGGGCAAGACATTAGAATCTTTTATCAAGAAACTGAGATTTTTGGCTTTTACAGACAATAATGGCAAGTAATTGTGCTGTTTGTAAAGATATAATTAGCAATTAAGGTGAACAGTTAGTGACGGAGTAATGAAGTAAGTAATCAACACTTTTCAAATCAGGATCTACTCATAACGGAATTTAGATAAGAGAAACAGGATCAAGGTTTCTTGCCGCGAAGAAGGCAGAGCAACGGAAACTAGGTTTTTATCGCTTGAAATTTTTTTCCTTGCAAAATATCTCTGTACGTTTATATTTTTTGTTATATATTTTTGACTACAGCACTTAAAACTTGTATGAAGATTTAACAATATTAATGAAATTTAAATACTTGTAAGTTAAGACTATGTGTGATTAGTGTGGCTTTTTGTAATACAAGTAGCCTATATGAAATACCAGAATGCGGCTCTTATTGATATCACGCGCGCCCTTTGCTGCTATGTGAGCTGTGCAGTGTGAACATGAAATTAATATTTTTAATTAAATCCTTCGTAAACGTAGACGCACAGGTCGAGCTTCGAAAGATTCCAAGACGCTGTTACGGTAGTATTTACTTCATGCCACCTTGCTCAAAAAAAAAAAAAAATTAAAAAGTATACAACGCTTTAGAAACTAACTGTATCACCTACTCGATTAAGATAGACGATATGATAGTAAAATTACACCTTTAAATTTTGTGTAGGTACTACTAAAACTCAAAGCGCTGCTGAATTATTAATCGTGGTAACCGAGGTTGGACTCCATAGCTATGAGTTAAATAAGTTGAAGAAATATAGCAACCAGCCGCTTTTTGTATTTATTAATGTCAAGATGCTTATCACGTTCTTAGCCATCTTCAGTTACCATAATAGTTATATATTCATCGTTATTAGCCTTTGTCGACTGTAGTTTTAACGCTGCGACTGCCATTTTTCCGTACCTTTTAACTCCTTGTTTTAATTAAAATGATAACACGGTCCTTTTCAGATTTACTTTCACAATCCTAAATCACAGTTGTCGTCTGATATTTTTACATATTACCGAGCTGAGTTTCTGCGCCAACGCTATCGTTTCATGGGTGACGTCTCATCATTTCTTTGCACAGCTTCTGCATCACTCTTAAATTTGGCGGGACCAATATACAAATACTAACAACCATAAAAGATTCATTCAGGTGTCTCTAATCATAACAGCCTATGGAAAATCCTTTTTTTTTCCTTGTTATATCATCCCCTCTTGCCCCGTACGGGCGGGGGCTATCAACCAAGAGTGCTCATAGAAAGAGAGCAAAGGTGAAAGAAAAATATGAGGACTGTTTACATTTTAAATTAAAAAAATTATTGACAGATACCTAAAAGGACGGAAAATTCATACAATTTAAAAACACATTTGTGATGAGGTGAAATTCTTCTGTGAAAAGACCCTGGAGCACTGCACTTTCAGTTAATGTTTGAAGGTCCTGCACTGAGAAAAGAAGTATTCTGGGATGAGAGGTTTGGGGATGGGGGTGGGGCTAAGGAGATAAGGGTCTGTTAGATAGAGAAATTATGGAGATGATACATAGGAGGTGAAGCAGATGTTGGGAATACAGACATTGGGCATGACAGAGAGTGAGGAGGAGTAATGGCGTATGGAGAGGGCAATTGCACAAGGAGATCAGGGTATGAGTGGGTGTAGAGGGAAAATGAGAGAGGAGCCCTCATGTGTAGTGGGATACGTGGGGTGGGGCGAAAATTGGTAGGAGGGATAAGTACTGGGGCGGATCTTATTGTCTAGCAGAGGTAGTTGGCTGATGTTGCATTGGGATAGGATATGGAGCGTGTGGAGGTGTTGGGACGCAGGAATGTGTTTGTGTAGGTGTAGCAACATACCAGCATTGGTGATCAGAGGGGGGCAATGGGTTGTTGAAAACTAGTTTGCGGACAATATAGGAGACGCATAGGTGTTCGATGTGGGTGAGTAGGCGTGGGAATTTGATGAGATAGTAGGTGATCCAAAGGGGGGGGGGGGGACGGAAGGTAAAAAGATGCAGAAAGTGAGACAGAGTGGATGGCGCTCAAGGACTTGGACGAGGGATTGATAGATTGTCGGTGGGGCAGAGATGCATGCAACATTTACATAACAGAGGATGGGTCGGATCAAGGTTTTGTAGTTGTGGAGAATAGTGGAAGGGTGTAATCCCCAAGTTCAACCTGTTAATAGTTTTAGAAGTTTTAGTCTACTGTGGGCTTTCTGTTGGACGGTTAGTAGATGAAGGTTGCCGGTCGAGGTTTTGTCAAAGATATTTTAGTATGTCAGTTAGCTAGGTAGAACAGTTATAAATGGCAAAGTAGAAGTCATAGAGATGTAAGTGTGGGTAGTTCGTCCTATAATTATTGCCTGGGTTTTAGAGGGGTTGATCTCGAGGATCCATTGGTAAAGGTAAACTGGTTGAGGTGAATTTGGAGGGATTGTTGGGATTTCTGGAGTGTAGGGTAGAGGGCGAGGAAAGCGGGCGTCATCAGCATACTGAAGAAGGTGGACTGGTGGGAGTGGTTTTGACAGTCCAGCGGCGTAGAAGAGATAGAGGAAAGGAGAAAGGACAGAGCCTTGGGGCACTCCTGCAGTAGGATGGAATGTACTGGAATAGGTGTTGTTAATAGAGACAAAGGATGGGGATTAGACAGGAAGGATGTAATAAGGGAGACATAGTTAACTGGAAGTGCATATGTTTGGAGACTGGAAAGGAGACTGGAATGCCATACTGCTCGTAGGCTTTTTCTAGGTCGAGTGAGGCAAAAAATAGCGGATCTATCGGAGATGTGTTGGTGGGACATGAGATGGGAGAGGTCCAGGAGCTGGTCATCAGAGCAGAAATTGGGATGGAAGAAGATGGTGTTGGTTCAAGTGCTGATGGATGCGCCAGGAGAGGATGAATTCGAAGACCTTTCTAAATACTGAGGTGAGGCAGGTAAGATTGTAGAAGGAGGTATCAGTAGGAGGTTGGAAAACCCTAATAAATATTCTTATCCACTAACGCTTGACTTCTTCGTGGTGGCTAGTTCCTCGCGTCCTTCTTGGATGTTAGAAAATAGCACTCACCCCTCACTGAAAGAACTAACGAGGGGTGTACAATAAGTAATACAATACATTTTTTCCTCGGCGAACTTCGGTCGAAAAATTATGGAATTTGTTTTGGGACATCGTGGAGTATTTCCACTTCAGTTCCTTTAGTTTCATGAAGTTCCAATAGGTGACGGCGCTATACGTATCCTTCAAAATGGAGTCTGTAACGGAAGTACGTTCCAAGCTCAGAGCTGTCATTGACTTTCTTTTGGCGGAAAACCAGAGCATCACAGATACTCATAGGTGCTTGCAGTGAGACCCGGCAGTGAACAAGAGCAGTGTGAGTCGTTGGGAGAGGCGACTGCCATCATCGCGTTAATGTCGCACAAACCAGTCCGATCTCCTGTGTGCTGGCCAGCCGCACACAGCAGTGAGTCCTGCAATGTTGGAACGTGCGGACACACTCATTCGAGGTGATCGACGGATCAAAATCGAACACCTCGTTGCACGACTAGACATCTCTGTTGGTAGTGCTGAGACACTAGTCCACCGGTTGGAGTACTCAAAGGTGCGTGTGTATCCGCTGGGCTCATCGCCGCCTAGGAGAAGACCGTAAAAACAACAAAGGACCATCTCTGTAGAATTGCTTGCGCGTTACGCGCTGATCGTGTCAATTTTTGTCGAACATTGTCACTAGCGATGAAACATGGGTTCATCGCTTCGAACCGGCAATCCATGTAGTGTCGTCAGATCAGCTCTCCTCGGAAGAAAAAGTTCAAAGCCGCTGAAGTCAAGGCGACGGTCTTCTGGGACTCTGAAGGAGTTATTCTGTTTTATGTCCTCCCCGATGGTGCAATGAGGAACTCGGAAAGAAATTTGAGAAACGACTTTGGCGTGTTCGTCGCCACAAAAATGCAAACCAACTTGTCCTTCACCGTGACAGCGCAAGGTCTTGACAAGTCTGAGCACCCGAGAGCAGCTCAAGAAACTTAACTGGAGTGTTCTTCCTCATCCACCCTACAGCCCGGATCTCGCAACTTCCAGTTTCCACCTGTTTGGCCCAATGAAGGACAAAATTCGCGAGAAACGGTACATGGATGATGAGGAGGTTATTGGTGCAGCAAACTTGACTGGGACATCGACTAGTAGAGTGATACCGTACTGACATACAGGCTCTCCTAGTAATGTGTCGTAAGGCATTGAACTGAGACTATGTTGGGAAATAGGGCTTTGTAGCCAAAAGAATGGGGAATAATGTGATGTATAGAAATCTTGTGTTGCTTGTATTTGTCTCAGATTTGTTAATATGTAACATACATCCCTATCGGAGCGGGAAGGACCGCCTGGTCCCCGGCACGAATCCGCCCGGCGGACTTGTGTCGAGGTCCAGTGAGCCGGCCAGTCTGTGGATGGTTTTTAGGCGGTTTTCCATCTGCTTTGGCGAATGCGGGCTGGTTCCCTTTATTCCGCCTCAGCTACACTATGTCGGCGATTGCTGCGCAAACACGTTTTCCACGTACACCACCATTACTCTACCACGCAAACATAGGGGTTAGACTCGTCTGGTGTGAGACGTGAGACGTTCCCTTGAGGGGGGGGGGGCGGTTCCACGGGGGGCCGAACCGCACAACCACCCTGGGTTCGGTGTGGGCGGCGGAGGGGTGAAGTGGACTGCGGTAGTCATCGTGGGGTTGTGGACCACTGCGGCTGCGGAGGGGACGGAGCCTTTCCGTTGTTTATAGGTCCCCGGTTAACATACAACATGCATCTATATAGGCTCAGTTAGAGGTAAATCAGATGCCAGATTGCGGTTCATTGGTGGAATATTTGGGTAATGCAATCAGTATACAAAGGAGTTTGCATACAAAACATTCGAGCGTCAAATACTCGGATTTTTCTCATGTGTATGGGACCGACATCAGTTAGAACTGACAGGGTGTATTGGACGTGTACAAAGAAGGGCATTAAGGATGGTCACAGGTTTGTGTGTCCAATGGGAGTCACAGAGATGCTAAGAGAAATCAACTGGTAAACACTACAAGATAGACGCAAACTATCCCGTGGAAGTCCGCCCCTAGCTGAGTGGTCAGTGCGACAGACTGTCAGTCCTAAGGGCCCGGGTTCGATTCGCGATTCCTGGCTGGGTCGGAGATTTTCTCAGCTCAGGGACTGGGTGTTGTGTTGTCCTAATCAACATCATTTCATCCCCATCGACGCGCAAGTCGCCAAAGTGGCGTCAAATCGAAAAGACCTGCACTCGGCGACCGGTCTACCCGACGGGAGGCCCTAGTCACACGACACTTATTTATCCAGTGGAAGATTGCTTATAACGGTTCAAGAATCAACTTTAAGTGCTGAAACTAAGAATGTACTAAAACCCCCATGAGCCGCTTTCTTAGGCATCGCGAAGACAAGAGTAACCACAGCACTCACAGAGGCATTTAAGCACTCATTTTTACCTCTTTCCTTACGTGAGTATAACGATAAAAAAGCCGTATTAGCTGTGAAATACTTGCTTGGGAAATGCCCAAACATGGTGAACTTTTTTTTTTACTCTGTTGTGATTAAAGCAGATTGAAGCTGGTTCGATTAAGTATATCTACAGATAAAAAAAATACGGTTGCGTCGTTCGTCGAAATTAGTTTCACGCTATTCGCCACCATAGTGGCTAAATGAAAAGTGATAATTACGGGTTTTAATTTGATACATTGTAATGTATTTCAAGAATGTTAGCCAATTATCAGCCGCGTGGCGTAACCGTGCGGTCTAAGGCGCCTTGTCACTGTTCGCGCGGCTCCCCCCGTCGGAGATTCGAGTCCTCCCTCGGGCATGGGTGCGTGTGTAGTTCTTAGCGTAAGCTAGATTAAGTAGTGTGTAAGCCTAGGGACCGATGACCTCAACAGTATGGTCCCATAGTCCTTACCACAAATTTCAAAAAAAAAAAAAAAAAAATTGCCAACTAGCTGCCACATCTGTAGGAAGAATACATGTTGTAAATAAATCTTATTTCATTATTACATGAATAACTATGTAATTATGGAATTTAAACTAAATCCCCATTCCGATGAAGTCGTGGCTCTTCTGGGAAGTTCACTAGTTTCAGATGGTGCTGTCGTTGTTGTTGTTGCTGTTGTGTTTGGCACTGCACACTTGTACTTTTTTTACTGCTGCATATAGACATTTTCGTGGTTAGCACATTATGGTGGACATGCTGTTTTCAGTCGGGCTACAGACTATGGACTCTTTTTGGCACAGACAAGTATTAGACAAGTAGTAATCCATTTTTCACTAACGCAACTGAGATCTATTTTACAATAGTTGAGCTGAGACCACTAAAAACTGAGCTTTTAAGTTATTACCTCATTGGGAATACTATCTCCATTCAGAGCAATAACTAAGAATATTTCCATTTCTTTTATGATAATTGTGCTTCCCCTTGTTTCTACTATCGAAGAGCGGTCTAGATCTTAATCGTATTCCACTGCTGCTGATTTGCGGTATTCCTCCAATTCTTAGCAGTCCGTGTCTTTAAATTGCTTAACAATGTTACAACAGCTAAGAAATACATTGAATGAAGAAATATAAACTACATTGACATCTAATAATTATCCATCAGTTACAAATGTAAAATTAGCATAAACCGTTGTAATATTCTATAACTGGCTGGATTATTCATAACTAAATAAATAAAAAATAATTTTAGCAACGCCGAAAACGCAAGTAGAAGTACTGTCCATGATACGAAATTCACAGTCGTGCATTTGGACACATCTGGCTCTTACAGCAACGAATTGTATGAAGACCACACCACACTGGACTGGAAGAAATCTCAGGACTTAATTCACGGAACAAATGAACTGTTACAAATTGGACAAATGAAACAAATCAGTAGTCGCCGCACGTCTTGAAGTTAGAGGCAGTTGTTAACAGTCGAATAGAACATCCTGGTAGCATTAATATACGTACATACGAAACATGAAATTGGAGATGTACGAAAGAATATTTATTGAATTTAACATGCGAACATTCATCTGAAAATATTCGCCGGGATGAGAACGTGAACAAGGACTTCCTACTTTTAGCAAGCAGTCGTTTTATTATGAAGTTATACGAGCACATTTCCTGACGCGTTCCAAATTCTGGATTCCACTTGATGTTCGTCCCCCATACGCCGTATTCATATCGGGAGAGTTTCTCCCTTCAAGGGAACAGCATCACTCCAAGGGAACAGAGGCGGACGGCATTAATTAACTTACTCAACGAGGAGCAGTTTTGAATTACTACTTCAGATACAAATCGACACAGAAATCCGTCACAAAGCTGAAAAAGTAAAAGGATGGGAGAAACAGAAGTACTTCCTATAATACAATGAATGTAAATAATTACTCATTTCGAAATTTATTCCCTCACTGTGAATTCTTTGACATCATTGTACTAGGTAATGAATGAGGTACAAATGTAGTGCTGCTTGCGAAAAGTAGGAAGTCCTTGTTCACGTCCTCATCCTGGTGAAAACTTTCAGATGAATGTTCACATGTTAAATTCAATAAATATTCTTTCGTACATCTCCAATTTCATGTTTCGTATGTACGTATAACAATGCTACGAGGATGGTCTGTTGGACTGTTCAGTACTGTGTCTAACTGTAACACGTGCGGCGACGACTGATCAGTGATACATGAAAATTTCTGCCGGAGCGGGAGTCGAACAAAAATTTCCACCGACCGAAATCTGGCTACGTCACAGTGTCTACATTCATATGCCATAGTCCACTGTATTCATCACCTAAGCTCGCCAGCATTATCAGTTGGATTCCCAAGCCAAGGAGAATGAGACTTGGAGGAATCGAGACGAATGATATTATTGTCGCATGCCGATCTAGTCTTATAATACTTGGGTTCAGGAAGAACAGATGTTGTTGACGACCTACAGCTGTAACGAAATAATTCGAAACCTATTCCCTGTTCTTTCAGGTGTGCAAATAAAAATTACTCATTTGTTCTACAGAGAGGCTTTTCTACAATACAGTGAGTCACTGCCTAGCCCGAGACAAAAAGCCCCCTGGTGGTGATGTGGTCTCGTGAAGCGGAACGGAGGAACAGAGGAGAATGTGGAACCCCTTCACCTACGATACGGGCCGCAAAGGGGGAAATCCACTGACTTAAGCGACTCTGACAAAGGGCAGCCTGTTGTGGTCTGACGACTGGGAATGAGCATATCGGAGAAGCCGGTCGGCAGCCCGCGTGCTACTGTCATCATCTATGGAAAGTGGTTGAAGGTGAGTGAAAGCATGAATAGGAGTCTTGGACGTCCACGCCTCAGCACAAAGCTCGGAGGACAGAGGCTTGATCGCCATAGAAAGCTGGACAGGTGGAGATTTATGAGTTATCTGACGACAGAGGATAACACTCTACATTTACATCTACGTGGTTACTCTGCAATTCACACTTACGTGCATGGTAGAGGGTTCATCGAACCATTTTCATACTACTTCTCTACCATTCCACTCTCGAATGGCGCGTGGGAAAAAGGCAATCATTCCGTTCGATCTCTGCTGTCTCTTATTTTAGTATGATGATCATTTCTCCCTACGTAGGTGGGTGTCAACAAAATATCTTCGCATTCGGAAGAGAAAGTTGGTGATTGAAATTTCGTAAATGGATCTCGCCGCAAAGAAAACCGCCTTGGCTTCAGTGACTGCCACCCCAACTCGCGTATCATATCAGTCACACTCTTACCCCTATTGCGCGATAACACGAAACAAGTTGCCCTTCTTTGCACTTTTTCGATGTCCTCCGTCAATCCTACCTGGTAAGGATCCCACATCGTGCAGCAATATTCCAGCAGAGGATGGAGAAATGTAATGTAGGCTGTCTCTTTAGTGGGTGTGTCCCATCTTCTAAGTGTTCTGCCAACAAAGCGCAGTCTTTGTTTCACCTTCCCCACAATGTTATCTATGTGTTCTTTGCAATCTAAGTTTCTCGTAATTGTAATTCATAGGTATTTAGGCGAATTGACGGCTTTTAGCTTTGTGCGATTTAACGTATACCCAAAATTTATCGGATTTCTTTTAGTACCCATGTGAATGACCTCGCACTTTTCTTTGTTTAGTGCCAATTGCCACTTTTCGCACCATACAGAAATTCTCTCTAGATCATTTTGTAATTGGAATTGATCGTCTGATTATTTTACTAGACGGCGTCATCTGCAAACAATCCCCTGCAATGATCCCCTAGATCATTTATGTAAATCAGGAACAGCAGAGGGCCTATGACACTACCTTGCGGGACGCCAGATATCACTTCTGTTCTATTCGATGATTTACCGTCTATCACTACGAACTGTGATCTCTCCGAGAGGAAATCACGAATCCAGTCACACAACTGAGACGATACTCCATGTGCATCCAATCTGATTAATAGTCGCTTGTACGGAACGGTATCAAAAGTCTCCTGGGAATCTAGGAATATGGAGTCGATCTGAGATCCCTTGTAGACAGCACTCATTACTTCATGGGAATAAAGAACTAGCTATGTTGCACAAGAAGGATATTTTCTGAATCCGTTTTGGTTATGTATCAATAAGTCATTTTCTTCAAGGTGATTCATAATGTCCGAGTACAGTATATGCTCCAAAATCCTACTGCAAATTGAGGTCAGTGATATGGGTCAGTAATTCAATGGGTTACTCCTATTTCCTTTCTTGAATATTGGTGTGACCTGTGCTACTTTCCAATCTTTAAGAACAGACCTTTCGTCAAGTGAGCGGTTGTATATGATTGCTAAAAAAGGCGGTATTGTTTCTGCATACTCTGAAAGGAACCTGATTGGTATACCATCTGGACCGGAAGACTTGCCTTTCAGACAAAAGTGTTTCGCAGCACGCAGTGCAGCGTACGTCATTCAAAATGTGGCCCTGCTGCAGACTACCCCTACAATTTGATCCAAGGATATCGTCAATTACGATTGCAATGGACACGTGATCATCGAGACTGTCAATGGAAACGTGGCGGTTGGTCAGCTTAATCACATTTATTTTTATTCCAGGTCGACAGTTCTGTCCGGGAACGGCTGCCGGAGACATGCACTGCGCCTCGCACATAGGCCGGTGGGAACATTATTATGCCGTGGGGAACATGGGTACGTGGCAATTGAAGTCGCGATAACTGGTGCGGACTACGTGAACAATACTGTGAACCGGCAGACGGCGGTGACATATTATAGGGGGATAACTGTTCTTGTCAAATTCGCCTGATCTTAACCCGATGGAACACATCTGGGGCTCTGTTGGGCGCCAGCTCCGCGTCCACCGGTCTGTAGTTTATGGGCCTGTGTGACCTGCGCCATGTGACATCTAGTGCCGCGTACCTGGAGAGAGCTATCAGGAAATTATCTAATCCAAAGTGAAACAACATTATTGTGAGCACCTGTCAAAAACCTGAACAACTACTTTTTGTAGCGCTGACCTCTGCGGGACGCGCAGAAGAGAGTAAACGAGGTTCTGGAAGGTACCGACAGACATATGGATCCAGGCTGAGTTCAGTGCCTTGGCCGGACGTTCCAGATTTCTCGGTTGAGGATCCACGGTTCGAACAGCACGGTCGTGGTGCTCCCTTACATTCTCGATTGACTTTCAATCCGAGGAGTTTGGCGGCCAGGGGAGTTCGGTAAACTCTGTGCTCTTCGACCCACGCACATACACTGCGAGTTGTACGACACGTTACATTATCCTGCTGGTAGACGCCATAGTGCAGAGGGAAAAAAAACTGCATGTAAGGATGAACATTCTCCCCGAGGATGAATGCATACTTGAGTCGACCCATTGTGCTTTCTAGAATAACGGGATCGCCCAGAGAATGACTCGGAAACATTTCGCAGGCCATAACTGCTGCAGGGTGTTTGTTTTATGCTGTACACGCGAACGGCCATCTGTCCGATGGTACATAAAACGTGATTCAGCTGAAAAGGCCACCTGTCGCCATTCAGTGGACGTATAGTTGCAGTAGTGGCACATATATTGCAGCATTCGTCCTATGGGCTCATGAACCAGGCGCCTGCTGCGAAGGCCCAACACTGCATCATTTGCTGAACAGTCCCTGAGGAGACACTGTTGGTAGCCTCTAGATTCATCTTATCCGTCAGTTGCTCAAGAGTTGCACGTCTCTTCCGCTGTACATGTCTCCGCAGCCGTCGTTGATCTGTAATATATTGCTTATTCCTTGCTACTGTAGTGTTATCTTGAAACTGTCAGAAAGGAGGACAGGCGCTCCAAGGCGCGGAAGAAGATACGATGATGAGGGCAGACGAAACTAGGAGAGATATTGTTACATGAAGTAAACCGTAAGGGGAGAGCCTTGAGAAAATGCAGACGCCCGCAGACGCGGTCCCAGAGCGTTAGTTACTCTTCAAGGAATTAACACGTAACTTCATATGTCGTCTAGACGCTGTGGTAGGTTTCCACCGTAGTACATTGTAACCATCAGGCACGTACTAGCGTATAAAGTCAGCTTGATACCAGCACTGAGAACAGCAACGTCAGTAGGCTCACGAGGGTTAGAAAGAGAGCGAAAACGCCAAAAACTGTTGACCTAGCAGTCCCTACTCCGGGGAGCCGGAGGAGCGGGGCTAAATGACGTATAATAGTAATGTTGCAAGCCTTATTTGGCAGAGCAGTTACGTATAGCTTTCAGCTGAACAATGTTGATACCAAATACGTACTTAGTTAGTGCAACTGCTTTAACATCCCCGCCTTAGGAGCAGTAGAGCGGACCTAACTAAACCGTGATTGGCAGGCGCCTGCAAGAGGCCTGCGGGATTTGTCCGAAATCGCAGGATTGCCTAGGTGGCTTTAAGTGGAAAAAACAGTACCCTCACGCAACTCTTTAAAACCCCTAGATTCCCCACTTTGGCGGAGTTCTCAGTCAGACGATCTGGGTGCCGAATCCGCGTCCGTCGATTCCAGTCTCGGTCCAACTCCGCGTAAGTCTGCTCTCTCACTTGGAGTGCCTCAGTGAAAAGTGCAACATTCAGTATGTTTTGTTTTGCAAGTAAGTTGTTGCCTTAACATGCTGCTAGTGTTTTCTACTGTGGTTAGCATCCACTCTTGTGACTTCTGCATTGGCTTCTGTTGTAACAGTGTTATTCATGCTTTTTCTAACCCTAGAACTAGCCTCCAGTGTATTAGTTAGTCCTGTCTGGAATAAACAACTATTTCAAAACCCTGTTTGTTCAAGAGTCTCCACAACGAGTTCCCTACCGTGCCTCGCTACCTGCATTTCCAGTAAATGCCTGTACCAGTGTTCGCTCAGATAGAAGGAAACAATCAAATGTCTTCACTGTGAATTGTCTTCTGCCTTCTGCTCTGTACCACTCGGGAGCGCAGACTGAGCAGTAACCCCTTTCTTCTCTCACCCACCTATGTCAGGACACGACAGACCCCCATCATCTATGGCCCGTGGTGCACCACAGCTGCTACGGCGCCGGTTTTTGATTGCGCCATTTTGCCATGCACGGCATACTTTAACCAAGGCGGCACGCGAATAGTTTACAGAGTTGGCCCTTTCGGAAAGCCAATGATCATGCCCTTTTGGACGTCAGATAATTCGCTCCATTTCCGCATTATGACAATGACTCGATTATTTTCCGCGTCTCCCAGATACCTTTTATATACCCTCCACTGCTAATGCTGCCAACTGCCGTCTGTGAGTGATTGCCGCACGTTGACGTCGAATATAAGCGGTAGCCACAATAATGTGACTGGATCGTGTATAAATATCAGACATGTTGGAATGAGATGTTCATTCTGCAGCGGAGTGTGAGCTGATATGGAACTTCCTGGCAGATTAAAACTGTGTGCCGGACAGGTACTCAAACTCGGGACCTTTGCCTTTCGCAGGCAAGTGCTCTACCACTGAGCTATCGAAGCACGACTCACGCCCTGTCCTCACAGCTTTACTTCCGCCAGTACCGCGTCTCCTACCTTGGACTTGGCCGCGAAAGGCAAAGGTCCCGAGTTCGAGTCTCGGTCCGGCACACAGTTTCAATCTGCCAGGAAGTTTCATATCAGAGCACACTCTGCTGCAGAGTGAAAATCTTATTCTGGAAACATCCCCCAGGCTGTGGCTAAGCCGTCTCCCCAATATCCTTTCTACCAGGAGTGCTGGTTCTGCGAGGTTCGCAGGAGAGCTTCTGTGAAGCTTGGAAGGTAGGAGACGAGGTACTGGCGGAAGTTTAACTCTGAGGACGTGGCGTGAGTTGTGCTTGGGTAGCTCAATTGGTACAGCACTTGCCCACCAAAGGCAAAGGTCCCCAGTTCGAGTCTCGGTCCGGCACACAGTTTTAATCTGCCAGGAAGTTTCATATCACAGCTGTTGTTACTACCACAATCTCCATCGCTTTTATTACTACTATGTCTACTTTCACCATCGTTATTGCTACTGCTATTATGACGCTTTAAGAAAGAGAAGTTTTTATATCAAAGATATCTTGTCAGTCAGTGGTACCTCAGTCCGTAATGCACGCTGACGGCCCTGCCTCTCCCATCCCCCCCTCCAAAAAAGTGGAGAGAATTCTGAGACAATCTGCCTCTGCCCTGCTATGATCCCTGGCTACAGAGGACGTGCTCCATTTCCGAGGGTGCTGTTCTGGTAGCACAGGGGAATGGGGTGAATCAGACGATGTGCCTCCCATGCCTTTTTCGAAATTGTTTCAGCAATATTATCGAGGACGTGGTATGCTGATCATTGGTAAATAATCATCTTAACATCTGATATTCCACACTGAGTCAGTTGTTGTTAACAGCAACTAGTCATATCTCAATACAGACAGTGGTCCCAGATAGCGCTCGAGAGGACGTTAAATTCTCGTCTTCCTACCTTCCTTTTTCTCAAACAGCTTGTTGTGGAGTGCATTCTTCTCTGTAGTAACATTCTTTCTTTATTTCCTTCTGATACGGTGCTAGTACATGACTCACGAGGCGTGAATGTTGTATCAGTTCGGCTTGTGTGATATTTTCGTTGTTGTGTTGGTAAACATATCTGAGAATTATACGTTGTGTTCACTATATCGGATATTAGTCTGTTATCAACTGTCAAAAAGGTCACATGTGTCTTGGTAACATCAATGATTATTTATTCGTAAGTGTAAATGTTCGTTTGTTCAAGTGCGTGGATCTCCGAAAGTTCTCTATAGATTGCTATTTATATACAACATGGCGTTTCCGTAGGTATGTAAAAACAAGTGCGTATTCCAGTGGAACGTTGTCTCAAAATTTCACAGAAATCCTTGAAGAACTTTCGGAATTTAAGACTGATTCTGAACTAAAGAACATGATTTTTTGCCGTATATATATAAAGATCTTTGACAAACGAACATTTACATCTAAATAAGTAGTCTTAAATTCGTGAAAGTTCTTCAGCGATTGCTTAGAAATTTCCGCACAATGCTGCATTCGAATATGCGCCCGTTTTATATATCTGTTTTTAATACATATAATATGTTGTACATGGGCAGGGAAGGGGGAAGAAGGTTGTTGCGTCCGGCTTACGACGACAATGTACAGGAGGTCGAGCCTTCAGGACTTGTGAGTGAGCAACCAGAACTGCCGTTAAATGACGGAACAGGAAATTAGGTGAAATAAAGAGAATCTATTTCAATATATGGTATACAAAGGGCGCGCCTATGGTCTGAAGTTACCAGGTTCAGGCCAATCTAGGAGGTCGAACAATTAATTGAAATGGGCAACGGATGGCGAGGCGGTTCCTGCTAATTGATGTCGGTGGCCGGTCATGGAACGCAGAGCCAGAGGCGCTGCCTCCCAAGAAAGACATCTGTTCTGCTCGATGTCTGGATCACGAGGGAGAGAAGTAACTGTGTTGTGCACTGCAGAATTCTCCAGAGTCCACACACGTAACCTGTATCCCATGCATGCAATTGGCTAAAATCGGTGGCTTGAATTTGCTAGCAGTTTCAGAGAGGGCTCAAGGTGTAAGTAGGCTGTTTAAGTTTTTACGTTGGTAACGCCACGTAGCGCTCTGTATGAGAATCACTGACTGTCTCAAGATTTTAAACATGGCTGCAGCAGCAAAGTACAACAAGGCGAAGTAACATTGTTAAACTGTTCGCTTTGATCCTGTGCCCATTACACATGTTGTACAAATGGAGATGATATTTTAATTACTGACGACGCCTTTTGGCATAATTGTTTTATTATTCTCCAGTGCATGATGTAATTTTAGAAGTTTTACTTCTGATGAAGGTATATTTATATGTACCGAAACCTTGGTCAAGAATTTTAATAAAAAAATTCTATCCTGCAACTGTTTTTGGCTGCCATCCTTTATTGTGAATCACTGACTGTGCTGTGTGCAGCCTGTGGCTGGTTTGCATTGTTGGAATATTCGCTATTGTAGTGTTGGGCAGTTGGATGTGAACAGCGCGTAGAGTTGCGCAGTTGGAGGTGAGCCGCCAGCAATGGTGGATGTAGGGAGAGAGATGGCAGAATTTTGAGAGCGGACGATCTGGACGTGTGCCCATCAGAAAGAGGAAATTTGTAATACTGGACATCATGAACTGATATATATATGATGACTTTTGAACATTATTAAGGCAAATACATTGTTTGTTCTCTATCAAAATCTTTCATTTGCTAACTATGCCTATCAGTAGTTAGTGCCTTCAGTAGTTAGAATCTTTTATTTAGCTGGCAGTATTGGCGCTTGCTGTATTGCAGTAGTTCGAGTAACGAAGATTTCTGTGAGGTAAGTGATTCATGAAAGGTATAGGTTATTGTTAGTCAGGGCCATTCTTTTGTAGGGATTATTGAAAGTCAGATTGCGTTGCGCTAAGAATATTGTGTGTCAGTTTAGTCTTGATCAGAATAAGTAAAGAGCGAAATGTCTGAGTACGTTCAGTTCTGCCCAGCTGTTTGAAAATCAAATAACGTAAGGGTCTTACCAGCACTGTAATTCGTAATTTTTCTAAGGGGACGTTTCAAAAGATTCTCTTGTCAGCAGCTTTAACTGGACAGAACTGCCTCTGTTCTCAAAGGCAGGCAACTTTGGTCACGTAGGCACAGTCGAAGTTGCTCTGGGAGAAAACTTATAAGGATCTGACTGGGGCCTTCGAAATAAATTTTTTAAACCAATTCCCTAAAATATTCCTTGACTGGATGTCACCATGTACAATATAAATAAATACGTAATAGACAAAGAGGAAGCGTTATTACCAGAAATCTCGAAAATTTATTGACCGATTTATTTTAAATTTTTTCACAGTACTGTAACGAACATTAGGACGGACATAGGCTACATGGATATATATAATATAAAAATATACGTTTAATATACAATGGGGAAACATCGTTAGCAAAAATCTTAAAAAGTACTCCACCGTTTTACTTCAAACTTTTACACGCTGCTGTAATAAACGTTTGGACTCAGTAGGATACGTATTTTCAAAATATTTAATATATAAATTTATATAAAATATATAGTGCCGAAACGTTATTAGCAAACAGGAAAGTTGTATTTATGGCTTATCGGCTTACGTATAGGGTACTATCGCAGAATCTGAATTGGCAATAAGAATAAACACGGCTCAAAGTCATAGAGAGGGGAGAAGAGCAGATGGAGAGAGGGCTGGGAGGAAATGACATAGAAAGCAGAAAGGAGGTGACGGACAGAGAAAGAAAGGGGGGAGGAGGGTGGCCAGAGAGTGGGGAAAGGAGTAGATGGGCAAAGAGGTGGGAAGTAGGTGATGGGTAGAGACAGGTGGGGGAGAAGGAGATAAACACATATATTCAATTCCCATACATATTATAAACACGTGCTTTATCTTTTGTTTCTCCTCCATTTAACCAGGCTGAACAGCTGTTTGGTATGAAGGTAGATCAGAGAATTCGCGTTAATTTGCCGACAGTTATAATCGTAAGAAGACCGTGACCACGTCGAAGATAAGGAGCGCCTGCGACCCATGAAATCATGAAAAATGTGGCAGAAATGATTATGAACGATCACTGAATCACAGTTAGAAAAGTCTCTGATGTTGGCATATCAGCTGGCTGACGTCATAAAAGTTTTCGGCTGTTTTGAGTAAGAAACAACTGACTGCCGAAATTCTACCAAAATTGGTGAATTTCTAACAAAAACAGCGGCGAATGCAAGTTGTTTAGTCGCGAAATGTAGTTAACGAACTAATGGGTCAGCCGTCCTTGGGTGGGTGTCATGAGATGTAAACTGATCTTTTCACGTTTGGGCTTTTTCGGCTGTCGAAGAGCTTCTTTCAGAGAAACAGGGCCCGATTTCTCGTTTTCAGTCAGCGACCTGCACTCCTACGAGATTCTGGAATTGAACTCGTCTCGAAGCAGTGTATTACTACTGTTAAGTCAAGTGGATTTTTCCACTTGAAGTGCATCATCGTTACGTTGCCGAAAGATCCTGATAACCTGAGAGGTACTATTTGTTGTACCACGTTTACTGCTTGTGCTGTTGTTATCAGTAGCAGCCTATGAATCCAGACACTTACATAATAAAGTCCCCCACCCCAGATTGCAATCGTGTCTGGCCAAGGTTATAAACTTTTACATCGTTTTTCTTTTTAACCTTTCCCGCTTACGTCTGAATGCTGAAATTGCATCGCTTGCTCATCTCGAAAGACAGCATCATCAACGAAATAACAATGTTTGAAAGACCAAAGGCTTTTAATAGCATCAAGGCAACCATAGAACTACAGTTATAAGATGCACCAGTGAGTAACATGTGATTACTCAGCTGTTATTTTTCTATAAATCGGCGCCACAGGAATCGATAATCAACAGCCTGACTGCAAATTGCATGTCCACTACGTTGAGCTTACCTTAACAGTGTCATGTGCAGATGTGAAACAAAATAATGACGTATGCGCTAATTGTTACAACATAATATTGCACAACAAAGTGCTATTGTGTTATTGGGTGAAAGAAGAGTCGACACTAAATTGCGTTGTGCAAGGTTACATGCTTACTGCACACAACGACACAGTAACTGATACCAGTGAACTACGCTTTCCTTCTTTATTTCCCCCAACGTCCACCATTCATCGCAACAATAGACCGTGTTTATGGTGCTTACTATTGTAGTTAATTCTAGATTATTTAAGTAACTATTATTTTCGTATAACGTGTATACTGCCCTCGGACATTTCTCGTGGTGATCAAAGCGTGCTCAAAACATGTATCTCGTATAACATTAAAACGTCACGCAAATGTAATGCGAAAAGTGTCAGTTTACAACAAACGAATAAAAAAAAGTTTCATGCCATGAAAATTAGAGTAAGATGCTAAACAGAAATGTCTTTCGCCGTTGAATAAACTAGGAAAATTTCATTGTTATTTTGAATAAATACAGAAAAACTGTTTAATTGTATGAAGACAAAGCTCGCATTTAATTCAAGGAAAGGAAAATACAGAAGCTATCTGTTGTAGCGTGACCATGTCTGCGGTAACCTCCGATGCCACCTTCCGTTTCAATCAGTGACAAACAATTAAGCGAGGTATATGTAAAGTAACATTTTAATGAACCCTGAACTCAAACCCTAGAGCATGCAGCAGTTCAATTACAAGAAAGCGGCACTCAGAGAACGAAATTACTGAGAAAGTACTGCATTCATCGTTCACTCTTATGAAGGGATATGAAGTAATAAGCGCACATCGTCACAAACGTCGTAGGGTTCCTGCCCCATGGCGACTTCAAACGAAGCAGTTGTGGTCGAAGAAGTGTCGCGGACAGTTGGGGAGAACTGAGACATGAGTAACAGACAAATTTGTGCTGGATGTGAGAGCAGACGATGGCGAATGAGATAATTAACAGTTTGCGAACAGAATACTGAGGGCGGAAAGTAGCACGAAACTGAATATAAAAGTGTTCGAACAAGTTTATTTTGACGAAGTACAACTTACTGAAAACGTGTACAATAGGTATTAATACTGTGTGGTAACAGTTGGCATCGTAATAAAACAGTGAAAAATGTAAGTGATAATGTAAAACGAATGAGGGAGGGTGTGTCTTATTTCAAGAAATCTTTGGGCTACAAATTTACCTCGAGAAACGATTGGCACACTCCATAGAAACTCAACTAATTTTAAAGTAACAAAGAACAGATTTTTATTGCAGCTTAATTCTTCAGACGAAAAAACGATTTGGGAATGCCAGTGTAGTTTGCATGTCGCAGAATCGGTAATTAACTTCCCATGCAGTCAGATGCCATTCATAAACACACTCAGATTCAGTGATATTTACATATACATAAATGCTGTTGCACATAAACAATAACAGTAGACATCCTACACGTGCCTTACCGTACCAGAATAAACAGCTACAACGAAAGGCCATCCTCTACCTACTAAGATAAGAAAGAGCACACTCGAAGTGGCATTTTACATGCAAAGATGATTATCACACTGCTCAAAGACATAAGTTGTTGAATATAGTAGCTCTTAGCGGCCTTATTTAGTAGTGATACACTCCGTAGTTGTGAAAAGTCACTTACCTTCAACTTCGCAAAGTAGCATCGCTCTGAAGTGCGGTACTTTTGAAAGCGTATGAGGCATAAGTGGTTGAGATGAAGCACATTTTTATGTGCTGGAAGGTGGCTGTGTCGTAAAAGAGCAAATAACCAGCTGAGCTTAGCAACCTGCAACGGCTGGCCCGCGCAGACATCCCCCTGCAACGCTTTAGTTTCCGTGTTTTATGGCTTCCGCACAGGAAAGAAAGGAGAAAACAAATTCCGCCTGCGAATAAAACCAGAACAAAAGGATTTTACAGAATAGAAGAAAAATATCTGCTGCGTCCAGGTCCTATTATGTCGACTGAGGAAACAAAGAGCCATTTCCGAAACGAGTGCAGGGATTATTTTACTGTTCCCGAGGGGTTTTCATTTACTGGCGACAAACGTTAGAGCTCTGTAACTTATGGCTACACGGTTTCGATACCAGTACCGCACACTTAGTATCTGAGAATTTAACTTGGAAAGGAAACGTTCAACCGTCTACGTTCTCCCTTCTCGCCATAATCAGAAAAAATCTAAAACAAAAGTGCTGCATTTTGTAATGCCGCGGTTCGGTGCTATAAGGCATGCATCACGGCCTTCTGGGATGAATCTGTACAACGTGCGAGAGGTTCTGCTATATTGACGAACTTCTATTCGAGGGTAATCTTGTTTGAATCTGTAGAAATAAGATTTCCTCCGATTCCTACCCTTTCCCATGTGCACTGCGTGACGGATTGTTAGATTGAGCTGTAATTAAGTTCTTTCTCGCTGTTCGTTAAATCAAGGGGTATTTCTCCGTCAGTTTGCTGCCTGTGTAAAAGCAAAGTTTGGCAGGTTAGAGGGTGTTTGAAATAACTTTATAAACTGTTAATTACATGCTTCGCAATGTAGCTATAAGAACTCGCTTCTTCTTCCGACAGAAATGGGAATTTGTTGAGAAACTCTTCAAAAACTCTATCCCAGCTGCCAGATTCCTTGCAAGGGTTTCAAAGTTCTCCTAAGTCCTAGAGAATCAATTAAATGTATGTAAGTAGTAAACTCTAACGAAGGAAAAAGTACACGATTGTTTCCTAGAAATGTGACTACGGTAGTTAGAATAATTCATATAAAATACTTTCATCTTTAACTCCTTCCTCTGAAGGGGAGGTGGAAAGCCACGGTATGGAACGTAGTTCATGTCAGTCAAATATCCCAATACCCTGAGAGTGGGACACAGCAGTTTCCAATGCGGAGTATTTGGAAGAGGTTTTCCACATCCAGCCATCGCCTTACGGTCAAAGGAAACCGTCGGAAAACCTTAGTGGGAACCAGGGTTTTAGCATTATTTTGATTTATTTCTCGATCAGTATTATCCATTAACTCCGACTTATAAAGAGCCCTAATAGTATTTAATACGTTTTGGCTATATATTTACAAATAAAAAGAACATTACCATTGAAGCCGTTCTTATTCTGTGAGGGCCGATTTTCAGAAGAACTGTAGTGTTAATAGTTAATTTTTATAGTTATGTACGAGAGCTATTCGGAAAGTAAGGAACGATAGGTCGCGAAATGGAAACCACAGTGAAAATCGAAACTGTTTTATTTGCAACAGTTAGGTACGACTTCCAGCTACTTATCTCCATAGTCGCCGATCCGACTTAGACGTTTGTCGTAGCGTTGTTCCACCTTCCCAATACCCTCGTTATAGAAGGCAGCCGCCATTGCTTTCCGCGACTTCTCTACTCTGACCTACAGCTCCTTGTCTGTGCCAAACTGTTGTCTTCATAGCCAGCGGTTCATGTGAGCAGAGATGAAACTCAGGGGGAGACAATCACTGGCTGTATTGTGGGTAATCAAACATTTCCAACTGAAAACGATGCAGTAGCATCTTCATTGCCCCTGCAGAATGGGGCTGAGAATTGTCTTGAAGAAGAAACCGTACGACAGTTATGTAATGTTGGCTGCATAGATTCAGGAGAAATTTCTCATCAAGCCCTCGTACTTGGCGGGAGACACTATTGTTCTAGGTATCTTTATGTGCTCCCTGTGTGCTCAGAACTAAAAAGAACGATGGGTATACTAGAGCCACAGCCCATCACACCTGTGCATAATGTCATCGGATTTTCACTGTGGTTTCCATTTCGCGACCGATCGTTCCTTACTTTCCGAATAATCCCCATATATCATCGAACTAATAAAAACAATTGTTTTTGCACGGATAGGAGATAATAAATTAAGAGAGGAATATACGTTTCAATCGATAACGCAGGCTGTGTTTGATATTCAAGCTCCTCTGCCCATAAAGAAGAAAAGAAATGATAGTTACAGAAACTGAAATTAATGTAGGCGATATGGAAAACGTTTGCGAAATGGTTTGTATAATTCAGTAAATAACGGATCTTTCGACAACGCTATCATGATAAATGTTAAAAACACCAAACAAAGAAAACCTGTTTTCGCAACCGTATGCAATTTCAAAATGAATGAACGGGGGCGAAAAATTGATGAACTTGGCAGTAGTCTTAAAAAAGAGGCATGTTTGGGAAGAGACATTTAAAATTTGACAATATGTGTGAATAACAGGTATCGACTGCGCTGAGTGCATGGATATAATAATATATATTTTTCAGCTAATGGATCAAGGCAAAGCAAATTCTCCAAAAATTACTGTCAAGAATGTCTGCTTACCTACTTAATTCTACACAACTCTTTCTCAAATCTGATATAGTAAAGTAGATTTTTCGCCATAATCTCTGTTTGCGACATGACGTTTAAAAGGAAGTGAGCCACATTTGCGACATGGAATGTACTTTCTTATCTAAAGCATACAAGAAAATCGATAAATCGCTGCTAACACCGTGAGTAGGTGCAAGGTGCATATGGGACGATATTTTTCTCTGCCACTCATCTTTGTTCCATAAGGAAGAAAACCGTAAGACTAGGATTTAACGCCACGTCAACATCGTCATCATTAGAGTCGGAATGTTTCAAGGTTCAAAGATGGGAGAGAAAACCGGTCGTGCCCTTTCAATGGAACTATCCCGTCATTTGCCTGGAGCGTTGTAGGGAAATCACGAAAAACATAAACCTGAATGCCTGAACGCGGATATGAACTCCAGAATACGAGTCAAGAATGCTAACCACTATGCTGCCTCGCTCGCTCTTTATTCCGTCGCTTGACCAGCGTCATCTGCATAGTGTTCACATGTAAAGTGAACAGAGAGTAGAACTCCGGAAACTGCGCTTGCCTGGGTATCTGGTTCGTCCAGGCCTGTGGTTGTAGATACTCGTTGTGCGAGAGGCTGCCTGAATTTTAACGTCCTATCTTTCACCTTATCTCTACTTTTATAAGAGTCATTCCCCTTAAATCCTCGGCTATCAGGATCGCTGACCTATGACTATTACGCTCGACTGATGTGCTGAGATGCGAACTGTGTACTATCTTGGTCTTGAACGCTATTGCTCTCTACATGCTCTATTAGCTCATCGATGAAATATTAGCCCCTCCCCCCCCCCCCTTAAAAGAGCGCTGTAAATGATCTAGAACTGGTAAGGCACCAGGTCATATAACCCTCCATCGTATGTGTTAGTCCCGACAGTGGTGTGTTGTGTGTCGTTGTTGTTGTTGTTGTTTGTATGGTGTGTGTGTGTGCGTGTGTGTGTGTGTGTGTGTGTGTGTGTGTGTGTGCGCGCCCGCGCGCATGCTCGCCACTCGGTTGTATCGAATTACCGTAGAAAAATGGATCTACGTGGAACGTGACAAAATGACTTTTGATGTTTCGAGGTGCGGATTAACACAATGCGGATGAAGTTGACCGATTTGTGGTTGTATTTACGCATGTTGTGTAAAGTGTCTACAAGGAATGGTATACTACTGGCAGCCAAGTAACACGACGTAAGGACAGTGATCGTGACAGGGCACTACCTAAAAGCGAGCGGAATCGAGTATCACTACTTGCCAATGACAGTCTGTTTCAGATTCAACTGTAGCTGCTAATCTCATTGAATGCAGGTGGACTTCAACCAGTTTTCAAATTAATATAGCGAGGGGAACGTCGTTCAGTGAACATTCGGAGTCGGGTACCTCGCAAAAGGCTGATTCTCGCAGCAGAGCATGAAACTGCACTTCTTCAGTGGGACAAACAAGACAGAAACTATCAAGTGACTGAAGGCATGAAGATATTTGTCATACCAGTGAAGATGACTCCAGTAAGTACAGGGTGGGGCAAATAAAAGTGGCCCAGAGTTCCAGGGTGCAAAGAAACACAGCAGAGGAAAGGAAATACGGGACTAACCTGACAATAGCAAATGTTAAAAGTGGACACTATTCACCTATTGGTACTTCTGGATCCTGTTTAGCAAGTTATTGAAGGCGGATCAAAGCTGAATTGCTGCTATCTTATCCGAAATGTTCTGCTGCAGTTCATGAAGACTATGAGCGTTATAGCGACACACGTTAGACTTGACGGCTCCCCACACAAAGTAACCGCACACTGACAGATCAGGTGACTGGGCGGCCAGCTAGGGCCGCGACCAGTCTGCCTTCTGCTAACAACTCTGTCAGGCGGGAAGACTGGGTAAATGTGCTCCAAGGTTCGGCCGGCTGTACCGGCAGTTGCTCCACCCTGTTGAAAGTAACTGTAGGTCTTTTCCTCCTTCGTTAATGCTGCCAAAAATGTTTTCAAAACGTTGGCAATGTACGCTCAGAAATCAGCGACTGATGAAAGAAGATGGGACCAATAACGCGGCGTGCTGACTCTGCACACCAAACCCCCACCTTCTGATCATGCAATGGTGTTTCGTGAAAGCCGTGCGGATTCTTCGCTGCCCAGAAACTGCGATTCTGCGAGTTGACATAGCCACTCAGGTGAAACCAGGCTTCATCAGACATAAGGAACGTATGCATGTCCAAGCCAGTCATTATTATCTCTGAACAGCTACTCACAAAACTGGGGACGATGAGGAGCATCTGTTGGTTTTACTACTTGGGCAACATACGCTCGGTAAGAATGCATGTGTAGATCCAGGTGGAGTATTCGTCCACATGATCAAATTGATATGCTTTTCTCGTGCGGGTTGATCTGATTGGGCTATGAAGCATTTTCTGGTGAACTGCAACCACATTTACTGGTGTGCGTGCACGTTTACGAATGTTTTTTGACTTGTTGAAAACACATTCTGCCCGACATCATTTTCGGACTAAGCGTTGGATGGTACTCTCAGCAAGAAACTGATGATACAGTTTCTCTGACTTCTTTGTTACGCAGTTTCCCATAAAGAACACACGCTGCTCCATTGTGAATACGATCGCCCCCTTTGAACTGCTCCACTCACACTCACACTGACACTACGCTCTGAATCGGAGTGGGTCACGTGGCGGGCTTCTACGTGGTGTGCGCGTCACAGGGTGTGGTTATATGCATACATTCACGCCCAATCGTATTCACTTGTCCGGGCCACTTATTTGTCCCAACCTGTACTTTTAACTCATTATCATTTAAGTAAAATTATTTTTGTTTGAGCATAATTATAGGGGTATTACAAGTTTATGTACCGATGAGGCACACAGCCGGAATAAGAATGGAACACATTAAGGATAAAGTTATTTTATTGACAAGTGATGTGAGAGGTGGATTGTATGGTAGATAAGTCAGGTCAAATGAAATGCGCAAGTTACAGTAAGGGTACCAAAACAATGACATCGATACCTCCTTCTGGCAGCTCTAACATGCAAACGACCTTAAAGGTACCGAATGACATCCTGCAATAAATTGCCCCAAGCGTCTTGCACTCTTGTAGCAATTAGACAATGGTTCTTTCAGGCTCTGGAGGACGTGTAAGTGCCCACTTCACCATCTCTCAAACGTGTTCTGGTGCTCTTTCTTGCCAGAACAGCTCTTTTACATCACGAAGAGCACGTTGCTTGGCAGCAGCCGTATGTGAAGAGGCAATGTCCTACTGAAACAGCATATCACGTTCCCGTCGAAGAAACTGATGTATTAGGAGCAGGAAAGAATTGTAAGGTGCTGGGCCGAAATTAGAGTGCACAATTCGCATGAAACAATTTATCATACAGAAATTAAAAATTATATATTAAAACCCAGAAGTTTTGTTATATTTTCCACAGAATGAATAACACATACTCAGTACTTCTTATTACAATTTCTGATGACGTCATGCTACAGCAAATAAGTTTAACGGCCTGATGGTGATCGACATGAAACCAAGATGTAGCCACAAATCTTACACACTGGGTATGGCTGAGGAAAAGAGAAGGCGTCAAAACTCAGCTCAAATAAATCGGAAGGTGTCACGCAATGAAAATTTTGTAAAATGTTACTAATCACTCATTTAAGAACCTCGAATATGTTACGATATGTGTGAAAATTTGACCAGCAGTTTCCTCACGCCACAAATATTTTGAAAGAGGACAAAGACTCAACGGCTGACAGGTGTGTGGAAATGTGTGCTAAGGACTTTAGGACATTTAGCAGTTTATAGTCTTTCTAAACTTAGGCCAAACATTGTCTGAAATAGGAAAGAAATATCGCTTAGTGGAATTTTGACAACTACATTCTGGTGGTGTGCAACGCAAGTGTGAATAAAGCTCAGTATGAAAGAAAAGCTGCTTCTTTAAGACATGTCCTTTTTAGATTATCGTGATATGGAAAACGAACTTCGCCTTCATTAGTCCATTTGGGGAATTCAGAAAGTACTATTGTGGCCACTTGGAATGAATTCAGCGAACCCACAATACACATCCCGGAAAAAGTATTTGAAATTCGTGACAATTCTCATGCCAGTAGCCTTACATAGTTATGTATGAACGTGACAGGACTTTCTGCAGAGTGAAGACGATCGCCTTGTATCATATGCAAGATAGAAATCTATAGCCATATTGGCTATTTTACGACAGCGACGTTTTGCTAAAATTAGTACATATGTTTTACTGTAATTTCTACCATTCAAAGTTAGTTGATACCTCGCTTATATATTTATTAATACTAATAGTTGATACCTCGCTTATATATTTATTAATACTAATAGTTTCGAGAAGGAAAACTGCACTATCAGCCAGTTATGGCAATAAAAACTCTTTTTTTTTTTCTCTGATGACACCGTCCTGATGTATGGTAAGGAACGCTATCTACATATTGGTATGTCTTATATTATCGATCAGAGGTACACTCTCTTAAGTGGAATAAATCTAACGTTTTTCTACAGAAATCGTTTTTACAGTTTACTGTACCTTATGAGCCACTGGCAGAAAACAGCAGTAAGCGTTCACGTTTCAGGCCCTTGTCACTAAGACCGATTCTCCTAAGTCTGCGCCAGTGAGGCAGTTATCTTCCTTCCGATGAGGGCCGTAATGAGTGTGATCCTGCCAATGGACACCTTTTAGATACTTATGATGAGAGTATGACTCTAGTTACAAGCTCTCAGGTCTACAGCGCTCGCAGCTAAGGAGATCGCCTGCTGTTATTCTCGACGTGTGTTACGCCAGTGGACCGTTTCCGTCAGCGGAAGGTGGCGTGGTTGTTCAGGTCATGCTCCATTAATACCTTTGCTGCAGGCAGTAACTGTGTCAACAATAATGACAGTACTGAAAATTTCGTCTAGATGCAATTCTTAGGATGTTTGTAATTCTGTAACCGAGATCATTTGTACGTTGTCATATTATGTACTTCATTTCCTGTTTGAGGTCTTCAAAGTGGTTCAAAGATTGGCAACTGGTTTTAAATGTTCAGAGATGTAAAACTTTTTACTTCACAAAACTAAAAAACGTAGTATCCCGTGACTCTAATATCAGTGTGATACAGTTGGAATCGCTTAACTCATGCAAGTACCTGGGATATATAGTTTGTAGAAATATGAAATGGAATCATCAAATAGACTCAACCATGGATAAAGCAGATGGTGTACTTTGATTTATTGGTAGAATACTACGGAAATGCAATCTGTTAAAAGGAGATTGCCTACAAATCACTCGTGTGACCAGTCCTAGAATGTTGCTCAAGTGTGTGGGACCCATACTAAATATACTAATGGGCAAAAAAATAGCAAAAGTAATAAAGAGTTGTGCGACATGAACGAAAGTTGGTAGGCGTGTTTCTACACCTGAAAGATGTCTATTCAGACCTAGCGCTAGTCGCATAAGAGTGGCGCTAGTAGTGCCTTAGGTTACGAGAAGCTGGATGTACGTCCGGCAGATAACCGGGCACTGGGCGTCCACATGTCATTACCGAGAGCGAAGACCATCCTGTTCAGCGTATGACTCTGTCGCATCGTATTGCATCTGCAGCAGTAATCTGATCAGCAGTGACACAACGAACTTTTACAAATCGATTACTTCAAGGACAGCTCAACCCAGACGCACTGTAGCATGCATGCCACTGACTCCATACCACCATCGTTTACGACTTCAGTGGATTCAAGTGAGTTCACTGGAGGGCAGGATGGAGATCTGTCGTGTTTTCTGGTGAAAGCTGGTTCTGCCTCTGTGCTAGTGACGGCCATGTATTGATAGGAGGAGGCGAGTTGGGGGCCTGCAACCAACATGTTTGCGGCCTAGACACACTGGAACTACACATGGAGTTACTGCCTGCGGTGCAAATTCGTGTGACAGCAGGAGCACTCTTGTGGTTCTCCCATGCACCTGACTGTGAACCTGTTCATCAGTCTGGTGGCTCAACCTGTTGTGCTGCCAGCCATGAACAGCTTCCACGGGATGTGTTTTTCAACAGGATAACTCTCGCCCATATACCTCCGTTCTAACGCAACATGTTCTACAGAGATTAGAATTATATTAATACCTTCAGCTACTAACGGGCGTTGATATATATCAACGGGGACAGATGTAAATGTGTGCCCCGACCGGGACTCGAACCCGGTATGTCCTGCTTATATGGTAGACGCTCTGTCCATCTGAGCCACCGAGGGCACAGAGGATAGCGCGACTGCAGGGACTATCTCGCGCACGCCTCCCGCGACACCCACATTCTCACCTTGTATGTCCACACACTATATTCGTAGTGTCCCACCCCAACACAATCATTACTCGTGGAAGACATTCTTACGAAGTCCCGTAAGAATTCGGGGAATAAGTGTGCATCCGCACAGAAGAAGGAGGTCATGGCCGGTGTCGCCAGAACTATATACTTATATGGATATGGTGTCCATTGTTTCGGACATGCCTCCAATCGAACACATATGGGACATCATAGGTCAACAACTCCGTCATCCACGAACAGCATTAATCGTCCCTGTATTAACCGACCAAATGCAAAAAGCATGGAACTCCATCCCACACAACAAAATGCTTGCACGTTTGCATGCTTTCATTCAACAGTTTGGGGGTTACACTGGTTATTAATTTACCAGCGTTTCACATTTGCAACAGCTAATTTTGAGCACCTGTGGTGTCGCAATGTCATTCACTGAAATGTGTTACCCAGTCAAATGTATTCTCGAAATTCCCTTCTCTACATTATTTTTTAGTGTTTAGACTTTTTCCGTATAAATGGTTCAAATGGCTCTGAGCACTATGGGGCCCAACTTCTGAGGTCATCAGTCCCGTAGAACTTAGAACTACTTAAACCTAACTAACCTAAGGGCATCACACACATCCATGCCCGGGGCAGGATTCGAACCTGCGACCGTAGCGGTCACGCGGTTCCAGACTGAAGTGCCTAGAACTGCTCGGCCACACCGGCCGGCTTGTTACGTATACAGAGAAGAGTAGCACGAATGGTCACAGGTTTATTTGATCCATAGGAGAGTGCCACAGAACTGCTGAAGAAACTGAACTGGTAGACTCTCGAAGACAGATGTAAACTACCCCGAGGAAGCCTACTTACAAAGTTTCAAGGACTGTCTTTAAATGAAGATTCTAGGGATATACTACAGCCCTCTACACACCGCTCCCATAGGGACTGTGAGGACAATACTATATAAATTATAGCGCTCACGGAGGCATTTAAACAATCATTTTTCCCACCCTGCATGCGCGAGTGCTACAATGAGACAGTCCCTCCGCCATGCACTTCACAGTGGTTTGTAGAGTGTAGATGTAGAGTGCTTCCCCCTTAGTGACCACAATGCACTGCTCTCCAGAGAAGACCTGCCACCTTTCCTTGACATTTAAGAGACGAACAGTGGCTCATTGGCTCAGGATGTGCAACAGAGCCCCTGTCTCCGAATACTATTCAGAGTGTGGAAGTGAAAAGAGATGCGAAGAGACTTGACTCGTGATGCAAGCCTAAGTTTATAGCGTTATCTTTTCTTTTTTTTAAAATAAGAATGTTGGGAAATCTAATATGAAGCAATGCAAATGTAAGTTTAGCTAAGGGTTTGGTTACAGCACTTAATTGATTAAGATCTCGCTGGCCATCTCTTCCGTCGGAGCTAAAACCGTGGAAGTGACACGTGTTTTCTGCAACGGCGGCTCGATTGCCGGAAGATAAACTAGAAACGAAAGGGCGTGGTCAGCAGCGGGAGTCGAACTTGGGTATAAAGAGCGGCGCGTTTCCAGCAATACCTAATATATCAAAAGGGGAAGGCCTCAGATGTTTACGCCCTCTCATGTTTGAGAAAACCACCGCTAAAGTTCATGACGCACAATCGACTCACAACCGACGGAATCGACAGATAACTGAAAATCGAGCGGTCTTCAACATCAAATATTGGGTCCACAAACGCACATTTTCGTAGAAATCGAGGAAAACTTTTGCGACTGCCGCTTATGCATTCGTACGGTAAGCGCCAATCATCATAAGCGGCGCCGCCATAGTTATCAAGGCATCTGGCTGCGGAGTGGAGAACCTGTGTTCGATTCCTGCATGGACTCTGAATTTGTTTTCATATGTATTTTTTCCCGTTACGAAATTGGTATTAACACGAGGTATGTAAATCAATAAGGAATAACAAACAGGTAGGCAAATAAATATCTGAAGCGACATGCGCTAGTGAATAATTAAAACTTTAAAGATGGTTACTTTACAAAATGGCTCCTTCACTCCTCTGTTACATGTCCTTAGTTTCCTTCGAACAACTAAATGGATGATACTGATCATACAAACTTTCGAAGAAAATACACTCTCAGAACCTATTGAATGCAATCTTTGCGCAACTACATCGTTCCTTCCGAAGATTAGGAAGAAAGCAGACTTTGTTTACGTATAAAAAAATACTTATTTTTCGAGAATTAATTTAGATGCATAAGACGCATGTGATAACATGAAAAATCGATGTTGAAAGTTGATAATGAATTACGCTCTGAATCGTTAGTGCATCTTTACGTGAGTCCCATAGTGCTCAGAGTCATTTGCATCTTTACGGTTGTGCAATCCCGCTGCGTATCCAGAAACAGACTGCAATTTAGAACCTTCGAAATAAAATTTTACTTGGCGGTAAAAATAAACATCACATGGCTGGCACACAGGTGTGCAGTTTTGCTGTATTACTTCTACCGCGTATGTCGCCTGATCTTCGTCAACTATAAACACGCTATCATTGCTGACGGCATTAATTCGTCCACTACAGGAACACAACACTAGAGACAACTTTTTGTTAGAAACGTATAGATATACAATGTTCTCAAGACATGTTTTGTAAATTGAATTTGTCAGTTTCCGGGATTTGGACAAAGTGACGTAAACATTTTTTAACAAGTCAAATGTAGGAGTGCCCTCTTCTGTAAGCCGTGGACCAAATTAATCACTAGTTTCTTATGAACACTGGGAAACTTCAGGCTACAATTTTCCAGATGCTACGATGGAATATTGCGCTATGTACGAATGCCTTATCTTAATTACGAACGGCGACAAGTGTTCGTTTTTCTAGCTCATGAGATAACGTGTACAGACTCTTCTTCTTCGCAGCAGTCTCACATGTAGTTGTTTTCATGCAACGAGGTTAAAATTTCAATTCCTTACTAGTCCAAGTCGCTTGAGAAATTTATTTTTCTATTTTGTTATTATTTCTTGCTGAGTTATTTAATTTATTAACCTTACCATTACTACCAAATTCGACGCGGAAAAAAACTAGAAATACAAAAAAGTGCTGAATACATCAGGGTATCGACCCAATATATGGCAACGAAAATGCTCAGTTTTCAATAATTACTTATCAATTTTGGCATTTCTGACTCGATTACGCGTTGTGAACATTAGGGGTGGTTTTCTCAAAAACAGAGGGGTGTTGAGACAAAATGTCTTAGAGACTCTCATTTTAGGTTGTACCGAATAGGAGCAGAATCAGTTAGGCGTGTTGAGGCCTTCGCCTTGTTATTGAAGTCTGGAAGTTGGAAGACCTAAGACTACCTCGCTCGTGGCACTGCACGATCGCGACTACATCAATTGCCGAAAAGTGTGCAGAAATCTGGAATGGTCAAACTCCTGGACACCCGTAAATGTTTCTTTAAGGAAACTATATATTTTGTGGTGCCACCCTGTGTAGCAGTTAGGTCTTCTTTACTTGCACCAGTTTAATAAGACAGATATTTTGATTGTCTGCAGTCAGTTGTTGACGGCTTCTGGCCGACAATCATGATTTCGTTGGCGAGCTAACTGAAACCTATGATTTGCTGTCTGTGATATCTCAAGCTAGCAGGAACTGCAGGAAATAGACAGCGTATGCTACGTACATGAGGATAAGCCCTTCTCTTTCCATTCGACGTGTGATCTAGCTATGTTCTTGAGATACAGTCGTAGGACGTGTCCTAGGACACCACACCATCATGCTTGCAGTTAGTTCTGTATAGTGTTCCGTATCAGCATAGGAACGGTCTGTTAAATGTATGTAGTAGTCACTAGATTATCGAGACATTCATACGTCGCACTGTTCCACCAACACATTAGATCTTGACTGTATTCCTCTTCCGGTTGTTGCCTGAGACGTCGATGTTTCTACAATCACTACCCTGGGGCAGCCTACATATCCGGAATTCATAGGCTTTATCTGTCACTCTAGTACTGCTAAACTGGGACAAGATATCAGTGAACCCCTAAACGGCCAAGATATACAGACTACAGCAGAATAAGCACAAGCAGCAACTTGTTTGTGGTTAAGGGTGTAGCGCTTTTGAAGTTCGGGCAATATTGCTGTCACTTCTTCCTGGTAATTAATATCAGTGAAATGGATTCTAGGCTCAAAGAAGTCTGACTAGAAATAGATCAGAAATATCTTACATCAAAGGTGCACATTTTTTCTATTACCTATTTGAAGTTACCTGGCGGCTTATCATCAAATGGCCCAGTTCTTAGTGATACTTCATAGCGTGGTGGTGGTCGTACAGAGTTATTTGATCCCATAGCTTTATTGCGAGAGTACAAATCATTTTAGAGAACATTGTTTACGTTGGTTAGTTACGCTGAAAGGGTAGAACAGTTCTCATTTCATTTTAATGAATACTGATACGGCCTGGAGGTCATTAAGTTATTTAGTTCATCTTTTATATACATTCGAACAGAAGTACCGGAGACGTTTGGAGGATGGCTAGATGATATTGATGCTTTATTTACGGTTGCACTTCCCTACCATTTCCTTTAGTGTTCTTATTTAGTTCCTTCATTATTTAGTTATTTTGTATTACACTGGTAATGACACCTAGATGCTAAGGTGTTTCTTAATTTGTCTGTTTTATGTTTAAGATATTTTATGCTTCGCACGCTTGTTTCCCATAATAATTTATTAGTTAGTGTGGCTTCGCCCTCTTATTATAATATTTGAATGTAAATTTTCATGCCCGGACGTTGTAGTTATTTCTCAGGTTTGTCCATTTGTAGGACGTCTTCCCGTCACAATTTGTTTATAATTTACGTTTGCTCTAAGCAATTTTGAAACTGCTTGTTTCTAGCGCTAGTGCATGCGCTTGGCCGCTGGCCGAGCCTCGCCGCGGACCCGCTCGCGACGCCTAGTTTCCTTGTTGCTTACGTGTGACCCTTATTCATGGCCCGGGCTAGCTCCGTCTAAGTTTGTCTTAATGTTTTAAGTTTTGACAGACATAATCTTGTGACTATGCGTCTTCATTCTGTTTTAATTATATTCTGTGACATGGCCAACGTTTGGCCCTCTAAATAATTTAATTTTTATAAGTACCACGATTTTCTTTATCATGAAATTATTTGGTTGATGATGTATTTGAATGTGTAACATATGTCCGTATGGGTAAATTTACAGGTTCTGAAGAAGATATCATTATTGGCATCGAAACCTTAAACTAATAAAATTTTACCTAGCAACTGAAGGCTGAATTTCTTAATTTCTGAACAATTCACGGTTGCTGAAGCGCTGCACTATGTTAAAATTTGTTAATTCCTGATGTCTTCGCAAGATTGAAGTATGGCATGGTATGAATCGTCTGCTTGGATGTTGTAAGCTATCAAAGATGTTACGTGAATAGTCTCAGGAAGCTGCCAACCTGAAATTTTTGTCCTTAGAGGCAAAGAGAGCAGTCTAGGAAAAGCTGCGAAAGAGGCAAAGAGTGGTAGGTCATGGTTGGCCACTGTCGAAAGTCCGATGTCCCCCCTCCACAAACCGCAAAAACGAATAGTTGCTGGAGCCGTCATGTTTAGACACTTGGACACGCCGGCCGCTGTGGCCGTGCAGTTCTAGGCGCTTCAGTCCGAAACCGCGCTGCAGCTGCGGTCGCAGATTCGAATCCTGCCTCGCGCATGGATGTGTGTGATGTCCTTAGGTTATTTCGGCTTTTTAGGGGACTGGTGACCTCAGATGTTAAGTCCCATAGTGCTCAGAGCCATTTGAACCATTTGAACTTGGACACGGGATGCGGTACTGAACGGTTGCACTTACAGTGTGCTCTGTAAATTTGGGCGACATCAGACGTATAAAGTGTGAACTAATTAACCAGGATATTTGATTAATCCGTTCTTTTTAGGAAATTTTTTAGGTCGTGGGGAAATTTATATTCATTTCAGTGGGTAAATTCATTAGGGGGAGCTTAACCGTTCAGGCTTGCTTTGCCCTGATCGCTGGATACGTTTCTTGGGCAAGTGTCTAGGCTACTGTTGTGCGTGTGAGTGCATTAAGCTGAAATACAGGGAGCGTGTTATAGATTAAGTTGAAATACATTATGTGTATGAAGTTTTTTATTGATCATTCTCGGTAATTGGGTGAGTAATTTTGTCTTCGTGGACCCCGAGGCTCATGGCTGCACGGACAATGTGCCAACGTCGTGGTTGATTCAGTCCCATGAGAAGTATCGCGTGTGTATTCATAAGACTGAAATCCTGTTCGAATGAAGATATGAACTGCTCAAGAATGTTAGTAATGATGAGTGAATTGTATGGTCATTGTCTCCTTGTCCCACGTGGCAGGACTTGACCGATGATTAACCAAATTGTTCTTTAGGTTATTCATAATAGGATACAGCATGTGCTAGAATTAATTAAAATGTTATCTTTACGTCTCAACTAATTAAAGCACAGGAACGACACATAGTGAGTACAAATTGCCACTGATCTTCCGGTCCCACGTGGACCGATTGCACAAGGCAATGAGCCAGAGCGTTCCTGGTGAAATATTAAGCTAGGAAATGCGCATACGTACCTTTCGATCAATAGCTTATCGTGTGAAGTTTGGTCATTCAAGGCGACCCCATGGTTATGGTTATTGCATCAGGGATTGAGGTGCAGGTAATGATAATAACCACGGCCTTGGCTGATTTTAATGGTAAGATGACTGCGTGTGAATGGGAGAAGTCCATCTAGGTGGGGACAGTATCAGAGCTGATGTGCCAATTTTTGCACGTATGGCAGGAGACATCCTTCATATCCACCACAACTGGAGTTAATGATTTTACACCTTTTGGATGGGACCCTTTCCTGCTCTGCGTATCCAGATTAAGTTAGTTACAGTTAATTAGAATGCTTCATGGTAGTTTAAGGGCGATGTGAATGAAAGAGAATTAATGCGAGATTGCATAGAAGCTACCATTCCGATGGTCAATAAATAAGGACACTTCCTTTCCCCCGTCCAGCGTGCACATTCATTATTAAGAAGCTTTATTAATTCATGATTTGTAAGAGAAGAACTGCATTGTTGGTATCACTCGCCACATGCAATATTCAGGTGGGAGAAAAAGGCTCTCTCAATTTATCTTTTCCGCCAAGAGTGGGATATTCAGAATAATAAATGTCCAAAGAGTTTAAATATGGGCGGCTGGTCCCGGCGGAGGTTCGAGTCCTCCCTCGGGCATGGGTGTGTGTGTCTGTCCTTAGGATAATTTAGCTTAAGTAGTGTGTAAGCTTAGGGACTGATGACGTTAGCAGTTAAGTCCCATAAGATTTCACACGCATTTTTTTAAATATGGAGCTTAAGTTGTTTTATCCTAGACTCCAATCCAACTCGTACCCATCATAATTTGATGTGTTATCTAGTCGCTGTAGATAATGGACGCTGTGATGAAAATATCGTTGAAGAGAGATGAGGAACGAGTGGGACGAAATAGAAAGAGTGGTTCGCTGTGTTTTGTCTTCCCAGACAGCAGAGATTATATAATGCGTTATCCGTTGTACAATATATTTAAAAGTTACGACCTACAGCTGGATGTGTTACTCCCAGTAGTTCAGCGAGAAAGTGGTAATGTGGGAACCTCTGCAGCTGACACCCCCCCCCCCCCCCTCCACTCGTCCGATGCTCCTATCTAAGGGACCCGATTTAGATAACTGATGTGTAGGGAAAGATATCTAAGAAACAGACAATGACATTTTTATTAAATCGGCGCCTCCCTTTCACAATGTTAGTTAGAAATGACTACATAAACTTTTCTACGGTAACAGTCTACGTACTTTCCTTAAATCCTATGGAATAAATTCTAGAGAACGACCCCCACAGGACCATGAACTGTTACTAAGAGGTGTACCATATGATGTGGAGTCGTTAGAGGACTTCAAACAGGAGACGAAAAAAATAAAAAATCTACCATCACCAAGGATGACTGGTTGCAGGTATTTCTCGGAATCTTAATTTGCCACAGCCATTATAGACCACCATACTGGATAAGAGCTTAAATACGTTAAATGACCCCTGTGCGTATGTCCTGACGTTGGGAATATTTTTAGTTTCGCCTCAACTTAATTTCAGAAATTATCGATTTTGTACCTATTTATTTATTTATTTATTTAATCGTGTCCAAGCCATAGACTTTTGTACCTATGATGTATTGATATGTAAGTTTGACCATTATACTATCAACTTGACGCTCTTTTGATGGAGCGAGAGGAGATTTTTGACAGCATCCATAAAGAAATTTTGTAATAGGTCCGTATTCGGTACTGGAAATACTACACACGTTAAATTTAAATTTTGAGTTTAAACCAAGAAAGAGTTCTGGATAATCAGATGTTCAAGCAGGCAACATAGAACGTACAACTTGGTTAAAAAATTATATACGCCGTTGATTATCAAAACTCCAACACCACGAAACTGCCATGCAGGAAATGTCAAATGGCATGTAGTGAACAAATGCAAGAAAAGTTTAGCATTCCATTGCTATAACGCAAGGTAGATAGTAGCTACGCCAGCTCTATTCTGTATAAAAGATTACGCAGCGGTCTCTCATTCAGATACTATCTTTGAATATTGTTTATGAGAAGTTAATGTCATGCCTCATGTAAGAAAGAGAAAGATCCACTAGTACATGATGGAATTCGACAGCGTCACAATCGAGACATTACTTTATCGTGCAGCGGTGTTGTTGCTTCCTACTCAGGATCCAAACGGTCCGAGAGGACAGATATATTGTTCACTCACCCGTGCATAAATGGTAACAGCCACGTCAGAAAATAGAGGTGTTTGCAGCTTGACAAATATCCTCACGGACAGTGCAACGACGTTTGCAACATCAAGCAGAGGCGCGCGTCGACAATAGAGCGCCCTACAGCACTGGACGACACACCTTCTTTCCAGTCGGGTCCCCGTTCCGCCATGGACGTGTCCGTGAATGGAGGCTTAGAGAACGAACGCTGCCATATTGCATGCATCATGAGAGCCAGACACCTGGCGTAATGGTATGGGATACTGTTGGAGACACAGCACGATTGTCTTTTGTTCGCATAGCCCCTAATTCGGAAAACAGCCTTCTCATATCTGTCGTGTTGAGGCCGCTGGTTGTGCATGGTCTTAGAGATCTCCGTCATGTTTCCTTCAACAAGATTTCCTTTTGATTTATTTCTATTTTCATATTGATCAACTACGATCAGGAAAATGCTTCAATTTCTCTCCTTTGCTTGTTCTTTCCTGTTTTTCCCATGTTGTCTTTCCCTTTTTTCTGGCTTGAAAGCTTCTTTAATCTATGTTGTAACAGAAGTTTTCACTTTTCAAAATTGATTAATGGTGGTGGGATATTTTGCAAAATTTAAAATTATTACAAAAGTTTATAATACAGTTTTCAAGAACATTAATTACCTACAACTTTTACATGAAAAACATTTTTTATATATAATCGTTTCGAAGATATTTCTGTAAACCTAAAATGCCAAGTTATCTTTCGGAGTGTGTTTTACCCCTTAAAAGTGAAACTGAGCACACCCACAAAAAATTACATATTGCACTATTTAACCCCCTCTACATCCCACCAAGTTTCATCGAGATCGTTTGACACTTACGAGTATTCCTTTTTAGTGGTGCAGTTACGACCGTGCAGAAAACATCAATTAGCAAATTATGTGACGTGTTTGCATGAAGACTGTTAGACGCAGGGGAGAAACAGCTATCAAACTGGAATTTGGGAGCTGAGTGCGTGAAGATCACATTTAAAGAAAGACAAATGCGACGATAGGAGACAAAGGGTCGGAGTTGGTGCAGATGGCCAAATCTTATTTCTTCTGTTAAAGGCAGTCCATGTTTGGTAAATGCTGTCTCTGCATTTACACACTTAACTATCCATGAAGGCCATGCATTGAATGTAAAATTTACTTGATAACTTTTGACGTCTAATTCGCGAAGGCATTTCCCCTGCCTCCATCAGAAGAGCGTTTGTGGGCGTAGAATGCGTGGCTCCATGACAGATACGAGTGACCGTATATTGAAGACTATCTAATTCGGTGAGATAAATCTCAGGTGCCGTGTGATACAGTGTACAGCTATAGTCTAGACGAGATTGAATAATTCCTCGAATTCGGCAAGAGGATGACCACAATAAGGGTACTGTGAAGGCGTTGAGTTAATCCCACACTCGAACTCGGAAATTCTGTACGCTGGTAGCAGGACGGTCCGACACTAGGTATGAGTCAACGGGAGTGGTGTTCCTAGCCTTTATCTACTTCGTCAGTCCTGTGAAAGACATATCACTCACATCTGTGCAGAATCACATAGTGCTTCATTGTGTATTTCAGGTTAGTCATCGAAACGACAAATATGGTGGAAAGTCACTTTTGGATAGCTATTTTTAGTGACCATGGTAATGTACATTTAACCTGCAACGGTAATAAATTCAGAGCTTACATATGAGTTCTTGGAACTGAAGGACGTGGATGACGAACTTGTGATACAAATTTGCGGTGTTCTCTTAAATTACTTACAGTAGGCAGCGAAAACTTTTTTTCGCGTTTTGAAAGACGCTCATGACCACACACCAGTTCCAGAATACTTGTTAAACAGGAGACTGTTATCGAATTCTGTTAAAACAAAAGGCGAAGCTTCGGATGACAGACCATCAAAGCTCATACTCAAAGACGTAGATGACAATCTTACAACCGCGAACACATTAACGAGGAATTATGAAAGGTATATTCGCGACAATATTACTCACGCTCGTTTGAAGAATATGCTGAAACTGTCAGCATCCACGAGGGAAATTCAGGTTGCCTTACCGCATGTGGAGGTGATAACCTTAATAATGATATGGAAAATGGTCACGTTGTTTTTCCAACACACTCCAGTCTCACTACCTACGTCATAAGGAAACTATTCTGATGGATAGGCAGCGAAACACTTTCTCCAGTTATTCTAGAGCCACAGTTACTCTGGAAGTTCTTACATGCTATTAGTGTTCAGTTGTATAAAATATAAGAAAAAGGAAACATATTTGAAGATATGCAATGTTTTCAAGATGAATGTGGCTGAAGGCAACTGTCTTTTAGTCCCAAGACCGTGGTAACTGACTCAGAACAGTCCATCCATGAGATTATCAAGGTTGCCTTCCCATCAGTCAAGATTGCTGATTGTCGACTTCACAAGGCTCAGGATTCGTAAGTACTGCTGTAGGCCTAATCGTTATTTTAAGAAAACCGTATTACTGCTGAACGATAAACGGTCATAATTAGTATAGAATATTATTTATCTTTTTTTAAAACGGTAGAATCCAGTTACTCCTAAAATTACGTTGTTCCCGAAATTATCTATGGGCATTCACTCTACCAAGGTTGTGTACATTGCTTTAGTCACGGACCTTAAACTTTTAAGTTTCGACAAACACTATTTTTTTCTACACATTTCAAGTAATGAAGAACAGAAACATTTGGTCTGGCTTAGAGACACAAAGACCAGAACTGTGAAAAAGACCTGTGGCTGCACTACACTTTTGGGCTTGATTACTTAAATCCTTAAAATGTTCCTGGTGTTTTGCTGACCTGGTCAGCATAAAGCCACAAGACCTAAAACTCACCAAATTACATTGATGACGAAGAAGTTGCGCTATTCCCTTCTCACATCTGGGTATCAGATTGCGTTTACTTAAGGAAAACGTATAATGGTTGTGGAAACTTTTATTCCTGTTTCAGTGCTTCGCGTGAATATCCTCATCCAAACAGTTTCAGACTTGTGAAAAATCTGAATCAAGAACAAGTTGATGACTACGTAAGAATTGGCCCTGAATTTCCATCACGTACCATGGGGATGAGAAATGAAAGACAGAAGCTGCCAGACTTTAATTAATCAACGATGGAACCCCTGCTATGGTTCCTTCCCTTTCCCGTAGACGTTCAGCAACTGATGTCACACTTCGGTCCTCCTGTTATGCTGAAGTCCGCAGCTCGTGGTCGTGCGGTAGCGTTCTCGCTTCCCACGCCCTGGTTCCCGGGTTCGATTCCCGGCGGGGTCGGGGATTTTCTCTGCCTCGTGATGACTGGGTGTTGTGTGATGTCCTTAGGTTAGTTAGGTTTAAGTAGTTCTAAGTTCTAGGGGACTGATGACCATAGATGTTAAGTCCCATAGTGCTCAGAGCCATTTGAATCATTTGTTATGCTGAAACTTCTAATTGGCACTTTCAAACAAATTCAGTGGGATCCGATCGTCACCCGCTGGGGTTCTAAGTTAAAGCAAACTTTAATACTACACAAATATATTATGCCAATAGTAATTGGAAAATTGTGGAAACCGATTACGACAAAAGTACGGGCGCAGTTAGACGAGAACTCGAGGATTGACCTACGGGTTCAAATGGTTCAAATGGTTCTGAGCACTATGGGACTTAACTTCTGGGGTCATCAGTCCCCTAGAACTTAGAACTACTTAAACCTAACTAACCTAAGGACATCACACACATCCATGCCCCAGGCAGGATTCAAACCTGCGACCGGAGCGGTCGCGCGGTTCCAGACTGTAGCGCCTAGAACCGCTGACCCACGGGAAAAAGACGCGTAAAACTCTTTAACCAACGATATGGAGATAGCTGCGAGTGACAGCATTGCGAAGAAAAAAGAGTTTACTCTTGTGGAGAAACATTCCTCTTTTTGGTGGAGTAGCGAAAGCTCTACAAAAGTTTCAAAAAGGCTGACTTGCTTTGAAAACTTATCGCCAAAATTCTAACTTGGATAATTTTTTGAAAGTGCTAAAAGTAAATGCACGTGTTAAATTCCTGAAAAAGCAAAAAGAGTAGTGTGATTAAATTTTGTCTTCTGTCAACGAGGCAAAGAGTGTGAGTCTCATTTGGAATGAAACAAAGGTATTTCGAAACAGCTGACTGCCTTCCCCCTCCTCATGCTACCACTGCGTGGATAGAAGAATCTATTGACACACTCGTACCTTACGCAGTCCCGTTTCAAAATCATCCATTTCTTGTTGACGACGATTTTCTTCACGTTCTGCCTCGTCTCTTCTTTAAAAAAGAACTAAATGATGAGATTAAATCATCAAGTGACAGTTGTCCTGGTATTGATTTCATTGATTATTCTACTCTTGGGAATCTGCTCATCAGCTTGAAAGATTTCCTTCTGTTCATCTGTAATCAGTATTTAATGCAACAGGGCCTCATGGAAACATGGAAGATGCAGTTTATAATTCCAGATCTGAAAAATGGTAAGGATCGAGATACGGCCCCTAATTATCGACCGATCCCGTTGTCGTCATGTGTTTCAAAAACGACGGAGCTAATGGTAAAAAGGAGACTGGAAAGATTGATTGAAAATAATAATTTGATGCCACGGAGTCAATACGGTTTCTGGAAAAGCAAAAGGTCCTAAGACAATCTTTTTAGCTTGCAATGGACATCACTTCAGCCTTTAAAACGAAAAAAGCAGTTGTCGCCGTTTATCTTGACGTTGAGGGAGCTTAAAGATCAAGTTCAGATACCGGTTCTCCTGGAAAGCTGACGGAAGTCGGAATACGTTCGAGGCGAATTTATAGTATCAACATCTTCGTCGCTCAAAGAACAGTCTGTCAGATTTAAAGGCAACATGCTCTGACCTCTTCTTGTCTCTGAGGGCTTGCCATAGCGTGCAGTTTTTAGCTCCTTCTCGTATTCTCTCTGTACTCTTCATTTGGAACGAAAAATTACTCTCCATACAAAAGTGTTCACTCAAATGCAGAGTCACATCTTCAGACCAAAACGGCATTACTTTCTACCAACGAACACGTCTGTGAGAGGCTGTCTGCCAGCGGTCTGGACCGTTCGGCTGAGAAACCGACGGTCAGCTCGTTTTGCAAATCGAACGCTGTACGCAATGACGGTCACGCCACATGTGGAAATTATACTTTCCAGAGAGCCTCTCACGCTCGATTACTAGGCATGATAGGTGACTCACGGTTAAGCTGGATGCTTCACATCCGATCTACTGTTAGTAAGTGCAGCATGATTTAAATGCGGCTCGGCCGAACTCGGAACTTCTACCTGCTGGTGGAAAACGAAACACTCGAATTCCGCAATTCTTGCCAAAGCGTCTCCTGAGCGGCACACACGAGTTCGGCAACTTCTACCCTCTCATGGCGGACCAGCTGCACAAACTCGGTGAATTCTTCCAAATCTGAACGGAGAAAGTGCACGACCTTCGCCCCTTTTTACAACATTCTTTAAGAATATTACAAATACTGGAAAAGATAACACAGAAAACAAATTATACGGAAACACAAAGGTTTCATTGTAAATTTCACATACAGTATTTCCTGGCGTCAACTGTATTTTTTTTATTTTACGTTCTGCTCACGACTGCTTTGTACGAAACGCACTTTACAATTTTGCCAATTTCACCATTTCTGAGTAAATCTAATATCTGTTGTACGAAAGCTTGCCTCTTCCTGGATTTTGGGTCCGTTTTTCTATAACATTCATCAAAGTCTGGTCGCTTCTGTCTTTTATTTCTCCTCTCCACAGTACATCATGGAAATTCAGGCCTCCGTCTGTTATGAAGGAAGGAAGACCGAAGCTGTCTTATTAAGCGTCTCCACTCATCTTCCGCTATACTACAAGGGTTGGAACTTAAATAGTGGCAACAATTTATTCACAATTGATACAAAAGAGTTAGATGTTTGCACCTGTTACTGTCCTTCAAAGTAGTCACCAACTTTGTGTAGAACCGTTGCCAGCGATGTGGAAGGCGTAGTATACCGTTAGCAGAGCCTGTTCTGTTGATAGTGCCTGTCGAATCTCTGGAACAGTTCTGAAGCGAATGCCACGAATCATCTTCATATTCATCTTCCGAATCGAATCAAAGTCACAAGGATTTAAGTCCGCGGAGTATTATGGGTGGTACAGTACTTTTCAGTCCCATCGACCGAACAGAGCAGCCACGGCTTGCGCTGTATGAGCCCGCGCATTTTCGTGCAAAATGATGAGTGGGTTGCGCAGAAAGTGTCACCGCTTCTTTCTTAAAGCTGGACGCAGGTGATGCTCCAAATACTGTGCTTGGACGGTCTGCCGCGTAGGAACGTAATGCGTTAGGATAACACCACCACACTCGTACGCGAGAATCACCATAACATTCACCATACTGGGGCTCTGATGCACTTTCGACTTTCGCGGCGACCCATAATGACGCCATTCGTTGGATTGGCGGTTCAGTTTTGGGTTCGTGGCATTCGCTTCAGAACTGTTCCAGAGATTCGACAGGCAGTAGACCGCCCCATTCGCACCATCAACAGAACAGGCTCTGCTAACGGTATACTACGCCTTCCACATCGCTGGCAACGGGTTCTACACAACGCTGGTGACTACTTTGAAGGATAGTAACAGGTGCAAACATGTAACTCTTTTGTATCGGTTGTGAACAAATAGTTACCATTATTTAAGTTCCAACCCTCGTATACTGGGGAGCTCTTGTGCACGGATTCAACTGTTAAGATATTGTGCGCAGATCGACAACGATTAGGAGTATGTCCGTTAGCAAATGACTGACGCCAGTCCATCGTGTTGTCCAGTGTAGTTCCTGAAGGAGCTGTGAGGGGGATTGCTTTTTGATCAAGCCGCTGGGTAGCTGTTGCAAATGGTGACTTGCAGGGGCTTTGACACTTCCACCTCCTTCGCTATAGACCCGACCATACATGACGGAGCTTGTCGTCACCAAGAGAGAAGTCAAACGCTACAATTTGCTACAGGTAACCATACCAAACGTAAAACCAGTATTCACGCTGTGTAAGGAAAGCTCAAGCGTCACACGGATGTGCGACCTCGGAGCACGTCAACAATTCCGCGTCCCTGAGCGAACTATGAGCAAGATAACGCAAGACCACATGTTGCTTATGTTACCCTGGCTTACCACGATACAGAGGCTATTGGACTGTTGCGATAGTCTACACCTCCTCCAGCTGTCTCACACATTGTGAACATCTTGTCAAGAGATAGGCACCCGATCACTCGCCACCACACAGCCATTCAAGAACTCTGGCAAAGAGTTGAAGCGGATCGTCTGTCACTCAAGGCTATCTATACTCGAACTAACGGTTTTTTACCGAGTAGTTGCTCTAACTAGCAGCCACACGGGAAAACCAACTGCGAATTTATCTGATGTTGCTCGCCCCGTAGGTAGTTGGGCTATGCATGGATCTGTTTAAAAGAGGTAATTCGATGTAGTTACGGAGTTGAGCCACGCATGTCTCTTTTCATACCCAGCAGCTAACTCGCTGCAAATAATAATCTTTAGAAGCGATCCTACAGTCAGACAGTCTATGCATTGGCTAGAATTTCGAATTAATAAAATACGCAGGAACATTAAATAAAAGATAAATTAATAGTTTAATAAAAGGATTCAATTGTAACATCTGTAAGACAGAACATTACTTTCAGTGATGTTTATTAACTAAAGTATCTCTCAGCTAAACGGAAATGGTCCAACGACAATTAAATATAATACAGACAGAAAACAACCATATCAAATACCGTAAAGTTGCGTTGAAACCGTTACGAGAATTGTAGCAGAAACCCCAGTCTAAGTAGTAATCCAAGACGCGCGTAAACTATGTCCATTTCGTGATCATAATACACGAAATATTCACCAGCTCAACAGGATGATTTACAAGTTAAACACATGGCGTAGCAAGTATAAACTCATGCTCTGCCTATTCCCAATTCCGTAATGCAACCGGAGAAAGTAAGAGTACCGTAGTGGCCGTTCACCGCCCAGAATCAGCCACCTACACGACCGTATAGCCCACGTTACTTTCAGGTAGGAACCCGACATAAAGGGTCCAGAATCGCTCCCTTGAGCACACCATTCCGAAAGTGTACGTCACTACCTGACTTCAGCAGTGTTCCGCCACTGTCTGCTTCTCCATTGGTTGAACGCCGTCCCCTCCAAAAATACATCAAAAACATGAACTATATTCACAGATGCGAATATAGACATCCATCAGCTGCATAACTGAATGACGAGAGTAAAAGTTTGTGCCGGACCGGACTCGAATCCGGGTTTCCCACTTATCGCGAGCTGTCGCCTTACCATTAGGCTATCCGTGCACGCTTCACGACCAGACACAAACTCCCATATGTCGTCAACTACGTGTCTACAACCTGCCCTTGAACATCCATTATGTATATTTTCGTTCACGGGACAGATTTTAATTGAAAGTAGCTTGCCTGGTGTCGACGGATAAATACTATATTGCACTGCTTGTGTTGTTCAGAAGTACGATGCAGATTTCTTAGAACATACATCAATCTAAAAGTAGGGAAAATAAGGTGGGGGTTTAAGCCCTGCTCTTACCAAACGTGCAGTAACGAGCTTAATGTAGACCGGCCGCTAGACTGCAGCCTCTCTGGTTCCTTCTTCCAAAAATTTCTCCATGGTGAATGTCCAGAAGTAAAAATTAAACGGATATGTCTTCTGGAACGACATTCGTTGTCACAAAGTAAGGTAGTGCTTATAGAGAAAAAAGCATCTAACCTTTGATCTCATAGATTACTAAAAGCGGCAAGCCTGGTATTACCGAACACATAGGTTTTTTAACTCTTGGAAGACAGATAATCTGAGTAACAGGCTTAGTAACAGACTTTTTTTTAAACATGGTCGTTCCACAAGGAGTGTCCACTCTTCCGATATCCTCTGCGCACTCCTGAGATTGCTCTGGGGCTCCTGTCGGATCGAATTGTCCCTGTGTCACTGCACAGCCTGTTCAGAGGAGCCTGGGGCCAATCCCCGACAGCCGCCACTGCCGTATAGCGCAGCTAACCTGCAGCCGTTTGCCTTCTTTTTTCTCGTTTTCTTTTCCTGCACTTGACAGTGCCGCACTGCAAAACAACAAACAAATACTGATATTTGCGCTGTCCAAGTAAAATACGTGAAGTGATACGTCACCCACATGGAATGTTATTTAGCGGAGCATCCTTATATACACTTCATGTTTTTCACAATGCACAATGCACAATTTCACGCTGGCGCACAAACATTATTTGCTGACATTTTACGGTTAGACACTTTATAACTTCGGCATCGTTAAAAACGTCAACAGTTCGGCGAAACGCTTGTCTGAAATTAAAAGGAGAGAAAATATTTATAAAATAAATTCACAATAAATTCCTAACTGAAATTTCTGTAGTCCGAAAAAAATGCCTCGAAATTAATCGCTGAAGACATATTCTTTTCTAGCTAATATCTACGTGCTAGCATTACGTAGAGAGGTTAGAGCTAACTTCTCGTCTATGAACGAATCAACGTGGAATCAACCCAGTGTTAGTACGCCCGATCCCCTACAGGCATAAATGTACCAAACATTTTCCACCAATTTATAACTTTTAAATAAGTATAGACCAAACTGATAAAGAAATTTCATATTATTAGACTGTAAAAGTATTGAAGTGCGCGTAAGGCAATACAAAACGATGAATAGCATTTTTATCACAGAAATACTTTCATCAGTTTCTTTCTTGTAATTTTTAGGAAGTAACTTTGATGAGAATCTCTACTAACGTTAGTATATAACACCGGTAAACCCTCATCCCCGATTCTTTACTAAATCGGACTTCAATATATGAAACAACTTCAAACGTCTGATAACTTACATATGAGATAGTGTGTTAAATATTTGATACGAAGTATATAAGTGACATAAAATCTAGAAAAGGTTTGAAATTATCTTTAAAATTTTTGAAGTAGAAAAGTGTTCTCGTTATCAAACACTGGATGGGTATCGTATGGATAACTTGCGCTTCGTTTTAACCAGAAGCTAGTTTTTCACGCTCCTCTGTGAATAGGACTCATATTCACTGAATTATGAGTCGTAAAATGAATAATTTCTCAGGTACTTTCAGTGATCCATGTGGATATTGTCTGCAGAATGTGTCGGGAATAGAGCAAGTAGTAAATGAGTAATGAATCAAAACGTTATGCCTGATGCTGAAGTTTTACTGCATGAACAGCGAAAATGTGGTAGGCGATGAATTTTCTTCCTTTCTTCATTTTGTGGATGGTGTCAGAGGGAGAAAGGTTTCGCTAATATTTGAAATTACGTTTAAAGCTAGTTGGAAGTCGATAACTGATCTCATTCTCAAATACTGGATGAATAAAATCTGGATAATTTGCACGAAGTGAGTTACAGTACCTCAAAGGATATATATAGTTTATAACTACAATACTTATCCTACAGCGTTAAAAATTTAACATAAGATTATAGCTCTTAAAGAGTAGATTATGACAACATTTTAAATTTTTAAATTCTGTCAATAACTATATGAAATTTTGAAAATTAAATCTTTGTCGTCCCTGGAAACGGTCAGGTAGGCAACCTTGAAAACTGGGAAGGGGTTACCGTGTCTCTGGTTATCAGTTTAGTTATACTGATACCGTATGTGCTGTCCGACTATCAGTAGACCCTCCAGTGGTTGTATTAGGTGAACTTCGTATAGCTGCCAAAAGGCGTTGTTCTGGAATGCTGATGTCTGTTCACAGCTTTCTAACACATGTGTTCTTGAGGATGACGTCATACTAGATGTATTACGACGCGTTTTAGTTCATCCTTTATCGTAATCGAAAGTGTGAAGAACTCGTATAACACAATATTTTACAGAGACATAATACTTTCTGTGAACAAACTCTCTGTAGGTTTGAGTGTTAGGCCTACACCTTAAGATTGGATCAACAACAAAAACATCAAATGTTTCATCTCGTACTCTCCTTAAATTGATTTATAGATTCCTTCGAACATTTCCCCTGTCAGTTACAAACGTGTAGATCCTTAACTAACACGTTCTCACTCCAAAATAAAAACAAACAATATTCCCCTACACTCGTACACAAAATAGATTGAAGAGAACGAACGAAAAGTGTTTAAGGAATTCGTTACTCAGACCAGCTTGGTAAAACATCGCCATGACTCAATCATTGATGTAAGTGCAATCTATTTTAAATGAAATCCATGTATTAGCTGAAACGAAAGCAAACTTATTGGAAATTTCAGAAAATACGTTTACATACAAAAAATAAAGTGATATAAAGACTAAATATTAAAAGTGCACAAAATCACAAAAAGCATGAAATTTACATTTACGTCTTAATATTCCGTCCCGCGCTCGGACTAACTACTGTTAGCGTCTGTACATATTATTGCTTGACTGACAGATAATGGCATAATGGTGCAGACAAATATAAGTGATTTTTCACTTTATTGTTTTGTGACACACAGGAGGCCCAAAGGCAGTGTGGAGTAACGATATACAAAAAGTGAGATGTAAAGTTATCAGAAACAAATAGGAGTCGGAGAATGTATTGGACAAATAGGGACTTATTGGAGTTCCAAACAGAAATACAAATAATTACTGAAGTAACATGAAATAGAAAGATGGGAATACTTGAAGAGAACGCCTGAATAACAAAGTTTGGCAAAGGCAAAATAAACTATTGACAAAAAAGGTAGAGTCCCCAGTGGTCCCTATGGTTCAAATGGCTCTGAGCACTATGGGACTTAACATCTGAGGTCATCAGTCCCCTAGAACTAAGAACTACTTAAACCTAACCAACCTAAGGACATCACACAACACCCAGTCATTACGAGTGGTCCCTATGAGAAAGCATATACGATTCAATATTTCTTTTAATGCGAACGTTGTCTCCAGGTGACAACCGCAAAAATGAGGTACGACAGGAGTAGCGAAGAGAAGCTAAAACGACTCTTTCGGAGGAAGTGACTGATGATACTGAACAAGAGAAATGTTGCAGAGGTTAATGGAATGAAGGTGATATCTTTAGGCACTGAGACATCGAAACTTTAAAGAAAAACATACGCGTTGATGCTTAGAAACTCTTAGGATTTAAGAGATGCGAATAATTAAGAAAAAATTCATTGTGAATGTCTAGACATCCGTAGAAATCTTGCAGGTGTAAACCTAAATCAGCTTGAATTTTAACAGAGAAAAATCAACGACGAACTTGAAGAATAAATGGCTCTGAGCACTATGGGACTTAACTACCGTGGTCATCAGTCCCCTAGAACGTAGAACTACTTAAACCTAACTAACCTAAGGACATCACAGACATCCATGCCCGAGGCAGGATTCGAACCTGCGACCGTAGCGGTCGCGCGGTTCCAGACTGCGCGCCTAGAACCGCTAGACCACCGCGGCCGGCACTTGAAGAATAGCTCCTATCATTAGAACATCAATAAAATGTACACCGTGGGGATTTTGGTGCACCTTACGTTTAGTTTTGATATCCGATGACCTCAATATTGAGGGAAATCAGTTCCCCTAAAATCCTTTACAAGAGTATATGAAATCACTAATGCAGATGAAGACCGTAACATTAAGTCCCATAGTGCTCAGAGCAAGGCCGTAACACACTTCGTCCGAAACTTGTCACTTGAAGTATTTAACGAAACGATGCCTACAAATATCGGTCTGTGGCTTAGTCTTTCGGGATAATGCCTTTGACTTGTGGCTGAGAAAGCTAGCAGGTTGCATAGCATACTGGGTGTAGAATAAGATTCAAAATGTAGACTGTTCTCATTTGCCAAAGAAGTTGCAACAGTGGTATCTACGAAGTAATCACCAACTGACGGAACAGATAGTTTACTTAGAGCTTTAAGAGAAACTGTCACGAGTTACAAACGCTCAAAAAGTGTATCAAAGCCAGCTAAAAGAACAAAACATTTGGAAATGTCTGAGACTGCTAGAAGACAAATCTTCTCGGGTGTTCGATTCTTCTGCAATAAAGGACTCTACATAATGGGAACAAATCAACAAACGTGAAAAAAGAGTGTTTAGGATTCCACTTACATATTATCGGAATACGGGGCGACTCAAACGACTATGGCAAAATTACAGGGTGACAATTATTGAACTGTATGAAATAAAATCGTCATAACTTCTGAACGGTTTGCGTTACGACGTTCAAATTGCACGGTTGGCCACGGGCAATAATTCGCGAATGCATGGTTCGGTTTAGCGATGGAGTCCACTTTCATTCGGATGGGTTCGTCAATAAGCAAAATTGGCACATTTGGGAGACCGAACATCCGCATTTCGCGATCGAGAAGTCTCGTCAACCTTAGCGGGTGACCGTGCAGTGTGCAATGTCCAGTCACGGAATAATCGGTGTGATATTCCGTGACGGCACGGTGACTACGGAACGGTACGTGAAGGTTTTGTAAGGTAAATTCATTCCCATTATCTAAAGTGTCCCTGATTTCGACAGGATATGGTTCATGCAAGACGGAGCTCGGACCCAATCGAAGCAGGAGAGCCGTTTGAGCCCTGGAGGACCATTTTGGGGGCCGCATTTTGGCTTCGGGGTACCCAGAGACCACTGGCATGGGCCTCGATTGGCCGCCATATCCTCCGGATCTCAACATATGCGATTCCTTTTTGTGAGGCTACATTCAAAGACAAGGTGTACAGCAATAGCCCCAAAGCCATTGCTGAGTTGAAAACAGCCATTGAGGAGGTCATCGACAGCATCGATATTCCAACAACTCAGCTGGTCATGCAGAATTCTGCTATTCGTTTGCGCCTGATCATCGCCAATGGTGGCAGGCATATCGAACATGTCATAACCTAATTTCGAATATCTGTAGTCACCTTTACATGTTTAATAAAGAGGGTGCACGCCGTAATTTGTAACTAATTTACGTTTTTTTTCATATAGTTCAATAATTGTCACCCTGTGCTTAATAATACTTGCAAATGCTGTGTCGGGGCACTAAACTCTCCAGCATAAAAGCGCTGTGTCACGGATGGCCGATGCCAAAAGTCGCAGGGGCTACAACGGCGAACAACACCAGTGCAGTTCAGGGTGCACGCCTCAGTGACATCAGGCAACAGGATTGCTTCAAGAGGACGCAGTCAGCGTGCATCCAGTCACTTTCGCACGATCACATGCTGGAAAATAAATCTGCATTTCGCTGTCTATCTGGGCTTTAGTTTCTCTGCGTCGAAAGCGTCATTGGCCACTTTCATTGACGATGAGGTTTTCTGTGGACTCACTCTGCACGCTTGTGCTACATCCCGGGTAGGCGGTGCTTCTTCCTGTGTTTTTTCCTGTTCGTGGTGGCCGAAGCTTTCTCTTTGTTCCACTGCGTCCACCTCTATGAACGTCACCTCTCAAGTCTTACTGCTTCTACAAAAAATGGCAAGCTCAGGAGCTGATGTTAGAGCATATGGCTGCCATCACCTACACGCCACCGCAATCTCCACATGGTTGTCTTGCATCGCCTCATTTCCTGAAAGCACCCTCGTCGTTGAAGGCGTTTGACAAAAAGGTGGAGCCATGGACCAGTTACGGCTATAGAAAATTTCAGTACCTACCTTGTGCTCTATCGAAATGGGCCCAGAATATAGGATGAATATAACTGTAACACAAGCAGTCGTGATTGATCATACTAGACTCATTAAACCCAAATATCACAAATTCCTACCAAGTTGAATGTTAAATGGTACAAATATCACCTTCTTTCCCTCAGAAAAGGGTCTAAGAACTATAACGGATGATAAGCCAGATTGGGCTATGCACACAATGGGAATGTACAAGAAGGCATCAGTATCTCTCCATGTCCTACAAAAATATAAAAAGCTCTTCCCTTCCCACCTGAGAAAGAAATTTTTACACGCTCTTATACTTCCAATTGTTCATTACAGCGATGTTATACTGCAAGGTCTTTCTCTGGAAAGCTCACGTCGCCTGGAGCTGGTGATGAACGTTTGCGATCGATCGTATTTCACCGTCTCATACGCAACTATCCTGGGTACGTGCAGACAAGTGCAGCGGTTTCCATACCCTCTGTTTCCTGCACTGTCTTACCCAAGTACACTGCCAAACATATCGCTCCTCGATCTTAACCTCTTCTCTAAACAACATAGCAGAAGTTCTTTTCAGTAACAGCAACCAGGTTTTCGAATGACCTCCCTCTTTATGTTAGAAAACTAAATAATATCTCCACTTCAAACGCAATTGGGATTATCAAAATGGCTTCTGCAAAAACAAATCCACCACTAACAACATATTTGCAATCAAATCAATAAATGAAAAAGTTTGTAAATGTAAACAAAAAATGCATTATCTGTTTATCGATTTCATGAAAGCTTATAACCCCACCCATAGGCAAAGCTTGTGGAATGTAATGACTGAATTTGGTTACCCAATTAAATTGATAAATGGATGAAAATACAAGCTTGGTTTTACTAAATGGATTAAAGTCTGACTATTTTAAAAATAAAAGCGACTTAAAACAAGAAGATTTTTGTCCCTCATTCTCTCCAATATAGCTTTAAAAAGAGTTGTGAGGAAACTCAAACTGGTACCTGCTGGGATCCTCCAAGAAAGTAAAATCAACGTGTTAGCATACGCAGATGACATAGTGCTCATTGGAGACAGTGAAATAGAGATTAGGCAATTATTTGTGGAGCTTGCAACAGAAACATCAAGACTTGTTCTGAAAGTAAATGACGAGAAAACGAAATACATGATAGTTCAAAGATGTAGAGATCAGTGGGATAACCAATCACATCTAATAGTTGGTCAACAAAAATTCGAGTGTGTTGAACAGTACAAATTTCTGGGCTCAGTGACAGACGAACAAAATCAGAGACAGGTAGAAATAAAAGAGAGACTGCAAAATGCTAACCGACTCTATTATGCAATACAAAATCTCTTAGGATCCAAATTGCTGACTAGTATAACTAAAATAAAGTTATATAATAAAATCATCAGACCATTTCTAATCTGTAGGAAAGAAACATGGAGCCTAACGAAAACAGAAAACCACTATTTGCAAGTGTTTGAGAATAAACTTCATGGAAAAATCTTTGGTCCATATTATGAAAATGAATCACAATGCTGGAAGAGAAGACAGAACATAGAAATCCACGAGATATCACAAAAACCAACGATAGTAAACATAATAAATGCTAGATGACTGCAACGGGCTGGACATCTGATGAGAATGAAAGAAGATCAAATTGTGTTAAGAATATTCAGAGAGAAGCCATATGGCAAAAGACCAAGGGGGAGACCCAGAAATTGATTGGATATGCGTAAGATTGGGACTAAATAACTGGTAAGAGGGAGCATAAGACAGGAGCATCTGGAGGAATCATGTGAGATCGGCACGGGAGCTTCGAGTCCCTTAGAAGCCTATTACTACTGCTACTACTTCAAAGGCCATCTACTGAATAACAATAATGTCTACCTTTGTCTTAGTATGCAATCATTACTCGTTTGATTACTCTTTCCAATCAGATCTTCCTCACTTCCCGCTTCTCTTAGCTGGTGCTGTCTACCTAAATTTGCTTCCCTTAGAACTGGCGATATCAGAAATAACCTTTTGTACACCCTTAAGTATATTTTGTATCGTCAATGTCACTATTATTATTATGACTGTAATTACAGCAGTAGCAGGAGAAGCAGAATCCATATGGACTTAAGTGATATCCCACAGCGAGCAATTTTTTTTTTTTTTTTTTGCGGAATCTGTAACCTATCACTTCTTGCAGCAGCTCAGTCCTGTGGTCGAACCTCATAAAGTGCCTTACGAAGTTTGAAATCCTGTTTTTTGGACTATCTTAATGCCCAAGTGCACGTGGCAGTCATGAACCACAAGATTTTTAGCTGCCGTAAGCAAAACCGACAGTCGTACACGAAGTGAATAGCCATTTTGTGAGGCCTTTCGAGAGATTGCCGTTCCCAGTGTTCTGATCCTCAGCACAAACAATTTTATGCAGAATCGCTCTATGAGGATTTGATCCTGGTTCACGTTCCAGATGAAGGACTCTGGAACGACCTCTTGAAACTAAATGACTCATCGTTAGCTACATGCCTTCCCATCATTTGAGCGTTTCAACAGTCAAAAATGGCTCTGAGCACTATGGGACTTAACATCTAAGGTCATCAGTCCCCTAGAACTTAGAACTACTCTAACCTAACTAACCTAAGCACATCACACACATCCATGCCCGAGGCAGGATTCGAACCTGCGACCGTAGAGGTCGCGCGGTTCCAGACTGAAGCGCCTAGAACCGCTCGGCCACACCGGCCGGCCGTTTCAACAGTCCATTAGGTTCTCGGCAGCTCTGCAGCTCTTATCATAGGTGTTTGTTGCTTGCCAAGAGTTATGGATGTCCTATTCCTAAATTGGAGAATAATATGGCACGCCTAGCCAGAGACAAAGGTGTTGTAAAAGTGGACCTATCGACTCTTACTTTCAGCTCCCTTGGACGAAGCCTCCAAAAGCATTCTGGTCATCAACACGCCATTTGGTCTTTTTCGATGTAATCGCCCGTCCTTCTGCATCTCCAGTGCACTAGCCATATTCCAGTACTATTTTGTACTTCTTTCACGTAACACACCAAGGACAGCAATTATTTGTCGATATCATTGTCACTGGCAAAAATGTACGGGATGAAGCAACCAGTTTGGACTCCTCGTTCAGCTTGATCCAACGGCTAACTTGAAATACAATCAGAAAAAATGCTGCTTCCTTGTGCCGCAAGTGGGACATGTTTTCAGTACATCATGGATATGCACCGTTCCGCATCAGATCGAGGCCATATAAAACCTTCCAGCCTCCGAGATATCAAACACATCAAATCCATGCTAGGTCAAAAATTCATTCCTCAGGCAGCGATCGCCAAACCACTAAATTAGTTCCTTCACAAAAATATTAACTCCCAATGGTCCTCCGCTTGTGACAATGTGCTTCATGGCATACGACCTCTCCACGTCCCTTGGCATATAACTATTCTCTAATTCGCGGACGCTGTATTTGAACGTTGCACAACATCCGGGTGAAGGCTATCGTCAGTATTCTTGCGTGATATTTTTGTAGCGTGTTTCATTTTTTTCTTAACAAGATTGGGAACGCTACCGTTTTATTGCATTTTTTACTCGTAAAAATATACCCGACAGGAAATGAAAGCAAACCATTTTAATTAAAGTTTCAGCTATAGCACAAATGAGAAAACACTGCGTTCTGATGGGTTGATTCAATCGCTTTTCAAAGGACATTAACTTACTCGGTTCCATGGGCAGTTTGAAATCTTTTACTGTTTTTCATTGTCGATTTCCAACTGTACTGATTTGTTTCAGCCAATATAACTATAATGGGATACTAATGAGCGTGTCAGGAGAAGGACGTGAGCTGGATTATTCACAAGAGCATTTTTTCGTAAGTTCAGAGAGTAAAGGGTAATGTTTTTTAACATCACATTATACGTTATAGTCAGTGGTGACGGTGACTTCATTCTTTAGCAGAGTGATACCACTGTGTGTACTCGTCACACAGTGATTGCACCAGCGTACTTAAGAACTGATGTAATTTTATGACGCCAGATGGTGTTACTTACCTTTTACATTACAAGATAATATGGCAATAATTGGGGGGTGGGGGGAGGGGGGACACTGTAGAAGGGGGCCAAGACTTGAGTGCAGCAAGCAGGTTCAAATAGGCGTAAGCGGTAGTACCTATGCACAGATCAAGAGGCCTCCGCAGTATAGGATAGCGCGGAGAGCTGCATCAAACCGGTCATCCACCTGATGATCACAGCTACAATAGGGCCATAATTCTCGCTCAAAAAGACTGCAGTCTATTAATTTCAAAATTCTTATATCATGGCTTGATTAAGAATGATGATCATAAGTATGTATCATTTCCATTCCACTAACGAATTGTGTGAAATAAATTGTCTACGCCATTCCAAATGTAAAGTGATATTCCTGTTATAGCGCTGGTGACCTTTGAACGTTACGTAGTGCCGGGAGGGGTTGAGTTCAATGGTGGAGTTCATTGAGTGTGTTGTAATGCTCTCACGCTTCCATACTGCATGAGCGTAAATAAACTAATGTTTTGCGCATGAAATGGCGATGCTGTAGTGGCGTCAATCACTGAAAACTGTAACTACCGTAGAATATCTACGAATAACCTTCTGGTATTTTACGGTAGTTACAGTAAAATACCTTCGAATAACCATCTGGAGCAAATGAAGGAAGCGAAAGCGTAAAAACGTTTAAAAATGAGATTGACAAGAAGTGCAAAATCTAAGGATTCAGAAGCATGTTTCAATAGGTAAAACGTAGATACTGCCTACAGGAAAACCAAAGAGTTCTTTGGGCAAAAGAGAAGCAGCTGTATGAATAACAAGAGCTCAGATGGACAACCAGTTCTAAGCAAAGAAGGGAAAGCTGAAAGGAGTATGTAAAGTGTCTATACAAGAGGGATGAACTTGAAGACAATAATATAGAAATAGAAGAGAACGTAGATGAAGATGAGATGGGAGATATGATACTGCGAGAAGAATTTGACAGAGCACTGAAAGACCTAAGTAGAAAGAATGCCCCGGAAGAAGATGACATTCCGTAAGAACTACTGATAGCTATGGGAGAGCCAGCCATGACAAAACTCTTGCATCTGGCGTGCGAGATATATGAGAGAGGCGAAATACCCTCAGACTTGTAGAAGAATGCAACAATTCCAATTCCAAAGAAACAAGATTCAAACAATGTGAAAATTACGGAACATCAGTTTAAAAAAGTCATGACTGCAGAGTACTGACACGAATTCTTTACGAAACAATGGAAAAACTGGTAGAAGCCGACTCCGGGAAAGATCAGTTTAGGTTTTGGGGAGTCAGTACTGATCCTACGACTTACCTTAGAAGATAGATTAAGGAAAAGTAAACCTACATCTATAGCATTTGTAGACGTAGGAAGGGCTTTTGACGATGTTGTCTGGAATACTCTCTTTGAAATTCTGAAGGTATCAGGGGTAAAATACAGAGCGTGAAAGGCTACTTACAATATGTACGGAAACCAAACGGCAGTTATAATGTTATTCAATCCGTACACTGAAGAAGCAGTAAAGGAAACCGAAGAAAAATTAGGAGTGTGCATTAAAGTCAGAGGAGAGGAAATAAAAACTTTCAGGTTTGCCGATGACATTGTAATTCTGTCACAAGCAGCAAAGAACTTTAAATAGCAGTTGAAGGGAATGGATAGTGTTTTGAAACGAGGATGTAAGGTGAAAATTAACAAAAGCAAAATAAGGATAATGGAATGTAGTCGAATTAAGTCAGACGATGGTGAGGAAATTAGATTAAGAAACAAGACACTTACAGTAGTAGATGAGTTTTGCTATTTGGGCAGCAAAATAACTGATGACGGCCGAAGCAGAGAGGATATAATATGTAGACTGGCAATAGCAAGAAAATCGTTTTTGAAGAAGAGTAATTTCTTAACACTGAATATACCGGCCAGTGTGGCCGAGCAGTTCTAGGCGCTTCAGTCTGGAACCGCGCGACCGCTACGGTCGCAGGTTCGAATCCTGCCTCGCCAAAGAATTATTTATGAGCTATTGAGCATGAGTAGCAAGTCCACACCGTCCTTGCCATTGAAGAATCTACGCGAGGATTTGACTGGAATAAGCTTTATTGCTTCACGTAGTAATTCAATCTGACACAACTTACTCTAATTATTTTCCATTGTTCTTCAGTTTGTCTATATGTTCAAATGGCTCTGAGCACTATGGTACTTAACTTCTGAGGTCATCAGACCCCTAGAACTTAGAACTACTTAATCCTAACTAACCTAAGGACATCACACACATCCATGTCAGAGGCAGTCGCGCGGTTCCAGACTGTAGCGCCTAGAGACGCTCGACCACCCCGGCCGGCGTGTCTATATGTCTTTTTAATTTGTTAGCATACACTGGGGATAAGAAGAAATTCAGTAGACCAGGTGTTGCTGTGGTATTAAATGTACCTGCGTATTGTAACAGGGTATTAGGAAGAATTATCATACACATACAACTGAATCATTCAGAATAGTTCCAAGGAGCTGCAGAAATCGTTTACTAAATAATTTATGTATCGAAGGTGGTTCAAGTAATGTGGAAGCCATAAAGTTTTACTAGCGTTTCCAAGCATCGAAGAGCAGGCCGGAGTGGCCGAGCGGTTCTAGGCGTTAGTCTGGTACCGCAAGACCGCTACGGTCGCAAGTTCGAATTCTGCCTCGGGCATGGATGTGTTTGATGTCCTTAGGTTAGTTAGGTTTAAGTAGTTCTAAGTTCTAGGGGACTTATGACCTCAGCAGTTGAGCATCGAAGAAGTGTTTACAAAAGTTTTAGCCTTCAATCAGCATATATTTTTGTGTATAAAAAATATTATTATAATTTTTGTCTAACAGCATAACGAAGGAAACGTTCTTTTTTTTAATGTACTTAATGCCATTAGAAAGGTTGTTGAAGTTAAGTGTAGTGTCATGATAATTTCCAGCAAATGAACACATAAAATGGCCCATAAATATGGGAAACTAAAGAATAATATTCTCGGAGCGATGCCGTTACCCGTTGCTTGCATGACCCCGGAAGGTCACCGTGTGTTGTGCCGCAAATCATGACCTTGACCGTTACCACACCTCCTGTCTTTTCATGGGAAAAATTTCAACGCAACTACCATCAATAGTAATATTAGTATATATGCCTCTGTAAGAGTTCTCGAATGGCAAAGTAAGGAGGAACATCGTTCCATTTTACAAAAACTACAGATAATTCAGTATTATGTGCAGATGGACCAGCTAACGAGATTAAGCAAACAGTAAGACATTAGTCCCCAATAGAAGATCTTGTTTCAAATACTTAACCGGTTCGTGGAAACGGTTTAGAGTCCTTGTTAGTTGGGAATCCTGGATTGACACTCCATACAAATCCAAAGAAACTAACTGACGTAACAATCTGATATTTTGCTCATTGCTAAAGTCACCTGAAAGATAATTTTGGGTAGCATGATATCGAGGAAGCAGTGCGTAGGAAATGTGGAAAACGGGGTGCCTGTGGAGGCTTGCTCCAGGTCTGCACATTTATTGAGCTGCTACCACATTTTGATGCTTGGCTATGTGATAGATAAAAAGAAATTTTTATGTCGTAACGATCGCGATGGAAAGATGATGCGTTGTTTCAGTACTATACTTATAAATGTGATAAAAAATGGACAAGTCAGACTACGAGACGAATTTTAATGTTGTTAGTATCAGATGTTATAAGAATTCTTGCGTGTCGGGGGACCAGTGACAGGCGATTCGTTTAGGTGGAACAGTTCATTGTGATTCCTCAGGACTACGCATCCGAGTTTGCTGATACCAGTATTTAATAATTACAAAATCAGGTGTAATTATAATTTAATTTAATACAAACAACAAATTGCATGTGTCTTGAAACAGGTCAGTAGTACACCATGCTGAAACTTATGTAAAAGTAGAGACGTTATTTTGAAATTATAATCCAGTTTTCTAGCTTTCTTTTTTTCTGTAGTAATTATGACGGACTGCCATAGCCAGTAGACAGCAAACTTTACATATGATAGCAGATAAATAAAATATTCTGGCTTGAGAATAAAAATGGTACCAGTACATTTCCCTGAGGAACACTTGAAGTTAGACGATGTTACAGCGTCCCCTACCTCAGACACAGCTACATACTGGGTTTTCTGTGTAGCGTTATGGGGTTACTAGTCGTTTTACTAGCAATTCGTAAGGCTGTAAGTGTTGTCTGCTTCAGCCACCTTTTGTTTACCAAAACGTTGCGGCATCACGGTGCCATCTTCGGGTGCTCTGAGCGTTTAAGGACGTGAGGCATGTGGGCAGCAGAAGACGCCATCATGGCGGGGACACAAGTATCACCAAAATATTTTGATATACAGTGAATGCAGTAGAAAATTTGCCATAGCGAGCAGACGGAAAACTTTACATGTGATAGCAGATAAATAAAATATTCTGGCTTGAGAATAAAAATGGTACCAGTACATTTCCCTGAGGAACACTTGAAGTTAGACGATGTTACAGCTTCCCTACCTCAGACACAGCTACATACTGGGTTTCCTGTGTAGCGTTATGGGGTTACTAGTCGTTTTACTAGCAATTCGCAAGGCTGTAAGTGTTGTCTGCTTCAGCCACCTTTTGTTTACCAAAATGTTGCGGCATCACGGTGCCATCTTCGGGTGCTCTAAGCGTTTAAGGACATGAGACGTGTGGGGAGCAGAAGACGGCAGCGTGGCGGGGACAGAAGTAGCACCAAAATATTTTGATATACGGTGAATGCAGTAGAAAATTTGTTTACATACGTAGTGAATTTCATAAAGTATTTTAATTTAATTTCGTACAAACAATTTACTGTGCATAACCTGAAGTAGCTCAGTAACATACCAATGTCATCGCTTACAAGACCTGGCATTGTGGAATAGATGCTAAGACCCAATCTAGACCTAGTTATGTATGTAGTAATATGCCTTTTACATTGTATACAGGCTCCTGTCGTAAAGTTAGTAATGATGAAAAAATACATGTATGGATGAAAGGACTTGGTGTACTTGCTGAGAATGTAACTGTAACCGGTGATGTAACCCTGTACTATAATTATTAATGAAGTGTGATCTGTAGCGTCAGCCACCAATCGCTAGACGTACATCTGGTGAACGGGGCCTCAAGGATGCAACAATTTGAAAAAAATATAAAGCATAGTGCCGCGTTGGCCGATGAGCGCCTGCGAGGCTATATGATGCAACCCGCTTGGGCCGGCCAGCCCGCGGGTACGCGTGCTGCTAAAGAGACTGAGTTTTGAAATTATAATACACGTTTCTTTTTTCTGCAGTAGTTATCTATGGTAGTTGTCAGGGTTTGTCATAGACACTAGATTGCAAATCTTACATATGATGGGAAGTAAATAAAATACCGTGGCTTGAGAGTAAAAATGGTACAAGTACATTTCACTGAGAAACTCCAGAAGTTAGACGATGTTTCAGCTTCCTCTACCTCAGTCAGAGATACACATTGAGCTTTCTGTATAGCGTAATAGGGTTACCAGTCGTTCTGCTAGCAATTGGCAGTGCTACAAGTGTTGTCTGCTTGAGCTACCTTTTGTTTACCGAAATGTTGCAGCATCACGCAGCGGTCTTCGGCTGCTCTGAACATGTGAAGACGTAAGACATGTGGGCATCAGAAGGCGGCAGTATACCGGCAGTACAAGTAGCGCCAAAATATTTTGATGTATAGTAAATGTAGTGGAATATGTGTCTACACGTTGTGATTTTTGTAAGATATTTCTGGCGTCAGGTAACTCTGCTTGTAATAAAGATACGTTTAGCATTTTCCTGGCGCGGGTTGGGGAGTGAGCTGTCGGTGCGGGACTCACCGTCCGGGCAGATGCGGCGGCGAGCAGCGCCAAGAGCGCGAGTGCCGCTGCGCGCGTGCGAGCCATGCCGCTGCTGGTCTGCTGCTCTGCTGGCGGGGGCGGCGACGTCGGCGCTGGCGGTGGCGTGCTGCGGCCGGCGTGCTGGCGGGCGCGCTACTGCCCCAGCGGCCGCCCCCGCCGCCGTCGCCGCCGCCAGAGATCGATATTCGCGCAGAGCGGCTGCTCTGTCTCTCTCGGGCGCTCCTCACCTGCCCGGAGCACCCCTCCGCCTCCAACCGTGCCCCCGCCCCCGCCCCGCGCCGCCTCCGTATCGACTGGCGACCGCCGTCCGCAAACAACGCTCCCCGTGCTGGTAAACAACGCGTGCCGTCCGCTGCCGCCGTCGCTTCCTTGGTGACGGAAAACGTTACGGGCTGCAGCGGGCACTCTGCGTATAACGAGCGGATACGACCCAATTAGAATTTCTCCAGGGTCTTGGAGCTCATCCTTTATGTGGCACTAACAAAGTAACGGAGGAGGAGACGGCAGTCCCGACCTCCGATATTTCCTCTCAAGTAACAACACGACATTAGTTGGCTACTGCGCCGTGAGGGGAATAGTTATGGATAGATATACGGGCCTAATGTTCATATTGGTTGGTCTCCGCGCCATTGGTGCCGTCACTGAAGAAATCAGCTATGAGTAAATGGTAAAGAGGCCAACCCTCACCTACCATTGGATGGTCACGCTGAGAAGGACAGTACGTACGTGACGCTTACTCATTTACTAAGCGAGGACGGGAAAGGGGCCAATCTATATAAGCCATTGATTGGTCACTGCACTATCATTGCCATTACTGAGTTCATGGGTAGATGGGCAGAGGGACAGTGTTCAACTGTCACTGCTGCGCCGTGGGTGCAAAAATTGGAAATTTGCGGCAAGTTCCTATGGGACCAAACTGCTAAGGTCATCCGTCCCTAGGCTTACACACTACCTAAACTTACTCACGCTAAGGACAACACCCATGGTTCTGAGCACTGTGGGACTTAACTTCTGAGGTCATCAGTCCCCTAGAACTTAGAACTACTTAAACCTAACTAACCTAAAGACATCACACACATCCATGCCAGAGGCAGGATTCGAACCTGCGACCGTAGCGGCCGCACTGTTCCAGACTGTAGCGCCTAGAACCGCTCGGCCACTTTGGCTGGCCCCATGCCCAAGGGAGGACTCGAAACTCCGACGGGGGTAGCCGTGCGAACCGTGGCAAGGTCCCTTAGACCGTGGGCACCTTAGCTGAGGACAGTCAAGGAGAGATCCGAAAGTTGGTCTTCGAGCCATTGCTGAGGAGGACAATCGTGCATAGGAAGTGAAATAAAAAGTTAAGAAGGGTTTGAGGCAAGTTTGATGCTGTGAACCTATTAAACTTGTACGCCGAAGAAGTAATAAAGGAAAACGTAAACACCACTCATGGTTTAGGCCTTAGGTCTGTTCCAACTGGCCAACTGCAGCCTACAAGGCAGTACGAGGAGTGTTCTATGATTTTGGGACATGTAATAGGCATGTCGGAAATCCCTCTAGCCGTTCTTGTCAGTAGATGAATCCTGAAAATGCTGATGCTTATTTACTGAAGCAGCTCGCCATCTGGTCTCAAGACGCTGAAAAGTCCGGGGAGATACCACGAATCGAAGCCGCGTCCTTCCGCACTGAAGGCAGCGACAATAATCATTGGGATACGGAGGTCGTCTAGCGATAAAGAAAATGAAAGAAAACATCGCAAGGGTTATAAATGTTCACTGTCAAAGTTCACACACGACTCACCCCTTCTGGCCGGATGTCTGGAAGACGCAGAAGACGTGGTGTAAAGAAAGGACAACATACTCGGCACAGAACATGACTTAATGGTGAACAGAGCAAAGACGAAAGCGATGAAGAGCAGTATAAAATGGAATACAGAGGGTGGCCGAAGCAGGGAACATCAGCAGATTTCCACACCCGAGAAGTGATTCCTTCTTTAAAAAAAGCTCTGCAATCATCAGACATTAATAAAGAAATGCGTAGCACGTTCCTGATAATGTAGGTCTGCAGCACAGCATTGTATGAAATTGAAACACTGGGTATCAAAAAACTGGAAAAGAATAGGAGGATACGAAACATGGTGTTATTACAGAATGTTAAAAATTAAGTGGGCAGATCTAGTACAAAATGTAGAAGGATTAATAAATAGATGAGGATTGGAGGTTATCCAAAGCCCATCTCTGAAGAAGCAGAAGGTATTCAGGAACAGCTAGCCTGTCTCCGGTAGCAGCGGAAGAGGGAGAAAACAGTACGGTAGATCATTACCAGAACAAGCAAAATGGATCGTAGATGTTGAGCGTAATATTTATGGTATGGGACGGCGGATGGAATAGTACGAATATATTCAGCCTCTTTCACGAGAACCTGAAAACTATTTTTGTCGTCAGCCAGAAAGGGATGGACAACATACTGACGATAATTTCCAGTCTGCGAGTCCACGTTCTTCTATTTCTCTCTGAAAGAAAATTGTAGCGCAACTTTACGCTAACACTGGAAAGGTTCAGTTAATGAAAGGACTAGGCCACAATTCTCAAATATGATTGACTTTATTACAATATAGCTCTCTGAGCAAGTTTCATTCCTTGGTACTTATTATAAAAACACAGAGCATAAAATTTTAAGAAAAAGTTTTTCATAAAACATTACTCTAATTAAATATAGAAATCTCTAAAACAAATTCAAGCTGACAAGTAAATGACTTTAGAGTTAACTTCTGCAATAGTTCAACACAGGATCATTAAACAACATTAAAGAAACTCGCGGTTTTAAAATTAAGCCACCACTCAAGCAACTACAAATGCATCAAGAGATAACGGTTATAATTGGAGGCGTATACTCAAAGCAGGATTACGCAGCTCTCCTTTCATTACACATGAACTGCCGCTCTTGGTACGAGCCCTTTTACTCTCCAACAATTAACAGGCCCGGCTCACCCGTCTCCTCAGGCAGGTCGTAGTACACAAGGGAGAGAACACAAAGCTTCTAAAACACACAAACAGATGGTGTTAATCCAACAAGCCTCAAAAACATGTTCATACGTGCTTCAGCGAATACAGGACAGACAATAACAATTTAAAATATGGCCTGGAAAACTTCAAGCAACCAACTGGTCCAGTAAATAAAATAAAAAAATTTAAACACACTTGATAAACCATCTAAACACGGGCATTTCACTGCTATGGAAACCGTTCAGGACTGGCAGTTGGCAATACCCATAGCACAGATTGAAGTAGCTGACGAGAATTTCGAATGAGGCAACAGAAGGCAACAATACACTAAATCACGTTGTTACCACAGTTGAAGGGCTGAAGTTTTGCTCAAAAAAAAAAAAAAAAAAAAAACTCTGTGGTTCCAATGCTGTCCTGTGCAGTGTACCTTCAACCAATGACTGTCAGAATCACCAACGCCAGTACTAACAGTCTCAGTTATACGCGTTGCCGGCTTATACCCCCACCCAGCGTGCTTCCAAACACAGTGCTTGCGCGACTCACGCCTCCTAGCGGCTCCGTGTTCACTCTCTCTTCACGTGCCTCGCCTCAGGCGCACGCTTTATACGCAAACTTTACGACAGACAGGATCGATAACCGCTAGGTCGATGTGCACACATCAAAAATGTTTCTTTCTCTCTATTTACTCAGTGGGATCAGGAACTATGATTATAAATAAAAGTTTTCAGTTCTAGCTGATTAATGTATTTAGTAAAAGTTCATATGCATAAACATAGTAATACTCCTGATAATAATAATCTATCCTAAATCATAAATCATAATCTATCATAAATAGCACTATCTATCATAAATAGCACTACGAGCAGCTCAGAGGCGACGTCTACGGTAAGTTCCCATTAAAATGTTGTTTCGCCCTGACTTCTAGGCATCAAAGTTATTTGCTCCCCACAAAAGTGGAAAATAATCTCACCAGTTGCCACTCGGTTTTGTTAACATTAGGGGCGGCACACAAACAGTTTCTTCCGCGAAATCTAAGCGATCCAGGACGGTGTACAGTCCTCGCGAGTTCACTTGCTATTTGAACCGAAAACATGCGTTTAGCTGCCGCCTGGTTGTGAGGTCACCCGAGGCAGTGAGTAAGCCGACGTTTGACTGCGGCCCCATTGATAGCTGGGTGCGAAGTGTGTGTTCAAAAATCTAAACGATCCAGTCCTCGCGAGTTCACTTTGTATTATTGCTGAGAACATGCATTTAACAACAGCCTGCCTGTGACGTCCGAGGCAGCGCGTAACCCGGCGTTTGACTGACGCGGTCAGAGTGATAGCTCGGTGCGAAGCGTGTCTTTTGTGAAATTTAAACGATCCAGGACGTTGTACAGTCCTCGCGATTTCACTTTCTATTCTTACCCAACACGAGTTTAGTAGCAGCCTGGCTGTGACATCATCCGAGGCAGCGTGTAATCCGGCGTTTGACTGACGCGCACCGTATGATAGCTGGGTGCGAAGTATGTGTCTCACCACCTCTCAGGCCGTATTCATGCATGGGTGCAGCGGACGGTCGAAGGGAACATCTGCCGTCATATACTGTATGCCGAGGTAACAACACCTAAATGGCCACTTTGTCGGACAGATATTATTTAATAACTCCGCCATCAATCAATTTACAATCTTCGTAATTTTTATACGAACGGAGTAAAGTTGGTTCTAATTACAGAAAAAGTCTTGGCTCGCCTGCATTTAAACTTCGGCGGCTAGAATTTTTAGAACGGAACCGACGGAGTAAAGTTGGTTCTAATTACAGAAAAAGTCTTAGCTCACCTGCATTTAAACTTCGGCTGCTAGAATTTTTAGAACAGAACCGACAGTAGAAAATGACCTCTGAACTACAACTTTAAGAGAGCTTGTATTGATTGATATTTTCATCAGTGTCTTGAAGCTTGTTATAGCTTTATTATTTAATGTATTTAATGGATGTAATCAATTGATGTAATCAGAACTTTCGATCATTAATATAACTGATACTTAATCTACTACAAATAGGGGCGATCTTGTTCCAAATTTAGTTCTTAATCAATTACTTGAAAACTATGAGAGGTAGCTTAATGGGGTCACATAGTTAACGTTTTTATATCAAACTCAAGCTTCATATGAATTTTCATATTTCTGAATCTAATATTTAGCGTCTTCAGTTTTTCGTAAAAACGCCGATTTTGACCAAAATGTTGTTCCTATAAAATTGAAATTTGTAACAGTTGTTTGCGTCATACATATTCACATTCTTAACAGTATTCTAGCTTTATTACTTAGCGTCACTTATTTTTTTCTAAAAACTATATATTTAGGGAAACATATTCATCTGATAAGTCTGAGATTTAACGTTTTCAACATTAATATACTGAAGCATATATTGACTAATTTAGGAAAAACAACTATAATTTTTAATTTCATCCTTAGATTATGGTACAATACTTTTTGTGCAGCACACACGCGCGTTATGATGACGTGGCGCTAGTAGCACTGAACTGGGGTAAGTCCCGGCACGGTCGCTCGCCTCTTATCTCTCCAGTGATGCAGCGCTTGTTTCGCCACAACGGGAAATGATAACGTTAGCACAGGGTAGACAAAGGTGGAGGTCAACATCAAACAAGTCGAAAAACTGATGAACTTTTGAGAAAGAGAGAAAGTTGCGTGTTAAACGGCACTTTAAAGTTTGCTACTGTTTTGTTTCTGTAATTCAGTAAACTAGTCTTTGCAAGTTTTTTGCAAAGACATTATATAATCAGTATCGATTTTTAGTGCAGAATATTTGAGTTACGTCTCTTTGAGAAACCGCTGTGCGAACATGTGTATTTCTGGCGAGTTACGTACTTCTCCAGCCAATCAGAGCATTAAGTGGTACCAGGCTAAGCTGGTGACATGGTTTAAAAGCATATTTTGTTTCGGATCGTTGAAGCAAGGAGTCGTAAGAGTTCTAAGGTGGCGGCTGCGGTTTGGAGATTTAGTGAGACTGTTCAGTTATTTTCAGTGTTTGTTAACAGGCAACGTTTCCAGTCATTTCCATCGTGTAATATACGTATTTGTACAAATATTTTGCAACAATTTCGTCTGCTGAACTTGTGGTGAATTGTGAACGCGATCTGCTGTTTAGGCACGAGATCCTACAGAGTCTCAGCAATCGCTTCTTTTTCATAAGTTGGAACCTGATAATAGAATCTTGTCATAGTCGTCAGTCTGAAGTACTACGCTCTCGATTTTCTGCAGCTTTAGACTTTTCAATTCTTTGCTGGAACTCGTGTATAGAAATACTTACATTTCTGTGAATACTAGAAATTTGACTTATATTTCACTTGTATGTGAATCTCATATGAGTTATGTTCGCTGAGTATCAATTGAAATTTGCTGTTATCCATTTCTGCTTTCCTCCATCTTATCTTGAACTTATCGTAAGTAATTCAGTGACGACATCTTGTCAACACTGGTTATGAGCCGCCCCTTGTGTCTAGCCAATTATTGCCCATGGTGGAGGAAATAAAAATTGCCTACACCATGTATAATTGCTTAATCCGTATACAAAACCTCCACATCAGTAGTGTTAAATATCCCGTTGCCTTGCATGCAAAATTTTCAGGTTAAAAGGTTGTTTTTGTCGTTGGTTCCAGAAGTTCAGTGCTGTTGTTGCAGATTTTTTACAGTCTACGTGTGTTATTATCTCTCCCAAATAACCTGCACAAAGCATGCTAGCAATGGCAGCAGCAGTCCTTAATACCAGATGCTGAGATTCTCTTCTGAACCATATCGCTATTCAGTTGCTTTGATCAGTTAGAACAGTAACCGCCCATTTTTCAGATTGGGGTATAGTGGCTACTAGTCAGGGGGTGCTATCCCATTGCTCTGTGTTTCACTATACGCTAGTGCATATTCACTCTCTAGTGTTGATAATATTATAAGTGATGTTCACACGTTAAATTATACAAACTACACCTGCCAGTTAGCAGATGTACAGTTTATTTTAATTGTGATCTGCTGTAATTAATTCATTTTTATTTTCGAAATGAGACTACATTAACAAATTCGTTTATTGAGTCAAGAAAGTACACTGGACAACACAATTAAACGCTCTCTTTCCAAACCCCGAAATCGTCTCCCATTGAGAAGCAGAAGTCTGAAATTTGGCTCAAGGGTATCTATAACTTGCTTCTGTTATGGTACAAATGTGTGGCGTCCTGCGACGTCACCCACTGACGCGGGGACGCTTAAAACAGCAAGGTGTCGACACATGCGAGAAAAAGTCCAAAGCTCAGAAGTTCATGAGAGCTGTAAGGTGGGTTAATGACGCTACATTGGCACCACATATCACCACAATTCTGCCCAGTGCTCCGTGGGCGTGTCACAATATGAGAAGGTCGTCATATCCCTTCTTACCCGCATTTCACCCCTTCTTTTGAAGCGTTTGCAATGGAAGTCAGAGCCGTGACGCCCATCATTGAAATTACAGTGTTTTTTTTTTTTTTTTTTTTTTTTTTTGGGCGGCTGAGGAAAATATTTAAGACACACCGCCGCAGTGTTTATGCGAAAATTCATCGGGGGTGGCATAAAGGACGTCAATGGAAACACCCCTTCCCTTGGGCGTTGATTCCCACACATATCACGGCCTAAAACAACCGTTCACTGTGCAATGAGCAACAGGCCGACGTTTTTGATCCCTCACCCCCGGATGATTCAATCCTTCTAAAAGGACGCTGGAACTGCAGCCCCATCGATCGTGATCACATCTCTTTGCAGTGCAACACGACTGCAGTATTTGCTCTGATATAAGGGGGGGGGGGGGAGGGGAGACCACTAGGGTCCTTTCAAAACCATTCCACGAAATTTGAACATTATCCGAAGAACCAAAGGGTTTTATGATTTTTCAGCTCTTTGATTCGCACCGTCCTGTGGCGTGCGCAACTGACACATGCGTGAAGAAAATACGGAAGAGCTGCTTTAGTAAATAGATTTTCAACCACGGATATTCAAATCCCACAGGTATGAAGAAAATCGTAGAGTGCAGAACAGTCCGCAAAGTCCCATTATGAGAGAGAAAATAAATCAAGGATCAGCAGAAGAGTCGCGCTCTGCCAGAACTACGGTTCGGTGGTTTCGTTGCAATACATAAATGACGTAGTAATAGGAGTACTAGCAGTATTGGTAGCACTGATATGGAAAGAACCATAAATGAATTTATGCGATAGTAACTGCGAGCCGACAACTTCTCTTTGTCTTTTGTTTGTTTGTTTGTTTGTTTTGCATGTAATTGGAACCGCAAATCGTTCAGTGTTAGTCCATTGCGTATTTTGTACCCTTTCAAAATATAAAGGACATTTTATAAGTAATAAAAAATTAGTTGATCACATAAATCCGCGCTTTTAAGTAACCAAACCAATTACTTTTGTGGTAAATACAGTTTAAACGCTCAAATGTAAAAAAATATAATTCTCGTTGTTATTTTGTACTCAATACAACGTGCTCCACCATGAGTTTCTTATTATTATTATTATTGACAAGTGCGAAAGTTTTTGTGAGTAACAGAAACATGTTTCCAGAATGAGATTTTCACTCTGTTTCAGAAACATGTATTATATAAGCCGAACGAAGTAATGAAGCGATGTTTGACGTGTTTCTGTTCTGCGTTTTTGTTTCGCCATTTTGAAGAAATTGAGTTTTGTTAGTGCCGTGTGCTAAATCTGCATTTTTTTTCCAAATTTTTGTACTATTAACCGTCGTTTCACGTTAGAAATGAGCACACTTCGTATACAAACGCAGATTTCGAATAAAACCTGTATTAAACATTGAAAATTTAAATTTTGCTATAAATGCTGTTTATTTATAAGTAACAGACATGATGATAACTGTGTAGAAGAAAAACGTGGCATAGGTCATGTGGCATTTTATATACCGTCTGTCAGTTTTTAAACGGTTCACCAAATCCGGTTCCTAGGTTCCTAGTAAGACACTGCTTGCATACGCAAGCAAAGCGATCGACTTGAGGTAATGCACGATAGGTATCCAACACCCTTAATGTGCAGGTAATGCGGCTACGACCTTATTGTATGGCATTGTATGTTAACCGGGGACCGAGAAACGACGAAGAGGCTCCAGCCACGCCACAGCCGCAGTGGTCCACAACGCCACGACGACTACCGCAGTCCACTTCACCCCTCTGCCGCCCCCACACAGAACCCAGGGTTATTGTGCGGTTTGGCCCCCGGTGGACCCCCAGGGAACGTCTCACACCAGACGAGTGTAACCCCTATGTCTGCGTGGTAGAGTAATGGTGGTGTACGCGTACGTGGAGAACTTGTTTGCGCAGCAATCGCCGACATAGCGTAACTGAGGCGGAATAAGGGGGACCAGCCCGCATTCGCCGAGGCAGATGGAAAACCGCCTAAAAACCATCCACAGATTGGCCGGTTCACCGGACCTCGACACAAATCCGCCGGGCGGTTTCGTGCCGGGGACCAGGCGCTACTTTCCGCCCGCAAAGTCGTGCGTTAGACCGCACGGCCAACCGCGCGGGCACGCTATGACCTTAACTGACCAATGCTATGCAGTGGTTGCGCTGGGGAGAACAATATTTATTCGTATGGAACTTCGAACAGTGCAGTGAATTAAGACGTTTATGATTTTCAAAAGGCATACGTAAAACTGTACAGAAAAACATGTCATTCAACGTAATTGCATTTAGAAACAATATCGATTTATTATATATGTGCATTATTCTTCGTTCTGTGTTAAAATATTAGTAAATTTGAAATAGTTGAACGATGTTATGTAATTATCTACTCTGGTCATGATCTTGGTTGATGATAGACGTGAGAGACATTGTAAGTGCACTTATGTTGGCGATTTGGTTAAATATATGTATTTGGTCATAAAACCTTGTGTACCTTTAGCATACATACAAGTTAGGAAACTAATAATTTATTTTTTAGAAATATCAAAACGCGCAATACAGTGCGAGCCTATGACCGATTATTGTCAGCTATTTGCACAGCCACAGTGTTTTATTTGAATATTGCCAATGTTAATTGGCACAGAGCCGCTAAAATAAATTACAAAGTTTGCATTTTAATTACATTATTTGACTTCAGTGCCATTTTAATTTATTTGCAAAGATTAGTAGCAGTTTTCATCAAATTCTTGTGGTTTCCGCATAATGGCTATCTTTTATCTCAGCTATGTAAAATGACAGAAATTAACTTACTCCATAACGATCCGTGATAAACATGCCACACAATAATATTTTTCTACGTGAACCCATGACTTAAAGCTGTATTAATATCGACGAAATTGCAATGCAAAACGAATCTGAAATATTTTGTTAACATATGAGCTAGTGCTGTGCTTCACACCGCTGTTTACGTGTTTCATATTGCGGGCATTAAACCTTCAAATAGTATTTCCATAAAAAAAGACTGTGTAATTTGGCCATAAGTTGTGTTGTCACTTCAGTGCGTGTGCCGTCATTTGATGTGTAACTATACGTATATGTGCCTACAAATCATACTGTTTAACGAACTCCACATGTACACACAATGAAAGCACACCACTTGACGTACAGAACGGAAGACAAACACACTGGCGCTCAACGTGAGACCAGATATATTTGTGTGGTTTGGTTATATAATATTTTTACTTTGTTGTAATGCGTGTTGCAGTTTCTTTCATATACCACGTCGACTACAAAAATGAGATAAATACTTATTGACAAGAATTCTGCAAGAGAGAGGAGCCATTGCTAATCCAGAAAATTCCGAGAAAATTTACAATACCGCAAAACATTCGGGTAAGCAGACGGTCGTATGCCCACCAAGCTTCAAGGACACTTGCAAGTAGTGCCTTGAGGACACTAATAAGTATTTTGTGTTTTTACAATTTTCTAAAAGTATTTCTTGTTGCTGCACGTACTGCATTGCTGTTGGAGATAGTTTCATTCACAGATTTGTTCAAAATGGCTCTGAGCACTACGGGACTTAACATCTGTGGTCATCAGTCCCCTAGAACTTAGAACTACTTAAACCTAACTAACCTACGGACATCACACACATCCATGCCCGAGGCAGGATTCGAACCTGCGACCGTAGCGGCACGCGGTTCCAGACTGAAGCGCCTAGAACCGCACGGCCACAACGGCCGGCAGATTTGTTCCAGAAGATACTTAGACTGTAGGTTTAGTAAACGGGGAAATTTTTTTTATTCAGTTTATTACAACATTTTAAGTGTCATACTATTTTTTGTGTTTTGTGTGTTATATTTGTGTATATCAAGTGTGTACTTTCTACTAGTCATCAGAGACTGGTGGGTCAAAGAAAAAGGATAGAGCGAAAGGTGACGACATTATAGATTTAGAGAAGACAGAGGATATCAGGGAGTTACCATGTACTGATTCAGATTATATTAGTCCGGAATTCCAAGCTTTGAAACCCGAAGAGCCTGAATTAGGGAATTTAAACGTCTGGTTCTAATGTAGAGACGTTAGAACCACAAACAAACGCCAGATCACCTGACGCTAAGGTCACTACCGAATACGCAGTAGCGGCAGGAAATGTGATAACGCCTAAGGTCATAGGAATGACTTTCTCTACATTAATTCATTGTGTAAATAGATGCTAGCTGATATGGAAGTAGAATGTGAGGAGAAAGAGAAGGCGAAATAAAGGGGAACAGAAGAGAGGGAAAGGATTAAGGTGATAGAACGCGAGGAGAAAGAAAAGGTGAAAGAAAGGGAAACAGAACAGAGGGAAAGGATTCAGGAGCCAGAACACGAGGAGAAAGAGAAGACGAAAGAAAGGGAACAAGAAGAGGGAAAGGATTAAGGAGATAAAACGTGAGGAGAGGGAGCAAGATAAGGAAAACAAGGGATAAGAGAAACCTAGAGACAAGGGAAATAGGTTAGCAGAACAGCTCAATACGGGCCTTGGTGCGCGAGATAAGCGGATCGTTGATCATATTATAGATGAAATAAGTAAAATGCGCACCCAGCTCGAAGAACTTCTTACGTAAAACAAAGATTTGCATAAAAAAATGCGCTTGAAGAACAGATTAAAAAGATTATGACGACCGTAGACGATTTGTCAATCAACTTAGATAATAAAAATTGAAACCAAAATAGCCGCGACTGTGCAGCGTATGAATCTTGTGGCGAGTTGAGAGGCAAACGAACATACTACGCAACTGCCATAGGATGGGCATGAAGTACTACAGCTTACACCAGGAGCAGAGCGTGAGAACAATGACAGTAGATATCGACAAATTACTGAGACTCCACTTACAAGGTGTCAGTATGTAAATAGTCCAATAAATGCTACGTAGTGCGAGAATTTGAATCGCAGTGCTGCTTTTAGGCACACTCTGTGTTGCGAAGGATTCATTGATGCCGTGACGAGCGCTGGAGCTGTGGTGCCAACATTGGCAAATATAAAACATGAGGAATCAACAATAATACATCACCAGTTCCAGACCTTCTCGGAATAGAAGGAAACTGCGCTTCTCGTGATATTTATTGTGAGTTTCCGGAGTGTACTGCCTATGTCATAGACTGAATGACAAAAGATCCAGTTCGTGATCCATTTATAACTGGCGAAGCAGCTCTATGGACGATGGAGATCGCTGATAGCTGCCAAACATTTTTCAAATTTGAGAAGGCGTTGTTGGGTCGCTTCTGGTCGAAGTGTGCACAAGAACGCTTAAGAAAACATGTTTATAATCCTGAGACGTGCAATTCAAAGCAGTTTGAGAAGTGCTTGAACAAAATGCGACGTGTTAAGAATTTTAAAAGGTAGATAACCGATCGCTACACGCAAGAAACTATTCCACGTCCCTGACACGGACCTGGAATTTTTCATGGCCACAGTTGACTCACTCGGTCTTATCCAAGAGGATGCAAAGCAGAGCGAAGCAGTGGACAGAGGTCACAACAACTACAATAAAGACAAAAATCACAATGGCAACAATCTATATAAGAACGGTCAGAAGAGATGTAATGATTACTGTACATGGAATTACAGTAATCAACCAAACGGACTTGTAAATCAGCCTAACTATAACAACGATCATAACAACTGATCTAACGGTAAAAAGTTTCGCAATGGTAATATTAACAGTCATATTAACAGAAAAAGGCAGAATGAAGATGGTTATAAGGCTCGATTCCAGTCTAAAGACATGTGTGAGATGAATTACCCTGGACCAACAAAAGGTCCAGTAAACTAGCAGTCGAATCCACCACGGGACAGAAACCATCCTGTAAATAATGTCAGTGTAATGCCAATGCCACCTCATAAGCAGCAACAACAGTGGATACCGCGACAGAACGAGATGCCGCCGCCCCTGCAGCAGCAACCTCATAGCGTTAGGATTGTTGCGGCTGCTGACGAACCTCAGCCCAGCACATCACAAACGTCAAACTTTACTTGACTCACGTAAGCTCTCCGTATGTGGTCATGGGGGTACAAAGGGGGTGGTGTGGCAATTGTCAAATAAATATATCCATTCTCAGGTACAGCGAGGTGTTGGACCTGAATAAGGAATTGATACACGAAAATGTGGCCAGTGGAACACTGAATTGGTGCAAGCTGCGATTAAGGGAACTGTTCATGGATGGCCCGTGAATATCATTATCCACTCTGGTGCAAGTGTATCCATGGTTTATTATTACTTACTCTGGTGCATAAACCAGCTGCATAAGTTAACCTCGTCGCCGGTGCAGAATTGCAAAATTGTCAGAGCCATACGTGGACGCATGCTACGAATCCAGGGCCAGATGCAGGCCGCTAAATAATTGGAAAATGAAGCAATTAAATGCTCATTCCTAGTTGCAAGGAATTTGACGGTATCATAGGGTGGGAATTTTTGAGAGAGAAGAACGCAAATATGGACCTTTATCGGACTGTCTGTTCACTAGGGAATGAAGGCAGATTTGTACAACTGGCAATGATAAATACAACCGTCCTGCACTGGCAGTATTGTAGGGGGTTAAAAGTTACTTACGAGCGGCCGAAGTTATTGCACGTCACCTTTGAGAATACGCGGGAAGACTACCCACGTATATGTAGGAGCAGCGATAGTGAGAAAGACGTCGTAAGGAAGGACATCGCTACTAAAGTCACCGAGTCGAATTACCTCGACGAAAGTCAGCAGCACCAACTCGCGCAATGTCTAAAACATTATGCAGCGTTATTTTCTGAGAAACCGGGCATAAAAAAGGATACATTCATGACCGCGTGAGACATATTGCCGAGCTATCTACTCTGTCCTTTGGGCAAGAAAGAGATGATATCGAAAGAGATAAGAATGATGAAAAAGTGGTGGAGAATAAGACCACCTTATTTCTTTATAGAAGCTCGTTGGCCGCAACCCCAAAGTCGGACGGTAATATTCGTCTTGTGCTCGATGCGCGTAACATAAACAAGATAATCGTTCCTCTGCAAACACGACTGGAAAATGTGGAGGAACAAATACAGAAGTCCCAGGGCGTGAGATACCTTACGAGCTTGGAGATACCAAGACAGGTGACGTCAGAGGAAATGATTGAGCAAGCTTTAATATCTGTAGGCAAAGAGCCGCAAATTAGAAGTCGCCAACACAACAGACAATAGACGGCTATTCATGAGTACCGGAGAGGGTAATCAAATCTAGCTGAGGACTCAACCAAAAGACTCTAGTCAAAAAAGAGACAGTAAAAAATGGTAGTGTTATACACAGGGACACGCTTGTTTGGAAATATACCGCATGAGGGTTGCTACCTTCTTGCAAGGCCAATAACTTGAAACCTTTCATACTGCAGAATAAATGAACATTAATATGCCATGTCGTATGGCAGAAGAAACAACATTTTTACTCATGTAAATAGTAGTGTCTGTATGGTTTCTGTGTTTTATTAATTGGTATCTATGTATGTATGTATGTCAGCAATTTTTAGTTTTTTCTGTGTTTGTGTAGTTGTGTGTGTGTATAACGTTTTGTTTGACTTTGAGGTGGTAACTAAAGCCGTAGCCATTTCAGTGTTTTTACGTAGGAGTCACAAAGGTATGGGAATCATGTTAACAATTGTAAGTCAAAATGAGCCCTGAGTAGTCAAGTATCACATGCCCCGGGGAACATTTTGCTTTTATGATTTCGACTTACTAATCAGACCGTTCTGATTTTCACTTTGCTTATAATTATGTCTCATCCAGGATGAGACTTGTCCTGATTGTGAATATTTGCACGCTTTATGCGTATTTTCTTAACTGTTCATTCATGTGCGAGTGTTTTCTACACGTCATAGCGAAGCTTGACAAGATGCAGCCATGTGCTGTATGTGACAGACGTTTGCGCAATGAATCATTACGAATGACAGTAAAACCACAAGAATTACTCCAGAATGACCAAAGGTCAAGTTTTCGGTATGAAGGGACGCTACGTTACTTCTGATGTGATCATAAGTAACGAAAGCTCAAAGCACTGTAAATGAAAAAATGTAACATGTAAATGTATGTCATATTTTATGTAAATACTGATGAACTGCTGTGACTTATACACTTATAGTGCTTCTTTTTCATCACATACGATGTACGGACTGAATGAAGTGAAAGGCATTCTAAGTATGAATTTGTGAATATAAATTGTGCTTTAAGTTCAAGAACGCTTTATTCGTGTGCTAAACTGTGTGATGCAAACAAACAAAATCTGCATAATCACAGGAATCAAGAGACTGATACAATTATCAGTGAGTTCGATTAATCGGTTAAGTATCTACACTGGTCTCCTAAATTAAAGCAACAAACTGCTGTTTCCCCGACCTGTGTCTAATTCAAGATATAATCATACAAACTGTCAACAGATGTCGTTACGATCGCGTTCTGTGCGGAAGATGGCATGCTGATCAATGGGCAACCACGTCAGGGCGTCTATCAAGCGGGATAGTGTTTTCAGGGTAGTCCCACCTCCACAATCGCAGTGTACACAGTCACAGGCTGTACAATGTGGCACAGAGAAGACCCCTGTTGTGGAGGGCCATGGCGTAATGTGAATCGTTCTGTTGTTTCTCGGATGAGGCGACAGTTTAGAGAGACCGAAACCGTATCCCGGAGACCAGAGCAGGGCCGACCCCGTTTGACATCAGAAAGAGAGGACTGTTATTTGGCTGTAAAGGTACGACGATACTGCCTTAGTACTGCACTGCAACTGGCATCTGACATCGCAGCATCCCCTGGACGTGTTTTATCGAGGCAAACACTGTCCAGACGGCTGCTGTTTACCTCTGGCGTGTCTTCTCAAGGGGACGTCTAAAGTGGAGCCATCAACATGACACCTGGAAAGTCTAACGGTGGGCTGATGTTCTTTGCAGAGATGAGTCCCGATTTGATCTGAAGAGTGGTTCTCGACCGATTCGCATCTGGGAGGCGCGTGGAACACGATTTTAGGACCCAAACATTGTCGAAAGAGACCGTTATCGAGGAGTATCCCTCATCGTGTGGGCAGGGATTATGTTGACCACTCGAACACCTCTTCATCAAATTGTATGGGTGAATCAGCAAGATTAAACTGCTGTTAGCTACCGTGAGGAGATCTTGGAATCCATACTCAGTTGTTGCGAGGTGCTGTAGGCCCAGACTTTGTATTGATGGACGATAATGCTCGACCTTATAAAGCACGGGTGGTTGATGTCTTTTTGGAAACGGAAGATATTACACGCATCGTATGGTGTGCTGGATATCCCGATTTTAATTCCGTAGAGCATGTTTGGAATGCACTAGGGATCACGTCAGCATTCACCAATCACTCTCCAAGACTTGTGAGCAGCTCTGCAGGAAGATTGGGCGTTATTGCCACAACATGAGATTGTTGAGATGATTCACAGCATGTACCGTCGTTGTCAGGCTTGTTTTGGTGCCAGTGGTGGTTACACCCCTTACTGAGCGCAGTAATCGGTCATCACAATGTGTGTGCAAATCCGTTAAGTCGGAAAAAAGGAAGAATATTTATGTCTACCGTTACGCATGTTGCAGTTGATTACGTTCTGTATTGTTTACATTGTTTCTACTTTACTAACACCTGTTTACACCGTTTTGTGGCAAAATAAACACAACCCTGCAAAATTTCCGTCTGTTGCTTTAATTTTGGACACCAATGTAGTTGAGTAATACTTCACCTGACATGCCTATACCTTTAGAATTGTGCATTACGAAAAAGAGGCAGGAGCTGTGTCACGCAATGGGAAAGCAGCTGCGTTTACTCGCGTGGCGGACAGTGTCGCTTAAAAATAACGCATCTCAACACTGCAACTCCAGGTTCAGCAACCATGCAGACCAAAAGACCTACAAATCGACAAACCTGTTACGAATGCTCACCACAGTGTCTACGGATGATGCAGGATGTTAGAAGTGCATGTGGCCGAGCGGTTCTAGGTGCTTCAGTCCGGAACCGCGCTGCTGCTACGGTCGCAGGTTCGAATCCTGCCTCGGGCATGGATGTTTGTGATATCCTTAGGTTCTAAGTCTAGGGGACTGATGACCTCAGATGTTAAGTCCCATAGTCCTCAGAGCGATTTGAACCATTTTTTTTTTGTTAGATTCTTGAAAACAAGGAGTTCCTACGACCCAAACGTGTACGAAACTTGTACTGAAATAAATCTTCATATTACATACGAGAACATTTTTTTACACACAAGAATAACTGTGGAATGAATGCAATCTAGCAAGACTTCTTTACAGTTAAACTACCATTGCTGATAAGACATTAATCCTACGTTCGGTGACATTTCATGTACTCGCGGCAACAATCACGGCAACAAACTGGGCGTTCGGAACCAGACCAGCTGATCGCCTCTCGGGCGGAGCCGGCCGCAGCAGCTGATTGCCGAGGGGGCGTGTTCCCGACCTCAAGCCGTCGCACAGCACCGCCCAACCACACGTCGCACCACGGACTTCTGCTCCAGTGCGCCGCACCCACGCCGCCACCACCAACACAGCTGACGAAGACTTATTTATGTATTCACGAACTACTATTGTAAAAACTTCGTACTTCCGCAAACATTATCAGTATGAACTGTTTACCAAACCTTTCTTGACGAATACTTTCGAATTCATTTATGTTTCTGATATACAAAAGACAATCTTGCAAACGAATGTTGTCATGTTCTTTATATAACAAATACTGTACGTTTTTGTGAGTTTAGTAACGATGACTAAATAATTTTGATTTCTTCCCGAATTTTAATAATTGGCATAACGTAACCTGTAACGGACTGGGTATCATTATATAAAGTTCAGTCTGAAGACTACGGGCACAGTTTTTAGTATTATCCTGTTTTTCCTGTTGCCTGTAACCCGAATGGGGGAGTCAGCCAATATCTTTCAGGGGAATGTAAACTTTCCAGAATGTTTTCGGTAATTGTTATCTATAGGGCGACCAAACGTCAGGAATATAGTGTCGATATACACCCAAAGAATTACGCGAAGAATGTTTACAGGGTAGTCCATTGATCGTGACAGGGCCAAATATCTCACGAAATAAGCGTCGAACGGAAAAACTACACAGAACGAAACTTGTCTAGCTTGAAGGGGGAAACCAGATGGCGCTATGGTTGGCCCGCTAGATGGCGCTGCCATAGGTCAAACGGATATCAACTGCGTTTTTTTTTTTAAATAGGAACCCCCATTTTTTGTTACATATTCGTGTAGTACGTAAAGAAATATGAATGTTTTAGTTGGACCACTTTTTTCGCTTTGTGATAGATATTTGGCCCGTTCACTATCAATAGACCACCCTGTATAATCAGTACAATCCAATGTCATCTGATATCCAAAAACTTTTAAAAACTTTGAACAGTCGGTTAATGCAATCATTTTTTAATAATCATGGACGTCCTGAAAAGGAGATGAACACTCTGTAATGATGAACTCAAACAAATTGAAGTGTCTCTTTCACAAGTGCCAACAAGGTGATCAACTGTGACAGTGCAGAACAAATGCTAGTGGAATTACTGTCCACAAAAACTATGTGCATCTGTAGGACAATAATCCCAGGGGACCACTGTACTGGTTCCCCTGGGGACAACAATATTTATGCATACGGAATTACGAACAGTGCAATGAATTAAGACGTTTATGATTCTTGAAAGACGTACGTAACAACGTACAGAAAAAACATTTACAATTCAACTTAATTGTATTTAAAAACCTTATCGATTTATTATGTATATTATTTTTTGTTAAAAATATTAAAAACTGTGAAGTAGTTGAAAGATTTCATGTACTTATCTACTCCGGTCATGATCTTGGATGAGGACAGACGTTATTGTAAGTTTAACTATGTTGCATTTTGCTTAAATAGATATGTTTACTTGCTCTTGAAATCATTATTTATGTATTTGCAGCATTCCTACACGTTAGGAAATTAATAAATTTTTTTCATAGTATCGGAACGCGTAATACAGCACGAGCCTCTGACTAATTGCGGTCGGCCATTTGCACGGCTGCAACGTTTTATTTGAATATTCCCAATATTAATTGACACAGACAATCTAGAATAACTTACAAAGTTTGCATTGTAATTATTTTATTTAACTTCAGTGTAATTTTAATTCATTTGCAAAGATTAATAGCAGTTCTCATCAAATTGTTGTGGTTCCCGCATAACGGCCATCTTTTATCTCAGCTACGTAAATTCACGGAAATTAACTTACTCCGAAATGTTGAGTGATAAACATGCCATACAATAATATTTCTCTACGCACACCCGTGGCATTAAAGGAGTATTATATCAATGAAACTGCAATGCAAAATGAACCCGAAATATTTTGTTTACATACGAGTTAGTACGGTGCTTCACACCGCCCTTCACGTGTGCGGGAATTAAATCTTCAAATAATATTTCCATAAAAAAAAAGACTGATGCCCGTGATGAGTTGCGTTGTCACTCCAGTGTGTATGGCGTCATTTGATGTGTAACTATACGTATATGTGCCTACAAATATTACAGTTTAATGAAATGCACACGTACACACAATTAAAGCCCACCACTTGATGTACAGAACATAACACACCACATGCACACTAAGAACGACACAGCTACTAGAAAAATTACCGTAGTCTACGGTTATTTATGATTCTCTGCGATAGTCTACGGTAGTTTTACAACTCTCATAAACTGTGATTGGGTATTTATTTATTTTTTTATTGCTGTACATCTGCCTTGAGCGACTTGTGATTCTATGAAGAGTCGTTACGCTTTGCACATTTCAGTTTGACATTGAATATACAACATTAAAATCTACAACTAAATTCTACTGCTGTATTAACAGAAAAAAGTAGAAATGAAAGAAAGTAGGAATCGTCAAGCGAAAGTAAAAGAAATACCCGCCACTACGTGATTCTCTGTGCCCAAATCTTTGAAAGGTGGCACTCAGTCCACCTTTCAGATAATTTTGTGGGTTTATAATTCACTAGTTTTATCAAGTTCGGCAGAGTGTCTTTTCTCGTATTTTTTCATGGCAGTCAGGAAGATCACGTGGGGAACCGAAACTGAATGCGTTTCATTCTCCTTTTTATTACGTTAGATATTCAGCACACTGTGTTTATAAAACTACCTGCCCTAAATATGGATGATTGCTGGATTGAATGAATGTTAGTGTAATTGCAGGGGCATGAGAATGGGTGTGTTCAGGTGGAATTTCTTCTTTTAGCTTGGCGGCAGGGACCCGGAAACAGCAGTGGAGCTCAACTTCCAAGCCAGCTTGCGTCGACACTCATAGTACATGCCGGGACGTTGCCGCGGGCTTTCATGACAGTTGCCAATGAGATTGGCTCTCTTAGAGCTACAAGCAAGGGACGCTTTCGTTCAAATTTCAGACGTTCAACCGATAGAAAATCTTTCAGTGAGAACGAGTAAACAAGCGTCGTCTTTCCTGTCTTGTGGATGGAGAAGATGCCTTCTACCACCAAAGAGTTCGTCTTCTTGGTTGGTCTGTACGCCTCCTTCCAGGTTTTACGGTCTCTGTGGTTGGAGGTGAGGCAGATTTGATTTCGGGGATAAGTTACCGGGTGACGGAGGAGTCGAGTGGCAGACGAGTCGCTGTGCTGTCGAGTATGGTATGTCGTTTGCATGTGCGGCGATTTTGGGTGGGAACTATTTCAGAGTCTTCTAGCAAGGAACTTTGTGTAACTTTAAAGTCTTTGTTGTAAGTACCATGGGGTTCTCGTGAATGATAATTTTGGTATCATTCAAAGAAATTCTGACGGGGAAGAACTTACTCTTCACCTGGTCACGATTCACTTCAGATCACGTTTCTAAATGCGTTTCATGTTTTCTTTCTGCTACGACGCACAAGCTATTTTTGATGACTCAACATTGGCGAGAAATAAGTGAATATTATCTTCGGTAATTCTGTGAATGTCCGAGACTCTGTGTATGAGCGTGTGTGTATCCATGTTGCGCGCTCTAAAGCTGCCAATCCTCTCTGAATAATAACGATTAACACAGTTTTTTTTCTTACGGAACCATGGTTTTGTATGTGTACCATGTTTAAGGAAGTTCAGGAGTATGCTATAATTAGTCGGATAAAGCTCTCTCTGTCTCATTCTGCTAGGGGCGTACAGTAAGTTATACAACAAATTTCGGTTGAAAAAATGCAGACGTTGTTGTGCGACACCGTGGAAAGTTCTCGCTTCAGCGCTTGTAGTTTCATGAAGCTACGTTACGTCGCGGCGCCATAAGTGACTTTAAAAATGGAGTCTGTAACAGAGGTGCGTTCCAAGCAGAGAGCTGTCACTGAGTCCCTTTGGACGGAAAACCAGAGCATCGCAGATATTTCTACGTGCTTGCAGAGTGTCTACGGAGACTTGGCAGTCAACAAAACCACGGTGAGTCGTTGGACGAGGCGTATGTCATCATCGCAACAACGTCGCGCAAACCTCCCACGAGCCGGCCGGCAGCAAGCAGCTGTGACTCCTGCAGTGTTGGAACGTGCTTGTTCGTAGTAATAAAAATTCAAACGAACTTATTCTTCTCGATGACAACGCAAAGCCTCACACAAGTCTGCGCAATCGAGAGGATCTGACAATTCTGCACTGAACTGTTCTTCCTCATTCAACCTACAGCCTGGATCTCGCACCTTCCGACTTCCATCTGTTTATCCCAATGAATGACGCACTGCGAGAAAAGCAGTACATGGATGATGGGAAGGTTATTGATGCAGCAATATGTAGGTTCCGACGTTGACGGCCAGAGTGGTACTACGCGGGCGTACAGGCCATCCCAGTAAGGTAGCGTAAGACCGTCGCATTGAAACGATTATGTCGAAAAACAGGATTTAGTAGACAAAGGAGTGAGGAGTAATATGGTGTATTGGAATTCTGAATTAAACCAACCTGCTTTTAGAAAAAAGTATTCCATTTCTTGAATGAGATTTTCACTCTGCAGCGGAGTGTGCGCTGATATGAAACTTCCTGGCAGATTAAACTGCGTACCTTACCGTGAGTCGAACTTGGGACCTTTGGCTTTCGCGGACAAGTACTCTACCAACTGAGCTACCCAACCACGACTCACGCCCCGTCCTCACAGCTTTACTTCTGCCAGTATCTCGTCTCCTAGATTCCAAACTTTACAGAAGCTGTCCTGCGAACCTTGCAGAACTAGCACTCCTGAAAGAAAGGATATTGCGGAGACATGGCTTAGCCACAGCTTGGGGGATGTTTCCAGAATGAGATATTCACTCTGCAGCGGAGTGTGCGCTGATATGGAACTTCCTGGCAGATTAAAACTGTGTGCCGGACCGTGACGCGAACTCGGGACCTTTGCCTTTCGCGGGCAAGTGCTCTATCAACATATCAGCTCACATTCCGCTGCAGAGTGAAAATCTCATTCTGGAAACATCCCCCAGGCTGTGGTTAAGCCATGTCTCCGCAATATCCTTTCTTTCAGGAGTGCTAGTTCTGCATGGTTCACAGGAGAGCTTCTGTAAAGTTTGGAAGGTAGGAGACAAGTTACTGGCAGAAGTAAGGCTGTGAGGACGGGGCGTGAGTCATGCTTGGGTAGCTCAGTTGGTAGAGCACTTCCCGCGAAAGGCAAAGTTCCCGAGTTCGAGTCAGGGTCCGGCACACAGTTTTAATCTGCCAGGAAGTTTCATTGCATTTCTTACTAAACATCACTCTTGATACGCTAAACGTTTCCCAAATGTGTATACCGACATGCCATCCTTCCTTCTGTGATCGCTGACCTGATTATTAAAAAGAATTTAGTGAAATTCAATCCCTGATAGGTCGATATGAACTTCTATAGATTTCCATTGTTTTTTGTTTTTTTTTTTCCTTATGATAGGAGCTAGGTCTAGAGGCAGTACTTCAGCGACTTCGAACTACTTTACACTCAGGGCAAGGCCGAAAATGTTAAGCACTGTACTTCTTCCATAGGAGGTTCGTGGCAACGGAACATCCCTGTTATAGGGCGAAGTTCATCCAGCCAAAAAATTAACAACCGGTATTTAGAAGTTTTGAATAGTCAGTTAGCAGTGGGCACCTTTTACGTTGCTATGGTAATCAGCAGTCTTGGTGTTGCTAAAGACTGCTGATCATTCAATCTGTTACATCTAAGTTTATCCCAATAATAAACTACTGCCAGTTGACCCTGCGCGGCACGGTAGAACTCGAGCCTTCTCATTACTATTTTGGTTCCTACGTTTCGTATGTAATTTAAACAACTGTGCAGTCTAAATAAACATATTACATCATCGATTAACCTATTTATAACCATCCAATTCCTACTCATCATCATCTGCTACCGAACTTAGATTCGCAGAAAGCTTTCCACTTCACTGTTCCAATGCTGAACTCCTTCTCGATGTTGTTCTGCTACTCCTTTTGCTGACTGGCTCTACAGAGTGTCGACATGTTGCCTTGGCCTGCTTGATCACCAGATCTACAAGGGTCACTCCAAAAGAAATGCACACTATTTTTATAAAAATACAGTTTTCATTCAGCATGCGTGAACGTTTTACAGTGTGTAGATACATCCATCGCGCTTGTTTTCAAACTTACTTCAACTTGTTCCCGTGAGTGGCGCCATCACAGCATGTCCTCAAGATGGATGCTACACCTGACATAGGTCAGAAGCAACATGTTGTCATAGAATTCCAGTGCTATGAAAACGAGACAGTGGGAAACATCCACAAGAGATTGAAAAAGGTGTATGGAGATGCTCCAGTCGATCGCAGTACAGTTAGTCGGTGGGCAAGCAGGTTACGGGATGAAAGCGGGCACGGCAATATTGAGGACTGTCCTCGCAGTAGCAGGCCTCGTACTGCACACACTCCAGACAATATGCAGAGAGTTAACGAATTTACGAGAATGTTTTAGATGAATTTCTTTGAAGAATCGAGACAGGTGGCGAAAAATCGCTCCATCATTTTTCACCAGAGACGAAGAGGCGTCATCCAAATTCACCCAAGAAAAAAAATTCAAAACTACACTCTCTGCTGGGAAAGTTATAGCTACGGTGTTTTTGATTCCGAAGGACTCTTGCTTGTGGGCATCATGCCAAGTGGAACCACCATAAATTCTGATGCACTTGTGACGACACTGAAGAAACTTCAAGCTCGACTGAGTCGTGTTCGACCACATCGGCAAAAGCAGGATGTTTTGCTGTTGCACGACAATGCACGGCCACATGTCAGTCGAAAAACCATGGAAACGATCACAAAACTCGGATGGGCAACACTGAAACACACGTCTTACAGTCCTGACCTGGCTCCATGTGACTATCATTTCTTTGGGAAACTGAAAGACACTCTTCGTGGAAGAAGGTTTGATGATGATGACTCCCTTGTGCACGCTGCCAAACAGTGGCTACAACAGGTTGGTCCAGAATTTTACCGTGCGGATATACAGGCGTTGGTTCCAAGATGGCGTAAGGCAGTTGAGAGGGATGGAAATTATGTGGAGAAATGAAAATTTTGTTCCTAAAGGATGTATCAACACACTGTAAAACTTTCAAACATGTAGAATAAAAGATGGATTTAAAAAAAAAATAGTGTGCCTTTCTTTTGGAGTGACCCTCGTATCTCCAGTCGAGCACATATGGGACGTCAGTGTCATGCACAGCCGGCATTAACCGTCCCTGGAACTCCATCTCACAAACTGACATCCGGCACGTGTGAAACGTAATGCATGCATATCTGCATGTTGGCATTCTACATTCTGGCAGTTACACCGGTTGTTAATGCACCAGCATTTCACTTTTGCAATGGCTTTTCTCGCGTGTAGTTTAACCTGTGATATTGCAATGTCAATCCCTTAAATATGTTATCCATACAAACGTATTCCAGAAATTTCATTTCTCTATATTAATTATTTTTTGTGTTGCCAATTTTTAGCCCCATTTCTCCGCTTCTTCATAGTAAAAAAAAAAAATGGCTCTGAGCACTATGGGACTTAACATCTATGGTCATCAGTCCCCTAGAACTTAGAACTACTTAAACCTAACTAAACTAAGGACAGCACACAACACCCAGTCATCACGAGGCAGAGAAAATCCCTGACCCCGCTGGGAATCGAACCCGGGAACCCGGGCGTGGGAAGCGAGAACGCTACCGCACGACCACGAGCTGCGGACTCTTCGTACTCACTCAGAGCTTTTGTCCGCCTCTCTATTGTAAGGACCCTGTCCAGTAAGGAAATGCACCATTCACTTAGTTGGGCACGTTCAGTACGTGAATGAGCGCGAAGAACATCACCGTAGTTCCAGAGTCTGCCATGTCGATACTGTCTGCTAGGTTTTGCATCACAGCCTGGCATCAGTATGGAGCCCGCAAATTATTCGCACACTATCGAGGGCGCTGCCGTAAGCAACGCTCTCCACTCATCGCAGCTCGTCTCGTGAATAACCCATCTGGCAGTGATTTGTGCTTAGGTGGCCGGCTCTGCAGTTCACAGCCAGTCTTGTGTTTTTTGTGAATGGCGTCTATACCTTCTTGCTACTCCAGACCACTTGCTGACTTTTGGACTGGTGCTACGGACTGGTACTGTATGGAGCCCTCTTACATCAAATTTCCCTTACCGATGACGAGTGTGTTCTCCAGACTTACCATTCCTTCGGACCTTTTACTGTACAAGTTCAGTAAACTGACATTATTTAAAAACGTTAGTAGGTATTTGAGTTGCTCGTCAATTACTGCGGTGCCGCATCCACACGACCTTAAAAAACGATGTGATGATCACTATGCTAGCTGGAAATAACCATCGAGTTTCATCACTGACGAAAAAGACTCTATCGCAGTTCTCATCTGAATATGTTACATCTGAAGAAGAAGAAGACAGAAAATGAAAATTTAAAGAAAGATTCTTGTGGCACTTTTGGGATAGCAAGCACAGCGTAGCTGTTGCCTTGAAAACATTTGGCTCTAATGGCTCTGAGCACTATGGGACTCAACTGCTGAGGTCATTAGTCCCCTAGAACTTAGAACTAGTTAAACCTACCTAACCTAAGGACATCACAAACATCCATGCCCGAGGCAGGATTCGAACCTGCGACCGTCGCGGTCCTGCGGTTCCAGACTGCAGCGCCTTTAACCGCACGGCCACTTCGGCCGGCTGAAAACATTTCTACTTTACATATGTTCATAGCATTGAAAGTATTTCTTACTTTCGGTATATTCACGCGTTTCATTCATGATGTATCAGTACTGAATCTTAAGTTTATACAGGCTGTTACAAAAAGGAACGGCCAAACTTTCAGGAAACATTCCTCACACACAAATAAAGAAAAGATGTTATGTGGACATGTGTCGGGAAACGCTTAATTTCCATGTTAGAGCTCATTTTAGTTTCGTTAGTATGTACTGTACTTCCTTGATTCACCGCCAGTTGGCCCAATTGAAGGAAGGTAATGTTGACTTCGGTGCTTGTGTTGACATGCGACTCATTGCTCTACAGTATTAGCATCAAGCATATCAGTACGTAGCATCAACAGGTTAGTGTTCATCACGAACGTGGTTTTGCAGTCAGTGCGATGTTTACAAATGCGGAGTTGGAAGATGCCCATTTGGTGTATGGATTAGCACGGGGCAATAGCTGTGGCGCGGTACGTTTGTATCGAGACAGATTTCCAGAACGAAAGTGTCCCGCCAGGAAGACGTTCGAAGCAATTGATCGGCGTCTTAGGGAGCACGGAACATTCCAGCCTATGACTCGTGACTGGGGAAGACCTAGAACGACGAGGACACCTGCAATGGACGAGGCAATTCTTCGTGCAGTTGACGATAACCCTAATGTCAGCGTCAGAGAAGTTGCTGCTGTACAAGGTAACGTTGATCACGTCACTGTATGGAGAGTGCTACGGGAGAACCAGTTGTTTCCGTACCATGTACAGCGTGTGCAGGCACTATCAGCAGCTGATTGGCCTCCACGGGTTCATCCAACAATGTGTCAATCCTCATTTACGGATGAGGTTCGTCATTAGTACACCATCGCAGGCGCTCCTGTCTGTGATGCAGCGTCAAGGGTGACCGCAGCCATGGTCTCCGAGCTGATAGTCCATGCTGCTGCAAACGTCGTCGAACTGTTCGTGCAGATGGTTGTTGTCTTGCAAACGTTCCCGTCTGTTGACTCAGGGATCGAGACGTGGCTGCACGAGCCGTTACAGCCTTGCGGATGAGATGCCTGTCATCTCGACTGCTATTGATTCGAGACCGTTGGGATCCAGCACGGCGTTCCTTATTACGCTCCTGAACCCACCGATTCCATATTCTGCTAACAGTCATTGGATCTCGACCAACGTCGCAGCGATGTCGCGATACGATAAACCGCAATCGTGATAGGCTACAATCCGACCTTTATCAAAGTCGGAAACGTGATGGTACGCATTTCTCCTCCTGACACGAGGCATCACAACAACGTTTCACCAGGCAACGCCGGTCAACTGCTGTTTGTATGGGAAATCGGCTGGAAACTTTCCTTATGTCAGCACGTTGTAGGTGTCGCCACCGGCGCCAACCTTGTGTGAATGCTCTGAAAAGGTAATCATTTGCATATCACAGCATCTTCTTCCTGTGGGTTAAATTTTGCGTCTGTAGCACGTCATCTTCGTGGTGTAGCAATTTTAATGGCCAGTAGTGTAGGTTCACGACTTCAAACCGGAAACAAAACGGCAATGCATGGAGTGGCGCCACAGCACATCTCCTCCAAATAATTAGTTCAATGCCACGCCCTCGTTCGGTAAAGTCACGATGACTGTCTTCTGGGACATTGAAGGGATTATTCTGTTTGATGTCCTCCCCCATGGTGCAACGATCGACTCTGCAGTGCATTGTGCTACGCTCAGGAATCTGAAGAAAAGACTTCAGCGTGTTTGTCGCTACAAAAATGCAAGCGAACTTCTCCTTCGTGATGAACATGCAAGACTTCACCCAAGTCTGCGCATCCGAGAGGAGCTCAGGAAACTTCACTCGACTGTTCTTCCTCGTCCACACTACAGCCCTGATCTCGCACCATCCGACTTTCAACTGGTGGGCCCGGTGAAGAATGCCGACGTTAATGATGGGGAGGTTATTGATGCAGCAGGAAGTTGGCTCCTGCTTCGACCGGTAGAATGGTTGGTTTGTTGGCTGATTTGGTGGGGAGGGGGGGGGGGGGGAGTACCAAACAGTGAGGTTATCGGTCCCATCGGATTATGGAAGGAAGTCGGCCGTGGCCTTTCAAAGGAGCCATCCCGGCATTTGCCTGAATAGCTGGTAAATAAGCTCGTATCTGCTTCGTCCCGAATGAGGTGACTTCAACAGAAACAAGCGTAACTTCAGGTGTGTCCCAGGGCAGCGTAACAGGTCCGCTGCTTTTTACAGTTACATAAACGATCTGGTTGATGGTATTCACAGCGACATTAGGCTGTTTGCCGATGATGCTCTAGTCCACAGGAAAGTAGGATCACACGAAATTTGTGAACAGATCAATGAGGATTTGCAAAAAATAAATGTGTGGTGTAATGACTGGCAGTTATCTCTCAATATTAGTAAGTGTAACCTACTGCGTATAATAAGGCGATAATCCTCATTAATGTACGAATGCAAAATAAATGCCCAGTCTTTGGAAGCGATAACATCCGTCAAGTATCTGGGTGTGACTATTCGAAATTATGATGATGAGGTCCCATACCCCGAGGAGCGTAGGGGACGATGCGGGAGACCCGCACCGCCGTACCGGGCAAGGTCCTAGCGGAGGTGGTTTGCCATCGCCTTCCTCCGACCGTAATGGGGATGAATGATGACGATGAAGATGACACAACAACATCCAGTCATCTGAAACAGGAAAAATCCTTGACCCCGCCGGGGATCGGACCCGGGACCCCGTGCGCGGCAGGCGAGAACGCTACCGCAAGACCACGACCTGCGGACATTCGAAATGATATCAAATGGAATTATCAGATTACACAAGTAAGGGGCAAGGCTAACTCTAGATTGCGGTTTATTGGTAGAATCCTGAAGCGATGTAGTCCTTCAACAAAGGAAATTGCTTACAATACGTTAGTTCGTCCAGTTTTATAGTATTCTTCGTCTTTATGGGACCCTTACCAGTTGGGTCTGATTCAAGAGAATGAAAAGGACCAAAGAAGAGCGGCAAGGATCGTGGCTGGTACTTTTAGCCATCGCGAGAGCGTTGCAAATCTCATAGAAAGTTTGAAGTGGGACACACTTGCAGATAAATGGTTCAAATGGCTCTGGGCACTATGGGACTTAACTTCTGAGGTCATCAATCCCCTAACTAACCTAAGGACATCACACACATCCATGCCCGAGGCAGGATTCGAACCTGTAACCGTAGCGGTCGAGCGGTTCCAGACTATAGCGCCTAGAACCGCTGGCCACCGGGCCGGCACACTTGCAGATAGACGGCGCGCTAAACGGAAGGGGCTGCTCACTAAATTCCGAAATCTGATCTTCGCCGAGGATGTAGAGCATATATTATTACCACCATTGAAAGATACGGGAAATTGGAGCTCGTACTGAGGCGCTCAAACAGTCGTTTTCCCCTCGCGCGATCCGCGAGTGGAACAGAAAGGGGGGGGGGGTAGGAGGGAGAGAGAAATATGACTTTTGGCTTGCGGAGTATATATGTAGATGTAGATGTAGAGTTGATTTATGGAAATAGCGGAAAACCTAAATCAGGATTGCTGGACGCGGGTTTAAACCGTCGTCCTCCCGAATGCGAGTCCAGTGTGGTAACCACTGCTCCACCTCGCTCGGTACCAGTAGAATGGTACCATGCAGGCCTACAGGCCCTCGCAGTAAGACAGCGGAATGGGGTAGCATTGGAAGGAGATTATGTTGAAAAGTAGGGTTTTGTAGCCAAAAGAGTGGAGAATAATGTTGTGTACTGGAATCCTGAATAAAACTAACCAGCCGTCAGAAAAGACATGCGTCGCATTACTCATTGAACGCCCTTAGTTTTTGACGCTTGTGACTTATTTTGATGTGTATCAAATATGGTTATTAAGAAAACGTAAACAACACTCTAGGAACCGCACAATGTTTCGGTGTTATTGATGCTTAGTGAAACCCTGTGGCGTTGATAAATGCGGTATTTCCTGCGCAAATGCGTACATCCAACAGCTGTACTTCTCTGACAGCACTGGAGTATTCGCTGAGTCCATTTGTCGCGGAAAGTTGGCGCTTCACGCAGCACGCTCTGCGGCAGCTAATGCCTCGTCTAAGTGATGGTGATGGCGGCCCTGCACCGGCGCACATTACAGAGCTTCCGCTAAGCGCAGCCGCCATTCTCCGGCCGCTCATTTGCATAGGAAACGGCAGTCGGTCGGTACGCCTCCCGCCCCCACCTCCACACACCGTGCAAGCGGGGACGCGTGCGGCTTTCAGCGGGGCTAAACGCCAACTGAAAGGGAATGGGGCCGCTATTACAGAGATTCCTGAGAGGTCCTCACGCCAACGGCTGGCTTAATACGTGATACACACATTCTGTTTCGTGCGGTTTCCCTATACAGCTCCTGGTAATAGCACTGACAGTTCCTTCAATGAGTGGACGGCCGGTATTTTCCCTGTCTTTCTCTAATCGATCTAATGCTCTTTCCATAATCATCTCGACTCTAATCTTCCTTCCAGCCTCTTCCACACTGTGGAAAATAGCTGGATAGTTAGTTAATTCATTTTCGCGTTTTATATCCCATGACATGGTTTGAATCAGTGTACGCTGAGGTGATAAAAGCCATGGGATACCACCTAACATCGTGTCGGACCTTCTTTTGCACAGCCTAGTGCAACAGCTCAACGTGGCTTGGACTTAACAACTCTGCATTCAACTTTGTAGGTAGGCCAACCACAGTTATGGGTAGTCATGTTGAATATTAATAAACCGCTTCAGCCTTATTTAGTCTTTTATTACTGTGATTCAATAATAAAGGACTCAATACAGCTGAAGGTTTATTAATACTCAAGGTGACTTAACAAGCCTGCAGAAATGCTGAGCCATGCTGCCTCTATAGCTATTCACAATTGCAGGTGCAGGGTTTTGAGCACGAATTGACCTCTCAATTATGTCCCAAAAATATGGGATGTGACTCATGTCGGGCGATCTGGGTGGCCAAATCATTCCCACGATTTGCTGAGAATGTCCTTCAAACCGGTGCCATTGCGCATGGTCATCCATAAAAGTTCCATCGTTGTTTGGGAACATGAATCCCATGAACGGCTTCAAATGGTCTCCAGGTGGCTGAACATAATCATTTCTAGTCAATGATAGGTTTAGTTGCACCAGAGGACCTATTCCATACCATGTAAACACAGCCCACACCATTATGGCGCCACCACCAGCTTACATACTGCCTTGATAACTACTTGGGTCTATGGCTCCGTGGGGTGTGCACCACACTCAAACCCTATTGTCAGCTCTCAGCAACCTAAATCGGAACTCATCTGACCAGGCCAATGTTTTCCAGTCGTCTAGGGTCCAACCGATATGGTCACGAGCCCAGAAGAAGCGCTCCTGGCCATGTCGTACTATTACCAAAGACACTCGCGTCCGTCGTCTGCTGCCATAGCCCGTTAACGCCAATTTTCGTCGCACTGTCCCAACGGATACGTTCGTCCGACATCCCACATTGATTTCTACGGTTATTTCAAGCAGTGTTGCTTGACTGTTAGCTCTGACAACTCCACGCGAACGCCGCTGTTCTAGCTCGTTAAGTGAAGGCTGACGGCTGCTACGTTGTCTATAGTGAGATATAATGCCTGAAATTTGCTATTCTACTTCACTCTTGACACTATGGATCCTGGAATAATGAATTTCCTAACGGTTTCCAAAATGGAATGTCCCATGCCTCTACCTCCACCTATCATTCCGTGTTCCATGAGTGTTAATTACCGCCTTGTGGCCATCATTGCGTCGGAAACTTCTTCACATGAATCACTTGAATGCAAATGATAGCTCCGACACTGTAATGTCCTTTTATGCCTTCTGAAGACGAAACTGGCGCCATCTGTCGGTTGGTTGACTTGAGAGAGGGGACGAAACATTGATGTCATCGGTCCCCTCGGACTAGGGAAGGATGGGGAAGAAAGTCGGCCGTGCCATTTCAAATGAACCGTCCCGGTACATGCCTGAAGCGATTTAGGGAACTCACGGAAAACCGAAATCAGGATGACCGGACGCGAGTTTGAACTGTCGTCCTCCCAATGCGAGTCCAGTGTGCTAGCCACTTCGCCATCTCGATCGGTCCACCATCTGTATACGTGTTTATCGCTATCCCATGACTTTTGTCGCCGCAGTGTATACGGGTTGTAGATCGCAATTTTGTAGTTAGTTCTACTATATGCAATAATGAACATTTTGTTCTGTTCCACTTTGCCGGCCGAAGTGGCCGTGCGGTTAAAGGCGCTGCAGTCTGGAACCGCAAGACCGCTACGGTCGCAGGTTCGAATCCTGCCTCGGGCATGGATGTTTGTGATGTCCTTAGGTTAGTTAGGTTTAACTAGTTCTAAGTTCTAGGGGACTAATGACCTTAGCAGTTGAGTCCCATAGTGCTCAGAGCAATTTTTTTTGTTCCACTTTGGTCGCCATTTTTGTTTTTAATTAAATGCATTTCGAGAAGGTTGTTAATACTAATTGCATTTGTTACTTAAAACAAATACACTTGGGTATCACATTTATAATCAATAAAAATTAACTGCACCAGCTTAAGAAGTGTAACTGAAGTACCGCATAATCGCTTTTATTCAGCACCAGTACTAAATTAATTACATTTATTTTTCAATAATTATTCTGAAATAATCAGCAGAGCGGGCTGTAATGGCGATCGGGTGGAACTTCTCCAGCATCTACTGGCAATTGTTTTCACTGGTAGTAGACCATTTCCTACACAACGAATCAATCCTGAGTGACTTTCCACCAGACGTCAAAGTGCCTCACTGCCTCTAAAGCAGTGCGAGGATCATTCTACTTCGCCGGTCGGGGTGGCCGAGCGGTTCTAGGCGCTGCAGTCTGGAACCGTGCGACCGCTACGGTCGCAGGTTCGAATCCTGCCTCGGGCATGGATGTGTGTGATGTCCTTAGGTTAGTTAGGTTTAAGTAGCTCTAAGTTCTAGGGGACTGGTGACGTCAGAAGTTAAGTCCCATAGTGCTCAGAGCCATTTGAACCATTTGAACTCTGCTTCCTTTTTCTCCTGTTGTACAAAAGTCGCCCTTGACGTTTCTTTTCATTTTAGTGGGGAACTGTAGAGCTGTTTGTTAGAAACTTTCGTTCCTGTTGTGTAGCATCCACACAATGGTGTCAACAGCTTTCGCCTGATTGACAGTCCAGAATGTATGATATGTCTCTCAGAATCATCATACTCCATGCCCTGTTCGGTCGTAAAACTTGTAAGATCCCTAGGACGATCGAGTCCGGGCTAGAGAAGAAACCAGCGATTGGTGCACAACGAATCCCTCCCACCAACACAATACCGTTTAGATCGCTGGTAAAGACACTGCCTTGAGGAATGCTGCCTCTGGCTGTCTGCATGGCAGCCTCGTGTTCACGGTTTGTATTTAGCACTTCAGCACTTTGCATGCGCTGTGGCAGCAGCAGTTCAGCACCACTGTTGTAACTAACAAAAATGTGCGATAATAGGAGAGATACGTGTCGTATTAAAGTTTCGATATTACTGAAAAACATAAACAACAGCGTCGCAACTTCACGAGACTATAGTGGTTTGATGCTGGCCACGTGCATAAAATGCCATGTTCACTACGTAGGTTTTCCTACATTATCAGACACGCTCTTCTCCTTTTTAACTATAACCTTTGTTAATGTTTTGTAGTCATTAAGAAATTTTGGAATAAAAGGTAATGTTCATAAGATAATTACATCCTTGGAGTAGAATGTAATGTTGATGAAAGAAGCTAAAGTGCGGCTACAAATACCTGAGTGTCAGGAAGTACTTCTCTATTGTGATCTAATTATATGCCGTAAATAATTATCTCCGTGATATTGTTGTACTGTAGTTCTGAAAATTCTATAGCTCACTTCGCGATGTCTCAGTTCACGTTTAAGAATGGAAGCACTAATACTGGAACAGCATTTGTTGATCATGAAGATGTTTTATTCAAATTCTGGACATATTTTTGTGGTGAGATACCCACTTAACAGCACATTTGATCCAAGAACAGCGCTATCCGAAATGACCATTTGTAAATAAATTTGTAAATTTGTGGTAAGATCTTCAGGGACCAAACTGGTTAGGTCATTGGTCCCTAAGCTTACACACTACTTAATCTAACTTACGCTATGGACACACACACACACACACACACACACACACACACACACACACACACACACACACACCAGTGCCCGAGGGAGGTCTCGAACCTCCAACGAGGGGAGCCGCATGGGCCGTGACAAGACGCTCTAGACCACGCGGCTACCCTGTGTGGCTAATGACCATTTCTCGGTGAGATTACAATATAGCACTAAAGTCAAATTGTGAAGACAAAATTTTAGCGTCGTCTCATGTAAATTTTGACATGTCCTCCATGCTTTTTAACATGTTGATGAAACGTTTTGAAAACCCTGGATCCCTACATGATTCCAAAAAGGGGCAGTGAGGACAACCAGCCTCAGCTGTAACCCTGGAGAATGTGGAACTAGTGCGAACCTTATTCAGTGAGGAGCCCACTACATCAACAAGACATTCAGCACAGCAACTCATTATGTCACGATGGACTCTTCAGAGGTTTAAGAAAGAGAAAGTTAACCTTTTACCGCACAAAATTCAACGGTGCCCACGTCTGAAGAAGAGGGATATGGAGCGGCAATATTCTTTTGGAACTAAGATGTCTGAGGCCTGTGAAAATTGGAACAGGCTGTACGGATCAGACCCGGTCTAATAATGAGGTTCATTTCCACCTACATAGCACGTCAAGAAACAGCACTGGCTCCACTGGGATATTAAGAATCCGCAATTTCAAGCTACTACTTCACCTCGTCAACACAAAGTCGTGGTTTGGAACGCAATCATTGCACAATGCGTTATGGGGCTCATTTTTAATGAGGATCCTGTTAGAGCAGGCAAATACAGTCGGGTACTGGAATGTGAATTTATACCGGTTGGACAACGCAGCCTAATGCTCCGAAACCACTGGTTCATGCAAAATGGGGCACGTCCACACCACACTACGGATGTCATCGATTTATTTCAGCATACGATCAGAGGTCAGGTTGTCGCTATGGACACCTTAGCGTTCACTGGACATGTTTTGAATTTGACCCCTTTTGGTACCGATCTCAACCTGTGTGATTATTTCTTACGGAGCTATTTAAAGAGCAGAGTCTTAAAAAAAGAACCTAAAACACCCCAGGATATTTTTACTATAATTTCCGGAAAGATTCGAACAGTATAAAATGACGTTCTTCACAAAGTTATCAAGAAATTAAGTTCAAGGCTCTACACACTTATTAGCGCAGAAGGAAAGCAATTTGAAAATCTTCCTTATTAAATTTTAGATAGCCTGCTACAGCATAAACATGATATCAAGAATCTTTCACCTGTACTGCTTGCCCTGGAGAGAACAATATTAATTCATATGGAATTACGAACAATGCAATGAATTAAGACTTTTAAGGTTCTTGAAAGACTTACCTAAAAATGCACAGAAAAAACCTTTAACATTCAACGTAATTGTATTTAAAAATATCTTTGTTCTATATGAAAAATATTAATAACTGTAAAACAGTCGAATGATTTTGTGTAATTATCTACTCTGGTCTTGATCTTGGATGAGGATAGACTTAAGAGACTTCGTAAGTGTACTTATGATACATTTTGCTTAAATATATGTTTATTTGCTCTTAAAACATTTGTTTCTATCTTTAGTGTCTCTACATGATAGGAAACTAATAACTGAATTTTTCACAGTGTCAGAACGCTCAGTACAGCGCGAGCCTGTGATTGATTGTTGTCAGCCATTTCCACAGCCGCAATGTTTTATTTCAGTATTGCCAATATTAAATAGCACAGAGACGCTAAAAACTTACAAGGTTTGTATTTTAGTTATATTATTTAACTCCAGTGTCATTTTATGTATTTGCAAAGATTAAAAGCAGTTTTTATCACATTCTTGTGGTTCCCGCATAACGGCTGTCTATTATCTCAGCTACGTAAATTCACAGATATTAACTTACTCCGAAGTGGTCAGTGATAAATATGCCACACACTAATAATGGTCTGCGTGAACCAATGACATTAAAGCAGTATTAATTTCAATGAAATTGCAATGCAAAAGAACCTGAGAGATTTTGTTACCAGGGAGTTAATACGGTGCTTCAACCGCTCTTTACGCGTTTCATATTGAGAGCGTTAAACCTTCAAATTAATATTTCCACAAAAAATTGCTGTGTAATTTGCTAGTGATTAGTTGTGTTGTCACTTTAGCGTGTGTGGCGTCTTTTGAAGTGTAGCTATACGTATGTGTGCCTAAAAATCATACAGTTTAAGGAACTGCACATGTACACACAGGTAAAGCACACCACTTGACGTTCAGAACAGAACACAACAACGTTAATATGAAAAACAACACACCCTCCGAATTATGTAGTAACAGGTAAAAACTGACAGCTATTTTCCGTCACCATGTATGTGTAAACACAGTCTGTGGTTGGATGTTTTGGAACTTCGTACTCATACGTATCATGGGCAGGTATATACATGATTAGAGTTACAATTCTCTATTGCAGGTAGAAAGGCCACCAGAGTGCATTAGCATTTCTCGGGTTTAGTTTCGTTACCGGACATGGTAGGGTATGCATGGTGCGTGAACGTCGTACGCTGAGAGATCACTGTGAAGGACACGGAGGTGGTACTCGTGAGAGACAGCGCTATCAGCAGTGACAGAGTTTCAAAGGGGCCTCATTGTGGGCCTCCGTTTTGCCGCCTGATCGAATTCTGCAATATCCAAATTTTTGTAGCATTCGGATGTGACACTGGCCTAATGTTGACTGCATGGGAACGAGAGAGCAGGCACACCCGTCGTCAGGGCTCTGGTCGACCACGGATTGTATTGTAGCCCACAAAGTAAAATGGAAAGAGAAATTATGTGACTTTGAATATTAATTATCGAGTAGTGGGACACACCACATCAAGAACAAGATGATGATAATAAATAATAATAATAATAACAATAATAATAATAATAATAATAATATGGAGCTGTTGAATTAAAAATAAAAATGAAAATCCTCTTATGACGCTTAATGTTTTTACCGACCTCCCGACTCAGCAGCATTAGTGGCAGAACAACTGAGAGAAAATTTGGAATACATTTCACATAAATTTTCTCAGCATGTTATAGTCTTAGGTGGAGATTTCAATTTACCAGATATAGACTGGGACACTCAGATGTTTAGGACGGGTGGTAGGGACAGAGCATCGAGTGACATTATACTGAGTGCACTATCCGAAAATTACCTCGGGCAATTAAACAGAGAACCGACTCGTGGAGATAACATCTTGGACCTACTGATAACAAACAGACCCGAACTTTTCGACTCTGTATGTACAGAACAGGGAATCAGTGATCATAAGGCCGTTGCAGCATCCCTGAATATGGAAGTTAATAGGAATATAAAAAAAGGGAGGAAGGTTTATCTGTTTAGCAAGAGTAATAGAAGGCAGATTTCAGACTACCTAACAGATCAAAACGAAAATTTCTGTTCCGACACTGACAATGTTGAGTGTTTATGGAAAAAGTTCAAGGCAATCGTAAAATGCGTTTTAGACAGGTACGTGCCGAGTAAAACTGTGAGGGACGGGAAAAATCCACCGTGGTACAACAACAAAGTTAGGAAACTACTGCGAAAGCAAAGAGAGCTCCACTCCAAGTTTAAACGCAGCCAAAACCTCTCAGACAAACAGAAGCTAAACGATGTCAAAGTTAGCGTAAGGAGGGCTATGCGTGAAGCGTTCATTGGATTCGAAAGTAAAATTCTATGTACCGACTTGACAGAAAATCCTAGGAAGTTCTGGTCTTACGTTAAATCAGTAAGTGGCTCGAAACAGCATATCCAGACACTACGGGATGATGATGGCATTGAAACAGAGGATGACACGCGTAAAGCTGAAATACTAAACACCTTTTTCCAAAGCTGTTTCACAGAGGAAGACCGCACTGCAGTTCCTTCTCTAAATCCTCGCACAAACGAAAAAATGGCTGACATCGAAATAAGTGTCCAAGGAATAGAAAAGCAACTGGAATCACTCAATAGAGGAAAGTCCACTGGACCTGACGGGATACCAATTCGATTCTACACAGAGTACGCGAAAGAACTTGCCCCCCTTCTAACAGCCGTGTACCGCAAGTCTCTAGAGGAACGGAGGGTTCCAAATGATTGGAAAAGAGCACAGATAGTCCCAGTCTTCAAGAAGGGTCGTCGAGCAGATGCGCAAAACTATAGACCTATATCTCTTACGTCGATCTCTTGTAGAATTTTAGAACATGTTTTTTGCTCGCGTATCATGTCATTTCTGGAAACCCAGAATCTACTATGTAGGAATCAACATGGATTCCGGAAACAGCGATCGTGTGAGACCCAACTCGCCTTATTTGTTCACGAGACCCAGAAAATATTAGATACAGGCTCCCAGGTAGATGCTATTTTTCTTGACTTCCGGAAGGCGTTCGATACAGTTCCGCACTGTCGCCTGATAAACAAAGTAAGAGCCTACGGAATATCAGACCAGCTGTGTGGCTGGATTGAAGAGTTTTTAGCAAACAGAACACAGCATGTTGTTATCAATGGAGAGACGTCTACAGACGTTAAAGTAACCTCTGGCGTGCCACAGGGGAGTGTTATGGGACCATTGCTTTTCACAATATATATAAATGACCTAGTAGATAGTGTCGGAAGTTCCATGCGGCTTTTCGCGGATGATGCTGTAGTATACAGAGAAGTTGCTGCATTAGAAAATTGTAGCGAAATACAGGAAGATCTGCAGCGGATAGGCACTTGGTGCAGGGAGTGGCAAGTGACCCTTAACATAGACAAACGTAATGTATTGCGAATACATAGAAAGAAGGATCCTTTATTGTATGATTATATGATAGCGGGACAAACACTGGTAGCAGTTACTTCTGTAAAATATCTGGGAGTGTGCGTACGGAACGATTTGAAGTGGAATGATCATATAAAATTAATTGTTGGTAAGGCGGGTACCAGGTTGAGATTCATTGGGAGAGTGCTTAGAAAATGTAGTCCATCAACAAAGGAGGTGGCTTACAAAACACTCGTTCGACCTATACTTGAGTATTGCTCATCAGTGTGGGATCCGTACCAGGTCGGGTTGACGGAGGAGATAGAGAAGATCCAAAGAAGAGCGGCGCGTTTTGTCACCGGGTTATTTGGTAACCGTGATAGCGTTACGGAGATGTTTAATAAACTCAAGTGGCAGACTCTGCAAGAGAGGCGCTCTGCATCGCGGTGTAGCTTGCTCGCCAGGTTTCGAGAGGGTGCGTTTCTGGATGAGGTATCGAATATATTGCTTCCCCCTACTTATACCTCCCGAGGAGATCACGAATGTAAAATTAGAGAGATTAGAGCGCGCACGGAGGCTTTCAGACAGTCGTTCTTCCCGCGAACCATACACGACTGGAACAGGAAAGGGAGGTAATGACAGTGGCACGTAAAGTGCCCTCCGCCGCACACCGTTGGGTGGCTTGCGGAGTATCAATGTAGATGTAGATGTAAATGTAAATACATGGCAGCTTTAATAATTGAAATGGACAGGTGCCGAAGTCGTTGTTGGATAGTGGTAAAGCTTGGTGACACGGGATTGTGATGATATTAATTTTCAGTGCAACAAATTATTTGTATGATAATAATAGAGATAACTGGAATTTTCAAAAAAATATATTCTGCAGGTTCGACTTCTGAAAACGTAAATTAAATACAACAGCGCCCAGACGACGTGCGATAGTTGCATCACCAATCCGACCACTTGCAATTGGCTTAATCAGCTCAGATCTTTATAAAAAGTTTACAATAAGAAGAGTAGGATATTCAGTGACGGCTCAAGAGTATACATTCTGGGTGTTCACAAATTGTTAGATTCCGATAAATTCGGGAGTGTGAAATTAATAGCATCTGCTGTATAACAGTTATGCTTCTCAACAAGTTTATACAACTACAGCCACTGCCAAAAATAACAGCAGTAATAGTATTAATAATAATAATAATAATAATAACAAGATGATGAAGAAGAAGAGGAAGAAGAAGACGAAAGTGTATAACTTATCTGACAAAAAGAAACAATGGTTTTTGTGCAATTTTGTTATTTTGTTCATAATTAAGTACCTTTTAGGGCAATAATGAAATGATGTGTAAGCTTTCGCAATTCTCCGTCTCGCATTTTTATGTAAACGGGAGTTTTCGTGCTTTCCATTTTTTCAAACAAATGGACAAGATCCCTTACAGATGTATTAGTTCACGAATTTACTTCCGGGCTGAAAATCAGATATTCTTACAGTGCATCCACACAATATCTTGTGCTAACTGTACACTTCCGTTGTTAAATATTCGCTTGTAGTGACGCTTATTTGAATTCGCCACTCTCTCAATCAAAGAATCTGTTCTCAGAGGCCCTAGTTCCTCTGCTGCTAACTTTCCTGATACTTTATTTTTTGTACCCAGAATGGGATTTTTCACCCTGCAGCAGTGTGTCCGCTGATATGAAACTTCCTGGCAGATTAAAGCTGTGTCGGACCGGGACTCGAACTCGGGACCTTTGCCTTTCGCGAGCAAGTGCTCTACCGACTGATCTATGCAACACGACTCACAGCTTTACTTTTCTGTTTGCATTTAAAATACACTCCTGGAAATTGAAATAAGAACACCGTGAATTCATTGTCCCAGGAAGGGGAAACTTTATTGACACATTCCTGGGGTCAGATACATCACATGATCACACTGACAGAACCACAGGCACATAGACACAGGCAACAGAGCATGCACAATGTCGACACTAGTACAGTGTATATCCACCTTTCGCAGCAATGCAGGCTGCTATTCTCCCATGGAGACGATCGTAGAGATGCTGGATGTAGTCCTGTGGAACGGCTTGCCATGCCATTTCCACCTGGCGCCTCAGTTGGACCAGCGTTCGTGCTGGACGTGCAGACCGCGTGAGACGACGCTTCATCCAGTCCCAAACATGCTCAATGGGGGACAGATCCGGAGATCTTGCTGGCCAGGGTAGTTGACTTACACCTTCTAGAGCACGTTGGGTGGCACGGGATACATGCGGACGTGCATTGTCCTGTTGGAACAGCAAGTTCCCTTGCCGGTCTAGGAATGGTAGAACGATGGGTTCGATGACGGTTTGGATGTACCGTGCACTATTCAGTGTCCCCTCGACGATCACCAGTGGTGTACGGCCAGTGTAGGAGATCGCTCCCCACACCATGATGCCGGGTGTTGGCCCTGTGTGCCTCGGTCGTATGCAGTCTTGATTGTGGCGCTCACCTGCACGGCGCCAAACACGCATACGACCACCATTGGCACCAAGGCAGAAGCGACTCTCATCGCTGAAGACGACACGTCTCCATTCGTCCCTCCATTCACGCCTGTCGCGACACCACTGGAGGCGGGCTGCACGATGTTGGGGCGTGAGCGGAAGACGGCCTAACGGTGTGCGGGACCGTAGCCCAGCTTCATGGAGACGGTTGCGAATGGTCCTCGCCGATACCCCAGGAGCAACAGTGTCCCTAATTTGCTGGGAAGTGGCGGTGCGGTCCCCTACGGCACTGCGTAGGATCCTACGGTCTTGGCGTGCATCCGTGCGTCGCTGCGGTCCGGTGCCAGGTCGACGGGCACGTGCACCTTCCGCCGACCACTGGCGACAACATCGATGTACTGTGGAGACCTCACGCCCCACGTGTTGAGCAATTCGGCGGTACGTCCACCCGGCCTCCCGCATGCCCACTATACGCCCTCGCTCAAAGTCCGTCAACTGCACATACGGTTCACGTCCACGCTGTCGCGGCATGCTACCAGTGTTAAAGACTGCGATGGAGCTCCGTATGCCACGGCAAGCTGGCAGACACTGACGGCGGCGGTGCACAAATGCTGCGCAGCTAGCGCCATTCGACGGGCAACACCGCGGTTCCTGGTGTGTCCGCTGTGCCGTGCGTGTGATCATTGCTTGTACAGCCCTCTCGCAGTGTCCGGAGCAAGTATGGTGGGTCTGACACACCGGTGTCAATGTGTTCTTTTTTCCATTTCCAGGAGTGTAAATTCAACGTAGCTCATGTTTACACTGTACACAAAAGCCGATTCCCGCACGGTAAACAACCAACTCCAAACACAAAATGTTGTTTGTGGAAATGATTAAACTCAAGTAGTAATGTCTACCAACATGGTCAGTTGACCAGTATACAAAAGAGGGACTGAGATCCATAAGGGCCTAAGGCACACCGCCGTCAACCCCACGTTTAAATGAATATCTGAGAAACCAGTGATACAGCTTTTCGTGAATTTTCATGTATACAATGTGAGCCTACAGCACAGATAAACCACTCACCACAAGATCAAAAGATTTCAGAACCACGAATACATGCTACAGTCTCACAATCGCCGGTGATGTGCTTTAGGCTCTTATGATCCTCACCACTTCAAATGGATTACTCATTGAGAAACCCACAAAATAGGTTTAGTGTCAGAACAACTTTAACATATACTGACGTCCGATCTAATTTTACAATATAGTGAGTGAATTAGTGTATCTGAGGAGTCTGCTACCATGTAGCAGGATTTATGAGGGGATAAAAGTCTGTCGCAGTGTGCTGCCACCTTATGGCACTGACGTAAACTTCTAGTTGAGTGGCAAGGGCTAGCTGTGCACATGATGAGCTATGCACGTTGTTTTCAAATCCGTATGGTTTTGGCCCATAAGGCAATTATGTCACCCGAGTTGCGCGTGCGCAAAAGCTCCTCAAAACGTGCTCACGACCCTGATGCCAAGTTCCACAGAGTCTACAGGAGCAGTAACGAGGTAGATTTAAGTACTGTATCTTTCAAATTACAGCATCTTTGTTACGTTTAACAGCATTCAAATAAAAATAATCAATAAATCCACAAGGCGTCGAAAGGTAGGGTCTTCAAGTCCTCTTGTGCTCTTACACAGCAGCCGCCACTGAGGATATCAGTTAATTTTCTACTAAATGAAACACGATGCATTTTTCAATATTTTATGAATATTTCGCTACCATCTGTATTGACAAAGCAGTACATGACCTTCTCATCCGGAGACCGATAAGAGAGAGATAACAATCAATCAATACAAGAGTTTAAGCAAGAGTAAGTCGTACATCAATTTTGTTAAACGGTTGATTCATGTAACTCGTGCAGATAGTAATACAAGGGCTAAAGATGAAATCTCTGCAGGATAATTGCGTCTTTATCATTATAATGGTTTCTTACACGAGGGGCCTTCAGTAAGTAATGCAAAATATTTTTATTTCTGAAGCAGGTTGGTTTTATTCGTGATTCCAATGTACCATATTATTCCCCACAGTTTTGGCTACAAAACCCTATATTCCAAAATAAATGAAACCTGATAGTCAAGGGAAGTCAGGATTCGGTTACGATTGTGGATGGGTCCGTAATCAGTCACTACTGGTTGCCTTTTACAGTTACACACATTTATTTTTTAAAACAGTAATTCCAGGCTCAACAACAAATAAAAAGATACCACACGTTATTAATGAAGGAATAATCACTGTGTAAATAATAGTGTTTTTCAGTGCGTTACAATTTAGCAGATCACTATAAAATACAGATACAAATAATGTTTTAAAAATAAAACAAGCCACTGTGATCACGGATGAAGGCGTTACACTCCAAGAATGGCAATAAATTAAGAATGTTTAAGAACTCGCTGCAATTTGCAACTTTCAGATATTGAAATATTAAAAAGTAAGTGGCCACAAACACAGCAGAAGGTATCAATCGCCAGGAATGGCAGTAAATAAGGTTTTAAGGCTTACTGCTAAAATACAAATACTAATTTTTTTTTTTCAAATCAAATGACCACAATCACGGCTGAATGCCTTACACGCCAGGAAAGGCAAATATATTAAAATTTCAAAAACCTGCTGTAAAACAGCAAATACAAGCAAAGGTTAATTAAAATAAACAAGCAACTGGCCACCAAACGGGTGAAATAAGATGATGGTAACCTTGTAACACAACCCTTACACTGCTAGATTTATTCCAGAAGGTGACCGGAACTATTAACTAGACATACATGACCTTTAATGTAGGCATTAGAAGGTATGGTAATAAATAATACAATAATAAAACACAAGGACCAGTCACAGATGGTGCCCCAGGAATCGACCTCTGAGAACGTCCAGCAACAAACACTTTCGCGAGCGATGAGGTAGGCAGCCAAGAGCTGCATTCGCTTCACAAGATGGTAACTCAGACTAGTGTCAGTCTAACGAATGACTAATGATAATCTTACTGAAGCTACTTGGCGTCCAATAAACCAAATGCAAGAATGGAACAACACGTCAAAGCCGGAACCGGCGAACTGCACTACGCCCCCAGAATATTGTGCTTAGAGCGCCCGGAACGAGAAAGGAATCACTACTACCAGAGTAGAAGAATCACAAACGGCCTTCAATCAAGAAAGCTGTGAAAACTACACGCCTTACTGGACAGCAGCGGCAAGGCGAGAAAACGTACACTGCCGTTACATACACTAACCCCCAGGCAGGCAGCTGGGGCGTTAGCGCCCACCAGGCAGGAAAAATATCGCTGGTTGAATTTAACTAATCCTAACAAGGTGAACGCAGTAATTAGAAATAAGAAGTCGAGGAAAGTTAATTAGATCCGCTTTCCCCAAGCACTCCAATCGCTGCTCTTCGTCTCGGCGACACTACGAGCAGCGACATGAACCCAAGTCACTGGAGAATAGCAAGATGTCACAATGGTGCAGGCTTCTCTACTTGAATTGAAATGCACTCACCTTAAAGCCTGCAGGATCTGGTTTACGACGAGGTCGTGCACCCTCGTGACCACAGCCCTTCGATCCGGCAGTCCATGCGCGCCGCCAGTGGTCCCTGCATGTTCCCGCACTGAGTGGACCTGGCGCCGCCTGAGTCCCCAACCGAGCTGCCGCACTCACACGACACGGCAAAACAACGACGTCGCCCCAAAGGGCAACAGTTTACTACATATCGATAACCGCCGCTGCTGCCACTAGCGGACAGGCAACGCTTGCGAAACGAGTGGCGCCAGTCAAGATGAGAAGAAGACAAAAAACCGCAACCATGCCAACTAAATGATACGGTCTGGCCTCAAACAGAGGGCGGAAACCTACAAACAGCACCAACGCGAGCCGCAGCACAGTTCAATAAACTCCGCTCAACGCGACGGCCTTACGTCACTTTATTGGGAGGGCCTTTATGCAAAAATGGTACCACTCCACCGGTCGACGCCAGCGTCAACGTCTTGCTGCGTCAGCAGCCATCCCACCAGCTACGTACTGCTTCCTACCGAGTGCATCATTCTTTGTAGCAAAAACAGGGAAGTCGCAGCGTATGAGATCCGGGCAGTGGGGTGGATGACCAAGAACATTTCAATGAAGCTGTGTGAGCTACTCTCGGGTGCGTGGACTTGTGTGAGGCCTTGGGTTGTCATGCACAAGGGGAACTTGGTCTGCACTTTCATGGTGTCGAACATGCTACAGTCATTTCTTCAGTTTTCTGACCGTAGCACAGTACACTTCACAACTGATCGTTGCTCTATGACGGAGAACATCAAGCAGAATCATCCCTTCAGAGACCTGGAAGACCGCTATGACTTAACCGGCTGAGGGTGCGGCTTTCAACTTTTTCTTCGGAAGAGAGATGGTGTGGCGCCATTCCATTCATTACCGTTTTGTTTCTGGTTCGAAGTGATGAACCTACCTGTATGTTTAATCGACTGTGAAGAAGTTCGTCAAAAAATTGACACGATCAGTCTCGTAACGCGCAAGCAATTCTGCACAGATGGTCCTTTGTTGCTCTGTATGGTCTTCTGTTGGGAGGCGAGGAATACCTTTGAGTATCTCAACCGGTGGACAAGTGTGTCAGCACTATCGACAGAGACGTCCAGCCGAGCAGCGAGGAGCTGCGTTGGGATCCGTCGATCACCTCGAATGAGAGTGTCCGCAAGAACGAGCATTGCAGAGTCACACCCGTGTGCGGCCGATAGGCACGCGGGAGGCTAGACAAGTTTGTGCGATCTCGTTGCGATGACGACAGCTGCCTCGAACGATACCGCCCTTTTGCTCACTTCCAGGTCTCCGTAGACATCTTGCAAGCGCCTATGAATATCAGCAATTTTATTGTTTTCCGCCAAAAGAAATTCAATGCCAGCCCTCTGCTTGGAACGCACCTCCACTACAGACGCCATTTTGAAGGCTACATACAGAGTCACCACCTATCGCAGTTTCATGAAATTATAGGGGCTGAAGCAGGAATATCCTACGATATCCCTCAAAAAATTCCACATATTTTCAGCCGTAATTGCCCGAGGAAACAAATGTGTGGAATTACTTACCGAACGTCCTTTGGGGTAGGCCTCCACAAGCGAGGATCGCCGTACAGTTCGCCTAGCGCATTGTAACTGTTTCACATCTGCGCCCGAAATCCGAGAACAGGTAATTGACTCCCTGTATCATTCAGTGTCATCCCGATGAGCTGGTTGGATGCCAGCAACAGCCGGACAAGGTAATTACCGTCCCACGCGGGTGTTGCTTGACGTCACAACACACACGGCTGTGTTTGGTGTCCTGCCGTGATTGGGACGCATGCACTGCTTATGCATGGTATCGCATTATATTCAACAATGAGCCACTACCTGAATGGCCATCGTACGCAAGAACGGCGGCGACCTTGAGGAGGTCCCATTCTTCAAATATTTTGGGAAGGCACAGCGGTGCTGTTCCTGGCGTTAAGGTATGTGTATCAATCGAGTGTGACTTTGAAATTTCTTTATGTAAATGTGTGTGTCTGTACTTAAATTGCTGTATTACTGAGAAGATAAAACTTCTACGTTATTTGATCTGAAACAGCTGAGTAAAACTTAACGTACTGAGCCTACTTTCTCTTTACTTTTTCTTATCATGTCAACGCTGACTCACAATATTCTAGTGCAACGCAATCTGACTGCTCAAAAAAAATTACAACCTGACTTCAAATAATTAATACAAATGAATGGCCCTGAATAAGAAGCAATCCTGACAATAACCTCTACATTTCATTAAGCACTTACCTCACAAAAATCTTCATTACGCGAACTACCGCAATACAGCGAGTGTCAATACTGCCAGCTAAATAAAAGATTCTAACTAATAAAGCCACTAACTACTAATAGGCATGTGGTTAGCAAAGGAAATTTTTTGTTGTAAACCAAATAATGTATTTTTTCCTTAATAATTTGACACCCAGTCCAAACACGAATATAAATCGTCATTGACATTCAGTACAAAGATATATAATCATGAATAATTTTCAATCTCCAAGTCGGATACTTCCAGATCGTTGGCCTACGCTAAGACTTCAGACACCTACCCACCTACCTTCTCACATCTAACGTCCGTCACTGCTAACTGTTCACCCCCAACTGCACAACAGTACTTCCATCACTGCTGGCGACTAACTTCCAACTGCCCAACACTACTGGCGATTAACTTCCAACAACGAGTCCAAACAGCCACAGAGCCTCTTGCAAAGAAAGCGCAGTCAGAAATCCAATGCAAAACGCTACACAGCGCTGCCAACACAGAAGCAGCCCATTTACAACTTCAGGTCGCGGTTGGTAGTGACTGAAGGGCTTCAGACGGCACTTCGATACGTCATGGACATCTTGGGTCCTCATGTGTTACCTCTTATGCAATAGTGTCGTGGTGGCATTTTACAACATGACAGTGGTCGTGAACTCATGGTTCATACCTCTATGAAGCGTGTACATGATGCTGTGACGCTCCTGTGCCCAGCAACATCCACATGCCCGTCCCTGATAGAACGTATGTGGAAGTCAACGCTGTCCCAGTGCTAATATCCAGGATATCAAGGGACATTTTCAACAGTTGTGGGCCAGATTGCCTGAGGAGAGGATACAACGCCTGTATGACACCCTTTCCAACTGAAATGGTGAGTTCATCAAGGCCAGAGACAGTGTGCACCATCATAAGTGAGTTTCTGGTGATAAGATTTATGTAAACCTGACTCGATACAGTAATTACTGAATTAACATCACATATTCTCTCAACCCGTGTTCCTTTTCCTCCTCCCTTGCTGCTTCATTCGCTCTCTCTCTCTCTCTCTCTCTCTCTCTCTCTCTCTCTCTCTCTCTCTCTTATGGGCTGTGTAAAACAACGAAAGTGACGTTGGCCGTATTTTAGGTCAAAAACATACTTTCAGTTTTCTATGTACAGATTTCGGTGTTGTTTTACACTCTAAGACAAGAAAAACGACGCACCACGAAGGAATTATACTGAAGGGGTACAAATCATTCGATGTGATGCACATGTACAGACAAGCAAATGATTACAACCTCAGAAAAAATGGAAGATTTATTCGAGAGAAAGAACTTCATAAACTGAGCAAGTCAGTAACACGTTGGTCAACCTCTGCCTCCTTAATCACACAGTTATTAGGCTTGTCGTTAATTTATGGAGTTGTTGGATGTCCTCCTGAGGGACAAAGTGCCAAATTCAGTCCAGATGGTGCGTTAGATCGTCAAAGTCCCGAGCTGATTGCAGGGCCCGCCCATAATGCTACAAACGTTCTCAGGTGAGGATCCTGCAACCTTGTTGGCCAACATACAATCTGGCAAGGACGAAGACAAGCAGTAGAAAATCTTGTCTTATGCACGAGGGCATTATCTTGCTGAAATGTAAGCCCAGAATGGCTTGCCACGAAAGGCAACAAAACGGAGCGTAGAAAATCGTCACGTACCGCTGTACTGTAAGGGTGCAGCAGATGACAACCTAAGGGACCCTGCTACAAAATGAAACAGCAGCCCAGACCGTCACCCCTCGTCGCCTGGCCCTGTGGCCTGCGACAGGTATCTGGAGAGCCTCCAGACTCGTCTTCGGCCAGAAATCTCATTAACAAGAGTAAAATTGTCTTCAGTGATGAGTCCGGCTTTGAATGAGCCCGAATGACCAGCAAAGACGTGTCTGAAGACGCCTCAGAGTGGTGGGATACCAGCCTGACACACGCCCCGACAACCAAGACATGTGGCCTAGCATGCCGTTTCATTTCATTGTAGGACGCCTTTGGTCGTTATCGGGGCACCATTACAGCACAGTGGCACGTCGACGACATTCTACTCCCCATTTCCTTGCGTTTATATTTCAGCAAGATAATGCCCGCCAGCACGAGGATACCTTCTACTGCTTATTTTCGTGCTTCCCAAACCCTACCTTGGCTAGCAAGGTCCCCGGATCTCTCCTCAATTGAGAAGACTTGGTGCATTATGGGATTTTGACGATCTAAAGCGCCAATGGGACAGAATATGGCACGATATCGCTCAGGAGGACATCCAACTCTATGAATCAATGCCAAACCTATAACTGCTTACTCGCGGTCCCGATGGCGACTCAATGCAAACTTGATAGTAGTTTACTATTCACCCGTCCAAGGGGAGCCGCAAGCCAAACGTCGTAAGCCGGAAGTTTTCTCGGACTCTCTGAACTGGTGTAAAAAGGATGGGCCAGCCCCAGCTCGGAACAAAGGCTTCTGCTGAGATGCTGTTTGCAGCCGCGACCTGCTTGGTTGCTGCTGTGCTTTCTACAGCCACCTCAAGACTCCCAAGAATATTGGAAACCAGGCACATATGAGGATCACTTCAAAAGAAATGCACACTATTTTTTTTAAAAAAAAATCATCTTTTATTCTTCATGTTTGAAAGTTTTACAGTGTGTAGCTACATCCTTTAGGAACAATACTTTCATTTCTCCACATAATTTCCATCCCTCTCAACTACCTTACGCCATCTTGGAACCAGCGCCTGTATACGCGCACGGTAAAATTCTGGACCAACCTGTTGGAGTCACTGTTTGGCAGCGTGCACAAGGGAGTCCTCATCTTCAAACCTTGTTCCACGAAGAGAGTCTTTCAGTTTCCCAAAGAGGTGATAGTCACATGGAGCCAGGTCAGGACGGTAAGACGGGTGTTTCAGTATTGTCCATCCAAGTTTTGTGATCGCTTCCATGGTTTTTTGACTGACATGTGGCCGTGCATTGTCGCGCAACAGCAAAACATCATGCTTTTGCCGAAGTGGTCGAACACTACTCAGTCGAGCTTCAAGTTTCTTCAGTGTCGTCACATGTGCATCAGAATTTATGGTGGTTCCACTTGGCATGATGTCCACAAGTAGGAGTCCTTGGGAGTCGAAAAACACTGTAGCCATAACTTTTCCAGCAGAAGGTGTGGTTTTCAGTTTTCTTTCTTGGGTGAATCTGCATGATGCCACTCCATTGATTGCCTCTTCGTCTCTGGTGAAAAATGATGGAGCCATGTTTCATCACCCGTCACAATTCTTCCAAGAAACTCATCTCCACCATTCTCGTACTGTTCCAAAAGTTCGCTGCATAACGTTTTCCTTGTTTCTTTGTGAGCCACTGTCAACATCCTGGGAACCCACCCGTCACAAACCTTTTTTAACGCCAACACTTTCAGCATTGTGCAAACACTTCCTTCCCCTATCCCAACGTAGCGTGACACTTCGTTCACTGTGATGCGTCTGTCAGCAGTCACCAATTCGTCAACTCTCTGGAATGTGAGCAGTACGAGGCCTGCCGCTGCGAGTACAATCCTCAATATTGCCGTGCCCGCATTCATCACGCAACCTGCTTGCCCACCGACTAACTGCACTGCGATCGACAGCAGAATCTCCATACACCTTTTTCAACCTCTTGTGGATGTTTCCCACTGTCTCGTTTTCGCAGCACAGGAATTCTATGACAGCACGTTGCTTCTGTCGAACGTCAAGTGTAGCAGCCATCTTGAAGACATGCTGTGACGGCGCCACTCACGTGAACAGGCTTGAACTAAGCTTGAAAACAAGCGAGAAGGATTTATCTACACACTGTAAAAGTTTCACATATGCAGAATGAAAACTGTATTTTTTTCAAAAATAGTGTGCATTTCTTTTGGAGTGACCCTCATATTTATCAGTGTAACCACAACTAAATATTAGGATTGCTGCCGCAGTCTGACACCCATCAATGTACCGGAAATGTCTCCTCTTGACGACTGTGGTTCTGGAATGAATCTCAATATCAACAGCACACACAATTTTCCACGTAAAAAAAAAAAGTCTTTCATTCCCCTTATGGCTATCGATGTGCTGAACCTATACCTCCCTCACGACAAGACACATAGTAGTGGCCACCAGACACTCATAGATATACTGCGAAGATGTTGTGTACATAGTTCCGCGTAGTCAGCGCGTACACAACTTTGCCACTAGACGCGCCCCGCTAAGCACAACGCAGCCAATGAGAGTGCTGCTAACTTAGAACCTTTTCTCCTCGCGGATCACACTCGCGCAGTGATACCTGAACGCTCGACGTATTATAACGAGTGTACAGACCTCCGATTAGTTAGTCTGCATTTGTCTGTAGTCAAGTTTCAGATTATCATATTCCTGTACCTAGCCATGAAGAGAAATGTATAGACATTTTGTCAAGTATCAGAGATATGTGAGAATAAGATTAACGTCCCAAGTCAAAGGAACTTCAGATTGTCAATTGTAATTAGCATCCAGAACCAAGTTAAGTTATTTTTATGCTTGTTATTATTTTAATAAATGTGTGTGTAAATTAATGAAGTTCTGTTTAAAGTTGGTCACCGTCAATCTGCTACTCTAATCGTGCAAGTGGCATTTCTATCGTCTGACCTAACGGCAGAAGATAAACTCGCCACGATAAGACCACGAGACATATTGCTGACACTCGCCTACTTCGTTAGAGCGACAAGTCAAATAATCTGATGGTGTGTGTACCGAAGGTCTTACAGTACGCACACCACAGAAGACTACTGTACAAAGGCTGGGTCCCACCAACAGTGTACACGTCGCGGAAAGGCCACTTTCGCTGCGTGTGTTTCAAGCGTTTCTGGCCGACGCGACTGGAAAAAATCGCTTCACTGCAGGCCAGCGATCACAAGGATAGAGCTGAACACGGGGTGTGGTGCATTTTCCACATGGCAGGGACGAATGAAAAAATAAAAATAGAACCCGGGCCCGGGGCCGTGTCGGCTCAGTCCGCCCGCCTGTCATTCTCCGTTACCTCCCGTCGCTGCACCACGACCCCCCCTCCAAGCCCCTCCCACTCTCCCACGGGGCACAACACGTGCCGGAATTCCGGGTGCCGCTCGAAAACTCCGCCAAAACAGCGAAAATTTTTTTGCTATGCGGGTGTCACGCGACAGGAGAACGAGCAGTGGGCAGCGCCGCTGCGAGTTGATTCTTTTCACGGCTGTCTCGCAGATTTTAAAAATGCAGGTCCGGCCAGTCGCTGAACAACAACCGCTACCGCCGGCATACGACTATACCAGCCGTTGACAGATGCTGTAGGGCGGCAGCTGCTATTGAAAACCGATGAACGGACCAAAAATCGTACACCCGAGCACACTTATTTTCACCTTTCGTCGGTAGCATGCCAAACCAGTGACGCATTGACATACGGGCCTAGGGGCGGCACCGTAAGGGGGGGGTGGGGGGGGGGGGGTGGGGCATTTTTGCTCTGCACTCATTTTAAGTTTTTACGTTTTAAAATAACTACGCTTGCAAACGACAAAAATTTTTGATGTTAAACAACTCGCTAGTTTAAATAAGCCTTAAGAACGAAATTTGACAATACAAACTTGGAAATAGACGTAGTTTACTTGGTACTGAATGGAAATTTAGCATTGGGTTTCTGTCTGATGTCATCTCCATGATTGTACAAAATTCACTACTGGCCATTAAAATTGCTACACCACGAAGATGACGTGCTACAGACGCGAAATTCAACCGACAGGAAGAAGATGCTGTGTTATACAAATAATTAGCTTTTCAGAGCATTTACACAAGGTTGGCGCCGGTGGCGACACCTACAACGTACTGACATGAGGAAAGTTTCCCACCGATTTCTCATACACAAACAGCAGTTGACCGGCGTTGCCTGGTGAAACGTTGTTGTGATGCCTCGTGTAAGGAGGAGAATTCGTACCATCACGTTACCGACTTTGATAAAGGTCGGATTGAGGTTTATCGTATCGCGACATTGCTGCTCGCGTTTGTCGAGATCCAATGACTGTTAGCAGAATATGGAATCGGTGGGTTTGGGAGTGTAATACGGAACGCCGTGCTGGATCCCAACGGCCTCGTATCAATAGCATTCGAGATGACTGGCATCTTATCCGCATGGCTGTAACGGATCGTGCAGCCACGTCTCGATCCCTGAGTCAACAAATGGGGACGTTTGCAAGACAACAACCATCTGCACGAACAGATCGACGACGTTTGCAGCAGCATGGACTATCAGCTCGGAGACCATGGCTGCGGTTACCCTTGATGCTGCATCACAGACAGGAGCGCCTGCGATGGTGTACTCAACGACGAACCTGGGTGCACGAATGACAAAACGTCATTTTTTCGGGAAGCGTGTATTCGTCATCGCCATACTGGCGTATCACCCGGCGTGATGGTATGGGGTGCCACTTGTTACACGTCCCGTTCACCTATGTTCACATTGACGGAACTGTGGACAGTGGACGTTACATTTCAGATGTGTTTCGACTCGTGACACTACCCCTCATTCCATTCGATCCCTGCGAAACCTTACATTTCAGCAGGATAATGCACGACCGCATGTTGCAGGTCCTGTACGGGCCTTTCTGGATACACGACTGCTGCCCTGGCCAGTACATTCTCCAGATCTCTCACTAATTGAAAACGTCTGGTCAATGGTGGCCGAGCAATTGGCTCGTCACAATACGCCAGTCACTACTGTTGATGAACCGTGGTATCGTGTTGAAGCTGGATGGGCAGCTGTACCTGTACACGCCATCAAAGCTCTGTTTGACTCAATGCCCAGGCGTATCAAGGCCTTTATTACGGCCAGAGGTGGTTGTTTTGGGTACTGATTTCTCAGGGTCTATGCACCCAAACTGCGTGAAAATGTATCACATGTCAGTTCTAGTATAATATATTTGTCCAATGATTATCCGTTCATCATCTGCGTTTCTTCTTGGTGTAGCAATTTTAATGGCCAGTAGTGTATTTTGAAATAAGCTGTCAGGACGGCAATCTATAATACAATGTTTGAAACGTTATTATTCTACTTAACCCTACCATATTTTCCCAGTGAAAATACCGGGACCCCTGAAAAGCTTTAATAAACTAATCAGCAGTTTCTCAAATATTGTAACACGTGTGGACCTCAGTATGTAAAACCCGACTCTACTTAAACTTCTTTTAGAAATTACGGGGATGTATCAAGTCAAACCTCCGTTGCCGTAATTAATGTGAAAGCTCTGCGGTCTTCAATATCTGAGCTTTGATTTAATGACACCTATTTAACAAAACATGTTGATACTGGGAATGTTTTACATTTTTAAGCACTTGTTTATACGAACAGAACGTAAGCAGAATATCTAATAATATGGGAAATACACTTCACAACAGTTTAAACACTTTATTTATTTACTTAGTCACTGTTTTTGGCGAAAAAAGAAGAAGAAACCAATTTTCGTTTGTCTCATTTATTGTGTTGCAGCCTGCTCGATATCACAGTTCCCACTCTGTGCAACCGAATAGTACGTGGCATTGCAAATTTATATTAAACTTCGTAACTAAGCTTTTTTTCTTCGATGAAAGGTTATTTTTGTTTTATGTTGGAACAAAAGGTGCGTTTGTGAGTAGACATAACAGCAGTGTTCACACAAATGACGACACACCATATCAACTGCCAACAAAACTACTTCAACTTTGTAGTCCGTCTTCTCTGCCCACAGAAACCGCTAAAATGTTATAAGTGGGATAAGAGTCGATCCAGCACACCTCACTGCAAGAAACTGCAAAAATTATTTGCTTTTTAAATTAGAAAGACAGTGTCAAGGATATTCAGAACATATATGCGTCCCAGCTAAAATTCCGGAGACGCGGGAAACAGTAGCCAAAAAAGGTACTGTCCCGTTTTCCTTTCGAGACGAATTCCAGCCGGCAGGTGTGCTTCTACTGTTTACTGACAACAGAGAAACAGGCGACAATGAAATTAAATTATTCTACATTGTCGTTCTTTCATAGCAGAGTCACGTCGAATAATCCGAGTTGGTCAGTTCATCGCTCTGTGTTTAAAGGAAATATCTTGATAGCCGTGTGCCGTGTTTAAAGTAAAAAGCTTTGTGCTCATGTGCGTTGTAGTACGATTGTAACTGGATACAGTCATTTTTTCTTTCGTTTTACAATTTTTTTTCTTTTGTTTTGACCCCTGGTTGACAATTTTGTAAGTGCATTAACGTGAAAAACAGTGCAAAAAGCAAACGTGCACAATTAAGTGGGGCGGCATTTCGGAAATTATCGAAGGAAAGGCGAGAACGAGAAGCCAATGTTCTAAAAACGCTTTTTTTCGCAAATAATGTTGTTGGTTCGACTTCGAGTTCAAGTAGTACGGATGATATTTCTGCAATGCAGCTGTTGTAAAAGAACTAAATACAGACGAAACAAAAGTTACAAAATGACGAAAAGCAAATTGTTCCTGATTTCGTGTTTCACGAAAACTAAGTGTTGAGTCAGACATTACAAAAAGAAATAACCTCGTTAGTGATGATCCTGCAGAATGGGGTGTCAATGAATCAACAATCGACATTCTCTTACAACGTGACATTAATCAGAATTGTAATGGAATTTTCTAATTCAAGGAGATCGATAGGCGATAAAACCAAATATTTGAACAAAAATGTATTTTACCGTAAACTTTTAAATGGTGAATCAACTTTGCATGATTTTATAGTATACTCCTGTAGCACCGGTGCTGTTTTTTGTGCACCATGTAAATTGTTCAGATTGCTACTAATGGTATTGTAGAGTGGAAAAATATTTCTAATATTTTATCTTATCATGAGAATTCACTTGAACACAAAAATTCTGTGTTATCACTCTTAAATAGAAAAAAGTCACTTGGAACAATAGATAAACATTTCGATTCATATGTTGAGACAGAAAAAATGTACTGGCGCAGTGTGTTGAAAAGGGTGTTTGCAGTAGTGAAGAAGCTAACAAGTCATGGACTTCCCGTACGTGGACTCGTTGAAAGATTCCATTCGTTACATATTGGTCAATTTATGATGTCTCTTGAACTTATAGCCGAGTTTGATCCTTTTCTCGTAGAGCACATTGAACGATATGGAAATCCAGGACAGGGACACACAAGTTATGTTTCTTCAACAATATGTAATGAAATAATAGAGCTTCTTTCTGAACGAATAAAAAGAAATATTGTAAGTGAAATAAAACAGGCAAAATATTTCTCTATAATAGTATATTCTATTGCGGACATTTCACATATTGATCAATTATCGCCGCGCGGGATTAGGCGAGCGGTCTAAGGGCGCTGCAGTCATGGAGTGTGCGGCTGGTCCCGGCGGAGGTTCGAGTCCTCCCTCGGGCATGGGTGTGTGTGTTTGTCCTTAGGATAATTTAGGTTAAGTAGTGTGTAAGCTTAGGAACTGATGGCCTTGGCAGTTAAGTCCCATAAGATTTCACACACATTTGAACATTTGATCAATTATCCTTGATATTAAGATATGTGAACGAGAATGGTGAATCTGGTGAACGACTCTTTCTATTTTTGCCAAACTCGGCACACAAGTCCGTAAACTTAGCTGAGGCCGTACTAAAAGTCCTATTTACAAATTCCATTGATATTACTGACTGTAGAGACCAGTCATATGGCAACCCAAGCAATATGTCAGGAACCTACACTGGTTTCCAGGCACGCATTAAAGAACGAACTCTGATAGCGCATTATGTGCCTTGTGCAGCTCATTCATTGAATTTAGTTAGCAGTAGTGCTGCAAGCTGTTGTTGGGAAGCATGTCCATTTGCAGTGTAGTGCAAAACCTTTATAATTTTTCTCTGCTCCTACACAGCGCTGGGATAAACAATTTTCTTTCATTAAACCAGGAAGCAAAACGGTAAAAAGTTTATCAAAAACACGTTGGTCAGCAAGAGAGGAAGCGTGTGTAAGTCTGTATGAAAACTGGGAGGACGTTATCAAGTTCCTCACACATATTACGAATAATACGATTGAAAAACCACTTGTGTGAAATGAGGCTTCAGCTTTATTGAATCAACTCAGCAGATTGGAAACAGTATTCATGATGACCGTTTGGAAGGACATACTCCAGAGATTTAATAGTGTAAATCTGAAACTGCGTAGTTAAATATTGATACTAAAATAGTAGATGAATTGTAGGATTTATTGCATCTATTCGTGGCATGTTCGACTATTATTAAAATAAATCCATGGAGATTGTGATTGATATAGACTATGAATGCACCTATAAAAGATCACGAAAACGCAAACTTCATGATGACGAAGATGCAGACTCTGAAGAAGTTTGTCTAACTGAAAAGCAAAAATTAGAGTCGAAACATTCTCCCCGTACTCGACAACTTGTACGCCGAATTAGTGAGGAGGAGGGAAATCTACAGAACACTATTGGACTCCTTCACAGTTTTCAGTGACCTTAAGAACAATTCACCTGACGATATTGCTGAATGTGCAGCAGAACACCAAGCGTCATATGACACAGATTTAGAGCCTTCCTTCCCTAGTGAATGCGTACATTTCGCGGAACTTTTGAAATCTTCTGAGATTAGTGATATACCAGTCGAAATGAGTAAATTTTTACGAAAAGAGATGTTACAGTCCGTGTTTCCGAATGTTGACACTGCTTTTAGAATATTTCCATATATGACATACCGTCTGAACTATGAAGATATGATCAACGCGTTTTCTGCCGTCAAAGCCAGATGCAAACCTTTACTGACTGGTGAGTTTATTTATTCATTCATATTAGTTTTAAAAATTTAAGATCATAACCTGATTTTTATTATAACTTAGAGCACATTCATTGAACTTACAAACTACGTATTAACTGTTTATTTTACAATTGCCGATGGCAGACCGCGGAACTAAACCTCGTTTACGTGCGGACGTGACCGAAGGCGCCCCACAATACTAAACAATACCCGAATAACCCAGGCCGCTCGGCGCTGTACTCAAGTCATACTGATCTGTAGTATATTACAACTGATGTGTATTCTTGGCGTCTGCTGAAATGTATAGTTATCGCGGAAATATACATTAGCGGAGACTATGCTCAGATGAAAAAGTGTCAATAAGTGACGTAGTTCAGTTCTGTCGATAAATACGTAAAAGCTTTGCTAATACCGTTAGAAAGAGCAATGGTGAGAGCAGTAGGTGCAGCACAAAACCGTTCAGCCCTTACATGGATTAAAGGTATTGTGTACACTTATTATGCAGAATCTAGCTACACAGACCCTAATGCTTTACACTTTAACTATTAGATTATAGTAAAAGTTTCATTTTTCTATACTAATCTGTAAAATTATGTAATAGCAAATCCAGTTCTGTGTTTGTTCGTGTGTATTTAGTTTTTAGTTCGTGCACCGATAACTCTATTTGATTTTCATATCTTACGCTTTCCTATAGATTTACGTATTAATACCGAACGTGGTTTTTTTTATCTGCTACACATTCAAATTATTAGATCGTAAAACGACAGTTTAATTTGAATTTTGAACGCATCTCTATAAAAGTACGTATTAATTTCTAATGTATGAATCGTTCGCTTCAATTTTTAGATCGTAACACAAGTTTTTTATTTTAATTTTCAACGGTTTCGTGTAAAAGAACACATTAAAAGTGAATGTATAACAAAAATACGTTGTCTCCTACACGCTCTCCTGAACTTTCAGGCCATTCAGTTATTTTCCTTGTGTTCGTTTCTGCTATCTTTCGACAGAAGAATGTGTTAACACAATTCAGTTTTAAGTTTGTGTTATCCACTGCCCTACATCAAGTACAGTTCAGAAACCATACTACATTTTGATTGAGCGCGACTAGACCGCTGACGCGCCCTTCACAACAACGAATAGCAGCGTACGGAAACAGCTCATAGCGTTTCCACCCAAAACGGCAATTGTAAAGTAAATGGGTAATGAAACTTCCTGGCAGATTAAAACTGTGTACCGGACCGAGACTCGAACTCGGGACCTTTGCCTTTCGTGGGCAAGTGCTCTACCAACTGAGCTACCCAAGCACGACTCACGCCTCGTCCTCAGAGCTTTACTTCTGCCAGTATCTCGTCTCCTACCTTCCAAACTTTACAGAAGCTCTCCTGCGAACCCTGCCATGTCTCCGCAATATCCTTTCTCATTCTGGAAACATCCCCCAGGCTGTGGCTAAGCCATGTCTCCGCAATATCCTTTCTTTCAGGAGTGCTAGTTCTGCAGGGTTCGCAGGACAGCTTCTGTAAAGTTTGGAAGGTAGGAGACGAGATACTGGCAGAAGTAAAGCTCTGAGGACCGGGCGTGAGTCGTGCTTGGGTAGCTCAGTTGGTAGAGCACTTGCCCGCGAAAGGCAAAGGTCCCGAGTTCGAGTCTCGGTCCGGCACACAGTTTTAATCTGCCAGGAAGTTTCATATCAGCGCACACTCCGCTGCAGAGTGAAAATCTCATTCTGATCGGGTAATGTTAATTATTTAAAACATCTTTTTTGAGGGGAGGGGGGCGCATATAGTAAGGTGTATCTAGGGGCGCAAAATTTTTAAATCCGCCACTGTGCCTAACCAGAGCAAATGCTTGCGATATCTATCAAGTATAGTACGAGGGTGTACTGAAAAGTAATGCGTCCAAATTTATAATGTGAAATCTCTTAAAGTTTTTTAAAAATAAAACAGACGTTTTTAACATTCTATATGTTTGTTCTTCACTAACTTTACCCGACCACGATTTGCTGTGGTTCAGTCTGTATCTCCCCTTCTCTGCCCATCTCTCTCTCCCCCTTTCTTTGTCCATCTCCTCCTCCTTCCCCCTCTCGCTTTCCACAACCTTGTTCTCCTTTCTCTGTCATCTTCTCCTCTCCCTGTCTTTCCATCTCCTCCTGCATCCTCTCTCTAGTCATCTCCTCCTCCCCGTTTTCTATCTTCATTTCCTCCCACCCTCCCCTGCCAATATCCTTTTCTCCCTCTCTCTGAACTTGGGCCTTGTTCATTGTTATTGGAAATTCAGGTTCTGTAGTAATCTTAAACCAATAAGTCAAAAATGCAACTTTCTTGTTTGCTAATAACGTTTCACTGTTATTTATGTATTCAAAAAGTAAGTAGCGCAAAAACTTATAAAAATTTGAAGTAAATCAGAAATGTGCGGTTTGAGATATTTGGTAGCAATGTTTTCTCTTTATGCAATAAATATATTTTTATACTTTATATGTATTAAAAAATATGCACATATTAAAGAAAAACACACTCGTATTTCAATTCAACATACGTGTCAACATTTCAAACCAACCAGTCAAGAACTTCGGAGATTAATGAACAAACCAACATTTTAATATTTTCTTTTTTATAATGTTACTCCTTTTATTACGTATATGTATATATGATGTCAACGTATGTTCTTATATAGAAACTGTAAATATCACAAGTATTCGAAAGTTTTTGACCAAATGGTTTGAACTTTTAACACAACGCTGCATTGAAAAACGCGTGTGTTTTTCGACCTATTTTTTAATATATTTAATATGCGTTTTTAATTAATTTAATGATGGGAAAGATTGTTACAAAAAAATCTTAAAAATAAAAGGAATAGATACGTAAAAACAGATCTGTATTAGAATGCTACGTTGTGTCAAAATTTCAAAGCAATCGCTCAAAAACTTTCGGAGATACATGATTTTTTAACAAAAGAACATTCACATTTTTATTTTTATGGAAGCCTACCTGTTTGCAGACCTCCGCCGCTAGAAGGCTCCTAATTGCAGAATGTAAGAGTGCGGTGTATAACGTAAATATGTCGGTGAGTGAGAAACAGACGCCTTGGGCTCACTGTCATAGATCATCCTCCATACAGTCCCCACTTGACCCCATCCGAATTTCATATGTTTCCAATACTTAAACACCTTCGAAGAGTTCACTTTCGTAGTGATGAAACGGTACAAGAAGAGATGAAGATGTGGCTCCGTGAACACAGTCAAACATTCTACAGTGACGGTATCAACAAACTGGTGTCTTGTTGCGAGAAATGTGTTCGTGGACAGGGTTGAAAAATAAATATGTAGACATGAAGAATAAAGGTGTAGTATGTTAATAACATTTGTTTTAATTAAAATACTTTATGAGATTTCAAATAAAGAATTCGTAGGTGTCAGTTTTCAACACGCCCTCGTATAACAAATGGGACTGTAGCGATCAGTGCTTTCTGTAGTATTTGTCGCCTGAGTCAAAGCTTCAAGAATTGAAATCTAGGAAATATGGTGCTGTGTTGCGCATACCAGTAACAGAAACTCGTCAAAAAGGATCGTACTGTCACTGAAAATTACGTTTAACATAATGTTCTTACGTTTTTAAAGTTATAACGCTCAGTTCTCAGAAATAAATATACTGTTCAGAAAAATTTGTTGTGGTGTCTTGAATTTTTTGTCAGAGTGAATTATGATATCGTTCTTCTAACCTCCTGTCATTTGAAATACTTGTTTGATATAAAATTTATAAAAGCTAAGGCATGACAAAGGAATCTGCCAGCAAAGGGGAACTGGACAGTTTTATTTTCATATTTTCTTTGTAGCTAAAACTACCGCGGCTAAATTTTATCATGTAGGCAATCAATAGACAAAATTCTGCTTTCTGTAGAACGGCCGAGTATTCATAAAACTTTAACTACTACCTGGAAAAATTCACCTGGGACCTTGAAACGTGGTGACAGAGTTAATCATTCTCTGCTTATTCACCACTGAATGCTTCAAAGACACTCTTTACCGATGATGGAGAACTTGGAGAAGACATTGTTTGTGGAAGTCTGCATTTCGTCCATTCTGGAAACTTTCCACCTCGGAAATCACTTCCTCATCATTCTGGAAATGTCCACCACGGAATGGTTTCTTCATCTGAAGAAATAGGAAGAAGTCATTGGATGAGACGTCAGGAGAATAGGGGAGTTCAGACACAGCTTGATAGCCCAAAAAAGCAGTATGTGTGACTGTGCACTGTGCAAAATGAGTTGGGGCGTTGGCCCGGAGTAAAACTCCCCCTTGGACATCTGGCGACGCATCGTCTTGACAGCAACACCTTGCCTGGTGGTGGTTGGGTCTCCACATTGTTCGGTTCTGTTGAATCCATAAGTCTCCATTGTTTGTTTCGTTCCTTTATCTCGGGGTCGTAGTGAGACACCCACCACTCGTTCAAGGTGACGAGGCTGCTACAGAAGTCGTCTGGATTGGCCTGACACAGGTACGACATTTCTGCTGCTGTGTCGGCTCGGAGGGCTATTTGAATGGGTGTAAGTAGTCGCAGCACACAGCAGTCATGTTTAAAAGTCATGCAAGGAGTTGAAAACGGGTCCATGACTGATTTTTATTTTTCCCTGTCGTCTCGGTTGTGACCCACCGATCTTCTATCATCAATATCTCCTGCAGTTCTCGGTTCTGCACAGAGAAGTTATTCAGACTTGTTTGACAGTACCGGAAGCACCTGCATCACCTAACAACCACTGCGTCATATTCCAAACCACACGCGTGTGATAATGTGAAATCTAAATGCATCTTAAATTAATGAAGAATTTGGCTCACTCTTGAGATCCAGCGCTGAACTTAATATGCGCCAAGTAATTATTAACGTTTAAATTTGTCGGCCCTAGCGGTGAATCTGAATGTGGGAAATTGAAATAGTACTTATCATTTGAACGAAATAGTTGTGATAATGCACACGGAATTCAACTAACTCAATGGTTTATTATAAAAGACACATGGATAATAATGCCACAAAAGATAGTTATATGGACAAGATCTTTTCAGAGATCCACTAAACTGTGAAAACTGGAAACTAAAGCTCTAATTTGGAAAAGCTACTGAGAGAGATGAGGTTGCATAAAATCTCGGATGTAATTATGGGAAATACGTGCAGTTACCTGTCTACGACGATCACAGTGACTGTTTGTCTGGTCCCAACACACAACAACGCTAAGCATCTGAGGAAGCTCTCGCGAGTGTGAACCAATGATAGCAATTTTGCAATTGAACTACAGTACTCTCACTGGTTCTAATAGGCTGGAGCTGTAAGCAATTTTTACCATAATCTTCAGCGTACTGTGGGCCGAGTGCAGACACAGTGATTGCATGACTTGAGAGAGCACAGCTGCAACTTAGCCCCCATCAACTGTCCGTGACTTCCGCTCTGGAAGTTCTTCAGCTTCCAAGACCCTTCACCCTCCGTGACCGGATATCTGAATCCATATGTTTTTCCAGTCCCCTCCCATTAGCTCGTTCCTGTCTTCCCACCAGTGAAACCACTAATCCTCTTCCAAGTTGCTAGAGCCCACCAATGGCACAATCGTTTGTTTGATGTTTTGTGGCGAAAGATGCCAAAGAATCGAATTTCTTCCCCTCTTTTCTAAAAAGCTTCCCACCAAATGTTATATCCTCATCACATCAGTACTAACACTCCAATTGGTGCTCATTCATCCGCTAGCTAGTCTCACATTACACATCCCTCGAAATGTTAAAAAGTTTGCACTAAGGCCAGTAGCCAACTTTGTTCCAGTGTCCATGTGATAAGTAGAAGAGTGCTGTCCTGCCCAGTTCTTAGGAAAGCCAGGAGGAGTTTATCTGCCCAAGTATATCACTTAACAAGCTCCTAGCGCCTACCATCTGCTGACAGAATTCTGTCTGCTGGAATGAACGCCTTTTTTATCCCAGCCACCTGAAGACTCTCCTAGGAATGGACAACGGCTGTCTGCATTCTCTTCATATGACAAAATGACTACCATTCCCTGAAAATGGGGTGGGCGTACTACATGCATTTGCTTCTCACACTGTTTCTGCCAAGGCCAGTTCGTGTGCGAGTGTGGGTCCACTGCGCCTTATATAGAGACCGATGTTGGGATCCGGATCCACAATATGCCACTTTTGGGATATGGTTTGAAGGTGGAGCCACCATGCACAATGTTCGGAGCGATGTAGTGATGCAGATCCACAATATATCACGTCCGAGTTAGTGTTCGAGTGTGGATCTGCCATGATTTATACAAGGTAAATCACTAACTATTGCCACCAAGAATAACTCCGAAAGCGTGATAGTAGCTGAAAATTTTGTGGGACAAATGTTGCATGGGGCAATGGGGCTCATAATATGACATTGGTTTTTTGTTGGTAGGTGGGGTCGCGTCAGTGATATGAAGGTCAACTTTGTTTTTATAAATGTTATGCTATAGTTTGGTACTTATTTTCTGATAGTGGCTATCGAGACGAATCCAATTATGTGTAACAGTAAGGTCTTTGAAGGTCAATGAAAGTCAAAAAGTTGGCACAAACGGCCATTTACAGAAGGTTTTCGAAGTGATGACCATTGGTATCAATGCAGTGCTGCAATCTTCTTATCAAGGATTGAGTGGTGTGTATTCCTTATCACATTGCCACTTATCGAAGGACGTGCTGTCACAGTTTTCTCTTGTATATCGTGCAAATAGTAAATATTCACCAAACGCAGCGTCTCCATCTAATGTGCCATTGAAATGTAAACACCATTCGACAGTTTCGCAATACAACTCTAATATTAACGGTAAGACTAGTATCGTCGAATTAAGCGAATGACAATGATGTGTTCCTTCGGAGAATAGGTTGATGTGGTTCTCATTTATGGAGAATGCCAACAAAATTCAGTCAGAGCTATAGACTTATGGGCGGAAAGATATCCTCAACGTACTCACCCTACACGTCGTAAATTTAAATATGTGTATGATAAATTGAGAACAACTGGATCTTTAACGCACTGGAAACATATCCAGCAAAGGAAAGTTACTGACGAGGAAACGGAAATTGGTACTCTCGCCACTGTGGTTCGAGATCCTTAGTTCACATCAATTTGCAACGGAACCTGGCATGAGCCAGAGTAGTGTTGTTCATGTTGTGCAGCGTGATGACTATCATCCATACCATATCAGTCTCCACCTCGAATTAACAGGTACGGATTGAATGCGTCGTATTGAATTCTGCCGATGGGCTCAACTTCAGATTCAGAGGGATGACACATTTATAAATTTGATTTTCTTTATGACGAGGTTACATTCTCGAACCATGGAAATGTTAATACACATAACATGCATTATTGGGCAACTGAAAATCCATGTTGGATGCGGCAAGTTGCACACCAAAAACCGTGGTCGGTGAATGTATGGTGTGGAATTCTGTAGGACAGAATTACAGGCCCCTATTTCATCGAAGTAAATCTTAATGGTATGAAGTACACCACATTCCTGCAAGAAGTATTAGGCCTGTTATTGGGAGAAATACATTTAGGAACAAGGAACAGAATGTTGTATCAACACGATGGGTGTCCAGAACATTTTTCGCTGATGGCTAGAAATTCCCAAATCGTTGGATTGGACCCGAAGAAGATGTGTCGTGGCCGGCTCGTTCGCCAGACTTGATACCTCTGGATTTTTCCTTGTGGGGATTTGTAAAAGACATTGTTTATAAGACATTCCAACTACACCTGAAGATATGCCAGAGAGAAATGTCAGAGCATGTGCTTCGGTAAGTGCCAATGTGATAAGGAATACCACTCAACCCACGATAAGAAGATTGCAGTACTGCATTAATACCAATGGTCATCACTTCGAACACCTTCTGTAAATGGACGTTCATGCCATATTTGTGACCTTCATTGATCTTCAAAGACCTGTTGCACATCATTGGATTCGTCTCAATAGCCGCTAGCAGAAAATAAGTACCAAACTATAGCATCCCATAAAAAAACAAGTTAACCTTCACATTTCTGAAGCGACCCCACCTACCAACAAAATACCAACGTCATATTATGGCCCCTGTTGTTCCATGCAACTTTTGTCCCACAAACTTTTCAGCTCCTATCATACTTTCAGAGTTATTCTTGGTGGCAATAGTTAGTGACTCAGCCTTGTGGTATATTGTGGATCTGCATCACTACATCGCTCCGGACATTGTGCGTGGTGGGTCCACCTTCAAACCAAATCCCAAACGTGGCATATTGTGGATCCGGATCCCAACATCGGTCTCTGTATAAGGCGCAGTGGATACACACTCGAACACGAACTCGGGTCTACTGCAGGTCCTCGGAGCCATCCGTGACACATGCACATACACAGTCATACAGAAAACAGAGCAAGTGCACTGCAAATGTAGAATATGTGGCTGGAGGGGACTGGATGCAATCGAGTACTGCCTGATCAGAAAAAAACAGTGCATTTGCGCTAGGTGTTGGCAGCTGTACTACATTTTCAAGAAATTTTAGAACACGGAACGGGATGTCATGTCATGATCGTATGGATAGAAGTGACATAAAATCGATAAAGTTACGAAAACTGACGCAAAGTACGTAGAAATTGAGGGAAAATACACCGAAATGCGGGGAAATTGAGGATGTACTTGCGTGTCTTCTGGTTAGTGCAGAAGAATTCTTGTTCTTGGGAACGAGTATGTGACAGCAAGAGGGATACGAGAAAACGTTGACATGGAAGCATCGGGAACCATGGACACAGTCATTTTTTTGGTCGAGACAGCATTATACTATATGTCTATTGAGGTAATAGTGATTAACTTGAGTTCACTGCTGTCTCTGATGCTTTCCTGGAAAAACAGAGAACCATCTGCCTTTAAACTTACTTGCATATGCGTTAAAGGATGACAGAGAGTGGATGGAGTGGTCGGCTGAGATGGAGTTGTAACGAGGTACGATTTAGTGGTAGACTGATGATGCATTCTGGAGAGAGATGGAGATGTTGCTGCAGATCATTTGACCATTTTTTCAGATGTTCTGTCAGGATGCATCAGTTGTGTGACATAACCTGCGTTCGAATCGTATACAGTCACGTGTTCTATAGGTGACTTAGAGCACTATCTACTTGTGATGGTTAAAAGCAAACCTCTCGGTCATCAGAGGACTTCCATCTCATGTGTGGTGAAACGTGACCATCCTGTTTCGACACATTCCTCTAAACGAACGAAGATTTATGCGACATACTCCATTCCTCTGTGGCATCTTGGGTATAAAATGGAAACTGCAGTTTCATAAGTAAGATGATTGTAAGTTTGCGATAGGTGTTTGTGAGACACTGCAATCCCCTTGTGTATACGTCTGCTTGACAGATGTGCTGTTTACAGAGCTAGTGGCGGCATGATGTGTAATTTCACATGTCAAATGCCGCCGCTATGCGTTTATCTGTTTCCTTGTAAGAGGTATTCTCCGTCACAAACGATCATTTTATGTAGGATTGATGTGGGCATAGTATAATTTCCGAACATTGATCGGATGTGAACACTGGAAGGTATACATCTCTGGAAAGCTATACTGTGCACGTATCATCGGAACCGATGTTATAAGGAAGTAGTTTTTTTTCATTTTATAGTTTGTTACCATAGTTTATTATAGAGAAAGCTGTGCTGGAAATATATTTCTTACCTTGGAATATTAACAGCCCTGCATTCCATACGAATAATAGGTCGGAAACTGAAGCAATCTAACACTATAGCCTGTTTTCAGTGCGGAACCGTGCAGCCTTAGGAGTGCGTGTGTTTATGTTGTCTCTTAGCAATACCTTCCCCATACTGATCACAGACACTAGAATAATACTTTAGCGTTGACAGTGTGGTTGATTTACGTAATAATGCTTCGAACTCCATCTGTCTGGATCTGCATCATACACAAAAATCACCCGTTTCTTGTTCTTCTTAACCATCTGCTATTACATCGCAACACTTTCAAACTTACTAATATACTCCAATAAGGTGTGCTAACCTCCTCGACATGCGCGCATCTAGAGAAATCTTGTGCACTTGGATGGACGAGGACTCGGCAAGCTCCTCTCATTCACGAAACGGAGAATGTAGCGGTCTTATTCTGGTCAGATTCAGATTAAATCGGTATCGGTGCTGCAGGGCTGGTTGGTCAAAGACAGTGTGAGGGGTCTTTCAGTCTGTAACTTTATCCTAAGAATGCGAAAATGCTCTGTAGCTCCCATCCGTATAGAGTAAGATCGTAAATTATGCACTATTCTCGAGGTCTTAGAAATATGCATTCTTTGATGATGTGTATATTCGAGAATCAACAATGAATGGACGTACTGTGCACTCATCTATCTACATGCGCAAAGGTACTCGCAAAGTATAGAAGGGGCGGTTTAGCGATGACACTGAAATCGGGAAACATGCTGTCGCATCAGTGTCGATGTTGAAATTACTGTAAAACGCTAACATCTTGCATTATTACAGTATATTGACAGTGTCTTTTCCATTCCATCCATCCACTGGTATGCTGTTGGTTACCACATAATGATTGACTCACATCGCTTGTTTGAGATGGAGAAAGAGTTTTGGCTGAGGGGCAACATCTTCTGGGGATGGCTAGCACTGAAACAGTGATCGCGTAGATGACTGCAGGCTGAGGAATCAGTCCAAATGGAACACAGAGTCATCAGCTATTCCGTCACTGTGACAGATGAGTTTAAATGTAGAGCTTGTCAGTCACCTTCAGACAACAGTTTGAAAACGCTCCACAATCCTGAAAAACGCTTCCAGTTTCCTTATGTTGTGACTGTCTTTTATATAAAATCATCCTGTGTGTGTGTGTGTGTGTGTGTGTGTGTGTGTTGTGGTAGCAGCAGCAACAACAACATGATTTACACTGTGAGATGTCTAGTTTTCTGTGAGAGGCAAAGGATCAGAACGTGTTAATATCAGTTTAGAGCCTAACACAGACCTCGAAGTTGTGGTGAAAAAAAAATGTATGGCTGTGTACAAACCGTGTTACAGCAGAAAAAAAACAGTGTTTCAAACAAAGACACAGGGAGCCTCTATTGCAAATGACAGTGAAGTCTGTTCGATATGGTCATCCTCTTACGGTACATGCGTTGACACTTTACACTGGTCTGTGCAATGGATCAATAACTGTATATTTAAAAGGATCACCACATGTGCGCGATGCCTGCAGGCAGGCGGCATTTGTTTTAGATGTAAGGGAGGAGAGAGATGTGGTAAAAATCTTATCAAGTTCTCTATCGGCTGAAGTTAGTGGAGCTTTTATAGTTCGTAGTTTTTCTCTGTTCGATGGTACCGAATAATGATGATAGAATGTTAGGGTGATGGACGTGAATGGACTATGAGGACACGGATCTGCTTCAGACTGTAGTACCTGTATGTAATTTGGAGATGCACCACAGTGCAGTAGCAAAACCCTCGTTCTTCTCCCAGTTCCTGTACTGTCTTTTATAGTACCTCATGTTGCAGGAGTCGGTTTCCTTTGGCGCTGACCTTACACATCGTATATTGTTGGCGGAGCTATGACAACATGTTCTCACCTCTGTCAAATGATCAAAACACGGTTCTGTTGCACTAACTCAGCTTAGCCTGTTTCTACACGGGTGGTAGATATAGCTCTCTCCGACTTCAGCTCAGTTGCGACTTAAATTGGAATGATTACATGTGCAAAGCTGCACGATGGCAGTGCAGAGTCTGAGGGGTGGTTGCAAGATGCATAGGGATTATCTAAAGTTTTACTGTAGCAGGTAGGTTCAAAGAAGGTGACTAGTTTCAAGATATGAGAGTGCCAGAAGTATGATTCACCAGTGGTTGTAATGATTAAAAGACTTCTCCATAGGATCCAAAACTGGTATGTGGTTGAATGGAAAGACTTGATTCCAAATCGCAGGCATCATTTCTATCGGGAAGTATAGCACTAGAGGTCTGTAAAGCTAGTGTATATTTCTTACGACCTCAATCACCACATCATCTACTGTTTGTGATCATTCTCAATGAACCGTCACCTATAATCCAGTGGATATAACACTGAATGTCTGACGTGGCATCGAGACAGACTGCATTACATATACTGGAGAAATATATAGCGCCAGCATGAGGGAGTTGCAAATACCGACTTCATACCACGTTTCTTAGCCGAATCAGCTTCTGACTTTGTAATTTTATTACGAGGTTGCACCGTCGGCGACGTGTAACCGCACTGTTGGTCTGATAATATGCACTCCAGCGATCACCGTCTATAATCATTGTCACGGTATTTGTCTAGAAAAACCACTTCATTCGGAGGTAATGCCATAGCTTGATTTATAAAGCCAGTACAGCTTTTAACATGGATACTTGTGGGCACCTATAGAACCAAGACGTCTTGTGATAGTAACATATAGTAGTTCTTACGATCATGTTTTTCAACATCTGGAGGTTTGTAAGACGATTACTACTCGCAATAAAAACATAAAAACTTATGAAACGTGTCCACCCATCGCTGATTTTAGTCAGTATTATTTCGTATCTTAGCAATCAGTTATTGGCAAAGTATTATACTTAGTAGTAGGGGATGCGTGATAGATTCACCTTAAGATTCAGGCTTATAATGTGTGTGTGTGTGTGTGTGTGTGTGTGTGTTCCGATATGTGTAAAGAAATCACTAAGGTCGGTATGGATTTGATGTGGAATACTGTGACATCAAAAGGGAAAGTATGAAAAGTCATAAGAATGGTACAGATATTTCTATTTCCAGAGCCACAGCCGTCAGCAGTGTGTATTTCTGATTCTTCACTCATTGGATAATTTCGTCCAATTAAGACAACAATAGTAATACTTAACTGTAAGTACAGTGATAAAATATATAAGTGGCTAGTTTCCTAGGATGATTCTGTCTGGGGTGTGTGACGAGCTGCGCCAATGGCCTGTGGCGGGAACGATTTACGTTTCCAGCTAATGGTAAGAGCTGTATGAATGGAGAGGCAGGAATGCAGGGACGAAGGAATGTAGCTGACTTAACCGTGTCGTCCTCTAGGCGGCCGAATAGCGAACTAATTCTTAATACGTGTTAGACAGCTTTCGTGATCGCGTGGAAATTTGAGAATATTCAGTATGGACCTGTGTTTGCGCTGGACCATTATTCCCTCCCATGTAAATTACCCGATTGACTGCTTCTGCACATTTCGCGCCTTTATTTAGTTGAGAGAATATCGATCGTGGTGTGCGCATTTAGCAGGTGAGAGACAGGTGGAAGACACGTTTGCTGCTTCTATAGACATGAGGAACACCCTAGTTGATTTTTTAAATGATGAGAGGGCTTCCCAGATGGGATAAATTTCTAGTTACTCAGTGGTTTACAGCATGCTGCACCTCACTAAAGTTTCGGGTTTCTAGAGAAATAATTTCCAGTCTATATCTTCGGAATTATACTGTGCAAGCGATCGGTAGCATACTGCTAAATGCTTGATATCGAGAAGTGTCGCGTAAATGGTGTAATATTCTGGCAAAGCATGTGAAAATACATGTGTTCTTGTAATCCCAGAGTCTGGAGATGGGTGTAGAAAGCAAGCAAGCAAGCAGGAAGAGGTTAGAAACAGTGACACCTTTGTGCCGAGGGGAACCGACACAGAGTTTGTACAACAGTCTTCGCAGTATATGTACGAGTGTCTGGTGATCTTTATTGTGCGTCCTATCACGAGGGAGGTACGGATTCAGCACATCCATAGCAATAAGGGCAATGAAAGATTTTTTTACGTGGAAAAATTATGTGTACTATAGATACTCAGATTCGTTCTAGAACCACAGTCTTCAAGAGGAGACATTTCCAGTATATTGCTCAGTATCGGACTGTGGCAGCAATTCTAATATTTAGTTGTAGTTCCACTGTAGTTACGTATGGGTGAACAGTGAATTAATACCATGTTTGCATTGAGTCGCCATCGGGACTCACTGAGTAGCGTGTATAGTCTGTAAAAATTTGAGAAGATTCTATACGACAAGTGTTTGCGCTGGCAGTATTGACAGTGTTCAGATTCCCACCACTCAAGTCGTCCTGAGTGTGGGGTTGTCCACGGCCGGCTGGCGTCTCTCTGGCTGACACACGTTTCTGCAGCAGCGGTCAAGGGCCACGTTTACGGCCACAGTTTCCTCCGTCAGCGCTGCACAGCGGCACGGTGCGTATGTGGGATGTGTTTGACGATCTGAAGACTACTTTTGCAGGGTTTAACTGTCAGTGCAATATAGCGATTTGTACAAAATAGTTTTGCTGCTGAAAGTCTCGTCTGCAGAAAAAAATGGTAGACAGTGCTCCCACATTGGCAGCATCAGCAGTTTCGTGGGTAAATTCAGCAAGATTCAATCACACTACTCCATTCATTCACAAGACGTCCTTTGTGCTTGGGCTACAAAATGGTTAAAACAAGATAGAGGCAAGGTGTCTAGGGAAAGTTCTGAGAAAGCACGTGTTCAAAGGCAAGGTGAAGCAGACCAACCGTCTCTGGCGGGGGTGCCATCACTCATTCGCGACTGTAGCAATAGGACATCTCCAGACCAGTAGCTATATGACACTGAAAGCTCTCGCCATTCTTCTCTTCTGTAGGACAGTGGTTCGAGTTCTGTTTGCATCATTGTTCTGATTTTCCCATCTGTGCTTAGAAAGTGCTCTCTTTCCAATTCTTTTATGATTAACGGTGTTTTCGCGTGCGTGGACAGATGTGATGAAGGCCTTTAGCGGTGAGAATGTTTACCGTTTCTGAGATGTATGCTGAAAGCAGGACGTCACGATTTCCAGGAAGGGAAGACATGAAGTCTCTTTAGTACCATCAGGAAGAACGCAATCGGTTTTATTCTGGGCTATTTTCGTAAGCAGGTCCTGTTACGACAAGAATTTCCATGTAGACAAATTGAGATATCACGAAAGCTCCGTCAGCTACTTCTGTGACACTTTAAAATTTCCAATAGGAAGACTCGGCTCTTATTTACATAGACATGTGACTTGCTGGACCCCAGGTACAAAGCTATGCGTCATCACGCAACCAGGAATGCCTCGGTGAACACGTGTTTCGATAGGTAATTCTCAGGTGTCAAGCATGAAAGGGATGCTTCCACCTCATCTTTGGTGGACCTGAACTGACACCTGTGTGTGGTTCGGCATCTGATGGCCACGCCGTCACTCTGCGTGGGCCGCCGGTGCATCCCGACTCCTGGCAGCATGTGCAGTAGAGTTCCGTGTGGTCCAGAGAACAGGGGACAGCGGGCAGTGCGTGCTTTGCGATCGAAAGATTTTTAACTGTGCAATTGTGTGTGATGTGTGTTTCATGACGGTATTCCTTGGACGGTCAAAGTAAAAAGAAGGGTGATCGATTTAATTACTTCTTACAAGACCTGCATCTTTCCAAACAGCAGAGAATAACGAGCAAGAGAAATCCAACTCCCACAAACTGACTTCTTTTATAAATAAACAATATACCCTTGAATTTGCCTTCGTGAAATCCTTCCTCTGCACAGTAGAGCCGCAAATTTCCAGGTAAAGTGGGAAGGGGAATAGGGTATAGAGAAAGGGGAGGATGGGGTGGTAGGGATGGTGGATCGATTTCTTGAAAATTTTTTAAATGAATATATAAAATATATTCTATACACTGCCTTGAATCCCATAAATTGTTTAAATAAACAATATTCCACACAGTGTTTAAATTGTATAAACAATATTCCATAAGCTGAAATTGATTTCCTCACAAATTTTTAACTAAATAAATAAACCATATTCCATACATTGCCATAAATAATTAAAGAATATTCCAAACATTGTATAAATTGTTTAACAACATTCCACACAATGCAATCGAATTCCCTCCAAATGACCGATCACCTGAGTCTTTTCCCGCCAATTTATGGGAGGGGGGTTACCAGAGGGGTAGGGGTTAATTACTTGATCAATTTACTTAAGTAGTCAATCAAACTGATAAAAGTCAGAGGGGCTATTGCAATAACTCAGACCCGAAAGAGAACCTGTAGCACTGAGGGGGAGGGGATGAATTGGAGGTTTCCTGAGGGATGGTGATGTGGTGAGGGGGAGGGGATGGGGGGGGGGGCATTTTGTTAAGGACCTGTCAATCAATAGGAAGGATCCTTTTATCAGAACTGGCCGAGCGGTTCTAAGCGCTTCAGTCTAGAACCGCGCGACCGCTCCGGTCGCAGGTTCGAATCCTGCCTCGGGCATGGATGTGTGTGATGTCCTTAGGTTAGTTAGGTTTAAGTAGTTCTAAGTTTTAGGGGACTGATGACCTCATATGTTAAGTCCCATAGTTCTCAGAGCCATTTGAACCATTTTTTTAGCAGAACAGTAGGTTAAGACTCTGTCAGTCAAAGGAGAACAATAGATTAATGACCTGTCAGTCAAAGGAGAGCAATAGCTTTGCTCCTCAGTTGCATACCTGCCCCTGATGTAGGCAACCCACACTAACAAAATGCACCCAAAATGGCCTTGTCCTCTTACTATCGTCCTGGGCTGCGTTCCCTCGCTATATCCACCAGCAGGGATATAAGCATGGTGCCCAGTGGAAGATAACGATCAGCACCACATGTGGACATTAATTGTTTATTTTAGCATTTATCGATTGCTGTTTTTACATACGATCTGCACCCTATATGCAACTGAAGGCTGTATTTCACACTGTAATTGATTGTTACACACTGTATTAATAAAACTGATACCTTCTTTTACAAATATTAGTATCGTCAGTTACGATATTTAATTTCAGAATGAAACAAAATAATCAAATTATTAATCAAAAGTATTAATGATTTATTCAAAATAAAAAATTATTACTGAAACCCTGAAATAACAATATATATGAACAAAATACACTGACGCAAAAAACCGCAATATGAAATCATAATTAATTGTAGAGTAATGAACTTTCGGGAATAAATTTGTCTGGGTAACATATTTAAATAATTAACATTGCAAGATCACAGGTTAATGTAAGCGCAATATAATCCATTGCAAAATGTGGAATGCTAATACTCTAATAACCGGTGCAACCCCCAGAATGTTGAATGCGAGCTTGCAAAACGTGCATGCATTGTATTGTACAGGTGCCGGACGTCAGTTTGTGGGATGGAGATTCATGCCTGTTGCACTTGGACGCTCAATACAGGGACTGTTAATGGTGTTTGTGGATGACGCTTTAGCTATCATCCGATGATGTCCCACAACTCCTCGATTGGATGCACATCTGCCGATCCAGCTGACCAAGGCGACGTGTCGACACTCTGCAGAGCATGTTGGGTTACAACAGCGGTATGTGGGCGACCGTCATCCTATTAGAAAACACACCCTGGAATGCTGTTGCCGGCCGAAGTGGCCGTGCGGTTAAAGGCGCTGCAGTCTGGAACCGCAAGACCGCTACGGTCGCAGGTTCGAATCCTGCCTCGGGCATGGATGTTTGTGATGTCCTTAGGTTAGTTAGGTATAACTAGTTCTAAGTCTTAGGGGACTAATGACCTCAGCAGTTGAGTCCCATAGTGCTCAGAGCCATTTGAACCAATGCTGTTCGTGAATGGCAGCACAACAGGTGGAATCACTAAATGACGTACACATTTGCAGTCATGGTGCACGTGATAAACACGCGAGGGGTTCTGCTGTCATACGATATGGCACCTCAGATCATAGCTCCAGGTGTACGACCAGTGGATGTAGCAAGCAGACATGCTGGATGCAGGCTCGGAACTGGCCTCTTTCTAACCGACACAGGACTGTGACTGGCCCCGAGGCAGAACCAGCTTTCATCAGAAAACACAACAGACCTCCAACCCGTTCTCCAGTGACCTCTCACTTGACACCATTGAAGTCGCAAACGCAACTGGTTTGGGGTACATGGAATGAACGATACAGTGCGTCTGGCTCGGAGCTGTCCTAGAAGTAATCGTTTTGTAACAGTTCGTTGCATCACTCAGGTGCCAACTGCTACTCATATAGTTGTTGTAGTATGATGCGCCACAGCCATACGCCGCACTCAATGACCTTACCTCTCAGCCGGCCGCGGTGGTCTAGTGGTTCTAGGCACGCAGTCCGGAACCGCGGGACTGCTCCGGTCGCAGGTTCGAATGCTGCCTCGGGCATGGATGTGTGTGATGTCCTTAGGTTAGTTAGGTTTAAGTAGTTCTAAGTTCTAGGGGACTGATGACCACAGAAGTTAAGTCCCATAGTGCTCAGAGCCATTTGAACCTTACCTCTCGGTAGTGCCAAGCGGCCGTCTCGAGCCCAGTCTTTTTGCGACTGTACGTTTTTATGATTACTGCCGGCAGCAACCATGTACAGTGGCTTCTGACAAATCTTTGTGCAGTATCGTATAAGGAGGCGTCTTTGTCGCCTTAAAGGCATTCTTGATTAACATCAACTCGTCATGAAGCTTAACGTAACTAACAGTCACGACTGTTACAATGTGTATTTTTATCCTCACGCAGGTACTACTAGCGCCTGTCTTATGCAACTGTCACGAAATTTGAATGAAAATGATCCTTTAGATGTAGAAACACTCCTACCAATTTTCGTTTAATGTCGCACGTCTCCTTTTTAGTGTTGTGATTTTTTCCATCAGTGCAGTTAACTGTACAGCCCCAAACCCCAACACCACATTATGCTATCGTAAAATGAAGAAAAATCGTTATGAAACATAGTTGGAATAGAGGAGGAGAAAAGATAGAAGGGAATCAGAGAATGAAAATGCGAAAGCAAGTTTCTGTTTAACCATACTAGCGCGCAAAACTTTTGGGCGACAGTAACTTTCGCGTGATGTGTCACTGCCAATTTACATAGTTCAATGAAACTTGGATGACACATAGAAAGAACCGCTACAGTATATGGAAGATAACTGAAAGAAATTCGCAGAGAGACGAACAGAAAAGACACTTTAATTCAGAGATAATAATTGCACCAACGCTTTATAATGGACATTGGTTCATAATATGGTGTACGATAACCATGGACAGCAAAGCATTCCCTGTGACATGCACCCACGCAGAGCACAAAGTCTCATTGGTCCACCAGCGTGGTTGAGAAGTGCTGGTTGGTCGTTGGTGCATGTGAATGTGCTGCGTATGGTTGCCCAAAGCATTCCACATGTGCTCGATGGGTTTTAAGTCGAGGGAAGGCGCAAGCCACTCCATACCACAAATATCCACTCGTTTTCAATGATGTCATCCACGAAAGTGAAATCAGGACCGAATGCTTCCCCAAAAAAACACACTTCGGGAAGAAATACAGTGTCACAATAAGGTTGATCGGCGAGTGTGCCGTGTTCAAAGATTTGGGGATCTTTACACTCATGCGACTTTATACCTTCCACGCCGTAAAACCTGGACCGTCTAAACGATTATGCTTGACACTGTTGATTATGTTCGGCACTGTTCCTGGGTGCATTACGTGTTCCCACCACTCGTCTTATGGGGGAATGTCTAGCTTTATTGAATTTGAGTAGGGCAGCAGCGGTGCGGGATATCTGGGGCGAGTACTCCACCAGAGGCTGACATCCCTTGCAAGTAACTTGGCAGTCTTCAACGCCGCGGGGTCCGATCGCATGCGATCAAGTCCCATTGACGGGGTGGTACACTGCTGCTTGTAGAAACCCGAGACTCAGAGCAGAGGGTGGAGCAGAGGAAGCCGCTCAGCGCGGAAACGGGAGAACATCGCACAAACCGTCTCCTGCCGAGTAATTTGTTACATCAGATCCCACTCCTGGACAGCCTGGAACTATTACTGCAAGTGACCTTCCGCCGTTTACGATCGCCCGCTTAGGAGAAGACTCCAATACCTTGCCAAGTATGGCCACGACAGGAGGCTTAGGCGTGACGCACTAACATCACATCCTCCGCAGCTGTCATTGCATGAAAACAGTATTTAACCATCACCGTTCCAGCCCATCAAGTTTAGTCATCTCGGCAGGAAGTGACGCCTAGTCTGTGTCCGTCTGCGCCGTTGCCGTAACTCTGCCGCCGCCGGGCCGCGAAGGAGAGGAGAGACATCTGCCCTGGCATCAAACACCGCTGCAGCTACCACCTGCTCAGGATAAGGATGGGAAAAACCGTCCGGCTGAAACAGATACCGGTATTTTAGTTCTGAATAACCGCTATTTTTCGGTATCTGTGCGGTCTCGACTATAACAGGCGCTATTTTTTATTTTTCATTAATAACCGCGTAAAAAACGGAAATATCAACCAACCATAGCAGCAGTGCTAAAATTTTTCGTTTTTAAGCAAACATTTTTTGAAAGAATACCTGTTGTTCGTAAAATTTTTATTGGTTTGAAATATTGCGTTGTTATATAAAATGAGAAAAGGCAGCAGTGCTATTTTAATAACAATGTCGACAGAAAAGAGCAGCAAACAAATGGCATAAGAATCGTTACAGCATTGCTCAGACAGTAATAGCCTTGTTGCCGTGTGTACTGGCAGTGAGCAAGACCTGCTCCCACCCGGCCTCTAGGGTAGTTTCTCGCTTTGGCCGCCAGACGTTCTTTGTATTGCAGAACGACGCCAACACTAACCTGGAAATATTTTTACGAAGTGATGTAACAGAGTGCTACAACATTTCTTTTGCTTTAAAAGATTAAAGAGTTGAGTGCCATTTCTATGAAGTTATGAAAGAGGAAGGAAATTATGGTAACAGTAATAAATTAAAAACTTAACAACAATTGATTCATAGTATATAATAAAAATAGAAAGTAGCTAATATGCTGTCTCCATCTACATAATATCCCAAGTCTGCTTGCAGTCCTTGAAAACGGACAAATTAACACGAAAAGTAGAGTTCCTCAGCCTCAGTTGCCGCGCGGGATTAGCCGAGCGGTCTGAGGGCGCTGCAGTCATGGAATGTGTGGCTGGTCCCGGCGGAGGTTCGAGTCCTCCGTCGGGCATGGGTGTGTGTGTTTGTCCTTAGGATAATTTAGGTTAAGTAGTGTGTAAGCTTAGGGACTGATAACCTTAGCAGTTAAGTCCCATAAGATTTCACACACATTTTTTCAGCCTCAGTTTTCAACCTTTAGCACTGATTATTCGTAATGCCCAAACAGCGGTATTATCCACGACTATAACATGATTTTTGAGTAGAGATTTTCAAAAAATTAGGATCAGTAGAAGAATACTGGTGATTTTTTTGTAATACCCGACCACCTACAAATTTTCGTGAAATGCAGGGAGCGGTGCACGGACTAACTTTCCTTTCATTTGCTTATTCAATTTAATATTTTGATTCTATGTATCTCGAAGCTGAGAGAGTCATAATTTTTCAGTCTTTGTTCAGTTCCTAACTTTCTTACAGGAAATAACGAAAATAAAAAACCAAAAATCGGGTATTGCAGAAACTTATTTTGAGCGATTTTAATGGTCAGGTTGAAAAAAATGGTGTAATAGAAAAACCGTTTATTTCATCGACAACGTGAATCCGTAGCTCAGGACCGGTTGCCATCGCCAGAGTGCACCCTGCAGTTCGGAATCAGATTCTGGGCAACACCGCGCTGCAGCCGAGCCAAGTGCGGCGTCCGCACCGTCGCCGAGCCCTTGCGTCGTGTCAGCGCTCCACTGTGTAAGCGGCTCGCGTGTCTGCGCCGCTGGCCGTGACTACGAATGCCACTCACTCCAAAACCTCCACATGTCAGACACTCAGACCCCTACCAAAGGTTGTATGTCGATAGAGTAGCAACCGAAACTACGATTTGGTTCGTGCTATGTGCTGTCGTCCAGCAGAAGGGGCGTAAACGTTAATTAAAAGTAACACCGAAACTGCCAGGGCACAGGAAAAGTGTATCTATGTGGTGTTAACACTAGTGGCGTAACCGGGTGAGTTGGTAGAGCAACTGGTCGTCGTTTAAAGGGCCCCACGCCCGAACCCGATGACAACAAATTCTTTTTTTTTTTAACTGTTTGCGCGTGTAACAGTAACGTGGCAGAACATTTTCCTGACATGTAAAAAGACTTTTCGGAGTTTGTAGAAATGTTCTTTTGGCCGTCTGCCTTCGCTTCGTAGTTGAAAGTAGCAAATACAGTAAGTACATTCGTGTAGATACGTGCGATGTTCTCTCAGACATGTGCGACAGAACGGACATCACTCGTGATGTTGCATGACGACTATTGTGTACATACAACAGAAATAACTGAAGATGAAAGTATCCAGCATTCCTATTGGACGTCACAGAAGAGGAAATATTAGATGTCGACGAGTGCATGCCAGGTGGAGTGGAATCGTTTGTTTGTGACCAAGCGAATGGACTAGAGTCGACGTCTTCGATATCGTCGCCAGAAGGGTCCTCAAGCGATGGAAATGATGAAACACCACAGAAGGAGAAAAGGATAGTGTCTTACTCAAGAAACGAGAAAATCATAGTGCTCAAATACTAGCTTAACGTCAAAACACAACCGAAGCCAGCCCAAACATTTGCACATCGCAAGATGTCTGCAATGAGAAATAGATTGGGCACTCGATGTCCTGACCGGTGTATGTTGTATGTAGTGGAAATGGCAGTAGGAAAGTGGACAGTTAACTATTTTCAAAGAAACAAAGCGAAAGCAGTCTGCCAAAGGGACATTACTGTAAACTCTAAACAGTCCTTTTACATGTCGTAAACGTGTTGTTCCCTATAACACTGTCACGCATAATACAGTCTAAAAACAGTACCGCCATTGATTTTTGAACCCGGGACTTATGGTACAACAACCTAACGCTATACGAACTCACCCACGGAGCCACTAGCATTAACACCACATACACACATCAGAAAACGTTTTGCATCATCCCGGTTCCCAGAACTCCTGAAGATAGACGTTGACTCTGGATATTGTATCACAGACACAGTCCCTTTGACTTTTCAGAGATGCCACAAAACCCGCCCAAATATGTAAACAACCATGCATGAGCAGCGCCTATTAGACGGAGGGAGTCCACCAGCCGATCACTTCCAGTCATTCCACCAGGAAGGAGGTACACGGCTGCAGTTCAGCCATGCTTAGTCGGTCACTACCGCGGACGATCGCGTCCGCATTATAACTTTGTGCCGGAAGGGCTCTCAACAAGGGAAGTGTATAGGCGTCTCGGAGTGAACCAAAACGATGTTGTGCGGACATGGAGGAGATCCAGAGAGACAGGAACTATTGATGACATGCCTCGCTCAGGCCGCGCAAGGGCTACTACTACAGTGGATGACCACTACCTATGATTACGGCTCGGAGGAACCCTGACAGCAACGCCACCATGTTGAATAATGCTTTTCTTGCAGCCACAGGACGTCGTGTTACGATTAAAACTGTGCGCAATAGGCTGCATGATGCGCAGCTTCACTCCCGACGTCCAAGGCGAGGTCCATCTTTGAAACCACGACACCATGCAGCACGGTAGAGATGGGCCCAACAACATGCCAAATGGACCACACAGGATTGGCATCATGTTTTCTTCACCGATGAGTATCGCGTATGCCTTGAACCAGACAATCGTCGGATGCGATCAGGCTGAACGCATTAGACACACTGTCCAGCGAGTGCAGCAAAGTGAAAGTTCCTCTACTGTTTTGGGGTGGCATTATGTGGGACCGACGTACGCTTTTTCCATCATTAGAGCATCTTCAGGGCTCTCCTTTAGAGCAGACTTTTCATAACCACCTACTTCAACAGTCACTCACGTGTATTTGAATTTCTTTACCTTTTCTATTTTCTCAGTATCTGTTAAATATTTTTTGAGCTCTTTTCATATTTGATAATTTTTTTTATATGCTGCGATTCTCAAGGCTGCCATGTTAGCTGCTTCTTCTAAAAGAGTGATTTGATCTTTTGGGTCTGTCGGTTCAAATGGTTCAAATGGCTCTGAGCACTATGGGACTCAACTGCTGAGGTCATTCGTCCCCTAGAACTTAGAACTAGTTAAACCTAACTAACCTAAGGACATCACAAACATCCATGCCCGAGGCAGGATTCGAACCTGCGACCGTAGCGGTCTTGCGGTTCCAGACTGCAGCGCCTTTAACCGCACGGCCACTTCGGCCGGCATGTTCATGGAGGAATCAGGTTGATGCCCACCACTGGCCTGTCTGCCACTTCTGCATACGCCTGTCCTGTCTCCCAACCCATTTACCGATCTTATCAAGGCCACAGGAAAACTCTAAACCGTCCTGACATGCAAAAACTGATCATGTTGAACTCCAGCTTTCCCGCAGTTATCCCCAGCGCTGAAGCATGCTTAAGCTACTGGAGAGAGAAATACTGTGCACTAACATCAGAATAGGCTCTGAAGGGGCGTGGCCGCCACCTTCACCAAGACGCTATCAGTGTAGTCAAACGGCCACTGATAAAATATTTTGACTTTTGATGATGATCGACTAAGCTACCATCGGCCTGTTCCTATGACACAAACCTATACGGATGTGGTCCTACATCCTCGGACCGCTTTATTATTGTTCGCCAATTTTATGCTAACGTCTGTTGAATATTTGCATGGACATGTACTTCGAAGACTTTATTTGTTCTTTTATTATATACCACTGTCTGCTGAAATTGTTGTGTGTTTGTCCCTGAGAGTACGAGCACAGTTATCGTAGGGTATATTGCTGCTGAGAATACTGTTTCTAGCCGGCCGAAGTGGCCGTGCGGTTAAAGGCGCTGCAGTCTGGAACCGCAAGACCGCTACTGCCGCAGGTTCGAATCCTGCCTCGGGCATGGATGTTTGTGATGCCCTTAGGTTAGTTAGGTTTAACTAGTTCTAAGTTCTAGGGGACGAATGACCTCAGCAGTTGAGTCCCATAGTGCTCAGAGCCATCTGAACCAAGCCAATACTGTTTCTATAAACTTAAATTTTCCATTAGTTTGTCGAGCTGTGGGTTTATAATCGCAGTTTAGAAGAGTGATGGGCTGAGGACTTTCAATTTCGTTCTTATTAGGCTAAGCTTAAGCTGTGCTTAACTTTCCCATACTGTGAACAGTGCAGGATGAGATCTTTTAATGTGTGGAGCGATATGACAAATAGTGGCATAGATGATCGGCACCTTTGTTTCACTGAGCATTTGACAGGAAATGTGTCGGTTGTTTCTCCGTTGACAATCGCTCGAGGATTGGAAATTGTAGCAGGTTAAAGATTGCAGCACTAAATTTATTTTCAAAACCTAGAGCGTCAATAACTGTCAGGAGACACTCATGGCGAATCATGTCGACAGGCTTTTTGAAATCGATTGATATTATTGCAGTGGCGTTGTGGGTGGCTGTTGCGTGTTCAATACAGTAGTGGTAAATTACAACTTCGTAGAATATTGATCTGTCTGGTACGGCACAAGTTTGGCACATACTAGTAATTATGTTTGGGGACATCTTGAGGCGTCAGGCAAAGCATCGGGATATGTTTTTATAATCGCAGTTTAGAAGACTGATGGGCTGAACATTTTCAATTTCATTCTTATTTCGACTTTTTGGGATTAGGAAAATTTGAACTTCGAGGAAGTGTGCTCGGACATATGTCCCATTTGCGATTTCGTTAGTCATTGGTAGAAAGGTATCTTTCAGTGTGTTCCAGAATTCTAGATACAATTCCACTGGCAGGCCGTCAGTTCTGGGAAACTTTCACGTAGGAGTGGCCTTCAGTACGTCGTGAATGTCGTCAGTGAAACGTTCGTTCAGTTAGAGTCTGCCCGTGCTCGTAAGGATTCGTAACACGTCGCACAAGAGAAATGTAGTCACTTTCTTTTCGCAGATTTTACTCTGGAAGAATTCAGTAAAATATTGCTGTGTCTTATATTTAATGCCTCCTTTATTCACTCTGATCTTTGTGCTTTTCTTAGTAGTGTGTCACCCAGCGGATGTGACTTCGTTCCTGGTCTGAAGATATTTACTTGTGTATTTATTTATTTACCCATTTACTGCTGCTTTTAGATCTACTGTCTATATTTATGTAATGGATCGTATTTTCCACACTTTCTTAACTTGTTGCATGTTGTAACTGAGTTGAAAATTTTGTTTCAGAATAGCATTAATAATAACAGTAATAATTATAATAGTAACGATTACATAATTGTAAAAAAATATTTGTCAGAAACCATGTTCATTGACAGAATAATTATTCATAGCGTACATGTTACGTGAGCTGACTCGAAAGTTTCTCGTATGTACTGAACAACCTAACCCGCAACCAAAAATTCTCTCTCGTGCAGCGTATGTTTTCCCAAGTGTATGTACGGGAACGCCACCTGCAGGTCGGAGTAAGTCGGCCGCTTTCCGCGTCGTCTGCTGCAGCTCAATACGCCGGCTCTGTGAGGAATATTGATGCCCACGAAAGGGAGCTACTCTGTGTCCACCGTGGATGCCTTCCTTCCATTCTTCCATATTCTTCCCCAGAATACCTCTGCTGCTGTTCGCTGAACGATGCAATATAGTCACAGAAAGCGCTGGTGTTTGCTTCACTAGCTCCTGACAGTGCAACAAACATCACCTAAAACATGTATAAATTCGATTAGAAGGCAAATTGAGAAATGCACATTCACACAGAATAGACACAACCAGGGCTAAAAATACAACTGCTTATACATCAGTGTTACCAGATAACTGTTACTACTTGCGCGGCAATATAAGAACACTTTAATAGTTATTAACAAATTGCTATATCTTCTCGACCAGATAGTTGCAATGTTTGAGCGGTTGAACCATAGCTTAGAACTGGTAACAAGTGGTCAGACTGATGACCTTTTGGTCTCCAGCCCCAAATAACCCTATCCACAAGTGGTCATGCGACCCTCTGCGCTGTGGTAAGTCGTGGCAGTGAAGTAGTGTTTGCGTGCCGGTCGGTTGTTTGGAATCTGCGCAGATTTAAATAAAATTCACAGTGCCGTGAGATGGGGCGGCGTGGATATGTGTCACACGGCACGTAGAAGCTACCTTATTTGGAAGTGCCCATGACCACACCGTGAATGAAGTTGCCCGATTCGCTGGTAGATCAATGTGGATTGTCCAACATGTTCACGTGGTATGGTGTACCATTGACAGCCATGTGTCAGGACCTAAAAGTGTGATCCCTAGAAACATCCTAACCCACAGAATCGAAGACGAGAGTCACGCTTATAACCCGATGAGAATTGCTGTTGCCAGTGAGTATAGGTCCATCTAACTAATCCGCGAGCGAACATTGGGAAGAGAGCTGCAAGCAGTTGACGTCTGGAATCGAATATGTCGTAATCGCGGTAGATTCGCGTACACCAGATATAAAAGGGCAGTGTGGTGGTGGAGCTGTCATTTGTACTTAGGTGAGTCATGTTAAAAGGTTTCTGCAGTGATTATGACCGCACGACGGTAATTAATAGACTCTGAACGCAGCTGGAGCTAGACGAATGGGAAATTCCACTTCGGAAATCGTAAGCCAATTCCGTGTTCCGAGATTAATAGTGTCAAGCGTGTGCTGAGAATACCACATTTCAGGCATTAGCTCTCACCATGGACAACGCAGTGGACAATGGCCTTCACTTACGACGGCATTTGCGTAGAGTTGTCAGTACTAACAGACAAGCAACACTGTATGAAATAATCGCAGAAATCAATATGGAGCGCACGATGAACGCATCCGTTAAGAAAGTGCGGCGAAATTTACCGTTAATGGGCTACGGCAACAGACGACCGACGACATGGCCTGCAGCGCCTTTCCTGGGCTCGTAACCACATTGGTTGGACCCTAGACGACTGGATAACCGGATGAGTCCAGATTTTTGTTGATAGGATCTGATGGTAGGATTTGAGTGTGGCTCCCACTCAACGAGGCCTTGGATCCAAGTTGTCAACAGCGAACTGTACAAGCTGGTGGTGACTCCATAATAGTGTGGGCAGTGTTTACACGTACTGGACTGCGTCCTCTGATTCAACTGAACCGATCATTGAGTGTAAATGGTTGTGCACGGCTACTTGGAGACCATTTGCAGCCATTCATGGACTTCATGTTCCAGAACAACGATGGAATTTTCATGCATGACAATACACAATGTCAGAATATTCTGGACAGTTCTAGCGAATGATTTGGCCAGCCAGATCACCCGATATCAATCCCACCGAATATTTATGGTACATAATTGAATGGTCAGTTTGTGCACAAAATCCTGCACCGGCCACACATTCTCAATTATGGACGGCTATAGAGGCAGTATGCCTCAATATTTCTTCAGAGTTCTCCCAACGATTTGTAGAGTCTATGGCACCTCGAGTTGCTGTACCACTCCGAGCAAAAGGTGTTCCGACCCGATATTATGAGGTATCCCACGAGTTTTGTCACATCAGTGTATAAAACTGCGTTTCAGTGGACCAAACAACACAACCGAATGGAGGCGTGGGACGACTCGTGATGTTGTGTCTTTTCGAGTGATGCAAGGCTTCGACTGCACGGACAGCCCTATGAGGCGTTTATCTGTCAGTGAGTGGATGGTGTCTATCTGGCTGTGTAGTGGTTCTATGATGCTTTGAAGAAGGCTTTTCATACCGCGAATCAGGAGGAGGAAGATTACTGCCACATTCTCGGTGACCATGCGCTGCCCTTTTTTTTTACTTCACGATAAATGTGTTCAAAAATGGTTCAAATGGCTCTGAGCACTATGGGACTCAACTGCTGAGGTCATTAGTCCCCTAGAACTTAGAACTAGTTAAACCTAACTAACCTATGGACATCACAAACATCCATGCCCGAGGCAGGATTCGAACCTGCGACCGTAGCGGTCTTGCGGTTCCAGACTGCAGCGCCTTTAACCGCACGGCCACTTCGGCCGGCAATAAATGTGTTGTAGACGCTCCCTTCGGAGGTGACAGCAACAGTATTTATAGAACTACACCAATATGTTCCTTTTTTAATGAGCACTTAGGCACTGTATCACACCTCAAATGGCTGCGAAATCACCCGATCTCATTCACTTAGAGAATGTTTCATACTATTTCGAAGAGTGTGTGAAATATAGCTCTACAAGATCATCAATGAGTGGATTCCGCTGGTTGTGGCAAGTCTGAAGAAACTCATTCTCGCTGAACTGAATCTATTGTCAAGGCTGGAGGCGATGCTGCGTGATATTAGACTGATCTCTCTTGGAAGGTTACAAGTGTTTTGTCTGTGGGCTTACACACTGTGCAGTCACATTAATGTGAGCACGTGTCAGACAATCACGTTTCGCAGCGAAAAGTGCTGCGAGACACGCAGACATGCAGGAAGAGAGTCCATGTCGTTCTGGAAGGTACCGACAGGGATGTGGAGATATGCCGATTCCAGTGTCGTATCCAGTTACGCTCATTCTCTGTTGAGAATCCATAGCGCAGACAGCCCGATAGAGATGGTTCCACAGCGAAACCTTCAGAGATGGTGGTCCAGATTGCTGTAGACACCAGTACCTCTAATACCCAGTAGCACGTCCTTTTGCACTGATGCATGCCTGTTTTCGTCGTGGCATACTATCCACCAGTTCATCAAGGCACTGTTAGTTCAGATTGTTCCACTCCCCAACGGCTATTCGGCGTAGATCCTTCAGAGAGGTTGGTGGGTCACGTCGTCCATAAACAGCCGTTTTCAATCTATCCCAGGCATGTTCGTTGGGGTCATGTCTTGAGAACATGCTGGCCACTCTAGTCGAGCGATGTCGTTATCCTGAAGGAAGTTATTCACAAGACGAGCACGATAGGTGCGCGAATTGTCGTCCATGAAGACGAATGCCTAGCCAATATGCTGCCGATATGGTCGCACTATCGGTCGGAGGATGGCATTCACGTATCGTACAGCCATTACGGCGCCTTCCATGACCGCCAGCGGCGTACGTCAGCCCCACATAATGCCACCCCAAAACAACAGGGAACCTCCATCTTGCGGCACTAGCTGGACCGTGTGTCTAAAGCGTTGAGCCTGACTGTGTTGCCTCCAAACACGTCTCCGACGATTGTCTGGTTGAACGTATATGCGACACTCACCGGTGAAGAGAACGTAATGCCAATCCTGAGCAGTCCATTCGGCATGTTGTTGGGCCCATCTGTACCGCGCTGCATGGTGTCGTGGACCTCGCCATGGACGTCGGAAGTGACGTTTCACATCATGCAGCCTACTACGCACAGTTTGAGTCGTAACACGACGTCCTGTAGCTGCACGAAAAGCATTATTCAACCTTGTGGCGTTGCTGTCAGTGTTCCTCAGAGCCCTAATCCGTAGGTAGCTATCATCCACTGCAGTAGTAGCGCTTGGTCGGCCTGAGCGAGACACGTCATCGACAGTTCCTCTCTCTCTGTATCTCCTCCATGTCCGAATACATTGCTTCGGTTCACTCCGAGACGCCTGGACACCTCCCTCGTTGAGAGCTCTTCCTGGCACAAAGTAACAATGCGGACGCGATCGTACCGCGGTGTTGACCGTCTAGGCATGTTTGAACTATAGACAACACGAGTCGTGTGGCTCCTTCCTGGTGGAATGACTGTCTAATAGGCGCTACTAACGCATGGTTGTTTACATCTTTCGGCGGGTTTAGTGACATCTGTGAACAGTCAAAGGGACTGTGTCTCTGATACAATATCCACAGTTAACGGCTATCTTCAGGAGTTCTGGGAACCTGGGTAATGTAAAACTATTTTTGATGTGTGGATTACAAGAATGTGTCGAAAAGGCTAAGGATTACGTGCAAACATGTAGAAACTGTCAAACAAATGAAAAAAGTATTACATTATTGTAACAAGAAAGTGTTTGGAGGAAAACGACCTGCTCGTTGAAGCTACTGCAGACGGTAAACATATACCACGTGGCAGTAAAGCTGTCGAGGAAGTTCTTACTTGCCAGCTCAGCCGATCATTCAAGACCTTGTTCGTCTCCTTTTGCTTGCGCCTTTGTCCCACAGTTTTCGCGAGGTCGGCGTGATTACAATGGATTTGGCATGGTTAATGAGAAGGGGTGGCTGGATGCCCTTCCTGCCACTATCAAATCGATAGGAACGGTCGTGTACGCGTTCTTAATATCGAAAGAGACCAGCCTAGTGTGAGATGCACATTCAAGCATTTCCATTTTATCAACCAACTAGACTATTTTTAACAAAAAAATTGCGTTAAAGGTAAAAAGTTCTCTAATTTTCCAATGGAAGTTCCTAGCTAATTTGTGATGAGCACTCCCAATACGTCCACAGTTGGGTGGATCAGATGGTCGTCCTTATATATCTTTAACTGGCTTCTCAAACCAGGCGGCTTGGGATTCATGTTCATTAACCATTTGTTTTGAAACTTCTACCATTCTCTCCTTGAAAATTAACGGTTGGATCTGTATTCACCTCGGTGATGTCATGCCATCCTCCGACCGATAGTGCAACCATATCGGCAGCATATTTTCGAGGCATTGGTCTTCATGGACGACAATTCGCACCCCCCATCGTACATATCTTGTGAATGACTTCCTTCAGGATAACGACATCACTCGACTAGAGTGGCCAGCATGTTCTGCAGACATGAACCCTATCGAACAAGCCTGGGATAGACTGAAAAGCACTGTTCATGGACGGCGTGACCCACCAACTACTCTGAGGGATCTACGCCGAATCGCCGTTGAGGAGTGGGACAATCTGGACCAGCAGTGCCTTGATGAACTTGTGGATAGTATGCCACGACGAATACAGGCGTGCATCAATGTAAGAGGACGTGCTACTGGGTATTAGGGGTACCGGTGTGAACAGCAATCTGGACCACCACCTCTGAAGGTCTCGCTGTATGGTGGTACAACATGAATGTGCGGTTTTCATGAGCATTAAAAAGGGCGGAATGATGTTTATGCTGATCACTATTCCAATTTTCTGCACAAGTTCCGGAACTCTCTGAACTGAGGTGATGCAAAACTGTTTTTGATGTGTGTAGTTTTATTCTTATATCTGAATTGGAATTTGTTGCCTGCTGTGCTGTATCTGAAGTTTGTAAACATCTGTAGTACTAAGAACAAGTTTCTCCATTTTAGAGATTAACTTTTCACAAAAGTTCACAAAAATTCATAGTACCCCTTATTTACAGTACGTATTACTTTTAAAAGCGGTATTTAATAAATGTTCACCGGAATGTCGTTGCTGTGGTGCTTTGTTACAAGCTACTGTTTGCAAGTTTCTCTAACGCTAAGTAGAAGTTTATTTCAGCAATTATCTTTTAATAATTTTTAGTTCATGGTACGCTCTTTCCCTTCTTTTACAGTATTTATTATTTTCCATAGGACTATTCACTACATACATGGCGGAATCGTTGTTGCAATGTTACCCCGTTATCTGCCACTGTTTGTTAATTTCTTATGCTATAGGTAGAATCACTATAGTCGTAAGTCATGGCTTCTGATCATTTTTTCTTTTCTTAAGATGGAAGTGAAATATAACGAGATCCGTTTGGCTTTATTCAGAGTACTTAATCTTCATGTGATGAAACTATTGAGTTCCCTCATTATACAAAATTTTGGTTACAGTTGTTACTTTTCTCTGTTTAAAATATTTTTGTAACCACTAGTGTAATTTTTTGGATCCATGATACCTTCTGCTGATTTAAAATCGTCGAAACCTACGTCAGGAGTTCCAATTAACCTTTATTTGCAACTGGCTGGCAGATTTGTTTCAATCTCACCGAGTTTACATTTTCAGTTGTCACTATAGGTCTATTATAGTGCATTTTCAGCGTATCGGAACGGTTTGCACGGACGTCATTTCAGCTCTTGCAAGAGGTATTAAAAAAGTTAGACTTGCTCAGCGATTAATGAAGGTATGCGCGTTTGCCTAAGACAGCTGGGAAAACAAAGAAGGATTAGAGAACAGATAAGTTGGAAGATGTAATATTGACTGCGATGGAAATGAAATGAGGTGAACGTGACACGAAGGTAATCGACTGAAAGGTAAATGGACCAATGAGACTCTTTGCTGTATAAAACGATATCCTAATGGAAAGTGGCCGGACAACATTAGAAAACTTTTAGTAATAACGTACATGCGTATAACTGAAGACAGGAAGAGTCTAGAGGAACCATTTATCCAAGTGGCTGCTGACGACGAAATAATATCCTGAGGCACATTGTTATTTCAGGAAATGCCGGGTTGTAACTGATGAGCATGTGATTTTTTTTTTTTTTTTGCGTGAAAGTAAGATTTTGAAATTTATCTGTAATTTAATTCGCACTTCGTGGACAATTTCTTTTTCATTTCATAACAAATTCAAAAGTCCTTTTTATGTTGTAACCTTCAATAGCAAAACTCAAAACCAACGTAATGAGGGTGAGCTTTTAACTGTTCAGGACAGTCCAGTGCTGACGAATAGATTTATGTCATAAAATTCTGATTTTCTTGTTACTCGTTCTTAGTTTGTACCCCTTTCAGATTTCATTTCTTCCACACAGTGCCGTAGGGTCAACGATTTCTTCAATATGTCGTGTCTGTTAATCTAATGACTTTTGTTAATACTCTACAAACTGTCAGCACACAGAGAACACAGGACGTAAACCCTCGTAAAAGAGAAGAAGAAGAAATGTTTTATTCCAAATGCAAGTAAATCGAGATGATGAATCTTACCGTCCTTTACTTCGATATAATAACTGTCGTGATTGATGATTAATCTGCGACTGGGACTCTAAAAATAGCTGCTGCTAAAGCTTTAGGAATGTGAGGTCGTGGTCCAAATCGGCAAGACTGGGCGGAGGAGCGCCTCTGAGGATGTCTAGAACAGTCCTGGACGAAACGTCAGAAAGAGAAGAGTTTCTTGGACCACGAGCTCACATCCCGGTAGCTTTACCAGTAGCTGTGTCATCCAGTCGTGAAAGCCTTCATTCTATGACTCTAAAAATAATTATGGAGACCAGGTGATATAACCTCTACTTGTGAATGCTCTGATAAATCTGATACTGCGTGACTTCTTCTAAGCTGTTACTTGTACGCGTGTTGTAAATCTATACCTTATGGATGCATTCACTGTATAATACAGCCCATCACACTTGCATTCGAATACAACGTTACGCACACGGTCTGACTTCTTGTCCGTAGAGAAATCAGATGATTAGAAGGAATAAGGCATTCTCTCTTCAAGTGTCCTCTCAGTATGGACCGATATGTTAAACGGCGTACTGAATATGCTGATGCGTGTACGCTCTGCAAGAGCAGGGAATTGGGCCTTCTGTCGTACATTTTACTCTAGAATAAACATGCATGTGCCACCATATACCGCGTAAGTAGTTTGCGTCCTGAAAATTTTCCGTCTTCGTATTCAAAGCGTAAACAGAAATGGAAAGCCTCTTTCTAACAAGCCTGTCACATATCTCTATCCTCCCTTTAACGTTTCCAGCAAAAACGAGGTCGTCTGGGTTCGTTGTCTGGGAGACCTATAATGTTACGCTGAGTTGCCTAATTAGAAAGTTTTTCTTGCTTCTCTCACGGCGCGAGCACCTTCGCATTAGCGTGCCCAAGTGACCTCGATTACAGAGGCGGGCGCTCACCTGTGAAATTGGCGCAGCTGCGTTTTCAGCAAGTTGAAGTAAATGAACTGCCGGACCAATGCCAAGTCGACCACCAGTGGCGTATTGCTATTCCTGCGAAATAATGGTTATCAGTGGGGAAACCTGTGGCTCAAATTCCGAAGCGGTCATCCTCATCGTCATCTTAAAACAAATAACGTTACTCTCAAATGTACAATGTGTCGTGACTAATAAATCTGTTGTGAAACGACGACTGATCAGAGTGAAGAAAACGCATATGGAGTGCTTCCACAGTAAGACACAGCTGTGGGACCACGTGAGTGTAGCGTATTTTTGTGTAACGGGAAATCGTACGGGTTACGCAGAGACACGTAATCTCTCACTTCTATTCTGTGCTGGAACCGAAGTTACATACAAATGAAACTCACGGAATCAGAAATTGAAATTATCTCCCACAGAATGTCATACACTGGGCTGCTGTAATGAAGTAGTGTAACCGAGAGGAGGTTTGGTGTGATCAGACTCATTCTGGCGAAAAATCTTTGCTTAGGTTTAAGTAGTATCTTCAGCAAAATGTTCTGGTGTGACAGTTGGGATTTTTATTATGGTTGCTACTCATGGTCAGTTCACAAAATCATGTGGATACATATGGTATGAATTTTTCAGTGTGGTACTTTGAGAAAAGTCTCACTATCCAGATGCATAGTGAGAGTCATATTATTAGGTGCTAAATGTTATGAGTCGCGATGTGAAAGTAATAGTAGCATAAATTCACACTTTTAAATCTGGAATAACTTGGTGAGGTTTTAGTTTTATCTCGATTCCTAAACTCACTTCAAATGAATGTTGAGATGGTGTCTTATTAAACCCGTTTCCTTCTTCCGTCGATTTCCAGCCGAAAATGGTCCTTTACCAATGAATGGGCTATGGCTTTAAACTGCATAATATCAATGGTAGACCGTGCCGGCCACGCTGCTGAGATTTGATGAGACTCATAATGGTTTTCGTTCCATTTTCTCACACATGTTTTGACAATATATAAAACGAAACGTGTTTCACATGTCACTATGAAGTGTTAGAATAAAATATTTAAACGTAAGTAAAAAAAGGAGCTTTTTCACTCACAGCAAAATGATCTAGAAAACTAGGAACTGTAAGAAATAAAGTCAGTTGTTTCTGTATTAAACCAAACCATGTTGTACGATTTAATGCAGGAATATGTGGATGATTCTGAAGAAACGAAGTTACCTTTACATTACGTAGCAGTAATTGAAAATTATGTTCATAGATACAGAAGTAGCCACTGGATCGTAACGAACAAGATTATGGCCAGTCGTATCCCATATGTGGTGCATGGTTGACTTGTAAGGTGAATATACAGGCCAGGGAAATAGAAGTCGCCGACGTTCTTCAAGTAATGCATGAACATACTTCGGTACGAGAAAATATCTTGAGGAAATGTTGCCAGAGAAATGGTCTGGATGGTGCAGTCCTTAAAACCTCCCTGAGGCGACTGTTACTGGTTAGGTATGCTTCTACACGCAGAAATCAATATCTCATCTTGCATCAAAGGCACATCAGATCAAGAAAACTTCGCATTTATTCCAATTTCCTCTCAACAATGTAAGGTTCAAAGAAACTGATACAGGCATGCGTATTGAAATACAAAGATATGTGAAGGGGCAGAATACGGCACTACGCTCGACAACGCCTATATAAGACAACAAGTGTCTGGCGCAATTGTTAGATCGGTTACTGCTGCTACAGTGGCAGGTTATTAACCTTTATGTGAGTTCGAACGTGGTGTTATAGTCGGCGCACGAGCGGTGGGACACGGCATCTCCGAGTTATCGATGAAGTGGGGAATTTTCCCGTACGACCATTTCACGAGTGTACTGTGTATATCAGGAATCCGGTAATACATCAAATCTCCGATATCGATGCGGCCGGAAAACAGATCCTGCAAGAACGGGACCAACGACGACTGAAGGGAGTCGTTCAACATGACGTAAGTGCAAGACTGCCGCAAATTGTTGCAGATTTCAGTGCTGAGCCATCAACACGTGTCAGTGTGGGAACTATTCAACGAAACGTCATCGATATGGACTTTCGGAGCCGAGGGCCTACTCGTGTACCTTTGATGGCAGCGCGGCGCAAAGCTTTACGCCTCCCCTGGGCCTGTTAATACCGACATTGCACTGTTGATGACTGGAAACGTGTTTCCTGGTCGGACGAGTTTCCTTTCAAATTGTACCGAGCGCATATACGTGTACGGGTATGAAGACCACCTCAAGAATCAATGGACCCTGCATGTCAGCAGGGGACTGTTAAAGCTGGTGGAGACTCTGTAATGATGTGAGGCGTGTGCAGTTGGAGTGATACGGGAGCCCTGATACGTCTAGATACGACTCTGAAGGTGGTAGGTACCTACGTATCGTGTCTGATCACCTGCATCCATTCACGTCCATTGTGCATTCCGACGGACTTGGGAAATTCCAGCATGACAATGCGACACCCTACACGTCCAGAATTACTATACAGTGGCTCCAGGAACACTCTCCTGAGTTTAAACACTTCCGCTGGCCACCAAACTACCCAGACACGTATTGAGCATCTCCCTGATCTTGAAACGTGCTGTTGAGAAGAGATCTCCACCCCCTCGTACACTTACAGATTCATGGAGAGCCCTGCAAGATTGATTGGTGTCAGTTCCCTCCACCACTACTTCAGAGATTAGTCGAGCCCATCCCACATCGTGTTGCGACACTTCCGCGCGATAACGTGGGCCCTACACGGTATTAGGCAGGTGTACCAGTTTCTTTGACTCTTCAGTGTATCATTGCAGCACAGGCTGAAGTGTAACTAACAGGAAAATATTTCTTTTTCTCGCTCATTTGGTCAGCGATACGTTCACGAGCCCAGGGTAGTCTGGGGCATTTGTGGCTTTTGGAGAATAGAAGCCGAAGCAATGGCAGTCCAGCACGCCGCAGACGGCCGGCGCAACTGACAACTCAAAAAGTGTAACGTGCTCCAGCGTCGAACCCGGTCAGGACAAGAGCACTGTAAGCACGTGACAGATTCGCGTGGTGTTCACGCGGCTGCTGGTTGCGACAGAGAATGTGAATGTACTTCACATATTTTGGCGGAAGTTTCCGCAGACTAATGATGCCTAGTGAGAGGTAAGTGAGCTTTTCGATGCGGCTACGCGAATGGCACTGCCACGTCAGCACTTGAGCAAGGACCCGCGGATGTCCGGCAGGTACTTCACTAGCCATGGGTTTCAAATTCCCATGTGCACATGCTTGATGCACTTCGAATAGTACCGAAATTGGGCGAAATGTATCCGAATGACGAATAACGAATACGGATAAAAATTATTGTTTGTTATTCGTGAATAAAAATGGTGCAAATGGCTCTAAGCACTATGGGACTTAACATCTGAGGTCATCAGTCCCCTAGACTTAGAACTACTTAAAGCTAACCAACCTAAGGACATCACACACATCCATGCCCGAGGCAGGATTCGAACCTGCGACCGTAGCAGCCGCGGGGTTCCGGACTGAAGAACCTAGAACCGCTCGGCCACAGCGACCGGCCATTCGTGAATAACGATCACTTCTCGAAACTTTAGTCACTTATGCCGATAAAAATGTTTATTCGTCATCTGTGCATATAAACTGTTACGAATAACAGATAAATCTTACATCCAGTAACATTCATTGTTCCAGTTCTTTGTCATTTATTAAATGATAGTACTTTTTGTTGCTTTTAGATTTTTGAAGATTTATTACTATCACACTAACGCATTCACAGAGCATATCGGTGTATTGTATCTCCTGAGCCGTCTTCATTTTATGATAACTGCCACGCGGAGTGGCCACGCGGTTTGAGGCGCTATGTCACGGACTGCGCGGCCCCTCCCACCGGAGCTTCGAGTCCTCCCTCGGGCATGGGTGTGTGTGTTGCTTTTAGCATAAGTTATTTTAAGTAGTGTGTAAGTCTAGGGACCGATAACCTCAGCAGTTTGCTCACTTAGGAATTCACATACATTTGAACATTTTTTATCATAACAATATACGTGTTTCAGCACACAGTTTCCTTCAGCAAAAATTGAGAATCAACAAATCCGCTGTAGTTTTAACAAATAATGCGTTAACTTTTCTTCCCAAACCGCATTCAAAACAAAATTTTCTTTTTGCATTATAACATCATTCTAAACATGTGACCAGATTTCTTCGACATTTCATTGCCTATTATATGGGTGTAGTTTGTTGAGTGGCCCCCTTGGTCACATACAGCAATAGAGATGAACTGCTTGTTTTTTCAAATCATGGGTAAGACATTGCTGCAAGAATTGCAGTTGTTGTAGAAAAGCGAAAACGTATTCCAATGGTCTCTTCAAACTTTCTCGATAAAAAGGTGGCCAGTTTGCTTCAGTATTATGAACTCTTTTATGCCTTCACACCCAGCGTGTCTTCGAAAATTTTTAAATCTCAAAGCGCTATGTAAATGCGTATCGAGAAACTACTCCACATTCAAACGGAAAGCTTACTCAGAGTGAATCCTAGAACACTTTTGGATGGCTTTTGGACGATCAGCACCATTCCACAAACGATTTAGTTCTTTAGATTAAAAATCTGTTGATGTTAGTCGCTAGCAATTGAGTTCTCCTTTGTTCATTCATTTTGTAGAACTACAAAAACGAGCGGATTGCGAAGTTATATAAACGAGACACCCACATCCGATACGTTAGCAATCTTGGTACATGGAGGAATGTACTGCAGATTAACAGTTGGCTATATTCTCATCAGTAGTTACTTGCGTAAAGTACTTCCGCATGTTAGTAGTGGGAAGTACTAGCAAGTGCAGAGTTAGCTTAACTCTGCACTTCGGTAGAGTAGCTGCCAAGACTTTAAGCTTATAAAGCATTTTTATGTGGAATTTGTTACGCTGTAAAACAAATAAAGCTGTGCTCAAGCCGAAGGTTAGTTTGAAGACAGCAGTGCTTAACTAGGCATGGTGGTGTGCCCTTAACTTCCTCCCACCTCTGGACCAGCTTACATGATCATTCAGAAGGGGAGCTACAGTTTGACATTTTCTCCAAAATACGGTACAACTTCACTTGGCCATATTTCTCGTTGTCAGAGATTAAAGAAGCGTTACGTAATAGAAAAAATCGTAGAACCAATGGGGGACCGAATCCAAAATCTTTGGGCTTGGGGTCCAGAACGTAACCCATTGATTCACGGAGGGAAATCTGTATATGATCCATTAACAATTTATTTATCAAACAAACTACACTGAGACAAGGGTACAAAGTCTAGTCACAGAATTCAGTGCAAGACGTAAACAAAGAAAATACAGTGGCAACCTACGTTATTCGTTAGTTACAAACAATTTATTCATGAATAAAGTTGTTTGAATGATGTACATATTGGAATAATTACTCAGATAGTAATTTATTCGAACAATGCCCAACTCCGCCGAGCACTTCACCTTGTGCTTCCTTCCTTCTATCCGTTCACTGCAGTTAATATTATCAACTGAAGCGACTCCTATTGGTTCATTTGCTCGATTTACGCACGGGAGCCAACAGTTTAGATGGATTGCAGTTTTCGTTAATTATAAGCAAAGCTGATAATTATAATCTCTTGTCATGCTCCTCAACATAAACCTTTTTCATTTGTTCTGACCAAAATAAGTCTCAATGTCGGTGCGATTTTAGCAGGAGACTGAATGCGAGCATTGTTTTATCAGCTATTCCTCCACGCAAATTTACTGTTTCACAACTAAATCAGTGACCTTCACTAACATTTAGTATTGGATTATAACTTTAATTTTCTTTGTACGTGGTTCTTATAATCAAATTATCGCTGCTTGAGGCAGTGTAAACTCAAAACTATTTACCATATGGGTACCCAACTTTATGGGAATGATGTTCAGTCTGTGCACTCCAGGATTTGCGTGTTTAGTAGTGTTAGTGTCGTGACTTGCCCTTAGGTGCCGGTACGGGTACGGCGAAGAAGGGTTTGAACACAAGTATTAGTGTGTATTACAACCGCAGACTGTCAGCATGGGTCTGGACAACATGAACAGAACTTTACTAGTAAAGCTGTTTTTATCAAAACAACAGCAACAGTGCTGCTGCTCTTCGTGAGTATCGACGAATTAGAAGAATACGATTCGGAAGTTCATTGGCAATTTTGGAATTGCTCTAGGGAGAGGCCGATGACCAAGTGTGCCACAAATTGGTGAATAAGTTCCCGCTCTAGGGAGAGGCCGATGACCAAGTGTGCCACAAATTGGTGAAGAAGTTACTGTTACTGTAGCTCAGACTTCCAGCAGTGCACGAGCTTGTCCGGACAGCTGAACATTCTAAACATTCCGTGATCCACCGTTCGAAAAGAATTGCAAACAATTATGAAATTGTTTTTAACTTAATAAACCGCAATTTGACTGGGTATTAGTGTATTTATCATCTGTATTATCTAGAATTCGTCTTTTACGCCATTATCAAATACAGTGCTAAAATGCTAAGAACTTACAGCATTCTTCTTGTTAATGGCATAAAAGCCGAAATGAAGATAATACAGAAGATACACTAATGGCCATTAAAATTGCTACACCAAGAAGAAATGCAGATGATAAAGGGGTATTCATTGGACGAATATATTAAACTAGAACTGCTATGTGATTACATCTTCACGCAATTTGGGTGCATAGATCCTGAGAAATCAGTACCCAGAACAACCACCTCTGGCCGCAGTAACGGCCTTGATACTCCTGGGCATTGAATCAACCAGACCTTGGATGGCGTGTACAGGTACAGCTGCCCATGCAGCTTCAACACGATACCACAGTTCATCAAGACTAGTGACTGGCGTATTGTGGCGAGCCAGTTGCTCGGCCACCATTGACCAGACGTTCTGAATTGGTGAGAGATCTGGAGAATGTGCTGGCCAGGGCAGTAGTCGCACATTTTTTGTATCCAGAAAGGCCCGTACAGGACCTGCAACATGTGGTCGTGCATTATCCTGCTGAAATGTAGGGTTTCGCAGGGATTGAGTGAAGGGTAGAGCCACTGGTCGTAACACATCTGAAATGTAACGTCCACTGTTCAAAGTGCCGTCAGTGCGAACAAGAGGTGACCGAGACATGTAACCAATGGAACCCCATACCATCACGCCGGCTGATACGCCAGTATGGCGATGAATACGTGCTTCCAGTGTGCGTTCACCACGATGTCGCCAAACACGGATGCGACCATCATGATGCTATGAACAGAACCTGGATTCATCCGAAAAAATGGCGTTTTGCAATTCGTGTACCCAGGTTCGTCGTTGAGAACACCGTCGCAAGCGCTCGTGTCTGTGATCCAGCGTCAAGGGTGACCGCAGCCATGGTCTCCGAGCTGATAGTCCAAGCTGCTGCAAACGCCGTCGAACTGGTCGTGCAGATGGTTGTTGTCTTGCAATCGTCCCCATCTGTTGACTCAGGGATCGAGACGTGGCTGCATGATCCGTTACAGCCATGGGGATGAGATGCCTGTCATCTCGACTTCTAGTCATAAGAGGCCGTTGGGATCTACCACGGCCTTCCATATTACCCTCCTGAACCCACCGATTCCATATTCTGCTAACAGTCATTGGACCTCGACCAGCGTGAGCAGCAATGGAGAGTAAGTTTGTGATTATTGTAGTCAGGTTTTTAACATCTTCTTATTGTAGTAGCGGAACTTAGAAAAAGTAAAATTTTACCATAAGTGAGAAGTGTGGGCTTTGCTGTAGGTTCGTGAGTAGTGGATTGCGGTGTGAAACCTGTTCGAATTATTTTCACTGGGGGGGGGGGGGGGTGCAGTAGGGTAGCCAGTGGGCATTCTGGTGTGAGATCCTCTCCTGGAACTGCAGGTTATGTAGCAAGAGTAAGTTGATAGAGGAGTAGGTGAGTAAGATCTGTGCCCTTCAGGTGCAGTTGAAAAACGCACAGGAGGAGCTAGGTAGGATGAGGAGGGAGATGGGGGTTGGGGAATGGGAGCTGGCTGTTGGCAAGAGATCTGCTAGGAGAAGAAGATTTTCAGATAGTTTTACTATTGGTGTTTACAATAGATATGACCAACTGTCAGAGTCAAGTGGAGATGAATCTCTAGTAGCTGTAGGTGTAGGAAGTATGAAGCAGACCTCAGTAGTTACGGTGGCTAGAGCAGTTGCAAAGTCGAAGAGGAAGAAGAAGGTTCTGCTGTTAGGTAGTTCTCATGGCAGAGGTGTAGGCCAGCAGTTGCAGGAAGTGCTGGGGAGTGAGCACCAGGTTACCAGCATTGTGAAGCGTAATGCAGGATTGGCTCAGGTGACTGTTAACATAGGGGGGTTATGTAGGGATTTTACTAAAGAGGATCAGGTAGTGATTGTGGGTGAGGCTGGTAATAGTATTGATAGGAACGGGGAGTATGACATAGATGGTGACCTGGAAATGATAGCCACTCAGACTGGCAACACGAATGTGCATTTCGTGGAACTGTTTCAGCGTCACGATCGGCCTCATCTTAATACAGCCGTCAGGCGTAATAACATGAGACTTGGGGGTGCGCTGATGACAGAAAGCATGGGTACTATTTCAGTTGTGTCGGTGGAGTCTATCAGAAGGACGGGTTTCACTAGACATGACCTGCACTTCAACAGGTATGGGAAGGGGAAGTTGGCAAAGCTTATAGGTGACAGCATAGGTGGGGTTGGTGGGATCACTCATGGGAAAATTCCTGCAGTAGTGGGTGTTAGAACTGCACCTTTTTTAGATTGAAGTCAGCTGATAGGTATTCCTGCTTCAGGGAAGTCTCTCTAACAAAGCAACCACTTTTGACAAAGCTTAGGTATCCGACTAATGACGGAATTAGTATACTTCATCAAAATATACAAGGTATTAGAGATAAAGTTAGTGAGCTGCTTATAGATGTTGACTCTGAAATTATTGGTATATCTGAACACTTCTTAAATAAGGAGATAAAATAGAGGCTTCCTTTACCAGGATACAGGTTGGCTGGCAGCTTTTCGAGGAGCTCTTTGCGGTGTGGGGGAGTAGCCATGTATGTGAAAAACGGCATCCCATTTGAGTCAATTGATGTTTCAAAGTACTGCACTGAAAAGGTGTTTGAATGTTTTACAGGTGTGGTTAAATTTAGTGGAGCTAAACTACTAACTGTTGTTATTTATAGATCCCCAGACTCCGATTTCACAACGATTTTGCTAAAGCTAGAGGAGGTTCGTGGATCACTTTATAGGAAATACAAAAAGTTAGTTACATGTGGTGACTTCAATATTAATTGTATAAGTGATGTGCAAGGAAGAGGATGCTGGTAGACCTCCTTAATTCATATAATCTTATGCAAACCGTATTCTTTCTAACGAGAGTGCAAGGGAACAGTAGAACAACCATAGACAACATTTTTGTTCATTCCTCATTATTAGAAGGGCATTTGTTAGCAAAAAGGTGAATGGCCTTTCAGATCATGATGCACAAATTTTAACTCTAAAAGATTTTTGTGGTGCAACACGTGTTAAATATAGTCATCAGCTGTTTAGGAAAGCTGATCCAGTTGCTGTAGAGACCTTTGTAAACCTTATCAAGGAACAAGAGTGGCAAGATGTTTATAGCGCTGATACAGTAGACGATAAATATAATGCTTTTCTCAAGACTTTTTTCGTGCTCTTTCAAAGTTGCTTTCCGTTAGAGCGTTCAAAACAGGGTACTAGCACAAACAGGCAGCCTGGGTGGCTGACTAGAGGGATAAGAATATCTTGTAGAACAAAGTGGAAATTATATCAAAACGTTAGAAACAGTCAAAATCTAAATGCAGCAGCCCATTACAAACGGTATTGTAAGGTGCTTAAAAATGTTATTAGGAAGGCAAAAAGTATGTGGTATGCAGATAGAATAGCTAAGTCTCAGGATAAAATTAAAACCATATGGTCAGTCGTAAAGGAAGTGGCTGGTCTGCAGAGACAGGTCGAGGATATAGAATCAGTGCGTAGTGGGAATGTCCGTGTTACTGATAAGTCGCATATATGTACAGTATTTAATAATCACTTTCTGACTATAGCCAGTGAACTAAATAGAAACCTAGTCCCAACAGGAAATCATATAGCGCTCTTAGAAAAAAGTGTTCCGAGACTGTTACCTGAAATGCTCCTCCATGATACTGACAAGAGGGAGATTGAGTTAATAATTAAATCACTAAAGACCAAGAACTCTCATGGATATGACGGGGTATCTAGCAGAATACTGAAGTATTGTTCTATTTATGTTATCCCAATACTTAGCCATATCTGTAACTTTTCCTTTAGAAGTGGACGGTTTCCTGACCGATTAAAGTACTCGGTAAGGAATCAACTTTATAAAAAGGGAGACATTGATAATGTTGACAATTTTAGACCTATTTCTATGCCATCGGTGTTTGCTAAAGTTATCGAGAAGGTTGTATATACAAGGTTACTGGAGCATTTAAATTCACGTAATTTGCTGTCAAATGTGGAGTTTGGTTTTAGAAATGGTTCAACAACTGAAAATGCTATATTCTCTTTTCTCTGTGAGGTTTTTGACGGATTAAATAAAAGGTTGCGAAGGCTAGGTGTTTTCTTTGATTTAACGAAGGCTTTTGACTGTGTTGATTACAAAATATTACTGCAGTAGTTGGACCATTATGGAGTAAGAGGAGTAGCTCACAATTGATTCGCCTCTTACTTTAGGAGCAGAAAGCAGAAGGTAATTCTCCGCAATATTGAGAGTGGTAGTGATGTTCAGTCCCAATGGGGCACTGTTAAGTGGGGCGTTCCCCAAGGGTCGGTGCTGGGGCCACTGCTGTTTCTTATTTATATAAATAATATGCCTTCTCGTATTACAGGTGATTCAAAAATATTTCTGCTTGCTGTTGACACCAGCTTGATAGTGAAGGATCTTGTGTGTAATATTGAAACAGTATCAAATAATGTAGTTCATAAAATAAGTACGTGGCTTGTGGAAAATAATTTGATGCTAAATCACGGTAAGACTCAGTTTTTTAAGTCTCTAACTCACAATTCAACAAGAACCGATATTTTGATCAGACAGAATGGGCATATTATATGCGAGACGGAACAGTTCAAGTTCCTAGGCGTTCGGATAGATAGTAAGCTGTTGTGGAAAGCCCATGTCCAGGATCTTGTTCAGAAACTAAATGCTGCTTTATTTACCATTAGAATAGTATTAGCAATAAGTGACACCTCAACACGAAAAGTAGTCTACTTCGCATATTTTCATAGGCTTATGTCGTATGGTATTATTTTTTGGGGTAATTCTTCTGATTCAAAAAGGGTATTTTTGGCTCAAAAACGGGCTGTTCGAGATATATGTGATGTAAGTTCGAGAACCTCTTATCGACCCCTATTCAATAGTCTGGGAATTCTGACATTGCCCTCACAGTATATATTTTCTTTAATGTCGTTTGTTGTTAGCAATATTAGCCTATTCCCAAGAGTTAGCAGCTTTCACTCAGTTAATACTAGGCAGAAATCCAATCTGCATGTGGAATGCACTTCGTTGACTCTTGTGCAGAGAGGAGTGCAGTATTCTGCTGCATCCATTTTCAATAAGCTACCACAAGAACTCAAAAATCTTAGCAGTAGTCCAAACTCTTTTAAGTCTAAACTGAAGAGTTTCCTAATGGCTCACTCCTTCTATTCTGTCGAGGACCTCCTGGAAGAGTGAAAAAATTAAGCAAATTCCAGTGTTCCATTATTGATTTTCTTTATTTAAACTTACGACGTGTCACCTGAATGTTTTTTTATATATCATTTTATCTGTTTCTAATATCGTGTTATAATTTCATGTATTGACTCGTTCCATGACCATGGAGACTTCTACTTAATTTGGTCCCACGGAACAATAAATAAATACGATAAACCGCAATCGCGATAGGCTACAATCCGACCTTTATCAAAGTTGGAAACGTGATGGTACGCATTTCTCCTCCTTACACGAGGCATCACAACGTTTCACCAGGCAACGCCTGTCAACTGCTGTTTGTGAATGAGAAATCGGTTGGAAACTTTCCTCACGCCAGCACGTTGTATGCGTCGCCACCGGCGCCAACCTTGTGTGAATGCTCTGAAAAGCTAATCATTTGCATATCACAGCATCTTCTTCCTGTCGGTTAAATTTCGCGTCTGTAGCACGTCATCTTCGTGGTGTAGCAATTTTAATTGTCAGTAGTGTGTTAGCAAACCTTAAAACATACTGCTCGTAATAGCAATAATTATTAGTCTCCAAATGAAGAAAATTCTGATGTAACGATGTTCAGTACATTGTCCTCAGTCACCATCAAAAATATCTTCATTTATAGCCATAAAATTATGTACAGTAACAAGGCGATTCACCGTAAAGATGACACTGAGGTGAGAACAACTGCAGCTACTGAAAACCGCTGTAGCGTTTCACAGAACAGCAACGATTAACAATGAGCTGAGTGTTCTGTAGCTCCTGCCCACCACAAGCTGGCTCGCGAAAGGCGACTCATCGCCTTCTGCGTCTCACCAGACAGCAAATTATGGTTTTCGGAAAGCGCAGGAATTCGTAAGAGTGGGACACGGTGACTGCAGCATGGGCAGATCCACAGCCTTTACTGTAAGGTTGCTGGAGTCCAGTGGTATCAGGCGACGTGCTGGGTGCGATCAGAGTTATCAAGGTAGGAGCAGCAACATGTGTAAATTTGTAACTCCTATTTGTGATATCAGTTCACCAGAAGTATTCTCAGCTGTCCTAGGAGGAGCTTTCAGATTCTTAAACTAAGAAGAAGAAGGAGGAATAAGTGTATATGGAAAATATCTGAACCATCTCCCTTTTGGTTATGATTTTGTACTATTTTCCTCTCGTAAGGGTTGTACAACAAGCAATGCAGATTTGCATGTTGGGAATTACTACGAGACACTGGACACCCAGCGAAGGTAGCGGGGAACAAACGTGCATGGAAACCGTAATTTATAGTGAATGTAAGTAATGTATGTTCGACTATGGAACATGTTTACGACGAACAAAATAATTGTGTCAGTACATAGCACCAGGAATATTAATATGGTGTCCTTTTACGGTGATGAGCGTCACTATATACTACAATCAAGTGCCAAACAAACTGGTACATCTGCCTAATATCGTGTAAGGCCCCCGCGACCGCGCAGAAGTGTGCAACACGATGTGGGATGGACTCGACTAATGTCTAAAGTAGTGCTGGGGGGAACTGACACCATGAATCCTGGAGGACCGTCCATAAATCCGTAAGAGTACGAGAGAATGGAGATCTCTTCTGAACAGAACGTTGCAAGGCATCCCTGATATGGTCAATAATGTGGCCAAAGGAAGTATTTAAACTCAGAAGAGTGTTCCTGGAGTCACTCTGTAGCAATTCTGGATGTGTAGGGTGTCGCATTGTCCTGCTGGAATTGCGCAAGTCCGTCGGAATGCACAATGGACATGAATGGATGCAGGTCATCAGACAGGATACCTACGTACCTATCACTTGTCAGAGTCGTATCTAGACGTAACAGGGATCCCATATCACTCCAATTGCATACGCCCCACACCATTACAGAGTCTCCACCAGCTTGAACAGTTCCCTGCTGACATGCAGGGTCTATGGATTCTTGAGGTTGTCTCCATACACGTACACGTATATACGCTCGGTACAATTTGAAACGAGACTCGTCCGACTAGATGACATGTTACCAGTGATCGACAGTCCAATGTCGGTGATGAAGGGTCCAGGCGAGGCGTAAAGCTTTGTATCGTCCAGTCATCAAGGGTACACGGGTAGGCCTTCGGCTCCGAAAGCCCATATAGATGATGTTTCCTTGAATCGTTCGCATGCTGACACTTGTTTATGGCCCAGCATTGGAATCTGCAGCAATTTGCGGAAAGGGTGCACTTCCGTCATTGCATTTCTGTGACGTTGAGCGATTCTCTTCAGTCGTTGTTGGTCCCGTTCTTGCAACGGTACACTCGTGAAATGGTCGTACGAAAAAATCCGCACTTAATCGCTACGTCGGAGATTCTGTGTCCCATCGCTAGTGCGGTAACTATAACACCACGTTCAAACTCACTTAAATCTTGATAACCAGCTATTGTAATAGCCGTTACCATATTAACAACAGCGTCAGACACTTGTTGTCGTATACAGGCTCTTTACATATCTCTGTATTTGAATACTCATGCATATACCAGATTTTTTGGTGCTTCAGTGTATACAGGGTGTTCCATTGATCGTAACCGGGCCAAATATCTCACGAAATAAGAGTCAAACGAAAAAACTACAAGGAACAAAACTTGTCTAGGTTGAAGGGGGAAACGAGATGGCGCTATGGCTGGCCCGCTTGATGGCGCTGCCATAGGTCAAACGGATATCAACTGCGTTTTTTAAAATAAGAACCCCCATTTTTATTACATATTCGTGTAGTACGTAAAGAAATATGAATGTTTTAGTTGGACCACTTCTTTCGCTTTGTGACAGATGGCGCTGTAATAGTCACAAACATATGGCTCACAATTTTAGACGAACAGTTAGTAACAAGTAGGGTTTTTAAATTAAAATACAGAACGTAGGTACGTTTGAACATTTTATTTCGGTTGTTCCAATGTGATAGATGTACCTTTGAGAAGTTATCACATCTGAGAACGTATGCTGTTACAGCTTGATTACCTGTAAATACTCAAAATAATGTCCGTCAACCTCAATGCATTTGGCAATACGTGTAACGACATTCCTCTCAACAGCGAGTAGTTCGCCTTCTGTAATGTTCGCACATGCACTGACAATGCGCTGACGCATGTTGTCAGGCGTTGTCGGTGGATCACGATAGCAAATATCCTTCAACTTTCCCCACATAAAGAAATCCGGGGACGTCAGAACTGGTGAATGTGCGGGCCATGATATGGTACCGCATCGACCAATCCACTTCTCATGAAATATGCTATTCAATACCGCTTCAACCGCATGCGAGCTGTGCCGGACATCCATCATGTTGGAAGTACACCGCCATTCTGTCATGCAGTGAAACATCTTGTAGTAACATCGGCAGAACATTACGTAGGAAATCAGCATACAATGCACCATTTAGATTTCCATCGATAAAATGGGGGCCAATTATCCTTCCTCCCATAATGCCGCACCAGACATTAACCCGCCAAGGTCGCTGATTTTCCACTTGTCGCAGCCATCGTGGATTTTCCGTTGCCCAATAATGCATATTATGCCGGTTTACGTTACCGCTATTGGTAATTGACGCTTCGTCGCTAAATAGAACGGGTGCAAAAAATCTGTCATCGTCTCGTAATTTCTCTTGTGCCCAGTGGCAGAACTGTACACGACATTCAAGGCCGTCGCCATGCAATTCCTGGTGCGGGTGCAATCGATGTTGATGTAGCATTCTCAACACAGACGTTTTTGAGATTCCCTATTCTCGCGCAATTTGTCTACTGCTGATGTGCGGATTAGCCGCGACAGCAGCTAAAACACCTACTTGGGCATCATCATTTGTTGCAGGTCGCGGTTGACGTTTCACATGTGGCTGAACACTTCCTGTAACATTAAATAACGTAACTATCCGGCGAACGGTCCGGACACTTGGATGATGTCCAGGATACCGAGCAGCATACAGCACACGCCCGTTGGGCATTTTGATCACAATAGCCATACATCAACACGATATCGACATTTTCCGCAATTGGTAAACGGTTGATTTTAACACGGGTAATGTATCACGAAGCAAATACCGTCCGCACTGGCGGAATGTTACGTGGTACCACGTATTTATACGTTTGTGACTATTACAGCGCCATCTATCACAAAGCGAAAAAAGTGTTCCAACTAAAACATTTATATTTCTTTACGTACTACACGAATACGTAATAAAAAATGGGGGTTCTTGTTTTAAAAAAAACGCAGTTGATACCCGTTTGACCTATGGCAGCGCCATCTAGCTGGCCAACCATAGGGCCATCTGGCTTTCCCCTTCAAGCTAGACGAGTTTCGTTCTTTGTAGTTATTTCGTTTGATACTCGTTTCGTGAGATATTTGGCCCCGTCACTATCAATGGATCACCCTGTTCACAATAATACTGACAAATTTCGAGAAGATATAGAAGGTGTCTTGAGGAACAAAACGAGAATAAGAGCCCGTATACGGAAACGTCACCCAACGACGCTACAGAGCGTTAAAGTTACAGGCGCTGGCCCGTGTATAATGTAAGAGACTCCCACAGACGATGGAGATGGGTAAATCTATCAATTTCAGGCATGGGACACCGGTTCGGAAACTAATTGTCGAGGGTTATAAGCGTTCTGATACCTCTGACAGTGGAGTACATGTACCGGTACTGTTGTTGGTAAGATTACAGAGTACGTAAGTTTCAGAGATAATAGTATGGACCAAAAATAGAGAGAAATTCCTGAAAACATCGGCTTGAGAGCGCATACCTAAGGAGCTGTGAGCACTTCTTCATCTTAGCTAGTATGAAACACATCCGCTCTGTTGAACAAGTGCTCATAGGTCTTAAACTACACAGTTTAGAGCGTATCTTTACTAGATATTTCTTTTCCTTTAGCCCATACAACCACCTCCCAAAGTGTGGAAAGCCGAAAACTTGCTGTACAAGAGATGTACAAGTGTCGGCTGCTACAACTTCGATGCTCTGTAGCGTCGCTGGATGACATTACCGGACACGGGTTCCTACCCTCATTTTGTTCCTCAAGACACCTTCTACATCCCCTCGAAGTTTATCGATGTAACTATGAAACACATAATCACTACACACACACACACACACACACACACACACACACACACACACACACATACATATACGCGCGCGTACACGCACGCAAACACACACACACACACACACACATATATATATATATATATATATATATATATATATATATATATATATATATATATATACACTGAAGAGCCAAATGTCGTATCTAGACGTATCTGGGGTCTCCTTTCGCTCGAACTGCACACGCCCCACACCATTACAGTCTCCACCAGCTTGAACACCGAGCGAGGTGGCGCAGTGGTTAGACACTGGACTCGCATTCGGGAGGACGACGGTTCAATCCCGCGTCCGGCCATCCTGAATTAGGTTTTCCGTGATTTCCCTAAATCACTCCAGGCAAATGCCGGGATGGTTCCTCTGAAAGGGCACGGCCGACTTCCTTCCCCATCCTTCCCTAATCCGATGAGATCGATGACCTCGCTGTCTGGTCTCCTTCCCCGAAACCAACCAACCAACCAACCAACCAGCTTGAACATTCCCCTGCTGTCATGAGGGTTCATGGATCCATGAAGTTGTCTCCATACCCGTACACGTATATGCGCTCAGTACAATTTGAAACGAGACTCGTCCGATCAGGCAACATGTTTCCAGTCATCAACAGTCTAATGTCGGTGTTGACAGGCCCAGGTGAGGCATAAAGCTTTATGTCGTGCTCCGAAAGCCCATATGATGATGTTTCGTTGAATGGTTCGCACCCTGACACTTGTTTATGGCCCAGCATTGAAGTCTGCAGCAATGTGCGGAGGGGTTGCACTTCTGTCACGTTAAACGATTCTCCTCAGTCTCGTTGGTCCCATTCTTGCAAGATCTTTTTCCGGCTTTTGCCTTCCCTGCCACAAAACTTTTTTTTCATAAGTGACGGAATAAAGACTGAAAATAAGTTATAGTGACTGACAAAGACAGTAATGACAAACAAACATTGAAATAAGTGTGGTGAAAACATTAAGTCGTTAAAAGAACCAACGTGTTTATATGTAATTGAAATAAAATCACTGACAGTGTAAAATTATTATTATCATTGTTCTTGTTCGTTTTATGAAGAAGGACACTTTCTTTTGTCTTGTTTCATGCAAGTAGGTGTCAATCGCCGCTATTGTTGACGAAATCTGTAAAAACGCTGCCTGTCTGCTCTCGTCTGATGATGTAAGTGTAATTCTGCCGAATATAGATTCTAAGATATATGTGTTACCTTTCATTTATGCAAACAGTCATTTTCCGCTTCCCCATCCCATCATATTAACTGATTATCGGATTAGCCGTTTGCTTGCAGTATTGCTTAGGCAATGGCGGTTAGACGTCTTTGAATTAACAGTAAATATAAATTCATATTACACGACCTTAATAACCTTGAGAGCATAATATAAATATTATTTATATCTGCAAGATTAGTGCGTATGTAATTAAAAGTATTTTTTTGGTCAGAGAGAGAGAAAACTAGAGCATTACTCAAAGTTACTGGCAAAGATAACTTTCTTGGCGGCCTACGGTCGCATTTCCATTCATTACGTAAAAATTATTAATATCAAATGCAAATTAGTGAGTGTGAATGTTTATATCAGCCACTGCCATAGATATGTTCAAAATAGCCGGGACACAAAAATTAATATCATACGCACGGGCGCTTGCATGTGACTTGGGAAAGGTTATTTAAACGGAAACCACAGCCACACAATTTATCTTTTCGCTTCGTAAGAAGCCAGTTCGCGCTCACGGTCGATTATTGCCCGATCGCAAGCATAGCGACTGCCAAATTAGCAGCAATAGCAATTTCTATCGCGATCGCC